>NW_022111300.1:9228942-9278333 GCF_000313985.2 Echinops telfairi
GGGGGGAGAACTACTATAAGAAAAAAAGGGGTTTCTGGGGGTATGGTAGAGGAGGAGGGGGACAAAAGGGAGCTAATGTCAAGGAGTTCAAGAAAAAAGAAAATGTTTTGAAACTGATTGTGGTAGCACTTGTACAATACAGCTTGATTGAACTATGGAATGTTGTGATATTTTTAAGATCTACCAATAAAATGATTGAAAAACAACAACAAAATCTTGGCATGAACAAAATTTGAGTTAACATAAAAATACAGTACTATTTTGCATTACAAGGATCAAATTTAGTAGCTGTGTTGTTCAGATGAAATTACCCCAGGTTATCCATTTGCAGAATACATATTTGTGATTAGAGAGTAAAACAAGGTCAAACCAGTTCAGCCATAGTCATCAGAGCAAAACTGGAACATAGCAGAATTGTAAAAATATTGGTGAACCAGAATGATAAACAAAACTGAAAAAAAATTAGTGTGAGCTCTGATTGGAACGCAGAAGTGCTCTTCCCCCCAAAAAAAACAAACAAACAAAAAAAAAACGGGATAAAAGCTCTGCTGGGCAAAGCTTTTCATAGTACATCTTTTCCCCAGTAGGCAAGCATCTACCAACACACTCTGAGTGAGTGCACCCAGTGGCATCCCATGGGAAGATTCTCTCCAGTCACAGTGAATTTTTTCGTAAAAGCAGTCTCACTCAAACCTCGGTTTTTGTGATGGTCGATTTAAGAGAACAATGTGCAGCTGTGAAATTTTGTTTCCTGCTTAGGAAAAATGCCAAAGAAACTGTTGTAATGTTGAACAAAGTTTACAAGGACAGTGCTTTGGGAAAAACTAAAGTGTACAGTAGCTTTCTCATTTCAAAAAAGGTAAAATGCCAATCGATGACAAACCTCGTTCTAGATGTCTGTCAAAATGTCAACAAAATTCATGCACTTGTGCTCAAGGACTGAAGATGGACCACTGTAGAGATGGGGAAGTTATCTGAACTATCTTGGAGCTCCGTTCAGCGAATTTTAATGGAAGATTTGGGAATGACCTGCAAAAAGAGTGTTGACTGGAAACATGCCATGTTTGAAAGAACAGCTCTGAAGTGACCCAGACTTTCCCAAGGTCATGACTGGTGATGGAATATGGGGCTATTCTTACGACCCTGAAAGCAAACTTCAGTCAAGCCAGTGGAAGATGCCATTGTCACCTCGTCCAAAACAAGCTTGTTAAGTAAAATCAAAGACAACGCTCATTTGTCTTTTTTTTTTTTATGTGAGGGGTATAGTGTATTTGGAGTCCATTCCATTCCACCAGGTCAGACTGTTAATCAAGCTTTCTTTCTATTTAGAGGATCTGTAAAGATTGCCTAACAGTGTATGACAAAAAGACCTGATTTGTGGCAGAGAGGGACTGGTTTTGCCACCACGACAATGCACCTGCTCACACATCCATCTCAGTGTGCCCAGTTTGGGGCAAAACCCAGCATGCCTCTTTTGCCCCACGCACCTTATTCACCTGACCTCGCTCTGTGAAACTTCTTGTTTCCTCAAACAAACAGGGACATGAAAGGACACTGATTTGACAACAAAGAAGAGATGAACAAAAAAACGAGGGAGGTGCTGTCCACCATCCAAACAGATGAGCTTGAAAATGTTTCCAAGGATGGAATTGCAGACTTGACAAAGTGTAATGGGGAGTACTTTGAAGGTGATAAGGTTGTTTTGTAAAAAAATTTAAATACACAGCTTTGAAAAAAAATTCCTGTTTGTTTTTTGTTTTTTTGGGGGGGTACCACTCATATCATCCAGCGCTGCTTTTGTGCTAAACTGGCAGAGGGAACTATTGCAACAGAGACTACAATGCCCATAGAATCTAGAGTATTTACTCCCGGGGATTGTTTGTTTTTTGGCTCTCAGTTTCATTTTTGGGGGAATTTTTTAAAATCATTTTATTAGGGCTCATACAACTCTTCTCACAATCTATACACACATCAGTTGTGTAAAGCACATTTGTACATTTATTGCCCTCGTCATTCTCAAAACAGTTGCTCTCCACTTAAGCCCCTGGCATCAGCTCATTTTTCCCCTCCCTCCCTGCTTTCCCCTCCCTTATGAACCCTTGATAATTTATAAATTATTATTTTGTCATATCTTACACTGTCTGACGTCTCCCTTCACCCACTTCTCAGTTGTCCATCCCCCAGGGAGAAGCTTATATGTAGATCCTTGTAATCGGTTCCCCCTTTCCAACAGCCCTCCCTGCACCCTCCCAGTATCACCACTCTCACCACTGGTCCTGAAGGGATCATCCGCCCTGGAATCCCTGTGTTTCCAGTTCCTATCTGTACCAATGTACATCCTCTGGTCTAGTCAGATTTGTAAGGTAGAATTGGGATCATGATAGTGGGGGAAGGAGGCATGTAGGAACTGGAGGAAAGTTGTATGTTTCATCATTGCTACACTACACCCTGACTGGCTCCTCTCCTCCCTGTGACCCTTCCATTAGGAGATGTCCAATTGCCCACAGATGGGTTTTGGATCTCCACTCCAAACTCCCCCTCATTCACAATGATATGATTTTTTGCTCTGATGATGCCTGAAACCTGATCCCTTCAACACCTCATGATCACACAGGCTTGTGTGCTTCTTCCACGTGGGCTTTGTTGCTTCTGAACTAGATGGACGCTTGTTTACCTTCAAGCTTTTAAGACCCCAAACGCTGTATCTTTTGATAGCCAGGCACCATCAGCTTTCTTCACATTTGCTTATGCACCTGCTTTGTCTCCAGCAATTGTGATGGGAAGGTGAGCATCATGGAATGCCAGTTTAATAGAACAAAGTATTCTTTCATTGAGCGACTACTTGAGTGGAGGCCCAATGTCCATCTGCTACCTTACTACTAAACCTATACATATATGCACATAGATCTATTTCCACATCCTCAGATATAAATATATTTACATATGTACATGCCTTTATTTAGACCTCTATAAGTGCCCTTTGCCTCCTAGCTCTTTCCTCTATTTCCTTTGACATTCCTCTTGTCCCACTATCATGCTCAGCCTTTATTTGGGTTTCAGTAATTCCTATTGGTTACATTGCCCTTAGTCACACCCTACCAGGCCTCCTATACCCTCAACACTGATTTGGATCACTTGTTGTTTCCTTGTCCCTGGGTTTGTTAACACCACTTCCTTTCCCCCCACCTTCCCCTCTCCCGTGTCCCTGCAGAACTTTTGGTCCCATTGTTTTCTCCTCCAGACTGTTCATCCAGCCTATCTTATTCAGACAGACCTGCAGAGATAATAACATGCACAAAAACAAGACAGATCAAAATAAAGCAACAAACTAAAACAAAACAAGCCAATGACAAAAAACAAAACAAAACAGAACACAAGAAGAAGAAAGAAAAGCTTGTAGTTAGTTCAAGGACTGTTTGCTGACCTTTAGGAGTGTTTTCCAGTCGAGTCTGTTGGGGCGCCAAGCCGTAACCCCAAAGTCTATTTTTGGTTGTCCCTGGGGACTTCGTTGCTCTTTTCCCCTTGCTGTTCTGCTGCACGCCCTTAGTGTTTTGCCTTGGTGTGGTGGGATCAGATCGGGCACAATTCCTACACTGTGTCTCCAGTGTTGTCCCCTGTAGGGCTATGGGTCAGTGGAGGGATGTCATGTCTCATAGTGGGGCCGGGCATGTGGTCTTCTCTGTGGATTGGCTGCTCTGAGGGGGAATATCGTCCTCAAGGCTTGGTGGGCCAGGATGTGCTCCACTCTTTCTTCCAACCCCTTCATTTGCTCCCATGTGCTCTGATCAGACATGTCCCTCTCCCTAAGCTGCAGCTTCAGTGCTGTCCTCTGAAATAAATTCTTCTGGGGGAAAAGGCAGGCGTCCACGTAATTGGGATTGGGGACGACCCCTCAGACCTCTCCACTGGTTCCCTACTCCATGCTGGCATGTTGCATTCACATCTTGGAGCACTGGGTTGAAATCTGGTCCCTCCTTACTCCTGGGGTTTTTACACAATGGTTACCAATGTTTGGTGTGGAATAAGGCAGTTTGGGACCCAACCTCTAGAACTTGTTAAATACAGTGCCCATAGGTTCACATATATGGCAGTGCCCTGGCTACAAGTTACCATTGGATTTTTGCAAAATTTCACTTTTCAGGGCACTTTTATAACTTGTTTGTGGTAGTTAGATGGTTTTATATCAACTAGACAATTCTGGCTAGGGCTGGAGTCAGATCTGTCAATCACATTATAACCTAAGGGTGTCTCCTTGGGATGTGGCCTTCTCAAGGAGGACTCTGGGACCCTTCTCCCCCCTCTCCCCTTTCACCCCCTGCTTGTTGTTACTGATGCACTGACCTGAGAGTTGCTGGAGCCCTGCCATGTTTTCACCGACCTTGGATCCACATGACTCTGCACCCGCCACCCTGTGATTTTCCTGCATTCTACAACATCGAACGTGACTTATGAACTAGTAACTTATGGACTTGAGTTTGCCTGGGCTAGGATGCTTTCTTGCTATCTAATGACTTCTTTATATAAAGCTCTTTCTTACACATATATGAGAGTTGTCACTTGATTTGTTTCTCTGATTAGTCAACCCAGCCTAATGTATGGTTCTTCCCACTTCTCTCAACACAGAACCAGATCTCAATATGTAACCCAAGACTTGCTGAAATATAGATTTTGTCACTTTCATTAAGGTTTTTGATAATCCCTGAAGGTCAACAGGAACATCTAAGCCAGTTCTCTCTCAGGTCCCAACACTACCCTGTTTGAAAGGCTCTTACTGTCTGTTCCCCCAGTAGTTTGGGTCTTGACCTTGCTGCATCTTTCAGGGTTTCCACCCTACACCTCCTTTGTCAAGGCAGATGCCTCTTTCCACCACCACTTCAGTAAGCCCAGGGGGCCCCTTCGACCTCTGCTAGAAAACCCACTTCCAATGTTTCTGCCATGGCTTGCTGATAGTAGTAGATGCCATATTTAAATATATACATTTATATATATACATATATGTATATATATACATATATGTATATATATGGCTGGGAAACAGTGCTATATTTCCCAAAGTAGAAAGTTTCCAGGGCATTGTCCCAAGACTGGGTGGAATCCATCAGTAGTGCAGGCAAACAGTCCTGGGAACAGAATGACTCATTTGAGTCATTCTTGGGACAGTCATATATATACAACAGGGCAAGAATGGTAGAGCCAGCAGATAAGGCCTCTTAGCAATATAAAATTGCTTAGTCAGCTTGTGAGAAATGTTTGAGAGGGCATTTATAGGCCTGCTGTTAGACTGCCTACATGATAAAGGCAGTCTAAATAATCGGAGTCATCGGCCCTGTGAACGTTAATTTTGGACCCACCCTCCGGCCCCATCATTATAAGTGCCTCTCATGAGCTCTAGACTATCTTTCTGCTGGTACTTCAGTGTCACACCTCTGCTATCTTGGTACTAGTACACAGAGGAGCTGGAATTCAGTTCTCTAAGGATATAATCAGAAGGCCAAGACCAGGAGGAAACAGCAGCCACCACAAACACAGACCCAGTCTGGGCTAACAAGAAAGAATGCTAGTTGGAGTCCTTGCTGCTGTCATCTAGTTACATCCTTTGCCAAGAGTCCATGGTAACCAGAAATTCTGAGCTGTGCAATAGTTATTATGCATAAGATCCACCCAAAAACTAGATACTGGGGTCATTGACAAGAAGTTCAGAAGAGCTGACATCATGTGTGTGGTTGTGAAACCATCTCTGGAAGTCCAAGAGATGGGGTGAAAAGGCCAGTAGGAAGTTTAGCCCAGGCACTGACAGCGGATGGGAGGGTGTGACCACTCATCTTCTGAGATAGGTAGAACCTGGCATCCTGAGAGTTGAAGAGACAACAATGCCTAGTGCGTCTCAAACTTCTACTGTTGAAGGCCAGCCACATCCAGACACATAATCCTGAGAATCTTTTACTTCACCCAGTTCTCCTAATCTCATTTTGAGTCGAACCCTATCAGCAAATGAAGGTCTGAAACATTTACTCCATCCACATCATTATGATCCACTCTACTTTGAAGAGGCGGCTCTTTCTTGGTTGAATTTTGAGTGCCGTCTAGCCCAAAGGGCTCACCTTCCAGCACTCTATCTGACAACGGTCCACTGCTATGCACAGATTTATTTGTGGCTAACCCCTCAGCCATGGAAAACAATTTCATTCTTCTCAAAATGAGAATAGCTGCAAACATCCATTGCTCACTGGAACATGAAATGCATAAAGTGTGAATCTAGAAAAATTAGAAGTCATCAAAAATGAAATGGAATCCTCGAAAATCAATACCCTAGGCATTATTAAACCAAAACTGGCAGGTTGGCTATTCTGAATCAGACAAACATATGGTTTACTATACTGGAAATGATAAACTCAAGAGGAATGTCATCACATTCATCATCAAAAAAGAACAATTTGAGATGTATCTTGAAATATAATGCTGTTTGTGATCGGAAAAGATTTATATGCCTACAAGAAATTTAATTAGTGTAACTATTATTAAAATATATGCACCAACCACTAAAGCTAGTAAGAAAGAAATTAAAGAATTCTACCAACTTATTCCATCTGAAATGGATCATATATGTAATCAAGATGTACTCACAAGTATTGGCAACTGAAATGCAAAGATTAGAAACAAGTAGGGACAGTAGTTGGCAAACATGACCATAGTGATAGAAATGAAGCTTAAAACTGTATGATAGAATTTTGCAAGACCAACAGCTTCATTGTAAATACCTTTTTAGAACAACATAAATGGTGACTATGCATGTGGACCTCACAAAAAAAAAAAAAAAAGAATCGAACTGAATACATTTGCAGGAAGAGATGAAGAAGAAGCTCATTGTAAGAAGCCAAAATGACCCCAGGGGCCAGCTGTGGACACAGACCATCAATTACCCATATGTAAATTCAATCTAAAGTTGAACTTCTTCCTTCAGCACCATTGGTCCTTGTTCAGATGCTCCTGAATGGCAGAATGTCAACTTGTTCTTCTGGTACAGTGACTCTGTATTCTTTCCATCTCCTCTGGAGACTTTCTGCAGCAATCATTCCATATTTTGCCCATAGAATCTTCCATTATTGCAACTTGAGGCTTGAATTTTTAAATTTTTTTTTCAGTTCTTTCAGTTTAAGATATGCTGAACATGTTTTTCTTTTTTGGTTTTCTAACTCTAGATCTTTGCATAATATTTTTACTTTGTCTTTTTGATCTGCCCTTAAAATTTTTCTATTCAGCTCTTTGACTTCATCATTTCTTCCATATGCCTTAGCCACTCTATGATCAAGAGCAAGTTTCAGAGTCTCTTTGACATCCACTTTGATCTGTTCTTCCGTTCCTGTCTTTTTAGTGACCTTTGGCTCTCTTCATTGATGATGTTCGTTATGTCATCCCATAGCTCATCGGGTCATCTATCACTAGTGCTCAGGGCAGCAAATTTGTTCTTAAGATTCAGGTGGGTTATCCTCAAGCTCATATTCTGGCTCTCATGGACTTGGTTTAATTGTCTTCCTCGTCAATCTGAACTTACATATGCGCAAGTGTGAATACTTATCACATATGGAATCCCCAACATAGCTTTATTTTATCGAGGACACCATCCCATGAAAATGCACAATTATGACTCTTGTATCAGCAAAACATCTTCTTTGAAACATTAGCTCTTTCAGCATTGTGATGTAATATGTAATCAATCCACATCTTTGTCCCTCAAGCTGCTCCTTCGTAAAAACTCTGAGTACAATTTTCTGCCCTCCTGGTTTGTATTTTCAGAAAAAGTCCAAATGACTCGGATTTACACTAGGAATGTTCTACAAACTTCTGCAGAATACCAAAAAATGGGGTGACTTAGCAACTACTCAGTTAAATGAAATCAATTTTCTTTCCTTTTGTACATTATTCCAAAGAATCCAAAAGACCAATGTATTGGAGTAGATAGCCAATTCTGATGATCATTTTGGATGAAAACTTTTGAAGTCTATTTTAAACCTATTTGCAAAATCATTTTCATAGAATCAAATCAACTAATCAAATGTGCAATCTGGATTAGACTTTAGATCCAAATTTGTGGGAAAAGGAAGAGCTAAAAAGGATATAACTGAGATAAATGGCAAAATAAGAACAAGATCTGTTGGTAAGTCCATAAAATTGTATCAGTGTGAATGTCTTGATTTTGATCACTGTGCTGTTGGCATAGTCCCCAGAGAAAGACACCACGGTTGGTAGAGAGGCAGTGAGACACAGGAAGGGCCTCAAGGACATGGATGGACACCGTGGCTGCAACAATGGCCGAGAGCACAGGAACCATTGTGAGAATGGCGCGGGACCAGGTAGTGTTTCCTTCTGTTGTGCAGCGTCCTTATAGGTTGGAACCGACTCAAGGGCACCCAACAACACCAACACTGTTGGTGCAGATGAGACTGTCCTCCCTCCCTCTCAGGAAATACACAATTTGAAAAAATGCTGGAGACTTTTTGCCTGCAACTTCTTCTCAAATAGATCTGAACACAATATGGAACATATACTTATCAAAAGAAAATGATGGCGGAAATGTGATACAAGTTTGGACTCTGAGTACATGGCAGGGGAGTTATTTGTACTATTCAATCTTTTCTGGAAGTCAGAAGTAATTTCAAAATAAAAACTTACCAAAAATGTTTAAAGCTCATTTTAATAGTCAGTCAAGGTGATCCTATACTCTAAAACAAGGCCAAATGAAATGATATAATAAATTGTTTATCTCGGTTAATTTTATTATATTAGCCTGGTATTATTAACCACAAAAATACGATTTGAGTGTTCTTTCATTATAAAAATCATCTCCTCACGCTTAAAGATCAGATATCTTAATATCCATTAACAATATAAGACACCAAATACTATAAAAATTAGAGTACAAGTCATGAATCACGCATAGAAGAGTTTGTCATACCTTGAACTGCTGTTGATCTCTACCCAGCCCAGTTTCCATGACACATGAAGCAAAAGTCCACCAATTAACGTCTGCCACCTGCAACAAGCACCGTTGTGAGTTTGAGTGGAGTGCTCTGTGCTCCAACACTGCAAAGCCCCAGTGGGTGTGCTGACCGACACGAGCATATACATTCAATCCCGTTTAAAACTCCTCTCTCTCTCCTAATTATGACCCCATTCTCCATCTCTCTCCTTAGAAGTCTTTACTGTCCTCCTGACTCGATTTGTTCTACTGAGTGTTGGTACTGATGTTCTCTTCTTACTCTAGACTTTTCCTGAATACTCTTACCCAAAGTCACTGCTTTTCCCACTGCTGGACGGATAATTCCCAAATTCCTGTGCTCACCCTGATATCCCACAAGCTCCCCATTTTAACATAGCTAAAACATTCACTTGAACTTCCCCCCTCCCCATCCTGATCACCCACCTAAGATCCTTAGTCACTCTGATGACAAATGTGACAATGGGGTTTTTTAAAAACTTGGGAGCATCCATCTAAAGTGCAACTATTGGTCTCTCCCCACACAGCGCAAAGAAGAGGAAGAAAATCAGAGACGCAGAGAAATAATTAGGCTAAAGGACTAAAGGACCATGTGAACCTCAGTCTCTACAACCCAGAGACCAAAAGAACTAGATGGTACAGGGCTACAATTAGCACCCTCTCTGAAAGAGATTGCACTAGAAGATCCTAGCTAGAGTAAGGGGAAAATGTGAAGCAAAACTCAAAATCGTAAAAAAGACAGAGTTCACCCACTGAATAGAGACTGACAGATCCCCTGAAACTATGACCCTTGGCCCTTTCAGGCCTGGTTTGAAACCACCCCTGTGCCTCAGATGTTAGCAAAACAATAGGCAGATATATGAGAACAAAAAACAAATCTAGGTGGGGGACCGAAAACAATCTATCTTGAAGGAAATACTGCCAAACTGTCCCTTAGAACCAAAGATGGTGAAACTTCGTCTCAGTACTTCGGGGACATGGTAGCAGCAGCGACCACTCCCAGGGAAAGGACACCATGCTCGGTAAAGCAGAAGATCAGCCAAAAACGGAAGACCTTCAATGAGATGTCTTACCACTTACCACAGAGGCTGCAACAATGGGCTTAAACATAATAACAACTACAAGGACGGTATAAGACGGGGCGGTGTTTCATTCTGCTGTACCAAGAAAGAGGCACTATGATGGGTCCCTAGCAACAACAACAACGATGCTGGCTGGACATTTCCTACAAATGTGTGCAAAAAACATAAGCAATACTCACCCTTGGAATAATGTAGGGTAAGTAAATTTCAAGACAGACAGGACATACTGAAAAAGAAATACGAAATTAATTGACATTTCAAATAATAAAAGACTAGGAAGACTAAATAATCAAAAAGATTCTTGTTGAAGAACGATATAAATGCGCTCTCAAGTTTAAACAAACAACACCCTGCTAGTTGCCACGGAGTCGATTCCAACTCAGGGTGACCTCGTGTGTGTGTGTGTGTGTGTGTGTGTGTGTGTGTGTGTGTGTATGCAGACCTACTTCACCGGGTTTTCAACAGCTGTGCTCTTCCAAAACAGATCGCCAGGCTTCTCTTCCAGAACCCCTGTGGATGGGTTCAAACTGCCAACAGGTCACCTAGTAATTGAGCAGTTAGCCATTGATGCCAGTTGGAGATTTCTACAAAGGGCTTTATCCCTACCCCCACACCCCAAAAGAAATCACTCACTGAGCTGTGGTGGCGCTGGGCTTATGCAATGGCTGCAATCCACAAGGCCAGTGCTTTGAAACCACCAGCGCTCCATGGAAGAAAGAACTCCTGTAAAGAGTTAGTCTCAGACACTCACAGGGGCAGTTCCACCCTGTCCCATAGTGTCACTATGAGTCAGCATTGACTGGGAGGCTGCTTCCTCAGTCACCAGAGCCTGATAGCTTTGGCTGAGGGATGGAGGAGGACACCAGGAACATACAGAAGCGCAAAGCTGGGTCTGATGTTGTAGATGCCCAAACGCTCAGCATCTTCCCAGGCCCCAGAAATGTCTGCACAGAACTGCACTACTTTCCCAGAAAACCGAACCAGCCCCTGGAAGCAATCTGTCTCACTGATAAGAGCGAGGGCCACTGTTATCTATCATCCAATTTATCCTTTAGTTCGCTTTTTCCATTCCGAGGATTTTTTCCCTAAGCAATCCAACCTGGTTGCCTTAACATTGTTGCTATTATTTTGGCATCTTAAGGATTTTCTTTTTTAACCATCTAAGGCCAACCTGTATTTCTATTTTGTCTTCTGACCAAACTCAAAGCACTTCATAAGGGGTGGCTACGTGTGTTAAAATCTTCTGCGTATCTTTTTCCATTTTCTTTACTATTGAACACTTTAAAAAATATTTAAACTCTAAAAGCATTAGATCCTTTCAAGCAAAGACTATCCTGACCCTTAACATGATTTAGGACACAATGTAATGGACTGGCATTGGACAAGTTCACATGCATCTCCCCGCAGAGGACCACCTCCACAGCTTTTCCGTTGTGTGAGTTCCCGGATGCCATGGGTGTGGTGAACTGCCTGTGTGCCACTGTCTACCTGTCCAGACATGGGCTTTCATTCTTCTCTGGGGGATGCAGAGAAGTAGGTGAAGGGAGATGTTGGACAGGGCAAAATATAACAAAATAATTTATAAATTATCAAGGGTTCATGAGGGAGTGGGGAACGGGGAGGGAAAAGAAACATGAGCTGATGCCGGGGCTTAGGTGGAGAGCAAATGTTTTGAGAATGATGAGGGTAATAAATGTATAAATGTGCTTTACACAATTGATGTATGTATGGATTGTGATAAGAGTTGTATGAGCCCCTAATAAAATGATTAAAAATAGAGTAAATACACAACAGCTACAAATACCAGACCACAAATGCAAATGCATATTCAGAGGGAGCATAAATGTCTGTGAACTAAATGCAATATGCCTTATGTGAACTATATGCCTGCTGAGGTTTTGCTTAGACACACATCTGTTTGTTTATGATCAATACCTTGGCTTGTGGGCTTTCAAAAAAGATGCATTATCTTGCCCCTTCAGAAGATTATATGGAAATTTAAAAAGAGGTAATACATTATCAATATATCCATCACGTTAGCCAAATGAGAACAGTTACATGAAAGAGACAGCACTTCACAAATTCACATATTCCAGAGCTGGTGGCAAAAGATCAAGATTCTACTTTCTTTTAGTTTAGCTAACTGTCCGGTGAGGAAAAAAACAAATCTGTTCAAAGAGAATTACTGTCTCATGCAACGAGCAAAAGACTGTCTGATTGTCTTTCTTCCCTCCCTCTCTCTCGTCTTTTATTCCAGAGTAACTACCACATGACTGCCATGCATACTCATGACCAATAAATTTAGGCACAGGTCCAGGAGCAGGGAACACACAGCCTGCAGACGACCCAACCAAACTCACTGCCCTTGAGTCAATGCTGACTCATAGTGACCCTATAGGTCAGGGTTTGTGGGTTTCCAAGACTATAACTCTTTATGGGCATAGAAAGACCCGCACTTGGCCATATAAGGCCAGAGAACTCATCGATACTAGCTAACATGACATGCATCACCAAAGAGAGGCAGTTCTAGCCATCACATTAGGGTGAGTTAATTCAGTGTTTCACCATGTATAACGGCCAAATTTTTAAGTTGATATTTGTGTATGGCCCATGAGTGCTGTAAGAAGTATCCAAATGGCTCTTGGAAGGGAAAAAAATGATGTTAGAAGTATCCAAATGGCCCTTGGGAGACAAAAAGGTTCCCTATCCCCATCCAACCTCGTGGCAAGCATTATTTTCAGTACTCCTCACCAAGACCCTTTGAAAGGGCCTTTTATCCCATTTTAAAGATTAAGAAACTTGGATTTACACAAATTAAGGTACCACAGCCAAGTAGGTGGATCTAGGGTGCCAAGTCATCACTGCTTCCCAGCAAGGCTGTACCAACCAATCTTCAAAGGCCATCACCAGAAGTAACATCAACTAGAGGGGAGGCTCAGGAGCTTCCTCTGAATAGAATGAGGACTGTCACTATCTCTAAAGCAGAACATGCAAGAAAGGACTGTTAACAGCTCTTTCCAAGAGCAAGAGGAGTTGGGGGAAAAGGGGTGAGCGGCAGTATCCCAGGAGGTGGTTTGGGTAGTATTAACACTGGCTTCAAAGTCCAGGACAGGAGACAATGGTTCACCTAGGTCCACTGGTCTTGGCATTTCCCAGTATGGTACTAGATCCAAGACCAACTTCCCTCTCCTAACAAGGTAAAACCATCACCAACTCTGATTTGTCCAACCTTTCTGCCTCCACACAAAAGAGTTTTGTAACATTATTTTCCATTTAAAATTTAATTTGCATTTTAAAGCTAATCCCACTAAACATTCTGAAATATACTGGGAGTGCTTGGGGTGCAGTCCTGTTAAGATAAATTCTGGGAATTAGTGGTGTGGGGGAGATAAGAGTAATCTCTATTTTCAGGCGTCTGGAACCTTGAGGGGGTCTGGAGTAGGGGGTGTGTCTAGAAAAGCAAGCGGGATGTGTTCTGATTTCTTCCCTTCAGTCCTCTTCCTTCGCAAAGGGACTGGAACCAATTGTTTTCTTCCATTTAGCAGTAGTTCACCCAAATACTAAGACACACCGCTATCAATCGAGTCCGTTTCGACCCACAGCGAAAAGTTCACCGAAATTCGCCAAAGCTCCAGTTCCCCAGGGGATGTACAAGGTGCTTCTAAAACTGGGACACCAACCAAAAAATCTGATACCCAGAGCTCCGAGCTCGGTCACTATCAGGAAGAGATAGACCGCCGGCGGCTGCATCTGTCCACGTCCGTGGGACGCGCATCCCCCACGAGCCGCGGCCTCCCGCGCCCGCCCCCTCACCTTGTTCGTGAGGTAAGAAGCGAGGTAGCAGGCACAGAAAGCGGGGCCGGCCAGGGACCTCCTCAAACACATCTGTGCCCTGGAGACCCCTTCTCGGGGAGAAGAGCGCCCACCCACTACCGCCCAGCTGAAACCGGATCTCCGCTGGAGGCGCCAGCGCGCCGGCGACCACGTGGCTTTTACCTTGACCAATCGGAGCCGGGGTTGCCCCGGGCGCCAGCCTCCTTAAAGGAGCCGCGCCCCCCAGAGCCAGCCTCCTTAAAGGAGCCGCGCCCCCAGAGCCAGCCTCCTTAAAGGAGCCGCGCCCCCAGAGCCAGCCTCCTTAAAGGAGCCGCGCCCCCAGAGCCAGCCTCCTTAAAGGAGCCGCGCCCCCAGAGCCAGCGCACTCGCGGCGATTGGGCAGGCGCCCACCCTACACCTGGGCACGCTGGGAGAGGCGAGCGGGCTTGCAGTCACGCCTCCTGTAGTGCAAAGCCCCACTGCTGTCGGGGTGATCCCGACGGATAGTGACCCAGTCTAGACTTTCTGATGCTATAAAATCAATCTTTACGGGAGCAAATGGCTTCTCTCTCCCCTTCTCCCCCACCGCCGCTAAGAAGCTGGTGTTTTTGAAGCCAGAGCTTTGCAACTTAGCAGTCCAAATCCACCCGAACTTTGAAAGTGTGACCAAGAAAGAGGAAGGAAAGCCAACTCCAAAATAATTCAAAATATCTAATTGTTAACCCGAAGAAAAACGTTAATGGTTATCTCTATAGGGTGAGACCAAAATTACCCAACCAACCGATATCCATTCCCATCGTCTAAATAGCGCTGCGATTAAGTCTTTACCGCGGGTTTGATTTCTGTAGAATAAATTCCCAACAAGGGGATTGCAAGATCACAAAGTAAATGCAGTTTTTCAATCAGTACCTCCCGATTACGGCCCACTTCCCTTTACTTGCTGCCTCTGGAAATGCTACGGGAACATGCAAAGTCCAGCAGTCAGCAAAGCCTCTGGAGTAGAACTTCTCCTGTAAGAACGAACCCATGGCCCTCCAAGTGACTCCAGTCCTCAGCAATTCTACAGGCAGAGTAGGACTGCCTCGATGGTGTCCCCAAGGCTATATGCTTCACAGAAGCAGATTCTTTCCATGGCAGAGGGGCTAGTGGGTTGGAATTACTGACCATCTTGGGCAGGGTAGAATTGCCCCCTGTGGGTTACTGAAGCTGTGTAGGGGTTACATGTTAGGCTGCTAACCAAAAGGTCTGTAGTTCAAAACCAACAACCACTCCATGGCAGAAAGACACGGCTTTCTACTCCCGGAAACAGTGACAGTCTTGGAAACTCAAAAGGCAGTTCTACCTTGTCCTGCAGGTCACTGAGTCGGAATTGACTAGACAGCACTGAGGTTTTTGTTCTGTCTGAACCCTTAGTGGGAGCAGAAAGCCTTGCCTTTCTTCACAGTTTACCTTGAGGTTAGCAACGCAACTCAAATTACTAGGACTCCTGGACCTTCTGTTAGGGACCATTGAGCCACCAGTGCTTCTGAGAGACTTCTTCCAAAACCCCATTCCTGTCAAGTCGATTTTAACTCATAACAACCCTACAGGGCAGAATAGAACTGCCCCACAGGCTTTGCAAGGCTGTAGTCTTTGTGGAAGCAGACTACCCTATCTTTTTCCTGGCAAAGTTTCAAACTGCCAGCTTTTCTGTTAGCTGCAAAATGCTTAACCACTGCACCACCTGGGTGCCTCATTTCCCCCCTGCAGAACTCTTCAATAGCTGTTACAGCAAATAACCCTTGAACTCTTTTCCCCATTGAGGTCCGCATTGAAAATGATAGTTCATGCTCTTGTGAAGGCTGGGCACTGCTTGGAGCCCAAGTTGAACCCGAAGTGCCATCCCTGTGGGTTAGGAGACACATCTGAAAAATTTCCCAGTCATGAAGGAGTTCTAAGTTGAAGCCTGGTTGTGTGTGTCCTCTCCCCAGCCACATAACTGTTCTTGGAGAGCAACATTCCTTAGTGATTCGCTCAGTGCCTTGTAAAGACTAAAAAAAAACAAAAGCCACTGTCATCCAGTGGACTCCTACTCCTAGTGTCTCTATAAGACAGCGTGGAACTGCCCCTTTGTGTTTCCAAGACTAAATCTGTACTGGCGCAGACAGCCTCATCTGTCTGCTGTGAAGCAGCTGGTGGGTTTGAACTGATCTTGTGGTTAGCAGCCCAACTTGTAACCCCCAGGACTCCTTGTATATACGAAGTGCACAATATATACCAGGGGGCTTCAAAAAGTTCATGAGGGAAATTGAATTAATGGAATCTGATGAATGAATGAATGATTTCTCAGTGTTGTGCAAGTCACCTGTATCAGGTTACATAACACTTCCATCACTTCACCTAACAAAATCTTGTACACTGGAAGCAGTCACTCCCCATCCCCATCTGCCCTCAGCCCCTAACAATTACCAAACTACCACCCATCTAGCTAGCCACTTTTTGTGTCTCTGTGGATTTGCCCACTCTGGATGATTCATGCGGATCCCTGGTGGTACAGTAGTTATACACTAGGCTGCTAACCGCAAAGGTTGACAGTTTGAACCCACCAGCTGCTCCAAGGAAGAAAGATGAGGCAGTCTTCTTCCATAAGGATTCACAGCCTTGGAAACCCTGTAGAGCAGTTCTACTTTGTCAGAATTGACTCAACAACAATAGATATGTTTTATATAAATGTAAGCACAGGATCAATCGATGACCTTTGTGTCTGGCTTCTTTCACTTAGCAGTGTGTTCCAGTTCTTCCTTGTCCTCGTGGCATACATACATGTATCAGAGCTTCCTTTCGTTTAATAGCTGGACGAGAGACCACTGTAGAGACAGATCACATTTTGTGTATCCATTGTGTGTCGTTTTCAGCTTTGGGCTACTGTGAACCATGCAGCAAACCAGGGACTGACTCCCCAGTGAGCAAGTGAAGCGGGGGCTCTGTTGCTGTTATTAGCTGCCATGGAGTCAGTTCCGACTCACAGCGACGCTGTGTACCACTGCACAATCCACCGCCATCCTCACAATTGCTCCTAGGCTTGATCAGTTGTGGCTCCTGTGTCAGTCCTTCTCCATGCGGGCCTTTCTCGTTTTTTGCTGCTCTTCCACTAAGCATGATGTCCTCGTGGGTCGGTCTCTCCTGACAACATGACCAAAGAGAGTAAAATGAAGTCTTGCCATCCTTGCCCCTCAGGAGCATTCTGGCCTTACTTCTTTCAAGTAAGTTTGTCCACGGTACATTCAATATTTTCCCACAGCACCACAGTTCAAATGCATCAATAATTCTTTGGTCTTCCTTATTCGGTGTTGAGCTTTCACATGCATATGGGGCAATTGAGGACCAACTTAAAGTACGTAAGCATTATGGATAACATTGGGAAGAATGGGAATTCCAGAATACTTAATTGTGCTCATGTGGAACCTGTATATTGACCAAGAAATAATTGTTTAAACAGGACAAGAGGATACTGCATAGCTTTATACCAGGAAAGGGGTGTGTTAGGATTGTATGATTTCACCATGTTTATTTAATATGTATCCTGAACAAATATTCTAAGGAGCTGAACTATGAGGAAGAATGCAGCAATCTGCATTTACAATGTGCAATATGCAGTTGACACACTTAGCTCACGGAAAGCCAAGAAGACTAGAAGCACTTCAGTATAAAGTACACCGTAACATAAAGAAAACAGAAATCCTTACATCTGGACCAAGCAGCAGCATCAGGATCAACAGAGGAAAGATCGAAGTTGTTGAGGATTTCATTTCCCTTGAATCCACAATGAATGAATGTCCACGAAAGCAGCAGTCAAGAAATAAAAAAATTTGTATTGGGAAATATGCAAATGACCGCGTTACAGCATTAGACAGCAAACCTGTTCATTCTGGGCACGAAGGTGCACCTGAGCCAAGCTGTGGTATTTTCAGTAGTTTGTAAGCATGTGAAAGCTGAACAGTGAATTAAGGGAGACTTGAATCATGGCGCCTGCAAACATTGTTGACTAAACCATGGACTGTCAGAACAAATCTGTGTTGAAAGGAGAACAACCAAAATGTTTCCAAGAATCAAGAAG
This sequence comes from Echinops telfairi, assembly GCF_000313985.2. Classification (NCBI taxonomy): domain Eukaryota; kingdom Metazoa; phylum Chordata; class Mammalia; order Afrosoricida; family Tenrecidae; genus Echinops; species Echinops telfairi. Next base: position 9,246,929 of record NW_022111300.1, read on the forward strand.
GGAATGCACTTTGGTTATGTCATCAGGAAGGACCAGTTCCTGAAGCAGGAAATCATGGTTGGTAGAAGAGTCAGCAAAAACAGAGAAAAACACTCAGTGAGCTGGATTGACGCAGTGGCTAACACAGTGAACTCAAATCTAACAAGTATGAGGATGGCACAGTACCAGGCAGTGTTTTGTTCTGCTGTGCCCGATAACAACAACACTTAAGTAAGCTACTACATAATACACAATAAGCACTCAGTAAATAGTAACTATAATGGCTGCTACCAAATTTCTATTTCAAATCTTCAATTTACCTCATAAGCTCCGAGTGTCAGGAGAATTTCCAGACAACTGACAAGACTAGAAAAAAGATCTAGGGGGAAAAAAAGGAATCATTACCTGCAAAAGTGTATAAATCTACATGGATGATATATTGAAAAAATTAGCTTCACATTGTGAAATTTCGATGTAATGAATATCTTCATGAGTTTGGGTGGGGAAAAAAGAAAAGAAAAAGAAAAGAGCATCTAGAGATTTATTTCTTTTCTTTTTTTTTTGAGATTTATTTCTAAAAAAAAGTCACCAATGAAAACATTTTTTTATAAATCATTTTATTGGGGGCTCATATAACTCTTACCATAATCCATATATACATCCATTGTGTCAAGCACATTTGTAATTTGTTCCCATCATCATTCTCAAAACATTTGCTTTCCACTTGAGCCCTTGGTAATTTTTCCCCTCCCTCCCAACCCTTGATAATTTATAAATTATTATTTTTACATGTCTTACACTATCTGACGTCTCCCTTCACCCATTTTTCTGTGGTCGGTCCCCCAGGGAGGGGGTTATATGTAGATCTTTGTAATTGGTTCCCCCTTTCTACCCCGCCTTCCCTCCAACACTCCAGGTTTTGCCACTCTCACCACTGGTCTTGAGGGTTTCGTCTGTCCTGGATTCCCTGTTTTTCCAGTTCCTATCTGTACCAGTGTACATCCTCTGGTCTAGCCGGATTTGTAAGGTAAAATTGGGATCATGATAGTTGGGTGGGGAGGGAGAAAGCATTTAAGAACTACAGGAAAGTTGTATGCTTCATCATTGCTACACTGCACCCTGACTGGCTCCTCTCCTCCCCGTGACCCTTCTGTAAGGGGATGTCCAGTTGCCCACAGATGGGCTTTGGGTCCCCAATCTGCACTCCCCCTCATTCACAATGATATGATTTTTTTGTTCTTTGATGCCTGATACCTGATCCCATTGACACCTCATGATCACACAAGCTGGTGTGCTTCTTCCATCTGGGCTTTGTTGCTTCTCAGCTAGATGGCCACTTGTTTATCTTCAAGTCTTACGATCCCAGACACTGTATCTTTTCATAGCCAGGCAAAAACATTTCTTTTTAAAGAAAAATTGCAAACCTTGAGTTGTAATATTGAAGGATGCTATGGGAAAAATATTGAATGACACAGGAAGCATTGTCACAATAGCTTTGTCATTGATTACTTGAGACCTTAAACAAGTTACTTCTTTGTGCTTCCATTTTATTATCAGTAAAATGATAATGATAGAATTTACTCCCCAGTTATTGTAAGGATACAGCAGTTGATAAAGTACGATGAACAATGCTGGAAACTCAGTAAGTGAAATGTCAGGGTTAGCAATTTTTATTTAGTCGCAGTTCAAGAATTTCCCTACAAAATACAGAATCCAAACGTTCACTACAGCAACAACAACACAAACAGGCCGTCTACATCAGTCTCTTTCCCTTCTCTAAACTTGCGTGTTCTGTCTCAGCTGAGATTTGATGGGGAATGAATGAAGCAGCTTCCCTTGTTTATTGATAATCCAGTCTCATCTGCTTTGACCAGCTCCACTGCTATCTATGGCTGTCAGGAGAAAGAAAGAAGGCCGTAATCGGACGGGGCAGAGCCTGGGCCAGAGCCTGGGTCAAGACCAACCCCCGTCACGACCTGCCCCGCACTAGTGGCTGCGGTGACTTGGATTCTGGACTCCGGACTGCAAACCCTACGGGCGGATGCCGGAAGTGCATCCTGCTGAGGGGCGGGGCCAGGTGACGAGGCATGGGCCGGACAGCCAATCAGAAGCGAGTGCCCCCACCCTTGAGGGCGGAAGAGAAGAAGTTAGTTCCGGACGCGGCCGCTCTCGGCGCCATCTGTCACCTCCGCTCCGGCGCCAGCCGACCTTTACCCCTGCCCCGCTGCCTGTCTCCTCCTCGCTGTAGCCGCCTCCCGGTCCTGGGCTCGCGTGACCCTGTCCTTGTCGCTGGCTTCTCCCCCCACATGGATCTGGTCGGAGTGGCATCTCCTGAACCCCGGCCGGCCGCGGCCTGGGGAGCCAGCAAGGTGAGTGGCGGCGGGGCCGACGGACCTGCTTACTCACCTGGGCTGCTGCTTTCGCTGAAGGCCCGCAGGGGCTGGCAGTCGCCAGGACGGCTGTGGCAGCTCCAGGGCGAGACCCTGGGCACCCGGGCAAGGGGGCACGGGCTGCTGTAAGGGCGGGCAGGCAGGAGCCGGGGGGCTCAAAGGCCACTCTGGATCCCCTTTTAGCTCTACACCTGGCTTTCTGAATCCCTAAACGATATGGAGCAGGCTCCTCTGACAGGTTTAAGTTTGAGAGAAAACCAGTCTGGGCTTGTTTTTCCTGGGCCGAGTGAGTCAACCCCATTAGTAACCGGCAGAAAGTTCGCTTAGGACATCGTTGCCTTAAATTGACAAATGCGGTGAACCTAATTAGGTAATTTGTTTTGGAAGTAGTGAAAGATACAACCGGGCACACCCTCCTCCACGCCAATACTCCGACGGCTTTTAATTCACCTTCCCTGCCTGTATTTTTACATCTAAACTTTTAATGGCACACTGTCGACGTTTATTTAACATTTGAGTTCTGGTTTTCGGGCTCCCCCCCCCCCGCCCCCCCCAGGTCTTTTCATGAAAAGACCCTTCTACTTTACTGGGTTTGTTTGAGAGCAAGAGCCTTTAAATGAAGTGTTGCTTAAGTGTGTGAAGGAATCAAACTTTTTTGACTCCTTAACTATTTTTCGCAAACTATTTGTTCCCTTAAGTGAGTCGTCTGTTAATCTTGTTGAATCTTCAGGTCTCCCACCGGTAACATTTTAAAATGTCAGGATAAGTAGACGTAATTCTGATACAGACTTGTGTTAAATTCCTTGAGTTAAACAAAACCAAACTCACTGCTATTGAGTCATGCCGACTCATAGTGACCCTAATCGTCCTGGGTAGAACTGCCCCTGTGAGTTTCGGTAACTTTTCAGGAGAGGCCTTGTGCCTGGTGGTTTTGAACTGCTGACCTTGTGGTCCGAAGCCCAAGGTGTAACCACTATGCCACCAGGGCTCCTCTCCTTGAGTAAAGCCTGGGGGAAAATGCCAAGTCTTCTCAGAATACCTCAGAACAAATTTCACTTACAAAACTAATTTACTAACACAATATTTGCTATCAGTAATGTTTTAATGTAATGGACATTGTCAGTGCTTTGAAATTTTCCATTTTCACCATTCAATAAAAATTATCCTGGGTGTATTTATGCCTCATTGGAAAGGCAATATTTTGGCAGGTAAAACTTAATCTTTTGTCACTTACTTCTTCCTTCTTGGAACTCATGGGAGACAAATGATTAGTGAAGCCTGCATGACAGTGTGGACATTGAGAAGCATTTTGAAAAACAGAAAAACTGGTGCTCAAACATTTAGGGCTGGGGCCCTCTTGGCACTCTCTTCCTAGTGAAAATTTTGAGAACTTTTGTTTATGAAGGCTAGATCTACCCATTGGTATTTATGATTAAAAATCAGGACTGAGAAACTTAAAGTGTATTTGTCATCTAAAAGTCATATGTTAGCATAAACATTTTTATGAAGGAAAAAGACCTTGTAATAAAATGAACGATAAAAGTATCTTTGTGTTATATTTTGTTTCCTATATGGTTTAAATATAGGAGAAAAATCTATCCTTGAAAAGATAAGCAGGTGGTACTTACTAATAGTGAGTCACTTCTGACTCATAGGACCAAGTAGAACTGCCCCAATAAGGGTTTTAAGGCTGTAAAACTTTAAGGCAGCTGACAACCACATCCTTCTTCCAAGGAGCAGCTGACAGAGTTGGGCCGCCAACTTTTCAGGGCTCCAGGTGGATTATAACATGTATAAATTAAGATAGATAGTAAATTACCAAAGGTAATTAGAAAAAAAGGGTACTAATTACCAAATGCAAAACATATTATGGGCAAAGAGTTTTAAGGGATATTCTTGGTAGGGATGAATGGTTACAGTGTAGCTTACTTGGAAAGGGAGCTGTCAAAATAAATTGGTGAGTCGCCTCAAAACCAGATGTTCAAAATCAAGAAAAGTCTGAGAAACTCAGTCCTGAGGAGTCAAAGGAAACAACAAAAAAAATCAAACTCACTGCCATTGAGTTGATGCTGACCTATAGACCCTACAAGACAGGTTAGAACTGTCCTAAGTAGACATGGCAGCTGAAATTGATGTGGATCTGGAATCGTGAATGACGCCAGGACAAAAAAAGATTAGGTGAAAGTTCAAGGAAACCTGAATGAAGTATGGACTTGAATGAACAACTTGTTTATTGGTTTATTAATTGGGATAAATCAACCAGCAAGTAAAGGATGTGAACAGTAAAGGAAACTTGGTATAGGGATTATGGGAACTCTGTACTGTCTTTGCAGATTTTCTGGCATCTAAAACTGTTGTAAAATAAAAATTCTCTTTTTAAAAATGGATCAGTATTGTTGTATAGACCCACACCACTTTTCCCCCCAAAAGCCTTTGTATTAAGCTGTGAAATGAATGCTCTGCCAAGGTCTTTACCTTGTGTCTCCCTCTGAGGAAATGGCCGTACTCTAGGAAATTAGTGTTGGTGAAATGAATAATGGGAAATGAGACTGCCTACCTCAGATAGGACACGTTTATGCTGGTCTGAAGAGTTTGGATATGGTTTCAAAGCATTGACAAACCTTTCTGCAGGCTGTGCCCTAACTCCGGAAATTGCCTCAGTGTGAGGTGACCCAGCTGAAGAGGGCTGCTGAGGTATGGGGAAGTACAGCACTATACCCCTCAATGTGTGAGCACCAGTGACCTGGAGCATTGTTTCCATTAAAATGCTTCTCAGTGTCCAAGAAGATTCATAGGAGTGGAGAAGTATGAGACCTCATGCTATCTGTGGTCTTTATGTATTTCTTTTTCTGATTCAGTCTGTCTTGGGGGGAGATAAATTTCTACTTTAAAATACAAAATTTCCCTATTAGTTTTGCGTCTGAGGCAAAATTATTTAGCGCCTCAGCAGAGTTCATGGACTGCTGGCTGAAGACTAGAATACACCAGAAGTGTGGGCCAAGGGGCTGGAGAGGAAGGCGCATTTGAGTAGTAGTAGTTCTGTAGAAGGTAGCAGACCTCTATAGCTTAGGAACAGGCGGGCAGTTCCAGCAAATAGCCCTGGTGTTTTCCTTTTGTCAAGCATTACTCAGCAAATGCCCGAAGACTTCTTTATATCCCATGCTGTATGCTGGGCTCTGGGGGGGAGCCAGCCCCACCCTTCAAAGGCTCTTGTTCTGTTGGGTCTCAGAGGATAACAGCATGCATGAAGGTATAGAGTGATATTTAGCATATAATTAGTATTGCTAGAACTTGGGGTATATGAGTGAGGAGACTGGAAAAATTGGGGCAAGTTGAGAAAAGTATTCCTTGCTGAGGAGTTTGGATTTTTTACTACGGTGGGACACTTTGCTTTTCAAGGTCCAGAAGAAGGTGATTCCAAACCTACTTCTGTCAAGTTTATTCCAGTTCGTTGGGACCTTATAGAATAGAGTAGAAGTGTCCTGTGGGTTTCAGAGACTGTAAATCCTTAAGGGAGCAGGCTAGACAAGAAAGAAAGCCTCATCTTTCTTCCTCAGCGCTGCTGATGGGATCGAATTGCCACCCTTGTGGTTAGCATCCCAGCTAGCCCACTATGCCCAGGGCTCCTGACAACCGTGATTAGGGAAGGAGTACAGAAGAATGCCAAGAACATTTTCACAGTATAATCTTGGATTAAATAACTATTCTGGGTCCTACATTTCTAAAGCTGTATAATGGGGTGACAGTGCAACAATTCAGTTGTAAGATAAGATAATCTTTGTAAATGACCTATATTTAACTGAGTGGTTTAAATATAATGAATAGTCAACTGTTGTCTGTTAGGCTGCCATTATTAGCCTTTACAAAAGGTGATTGTGAGCCCAGGATTTTTACCTTTTGGAACTTTGGACTTAGGAATGGATCAGACTAAGCATTTTTAACCTAAGAGGTAGTATACTGGCCCAATTTCATGTGAGTAGAGAATCTGTAGGGTTTCTCTTTAGTTTCTTGAAAGAGTTTTCAGAAAGGAACTTACAAAAGATTCACATTGATGTATAAACTGGCTAGAGGTAAAGTCACTTGCTGTACCGATAAGCCAATTCCCACCATGTCAATTCCAACTGCTTACCCACCTCACTGCTGTCGCGATTCCAGCTCACAGTGACCCTGCAGGACAGGGTAGACCTGCCCCTGTGGGTCCAAGACTCTATGGGAATAGAAAGCCTCGTCTTTCTCCTGCGGACCTTGCCATTAGTGGCCCAATGTGTAACCCCTTTGCCACCAGACAGAGCTCCTTAAGCTTGGAGAACGGACAGCAAATCAGGAACAGAACAGGCATAAGCGTGTTAGGCGTTTGGAGAGAACTGCAAGAAGAACGGTCAGATCACAAAGAACCTCATGAGCAGGTTAAGGAATGCACGTAGACTTTATCTGACAGGCAGCCGGAAACAGAAACTAAGCCTATCAAATGTGTGTTTTAGAAAAACCACGATTTTGTGGTATGGGAATGGGAACAAACAAGTAGAAACATTGGTTAGGGGCCTTTGTCAGGAGCCCTGTGGTGGGATGATGGCATTTTGGATTAGACTCATAGAAGAAGGACCAAGAGAGTTGGGCAGGCCCCAAGAGAGACAATTGTGCAACATTAATGGTCTTAACCACTAGAATATAAAATGCAGGCATTTGGATGTGCTGCTGCTGCTGATGAAATGAAGCATTGTGAGTTAGCCTGTAGCTGTAGTCAAGAGAGCTTGCCATTGAGTTGCTTCTGATTCACAGCCACCCTGAAGGACAAGGTAGGCCTGCCCCTGTGGATTCCTGAGGCTGTGACCTTTTTAAAAATAATTTTATTGAGAGCTCCTACAGCTCTTATCACAATCCATACATCCATCCATTGTATCAAGCACATTTGTGCATTTGTTGTCACATTTGTTGTCTGCACGACTTTCAGAACATTTTGTTTCTACTTGAGCCCTTGCTGTCAGCTTCTCATTTTTCCCTCCTTCCCCCACCCTCCCTCCCTCATGAACCCTTGATAATTTATAAATTTTTTTTGTTTTGTTGTGGTTTTTTTTTATTAAACATTTTATTAGGGGCTCATACAACTATTATCGCAATCCATACACACATCAATTGTGAAAAGCGCATTTGTACATCATTCTCAAAACATTTTCTCTCCACTTAAACCCCCGACATTAGGTCCTCATTTTTCCCTCCCTTCCCCACCCTCCCTCCCTCATGAACCCTTGATAATTTATTTAAAAATTTTTTCATGTCTTACACTGACCGATATCTCCTTCACCCACTTTTCTGTTGTCCATCTCCCTGGGAGGGGGTTATAGACAGATCATTGTGATCAGTTCCCCTTTTATCCCCCCACCTTCCCCTTACGCTCCTGGTATGGCTACCCTCAATATTGGTCCTGGGGGGTTTATTGTCCTGGATTCCCTGTGCTTCCAGCTCTCATCCCATGTACATGCTCCAGTCTAGCCAGATTTGTAAGGTAGAATTGAGGTCATGATAGTGAGGGGGAGGAAACATTACAGAACTAGAGAAAAGTTGTATGCTTCAACGGTGCTGTACTGCACCCTGGCTGGCTGGTCTCCTTGTGACCCTTCTGTAAGGGGATGTCCAGTTGCCTACAAATGGGCTTTGGGTCCCCACTCCACACTCCCCCTCATGCACAATGATAGGATTTTTTTGTTCTGGGTCTTTAATGCCTGATACCTGATCCTATTGACACCTCATGATCACACAGGTTGGTGTGTTTCTTCCATGTGGACTTTTTTGCTTCTCATCTAGATGGTTGCTTGTTTATCTTCAAGCCTTTGATACTCCAGACACTATATCTTTTCATAGCCTGGCACCATCAGCTTTCTTCACCACATTTGCTTATGCACCTGCATTGTCTTCAGTTGTGGGGGGAGGTCAGATGCACAGGCATTCCCCCCCTGAGGGCCATCAGTTGCCAGACTGCAGTGGGTCCCACTCCCTGCTGCTGGGGACAATGGACAGGCTCCCATTGGAGGAGGTCACATCCTACTGATAATGGTTCCTATGGAGACCCAGAGAATAGGTCAAAGTTAAGTTGCCCTCCTAAATCTAGGATCCACCCATTTTGTCACATGTATACCCCAATCCTTCCTCTTCCTATTGTGTGCATATCCCTAGACCACCCCTCTCATTGCTGTATAACCTATAATGCAACCCCTTCCTGTGATGTATGTCTTTACCTGTAATTAGTGGGCTTGTACGCCCCAAAGGTATATAGGCGTGGGTCAGCAATAGAGCTCTCTCCCTGGGCTCCTCCTTGCGCCCCCTCTCTCCCTTGTTCCCTTGCCCTCCTTCCCTTCCCCCTCTCTCCACGTGGACCACCTAGCTGGGCTGAGGTGAGCAATGCTACTGTGTAATGTGTCTGACTGCATTATTGCAATATCTCTCATGCTCTCGATGACTTTGATATAATATATACATATCTCAACCATACAGTTGTGCATTACTGAACCCGTGGGTAGTAGTAGCAGTGGGGGCTGGCCCCTCACCCACTTCCCATAAATTAATACTACATTCAGTGATCGTTTTGGAAAGGTGAGCATCATAGAATGCCAGGTTAATAGAACAAAATGTTCTTGCATTGAGGGAGTACTTGAGTAGAGGCTCAATGTCCATCTGTTAACTTAATACTAAACATATACATATATGTACGTAGATCTATTTCCCCATTGTCATATATAAATATATTTACATATGTACATGCCTGCATTTAGACCTTATAAATGAGGCTGTAACTCTTTATGGGAGTAGAAAGTCTTATCTTTCTCCCAGGCTGGTGGTTTTGAACTGCTGACCTTGTGATTAACATCCCAACTCGTAACCACGGTTCTAAGTTCTGATGATGCAGTGGCTAACCACTTGGCTGCTAATTGGGAGGTTGATGGTTCAAACCCACCACTTCGTGGAAAAAAGAAAGATGTAGCAGTCTACTTCCATAAAAATGTACAGCCTCAGAAACCCTATGGGGTAGTTCTACTTTTCTTGTAGGTTTGTATGTGTTGGAAACTACTCAGTAGCAGTGGGGTTTGGTTGTACGTTTGGGGTAGTCTGTTATTTCCAGAGCCTGTTTGAGCTTCTAAAGATCAGACACGGTCATTGTGTTGTTTTTTGTTTTAGCATGTATCAAGATGTCTTGAAGAGGAATTGACATACATTTTAACACTTAAAAAACGGATAGAGAAATCATAGTACTTAAATTGGAATGAGACATAACTTTCCAGTCTGTTTTGAGTAGATATAGTCTGTTCGTAGTGGGAACTCCACCTGCGAAGAAAGACAAGGCATTCTACTCCCTTAAAGAGTTCGTGAGTTACATTCTCAGAAATGCACAGGGGCAGGGCTACCCTGATTAAAAGAGTCGCTATGAGTAAAAATGAATTTGGTTTTTGATAGATTTGAGATGAATTTCTGTAAATAATAGTGACTCAGTAATAATATGATGGTTTTTTTCTAAGTTTGAGGTGTACTTTATTCCATTATTATTAACTATGAATTGAGTTGCCTTTTTCCCCCCCTTCTCCTAGTGTCCATGGGCTGCCCCTGAAAATACAATATCTTGTTCCTTGGCTGATGTAATGAGTGAACAGTTAGCTAAAGAATTACAATTAGAAGAAGAAAGAGCTGCTTTTCCTGAAGTTGGTGGGTAAGTGAAATTCATAAGAACCTATTTTATCAGCAGCTTCTTAGAACAAAGTTTTAGAATATGATTTGTGATTGTCATGACAAGTGATTATACTTTGGGAAAAACAGTGCAGTCGAAAGAGCCCCATACTATATAATTTCATGGATAATTGAGTTTGGGTGCTCTTTCTGTGATTGGATTTCAGTGTGACCTTGGGCATATCACTCTCTTTTTCTGTATTTTAACTATATTCGTGCAATAGCCTATAATCGGACTAATCGATCACCAAATTAGCAAACGTTGAGGTGGGGCATGGTTTTGACCAGGTGTTTGTAGTTTATCATTTTGCCCTCCCTTTAGTGAGCACCCAGCACAAGTGAATTGATGGCCTCAGATTGGCCCCTAGGTTTCTCTTCTACTGCTCTTAATTCTAGTTGGTGCCCTTAGTCATGAGGAAAGCCAGGCAAGGAACATGAATGACCTGGTAGCATTCTTTCCCGTTGCTTCTGGAGTAGACCTTTAACAGTGAGAAGCACAGGGGCCTCTCATAACCAGTAGCATCTATTAGTAACAGCTACACAAGCGCGCACTGTCGTGGTTTACACTGCCTTGTGTTACAGTGTTGCCGAAGGACCTTTCATCACTGGAGAAAACGTGGACACCTCCAGCGACCTCATGTTGGCTCAGATGCTACAGATGGATTTCGACAGAGAGTATGATGCACAGCTTAGGCGTGAAGAAAAGAAATTCAATGGCGACAGCAAAGGTACTATGACCAGACTGTGGCATATTAGGTAATCAAAAGTGCTTATATAAAGGGCCTTCAAAAAGTTCATGGAAAAATTCGATCATCTTTTCATGCAGTTTTTCCACAAACTTTTTGAAACCCCTTGTAACATGCCCCTAAGTGACTCTTCAACTGTTAATTGCCTTTTAAGTTTCCATTTCCTTTGAAAATTATCGAAAAGTGCATCCCTATGAAGACAGCGATAGCTCTGAAGACGAGGTTGACTGGCAAGATACACGTGATGATCCCTACATCCCAGGTACCCTGCTTTTCCGTATTCTCTGAAGGTTTGGGCCTGGGACCGAGAAAGACTGATTTTTCCCTAATGGGCACTTGGAATTTTACATTTATCTTAGGATCTGCCCTTTGCTAATTTACTCTGTTAGATTTGAACGTCTTCAGACATTCTTTAATGCAGCAATACGGTCTTTGCAATAAAATTTTATATCCTTGGCTTGTCTTCATCACCTTTAGCAAAACCAGTTCCTACTCCCAAAAAGGGTTTCATTGGAAAAGGAAAAGACATCACCACGAAACACGATGAAGTAGTTTGTGGGAGAAAGAACACGGCAAGAATGGAAAATGTGAGTCTCGAGGCCCCGGGTCTGCACAGAGTCTAGTGGTGAATAAATTAAAATCTCATCGAACTTCAAATACAGTATTGTAAATTTCTGGGGGTAAAAACATTTGTCCTTTCCAAAGATAGTTTAGATGACAATATAGCTATACCATCCAAACCCAGCTACTAATAATACGAAGTACTTCAGAATCATCTTCAGAACGATTGTTCGGTTTTCCATGATTCTAAAATTAAGAATTAGTTCTATGAAAGTAATATACTTATTCCTCTATGTATTATCTTATACAAAATAACTTTGTTGATCGGGGAGATAAGAATGGGAGGGAGAATTATTTGTTTCTATGTGCTTTATGAACACTTCCCAGTGTTGTTTTTCTTGTGTGTGAACTACCCTTGCAATATCCGAAGAAAAGTCTTTAAAAGAAAAGGACATTCTTTCTAACTCACATTGTGATTAAAATTAAACGCTGAACCATTAGAGTACAAATACTTGTTAAGTAAGCATATTAAATTACATTCTAGAAATGTTACAGATCTGGCTCTAAAATTCTACAGCACTCCACTGAAACTTCCTGTGATAATGGATATACTCTATGTGAATACTGTAAGTTGTGGTTGCTGCTACCCACCTCTGACTATTGAGCACTTAAAACATAGCTGATATAATTGAGAAACTGATTTTTTTTTCAATTTTAATGAATTTAAATGTAAATTAAAAATCTTCATGTCTGCTATATTGCACAGCATAGCTGTAGAGCATAATGATCATGGTGTGACCATCACTTTAAATACTGGCCACTCCTGAGATATAGTTCATTATGAAATTGTATTTCTTTGGTAAGATTTGATACAGCCTTCCAGATACAATACTATATATTCTTTGGCATTACAAAAGCAAGGCACAAAGTATGTTTTATAGACTTTAGTTCTCAAATGAGGAGCTGATGCCAGGGGCTTACATGGAGAGCAAATGTTTTGAGAACGATGATGATAATGAATGTACAAATGTGCTTGACACAATGGATGTATGTATGGATTGTGATAAGAGTTGTATGAGCCCCCCCCCCCAATAAAATGATTTTTAAGAAAAGGCTTTAGTTTTCAGGTATAATTGGATTTTCCCCCCACATAGAATAAGGTTAATATTAAGTTGTTCGATTTGAGGTCCTGGGGAAAGACCCTTTATCTTGCTGCAGTTTTTGTAGACCGCCCCTGTGTCTCTGGGGTTTGTTAGTGAGTAAGTCCGCCGGGTCTGCTGTTGGAGCACGTGCCTTGGTGGAATCAGGAACGGAAGACGGGTTGTTTTGTTCTGTCCTCATGTGAAAGTATTCAGACAACAATTCCTTTTTCCTTGGCAGTTTGCACCTGGGTTTCAGGTAGGAGATGGAATCGGTATGGACTTAAAACTATCAAACCATGTGTTCAATGCTTTGAAACAACATGCCTACTCAGAAGAGCGCCGAAGTGCCCGCCTACACGAGAAAAAAGAGCATTCTACTGCCGTAAGTTCATGAATGTTGTTTGTTTTTAATGGAAAGGTGGATATTAGAAAACTAAGTGGATGTTCCTGAATTCTTTTTAAAATTGTTTTCTTTTACTTTATTGGCACATTTGTAATAACCTAGTCTGATGGTTTGCAAGGTTGAAGATAATGTCTAATATATCAAGAATAAACTAAATTATTAACAATATACAAACTAGTAAGTACTCTGAGAGACTTTGGGGAGAAAAGTTTGGACTGCTAGTAGCTGTCTGTTTTATGATCGTCATATGTTCATTTTCAGCCACAGAGTTACAGTTTGTGGAAATGAATTCTATAAGGCATTCCTAGAAAAGCCTGTTATATATGCAACTAAGTAAATTAAACAAGGGTAAAAAAATTTTTGTAATGTAAAATACGAGAGAATCGTGTGAAAGGCTTTTATTAACTGTCATTTTCACTTGTAGTGCTCTGTGTTTTACAGGAAAAAGCAGTTGATCCTAAGACACGTTTACTTATGTATAAAATGGTCAACTCTGGACTGCTGGAGACAATCACTGGCTGCATTAGTACAGGAAAAGAATCTGTTGTCTTTCATGCATATGGAGGAAGGTAAATGAGCAAAGTAGAATAGCATCCTCTTAACCGAAATTTAGTTCCTTCGCCCCCATGTGAATGGATTGGCATATGAATCTTCGTTGATCCTCACCCTAACCTCTCTGAGCCCCCACCCCTTCCCCATTGCCGTGATTGCCGAGTGCAAAGCTGTGCCTCTGCAGACATGCAAAACTTGCTCGTCAGTGGGGGAGAGAAAAATTTCGGTTGACCCTGTGAGGTAACAGTACTTTTTTGTTATAAACAGTCTAGAGGGCATGCGGTTGTTGTTAGAGGCTGTCAAGTTGAGCTGCTGCTCTGGGTGCCAGCGAGCGAGCAAGCAGCGCTAATACAACAGAACGAAATACTGCCTGGTCCTCGGTCATTCTCCAAATAGTTCCGTTTCAGCCTGTGCAGCTACTGTGCTGGCCTCCCTGAGGGGATGCCTCTTTTTCACTGACCCTCCACCGAGCCTGATTGTTTTTGTTTTGTTTTGACTAGTTCCTCTTGATAACATATCCACCCACTGTCTTGCCATCCTCACTTCTTAGGGCATCCTGACTGTACTTCAACACAGATTTGTACATTCTTCAGGCAGCCCACAGTATGTCCAGTGTTCTTAACCAGGCTCACGATTCAAAGGCACCCCTCCTTTGGCCCTCTTCCGTCATTGTCCAGCTTTCACATGTATACGAGGCAATTGAGAACAGCATGGCTGGAGTGAGGTGCATCTTCTTCCTCAAAGTGGTATCTTCACGCTTTAACTCTCGAAAGAGGTCTTTTGAAGCCCATTTGCCCAATGCAATACATCGTTTTTCTGACTGTATTGCTGCTTCTATGGGCATGGATCATGGATTCAAATAAATGTTTAATCCTTGACAACTTGAATATTTTCTCCAATGATCATGATGTTGCTAATTGGTCCCATTGTGAGGACCAATTTTTTTATGTTGCGATGTAATCCTCACTTACTTGAATAAGTATCGTGGAATAATACAGCCCTTACCTTTTCCTGATCTTAAACCATGCAGCATCCCTTTGTACTGCCTCTTGGTCGATGTACAGGTTATCCATGAGCACAGCTATGTGTTCTGGGGTTCCCATTCTTAGTGTTATCCACAGTGTCTTATTTTCCACACGTTCAGTTGCCTTTGGATAGGCAATAAAGCACAGGAAAACTGTTTCTGGTATTCTCTGCTTTGAACCAAGATCCATCAGACGTCAGCAGTGGCCCCTTGTTCACTTCCTCTTCGAGTCCAGCTGGGATTTCTGGCACTCCCTTTCTCTGTACGGCTGTAACCGTTTTTGAATTATCTTTAGTGAAAGTTTACTTGCATGTAGTAAAACTGATACTGTCTGATCACTCCTCCTTCTCTTGGATTATCCTTCGTTGGGATGAGCGTGAACGTGAATCTCTTGTCGCCACTTGACCAGGTAGCTTTCTTGGAATAGAGGAGCGAACGCTCCCAGCACTGAATTAGTTTGTTGAAACATCCATTATTCTGTCAAAAATCATGGGTCTTTGTTTTTCATCAGTGTCTTCAGTAAAGTTGAACTTCTTTTCAGTACCATCAGTTCTTGATCATTAGCACCTCCAGAAATGGTTGAATGTTGACCCATTCTTTGTAGTATAGGGACTCTGTATAACTCCCATCTCCTTTTGATCTTTCCGTGACATATTTTCCCACAAGATATTTCTATCCTGCAATTAGGGGTTTGAAGCTTTTCTTCAGCTTCAGAAATAATGACCCTGGTTGTCCTGTATTGGCTTCCTAACTTTAGGTCTTGGCACATTTCATTATACTTTTGTCTTTTGGGAGCCATTTGAAATCCCTCATTCTGCTCTTTTACTGCACCTTGTCTTCCACTTGCTTCAGTCACTCCATGCTTAAGAGCTTATTTTAAAGGCTCTTGATGTCCACTTGGGTTCTTGTAACTTTTTTGCCTTTTGAGTCCCTAGTTACAAAAGGAAGAGCATTACATTATGGATTTTTGAAAACTGATCAACAGTTTATTTGAAAGAAAGTGTATTTTTAAAAATCAAAACCAAATCAGGCCTTGTTAAGATCTAAAACATGCACTCGTATACACAAGGGGTCTTATACACAGGCAAAGTCAAAAATATTGCTGTTGCGGTTTCAGTTTTTACACAGGTTTATTCCAAACAAACGTATTTAAATATGTCTACCATCAGTGGATGGCTACAGACAAGTTCTCTTGGTAGTATGCTTGTCTTAGTCTAACAGTGACTTCTGAGGGAATCTGCTGGGCCGGTTCAATTCAAAACTTTTGTTTCCCCTTCAAATGATAAGATGTTTAACTTTTTTCAAAACATTTTATTGGAAATTAATGCAGTTATATTATTCTATAGTCCAGTCACATCAAGCAGTATTGTACAATCAGTTTCAAAACATTCTTTTTCATTCTTGAATGCCTTGACATCAGTTCCCTTTTACTCCTCTCCCCTGCACCCACCACTGCACCTGCCAGAAACCCATAAGCTAGTTGTTGTTCTTATAAGTTCATCAATCCTGGGGCTTTTTTTTTTTTTAATCATTTTATCGGGGGCTATACAACTCTTACCACAATCCATGCAGCCATTGTGTCAAGCACATTTGTACATTTGTTGCCATCATCGTTTTCAAAACATTTTCTTTTTTTAAAACCATTTTATTGGGGGCCCGTACAACTCTTATCACAATGCATACATTCATCCATTGTGTCAAGCACATTTGTACATTTGTTGCCATCATCATTTTCAAAACATTTGCTTTCCACTTGAGGCCTTGGTATCAGCTCCTCATTTTTCCCCTCCCTCCTCGCTCCCTCCTCACTCATGAACCCTTGATAATTTATAAATTATTTTGTCATATCCTACATAGTCTGGCATCCCCCTTCACCCGCTTTTCTGTTGTCCATCCCCCAGGAAGGAGGTAACATGCAGTTCCTTGCAATCGGTTCCCCCTTTCTACCCCACCCTCACTCTAATGCCGCAACCCTTTAATATTCCTCATGTGTGGTGACCCCCCCCCAACCATAAAATTATTTTCGTTGCTACTTCATAACTATATAATTTTGCTACTGTTATGAATCGGGTGGCCCCTGTGAAAGGGTTATGGCAACTTTTTTGGAATTTGTTTCCCATCAGGACAACACACCTGCTCATTTTTCCCAGGCTGTTCCTTGGAGACTTTCAATGGGAAACCTTACCCTACCACCTAGTCCCTGCCCCTTGAGGCTTGTTTTTGTCCCCATAACTCAATATTTGAAAGGAATATGATTTGAGTCCCTCAGATATACCACAACTGCTCTTTTTGAGGTGGTGTACATCTTCAGGCATAGGTAGATGAAAATCCAGAAATGTATAAATGTACATGGGGGGCTCTGTCAGGAAACAACCGCTTTGTGGTTTTTTTGGTTTTATTTTGTTTTTAGCCACTTGACCAATATTTAGATTGGAGAGGTAAGGAATCTGGATGTTTTCTTTGCTTTTTTTTTTTTTTATAATGGGTCCATTTTTTTTTTTAAATGAATTTAAATTATTTTTGGGGTGCGTGTGTTAAATCCTCCATCATATTTTGATATATTTATTTCATAAAAGTTTCTATGATTTTTTTAGTAGTACTTTTTTCCCCACTTAGTGTGTCTGTGTGTCATGTGGCATTTAGAAGGTACAGCTAGTGTCATAGGATCTTCGTTTCAAAACAGTTTTGTTTGTGAGCTTGTGACCTGCACTGACTTAATTTTTTTTCTTCCTTCTTAGCATGGAGGATGAAAAGGAAGATAGTAAAGTTGTACCTACAGAATGTGCTATCAAGGTATTTAAAACAACCCTGAATGAGTTTAAGAACCGTGACAAATATATTAAAGATGATTACAGGTTTAAAGATCGCTTCAGTAAACTAAATCCTCGTAAGATCATCCGCATGTGGGCAGAAAAAGAAATGCACAATCTCACAAGGTAAAGACCATCACTGTGCTACTAGAAATAATCTGGGTACTTACCTTTCTGTATTAGCACTATTTAGCCAGGTAGAAAATTCCATGGGTCATTTGGTTTGCTTGTTTAATTCATTTGTATTAATACAGAAAGGCCTTGAAGTTCTAGTGTTCAATCAGGCTTTTTATAAGGAAACACTTCTGTGTGTATTACCTGAATGCATATTCTTACCAGTCTAATTGGATTTTGTTTTAATTGAGTAGGGTAGTTTCTCAATTTTTTAGCAGTTTATTTTTACTAAAGAATTTGTTGTGTCATCCAAGTAATAATATTTCCCATTAATTGACTTCTCCATTATCAATCTATTGAAAGCTTAATTTTAGCCCATTCTTTTCTAAAACTAGTGTTTATAAAACTCCGAAGTAGAATTTCTTAGGGCTACTTGCTGCCCTTCAGTATGCTCTCAACAGCTCCCCATTATCCTACAGAGTTCAATGTCTTTGCAATAGGACCTCCGCCCCTCTATAGCGTCAACACATTCCCCTCCTCAGAGATCCAACTACAACGATTTGTGTATATTCTCTGAATGGGCTGTGATCTTGAATGCCTTTTTGCATTTATACAGATAGACGTCCCCTAGCCAGCATTTTCTCAAACTGTGTCAATCTGGCAAGTCCTCCCACTGCCCTTGACAACTACCCACTCCCATAGCTGCTCCTCACACCTCTGCGGAGGCCTGCGTGCCTGCCTCACACTGCTCGCTCGGTCTCCTCATTGTCTGGCATCCCCCCCGGCTCCAGGGCCCTGCAGGCAGAGGCCGTGTCTTGCCGTCGCTAGGCCTGCATCTTGAGGGGAGGGTATGGCGAGTGTGCTAGCTTCTTGCAGGCCCTGCGTATTTGTTGGACACAGGAAAGCTTTTTCTCCTCTAACCATTACCTTCTTAATCATCTCTTTCTGTGTAGAATGCAGAGAGCTGGGATTCCTTGTCCAACAGTTGTCATGCTCAAGAAACACATTTTAGTTATGTCTTTTATTGGCCACGATCAAGTTCCCGCTCCTAAATTAAAAGAAGTAAAGCTCAGCAGTGAAGAAATGAAAGATGCCTACTATCAAACTCTTGATGTGAGTTGTGCCTTGAAAAGCATACATGTAATTTTAAAAAATTCTTCTAGACTTTAAAAAACAGTTTCCTACAATCGTTTCAGTTCAAGGTGATCTAGCAAGTTTGTGAAAGTGTGTACCATTGAGGAGTTGTTTTCTATCAATGTGTAGGTGCCATTCGTCCCTGTGAAACATCACAGACTTAAGGAATAAGTGAAAGCATTAGTTAGCATAGTGACTTAGAAACTATTAGTCATAAAGCTTCGGTACAGAAAATCTAATATTAAAACTAAAGGAAAGACAAGCTAACATTACTGCATTAGCCTCTGTGCTTTGCATACCTTTGAGCATGCTATAGCTCCAACTGCAAAGGAAATGCCTAGTTGTATTGTTGGAAAATTGAACAGAAGCAGATCTGGTCCCACCATATGAAAGTGATGATCAAAACTGGAAATATAGGGAAATAAAATCATAAGAGACCAGGTTGACTGGTTGGATCGGAACTGGTGGAACCCAAGACTGTGGTCCTTAGTTACCCTTCAAGTCTGGAACTGAGTTTTCCCCCATGTTAGATCTTTATAGCCTAAGAAAATTCTCCTGATACTGTCATTGTTTTTAACCAAACAGTGGAGACGCATATTTTCTGTACATTCTCTAGAGCTATCATGTGAGCCAATGTGAATATGAAAGTGTTATCCAAATTAATTTTTTTCATGTAGCTGGAGACATGATCTGATAGAACACTAATGATAGTAAATTCTACTAAGTCTGGGAAACAGTACATTAATAGATTTCTGCTATATGACTAAGGGTCATTATTATTAATAATGAACAGAGAATGCCATTTAATTCACAATATATTTTTCTCACATTGGCAGAAAACACCTTGCAGTTTTATATACCCCATAAAGGTCTCTGTAGGATATTTGTCTTGTTATGAAAGGAAGTGGTGGCTTATTTAGGTCCCCTGGTTAGCGGCCCAACATTTTAAGATCACTGACTATAGAGACAGGGCTGCAGTCTTTTGAGAATCCACTTTTCTCATTGGCCTCCTGAGCTCCTTGCTGTCACGCGACAAGGAAATATAGTGTCACACATTCAGCTTGCTGGTCCTCACCACTGTCTTACTGTTCCTCCCACCATCCCTCAAAAAAGCCCACTCCCAAACTACACAAAATAAAGAGGAAATCAGTTTTTCACCCCTGCTTTCCCTTTCCATAGGCAATATGGGTAGATGTACACATCCCCTGTATGGGTAAATTCTGTGTCCCTTCCTGTGCTAAACATTTGCTGTACCTTCTCACAGATGATGCAGCGGTTATATAATGAATGTACACTGGTCCATGCTGACCTCAGTGAGTATAACATGCTGTGGCATGCTGGAAAGGTGAGAAGCATGTGTTGATGGTCAGATTAAATTACTTTAATGTCAGTTATTGAATGTCAATAAATCAACATGTACTTTTTACTTCAATAGGTCTGGTTGATTGATGTCAGTCAGTCTGTAGAACCAACTCACCCTCATGGCCTGGAGTTCCTGTTCCGGGACTGCAGGAATGTCTCCCAGGTAGGCTTAGAAAGGAACATGTGCTTTACTGTGGAATGAAGCCCAAGTCTTCTTACTCCTATACTCTTAGACATTGAAGGAAGGGAGACTCATTGTTCTCAAGATAGGGTTAGCATCTTGAAATCTGATCCGATATGTCCATTTCATTTTCAGCATTTCTATGCCTCACATATAAGCTATTGGAATAAATCTTAAAGGAAATGTTTTCACATGGCCTCTAAACATTTAAACAAGCAAGAAGACAGCTAATCCAGTTTAATGCAAAGTGCTTAAACCAGGTGACATACAGTAAATCTACGTACTTACTGCCATTAGTATACTCATTAAAGGAAAAGGATAGGGTAATGAATGGAACGAGGGCTTATTTATGAGGAAAGTTAAAATTAGTGCTCACCCTGTTGGTCAATTTTATTGCTATTTTTTTTTTCTTTTTTGCTATTGTTTGAAGTGAACTTGTCGCAAGACAAGTCCATTTCAGTTCACTTTCCTTTTTCCTTTAAGCCACTCAGACCACTGTTTAGGTTTGAGGGCTCAGGAATCTGGAGGGAATTTTATTGCTATTTTTAAGGGTAATTGTTAGTAGCAGATTCAGATAACTGTGATCTTTGGAAATGTCACAATAAGTTGAAAATTGTTAACTAATGGGATTTAGGGAATCATTTCAGTCTCACATTCAAAGCAGTGCCAAGCAATGTATGTACTGCTCTTTTTCTTAATCTACTTTAATAGTTTTATTGACATATTATACATTTCAATATTGATTATATTTAAGTTATGTAATCATTACCACAATCAGTTTTAGGACATTTCTTCTTCCTTGTACTCATGATTGTTGGCTCTCCATTACCCACAACCGAGTTTCTAGAGAACTATTAATCAAGTTGCGGTCTCTCTAGATTTGCCTATCCTGGATTTAATTTCATTTACAGAAAAACTCTAAAAATTTAAAACGAGGGGAGGAGATGAGCCAGTCAGGGTGTGATGTAACAATGATGAGAAATACAACCTTCCTCTAGTTCCTAAAGGTTTCCTCCCCGCTCCCACTACCATGACTCGAATTCTATCTTGCAAGACTGGCTAGACCAGAGGAGGTACACTGGTACAGATAGGAACTGAAAATACAGGGAATCCAGGATGGATGAGCCCTATAGGACCAGTGGTGTGAGTGGCAAAACAGGGAGGGTGAAGGGAGAATGGGTAGGAAAGAGGGAACCGATTACATGGAACTGTGTGTGACCTCCTCCCTGGGGGACGGACAACCGAGAAGTGGATGAAGGGAGAAGTCGGACAGGGCAAGATATGACAAAATACCCATTTATAAACTATCGGGGGCTCATGTGGGAGGGGAGAGTGGGGAGGGAGGGGAAAAATGAGGACCTAATGTCGGGGGTTTAAATGGAGAGAAAATGTTTTGAGAAATGATGTACAAATACGCTTTACACAATTGATGTGTGTATGGATTGGGATAACAGTTGTATGAGCCCCTAATAAAATGTTTAAAAAAAAAAAAAAACACCAACAAAAAAAGACAAAATCTTGCAGGGGAGAGAGGGGAAAAAGAGGAGCTGATACCAAGCCTTTTAAAATTCAAACAGAAAATAAATGTTTAGAAAATAATGATGGCAACCTATGTACAAATAAGCTTGATACGATTGATGTATGGATTGTTATAAGAGCTGTAAGAACCCCCAATAAATGATCTTAAAAAAAAAAAAAAAATTTAAAACGAAAAAACTTCAGTCGAGAAGGAAATACAACTAATGTACATTGGCTCCAAAAAGGAGATCGAATGCAACTGCAGTAACCTATCCTCCAGTGCACTCTGTCTGATAACAAGGATATTCCCACCCCTGGTCCGTAGTGAGAGGACTCACCATAGCTTCATCCACACGGGGGACCCTGCAAATGGGTTTTGGGCTTTCACTGTCATCCATAGCCTTCTGCAAAGTGGGTGTTCAGAAGTTAAGCTCTACCATTTCCTCCTCCAGATTTGGTTTTGTTACTTACTATTCTTGGGTCGCACAGACTGGTGAGTTTCTTCTGATGGTCTTATCTGATGCCTCATTTAGATGGCTACTTGCTTTAAGACAACTCTTTAAAACTCCATGTGTTGTTTCTAATAGCCAAGCACCATATGATTTCTTCCCCACGCTTTGCTGTAGCACCCCTATCTTCAGTGATCTCTGCATGAAGACAAGTATCAAGTAGGACCATGTCATAGAACGCTTTGTAGCATTAGAACTAATTGTCCTTAGATTAGAGCTCTGATTAAGTCTGAGCTCAAAACTCATGTATCTTTGGTTTAAAAATATCACTGGTTCACTTTAGTTACATCATTATTATTAGAGAACATTTTGAATCATCCTCTTGGGCATATGGTAGTTTTAGTGATATTATCATTAATTTAGCCCATAATATATCATTTAAAACACTATTGAGAAAAGGAAAATATTCATGCATGGCTAGATTTTAGACCAAAATATAAGGATTATTGATTTCTACCGTTTATCAACTTAGGTGGCTGGACACTACACACACAAGAAGGGTGGAGATCAGGCACAGTTTTAGATAACACTCATTCGCAAAGGCAGAACTAGGCCTGCTACGGTAAAGACTCATCAAAAGGCAACGACAGTATGACAACAGCAAATACAGGGCGGTCTTGAGTGCCACTTACTGGGCACCCTCAGAGCAAGAATTTTGACCCGAAGACCAATGACGTGTGCATTCACAGCGGTAGCATACTCATCGTCTGCTTCTGCTCACAGGGTGTTCCCGCCTGAAGGCTAAGGGAACCCTTCTATTCCTTTGATCTGCTACAGGTGTGTGTGTGTATGGTATAGTCAGTCCGCTTCAAGTCGGGCCTTTCTGGTGTAGCCTGGGAAGGATGTTGTGCACCTGAGAAGGACAGAGTCTAAAGTCCTGGTTGTCTGTAGTACACCCCTTGGATTAACACAGGCTGAATAAACTTAGGTCAAAGGTGCCCACTTGGGAACATGATACAGGCTTTTCTCCCACTGGGAGTCTATTCTCGATGTTGAGGGTTTTTCCTAATGACAGGTTGCCCACCCGGTTTACCACCAATAGAACCACTTATTTTTATAGCTATGGAAGGTGCGATATGAAAAATAAACCTAGAAGACAGAACTGGTGTGTAAGAGGAGTGGAGAGAGTAGAACATAAACTGGGAAAATCTATGGTCTAAAAATCCTGAAAGGAATTCAGTGGTGTCTCATGAGCAAGTATTGTTTGTTGTTTTTAATTTATGAGATAACCTTGTTAATAAATCTTACTGACTTCCTTGTATTCCTTCACCAGTTTTTCCAGAAAGGAGGAGTAATGGAGGCTCTCAGTGAACGAGAACTCTTTAATGCTGTTTCAGGCTTAAACATCTCAGCAGATAATGAAGCCGATTTCTTAGCTGAGGTAAGTCTTGTTCAGCCATTGTACCTTCCTGGAAGTAGGGAGCTAGGTGGAGCAGGGAATGCGAACAAGGAGCTCACTTTATCCTCTCCTCCCTTCAAAAACAATGGTGGTGGGATTTTTCTTTCCTTGCTTGTTTTTGGTCCTTTCAAGTCTTAAAACTTAGGGTAAACACACAGTAAACTCTCGAAGGAGTCCGCAGTTGGGTTAAGATGGACAAATAGCCCTCGATGAGATGATTGGCACAGTGGCTGCAACAGTGGGCTCAGGCATGGGAACAATTGTGAGGCTGGCACAGGACTGTGCAGTGTTTCCTTCTGTTGTGCAGAGGGCGCTATGGGTCGGAGCCCACCCAATGGCCCCTGACAACATCCTCTTTTTCCCCTATTTTATGAAGGAAAGTTGCTGTTAATCAGTCCTGGTCCTGAACTGAACATAGGCTTCAAGTGATCATCCTTGGAAATGCCTAGTGATTACAGTATTGGATTTATAGTGCCGTGACAAAATCCTCTGCAGAAGCCCAAGAACTGACTGAAAACTAAAGGTCAAAATAGCAGCTAATCAATCCCAATATTATGCCAAGTTGCTTCAGAGAATGCTATGGAGTCTATTCCGGAACTTCCAAGTATGATTTGAGTTTAGCCAAGCGAAGTCCAGAAAAGAAACAGAAAGACGGTACTACAACACAATGCAGTTGCTCACAACATAGAGGCTACTATTGTTGGGTGAATATTGGAATTCTCCCCATCACCCTGCCTCACTCGAAAACAATATGTAGTTAAACATTCAATTCTAATTGCTGACTTGCTAAAGGTACTATGTTTCCCTATTATTGACCCAGGTAATGTAATCAAGCCAAAACACTCGTTCGTGTGTGTGTGTGTGTGTGTGTGTGTGTGTGTGTGTGTAATCAAGCCAATAACACTCTGTGTGTGTGTGTGTGTGTGTGTGTGTGTGTGTGTGTGTGTGTGTGTAGGTACCCAACACAGGCTCAATCTGAACTATATATATATATCCTAAGAATTCCTTCACTTTTGAAATACAGGTTCATTCTGGAATACTTTCTCTAAAGTCGTAGTTTTGACGAATGTATGAATTTTTTAAATGCAGTATTTTGACGGATGGATGTTGAGTATTAAAAAGGATGAAATGAATTTTATAGATAGAAGCTTTGGAGCAAGTGAACGAAGATCATGTTCAGAAGAACGGAAGGAAAGCTGCTTCCTTCCTGAAGGACGACAGAGGTCCACCAGTCCCACATGATGAATAACACCGTGCCCGCTGCCTCTCAGTGTCGACAGTGGTGATTATCAGCCAGGAGGAAGAGCAGTGCAGTTCTGGGTGACTTGAAATACCAAAAATGGAAACATGAGGCGTGTACATTGGTGCTTCTGCTTGTTTTTTCCCTTGTAACCCATGTGCCAGTTGTGTGGGATTTTTAGCGCAGCACTGAAAGAATAGAATGTCACTACCTCTCATCTCATGACTAGGGTAAGATCTAAAGGCTGTCTGCCAGAAGTCCACCTGGTTTTACATGATTCGTGGTACTGAATGTTTTCATAGGAGGTTTTTTAACTTAGACAATATTTCCCACAATGGAAGGGCCAGACAGATGTGTTTACAGGGGAGGGTTTTGTTACCTCTTTTCTGTTACATCTTTATTCATATATTTTACTGACCTCAAACTAGCCCTTCTCAATTCTTTTTCCAAATTGTGACCATGAGTCTAAAGGAAAAATTATTCTCTATAGTAGGTAGGACAAGTGCAAATTTGGTTTCACAAAAGCTGATGGAAACAGGCATAAGCAATATACTTTTTATTGGGGTGTCATGAAAAGGAGTTGAATGGAGCGTCTTCCATACTGTAACACCCAAGAAGAGACATCCTAAGTTTGTGGAGAAGATAAATATATAAGAACTACTTAACTATCCTGGCCCAAGAAGTTTCTTTAAACTTTCAATTATTTTGCATTTAGTTAAAATGGTTAAACTATAATTCACACAGCTGTAATGTAAATGTGGATTATTTGAAAGGGCAGACTAAGATTTAAACCATGTTTGACATTCTATGT
This sequence comes from Echinops telfairi, assembly GCF_000313985.2. Classification (NCBI taxonomy): domain Eukaryota; kingdom Metazoa; phylum Chordata; class Mammalia; order Afrosoricida; family Tenrecidae; genus Echinops; species Echinops telfairi. Next base: position 9,272,517 of record NW_022111300.1, read on the forward strand.
TCAGTTTACATTTTACTCAAACTAGTTATTGATTAATTTCCAAGAGAAATATGGCAAATGAGAAATACATAATTCAGTGGGGAAAGGTATCTTTAAAGTAGCTCAGGAATCAAACTAACCAGCTGATTTGAATGAGCTGATGTGATCTTTCAGTAGTCTATCACTGAGACAATGGCTGCGTCCTTCTGAGAGAAAAGCACGCTCCTACTTTCCTCATGAGTTTGTTAGGGTGAGGTTTACAAACCACAACATGTGAAGCCTGCTGTTGCCACTAAGTCAGATTAGAGAAGGAAAAAATCCAAACATCTTAACATTTTTAAAAGCCAAATACGTTCTTCCTGAACACATTTTTTTTTATTTCTCCTGCATAGTTTTTAACTGCATTTCAGAAAAGTGTGTTTGAGGTAGATACTCATTACAATCCTAAAATGTTTACTATTCTGAAGCAAAGGTTAAGTGGCTGGTGATTACTGACAGAAATTCCAGAGAACTAATTTTTAAAAGCTTTACCATTTAAATGTTTTGTTTTCTAACATCGGCTGTTTCACAAAGAGCAACAGACCATTGCTGTGTGACATTCTTAAGTGTGTTGTGAACATGCTTTTTAAAAATTAAAAATGAAGAGATCATTTTAGAATTGGTTCTTTCTGTTTTCTTCCTGTTCCTATATTAAGCCCTGGCACCAGGTTATTTATTTCTTGCATAAAATGAAGCAGTGCTATTTTAAGCAACTTTTCCCCTTCAACTTTTCATATTTAGGTTTCATTCTTAAGTAGGCTACTTGTCACATTAGAAAATAGATTTTTTTTTCCTCTTTAATAGACCAGAGAGTACATGACTCCCAGAGAAGAAAATGCAGGTCTGCTAAATGAGTAAACCGAGCACAAGTCCATGAAGCCGGGAAATTGGGATACTAGGGGTATGCGGTGGGTGAGCTAGGCCAGACGGAATCAGCATAACGACTATGCTAGGGAATTTATATTTCAGTAAGGTAAGGTAGTTTACTGCCAGTTTCCTTTTTATTAAAAAAGATTGTTTTCTTATTGTAAGCATTACAACAATGAACAAACGATAGAGTCTGTTACTGTCCAGAACTCCCTGTTTATCATGTGGCATATACATCTCTTATCAGTTGTTTCCCCTAAGCATAATTAATCACATTATGCCCTTTAAAGCAGCAAAAGTGGGCTCCAGCTAAGTAGCTGATGGAGAAATTCTGATCATGGTGGCCTCCCTACGGAAGACCCAGGAGATGAAGCCTCTGAGATAGCTTATCACTTCACAAGAAGATGTGGGCTTGAGGGGACGTGTTCATTTTTGCTGCTCACTCAGGCTCTGCACACACACAACATTACTGCTGGAATTCCAACTTTCCAGCACGTAGAAACATGGTGAGGGGAACTCAGGTTATACCAGAAAACAGGAAATACTTGCACTGCCCCCCACAACTATGTACTTAAATTTTTTTACAAAAGAATTTTTATTTTCTTTTTTTTTTGGCTTTTTTATTTTATTTATTTTAAATCATTTTATTAGGGGCTCATACAACTCTTATCACAATCCATAAATACATCAATTGTATAAAGCACATTTGTACATTCATTGCCTTCGTCATTCTCATAACATTTGTTCTCCATGTAGGCCCCTGGCATCAGCTCCTCATTTCCACCCCTCCTTCCCTGTTCCCCCTCTCTCATGAACCCTTGATAATTTATAAATTATTATTTTGTCATATCTTACACTGTCTGATGTCTCCATTCACCCACTTTTCTGTCATTCATCCCCCAGGGAGGAGGTCACATGTAGATCCTTACAATCGGTTCCCCCTTTCCACCCATCCTCCCTGCACCCTCCCAGTATCTCCACTCTCACCACTAGTCCTGAAGGCATCATCCGCCCTGGTGTCCCTGTGTTTCCAGTTCTATCTGTACCAGTGTACATCCTCTGGTCTAACCGGATTTGTAAGGTAAAATTGGGATCATGATAGTGGGGTGGGAGGAAGTATTTAAGAACTAGAGGAAAGTTGTCTGACAAAACAATGGTATCACCATCAAAGTACTCTCCATTACACTTCATACATTTGTAAAATCTGCGATTCCATTCTTGGAAACATTTTCAAACTCACCTGTTTGGATGGCTGACAACACCTCTGTTTTTTTTCTTCACCTCTTCTACATTGTCAACTTGCTGTCTTTTCATGTCCCTCTTGATTTGCAGAAACAAAAAGGAGTCATAAGGAACAAGGTCAGGTGTGTGGGGCAAGAGAGGTATGCTGTTTTTTTTGTCAAAAAAAGGCACACTGAGATGGCTGCATGAGCAGGTGCATTGTTGTGGTGGCAAAACCACTTCCCCCGTATGCCACAAATCAGGCCTGTTTTGTCGCACACTGTTATGCAATCTTTGTAGAACCTGTAAATAGCAAGTCTGGCCTGGTGGAATGAACTTCGAGTGCTCTATGAGTCCATATTTTCGTCTGTTCGGGAAGTTGACGGATGTCCAGAACGAGGTTTGTCATCAATTGACACTTAACCCTTTTTGAAATGAGAAAACCACTCGTACACTTGAATTTTTTCCATAGTGCTGTCCTTGTAAGCTGTGTTCAACATCACAACAGTTTCTGTGGCATTTTTCCCAAGCAAAAAACAGAATTTCACAGCTGTATGCTGTTCTCTTAAAACAGCCATCACGACCAGTGGGGAGAGTCATAGAGGCCAGTGGATAGATCTGAGACTATATCTGGTTTTGTTTGTATTTCTCTCCTTCTCTTTTTTCAACCTGTTGTTTACCTATCGTTTGGCCTAGGACGTGCTGGTTTGCCTGCTCATGTAAGACAGACATGGGAAGCAAGCTTGGGGAGAAAGCAAGGGGCCAACAGCCCTGGCGGGTCCTGTGGGGAGGGAAGGGTATGGTGAGCAAACAACACCACAGACCGGAACCGCTAGGGAATTGAAACCAACCACTGGGGGGGTGTAGAGATCCTGTGGGTGTTAGAGCAACACCAATCTGGACGAGAGGAAGTACTAACAGGTGGAAGATGGGGGAACATGAAGGCGGGCAGGAGGAGGCAAAAGGAAACAGGAAGGCTCTAGGAAGCAAAACTATAGGTAGAGGTATTAACAGAGGGGTGTACTTATGTAAATACATTAATCCATAGAAATAGAGGTATTGGCCTATGCACATATATTTATAAGGCAATGCACTGAGGCTGCAGACGGGCCTTGGGCCTCAGCTCATACCCTCCCTCAATACAAGAACACTTTGTTCTAACAAAATGGCATTTTGTGATACCCCCTCACCCCTAATATGATCACTGATCGTGGGGTCTTAAAGGCTTGAAGTTAAACAAGCGGCCATCCAACAGTGAAGCAACAAGCCCACCAGCCAGTGCGATCATGAGGTGTCATTGGGTAACCGGCATCAGAAGACCCATAACAAATACACAAAAACATGTTGGTGAGAATGGGGGGTCAGAGCAGAGACCCTGAAGCCCATCTGTAGACAATGGAACATTCCCCCACAGAGGGGCCGCAGGGAAGGGATGAGTCAATCAGGGTGCAGTAGAACACCGATGGATCATGCAATATACCTTATATACTTGAGTATAAGCTGAGTTTTCCAGCACATTTTTAATGCAGTTCTTATAAAATTAGGTGCCTCGGTTGATATTTGGGTCTGCTTATACTCGCATATATACAGTACCTCTGGTTTCTTGAGGCTTCCTCACCCCTCACTATCATGACCCCAGTGCTGCTTCCCACTGTAGACTGGACCAGAACATGTACATAGTACAGGCAAGACATAAAGCTCACAATACACGGAACCCAGGAACTGGAAAGAAAATAGCAATACTAAAAGGGTAGGAGGGAGGGCAAAGAGTGAACCGATTACAGTGAATGGTACATAACCACACACCCCCATCCACAGGGAACAACAACAGAAACCAGAGGGGAAGGGAAACAGCAGTCGGTGTGAGATATGAAAATAATGACAATCTATAATCTATCAAGGCACCATGAGGATGGGAGGGGGGAGCAAGCTGGTCCCAAGAGCTCAATAGAAAGTAAATGTCTAGGAAACAACAATGGCAATATATGTACAAATCCATACAATTGATGTATGGATTGTAACGAGTTGTAAGAGCCCCCAATAAAATGATCTTAAAAACAAACCAAAAAAAACCCAGCCATCACAAAGAAGTTCGAGCAAAACTGCTTTTACAAAGAAAAAAAAAAAATCGTGACCAGAGAAAGCCTTCCCAGGCTACACCACTGGGTGCACTAACTCAGAACAAGTTGCTCAATCCTTACGTAGCGGGGAAAATGCGTACTACAAAAGCCTCGCCCAGCGGAGCTTTTTTCCAGTTTTGGGGGGGTATCCCCTTGTATTTTCAAGCTTTATTAAAATGTTTGTATATATGAGAGTGTGTAAAAAAGGAATGCTAGTTGCATCATACATATGTTCATAATTCATACGTTTACTCCAAACAAAATAAGTTGAATATGTGTCCCTAATCAGTGGGTGGCTGAAGATAATGTTCTCTCAGGAATACACCTGACTTAGTCTTATTAGGATATCTTAAAAAGGGGGTGTGTGTGTGGAGAGGTCCAGTCAAAAGTGTGGCTTCCCAAGGGATCTGCTAGGCCAGTTAAATTCAAGGCAGACCCACCACACCAAGGCAAAACACTAAGGGTGTGCATGGAACACAACAGCAAGGGGAACAGCAACGAAGTCCCCAGGGAATACCAAAAATAGACTGGGGCCATGGCTTCACACCCCATCAGACTCGACTGGAAAACACTCCTGAAGGTCAACAAACAGTCCTTGAACTAACTACAAGCTTTTCTTTCTTGTGTTTTGTTTTGGTCATTGGCTTGTTTTATTTTGTTGCTTTGCTTTGCTCTGTCTTGTTTTTGTGCATGTTATTATCTTCACAGGTCTGTCCAAATAAGATAGGCTGGATGAACAATCTGGAGGAGAAAGCAACAGGACCGACAGTTCTGGGGGGACACAGGAAAGGGGGAGGTGGGGGAAAGGAAGTGGTGTTAACAAATCCAGGGACAAGGGAATAACAAGTGATCCAAATCGGTAGTGAGGTGCATGTGGGAGGCCTGGTAGGGCGAGACCAAGGGTAATGTAACCAAGAGGAATTACTGAAACCCAAATGAAGGCTGAACATAATGGGACAAAAGGAAAGTAAAAGGAAATAGAGGAAAGAGCTAGGAGGTAAAGGGCATTTAAAGCGGTCTAAATAAAGGCATGTACATATCAAATATATGAAGATGTGGAAATAGATCTATGTGCATTTATGTATAGGCTTAGTATTAAGGTAGCAGAAGGACATTGGGCCTCCACTCAAGTACTCCCTCAATGCAAGAAAAACCTTGTTCTGTTAAACTGGCATTCCATAATGCTCACTTGCTGACACAATCGCTGAAGACAAAGCGGGTGCATAAGCAAATGTGAAGAAAACTGATGGTGCCCAGCTATCAAAAGATACAACATCTGGGTCTTAAAGGCTTGAAGGTAAAGAAGCAGCCATCTAGCTCAGAAGCAACAAAGCCCACATAGAAGAAGCGCACCAGCCTGCATGATCATGAGGTGCTGAAGGGATCAGTTATCAGGCATCAAAGAACAACAAATATCATTGTGTGCTCACCTCCCCGATATGATTGAAGACAAATGGGTACATAAGCATATGTGGTGAAGAAAGCTGATGGTGCCCAGCTATCAAAAGATACAGCGGCTGGGATCTTAAAGGCTTGAAGGTATACAAGCGGCCATCTAGCTCAGAAGCAACAAAGCCCACATGGAAGAAGC
>NW_022111300.1:9280381-9286918 GCF_000313985.2 Echinops telfairi
ACAAATGCGCTTTACACAATTGATGTGTGTATGGATTGGGATAACAGTTGTATGAGCCCCTAATAAAATGTTAAAAAAAGAAAGAAAAAAAAAGATAGCTGGTTTTCTGGAGGAGTAAAGATCATACATATCAAGACCCCGGCCCTTGGTACTGTCCAACTCAGAACTGAAGCCACTCCCAGCACTCACCTTTCAACCACATAATTCAGGTCTATATAAAAGAACCCTGGTGCCATAATGGTTACAGGTTGGACTGCAATCTGCAACTTCAGTGGTTCAAAACCAACAGTCACTACTTGGGAGAAAGATGGCGCTTTCTACTCCCATAACTACGAGTCAGAAACACGGTGACAGTTCTACCTTGTGCTATGGGTTCACTTTGAGTAGATATTGACTAGCTGGCAGTGAGTATAAAGAATAAACTCTGAGATCAAAGGGGCAGTGACTACCAAAAGCAAAGTTAGAAGGCTGGAAGGGGCAGGAAAGCTGGGAGAGCAGAAATGTTGAAGGGGTTGACACCTGTATTATACTGGGCAGACTAGAGAAACAAATTCATAGACACTCATGTATAAGAAAGAGCTTTATATACACGAGCAATTGAATATTGAGAAAACATTCCATCCCAGTCCAGATCAAGTCCATAAGTCCAATATTAGCCCCTATGGCCAATACCAGTCTATAAAGTCCTCTTCAGACTCATGAAACATGTAATGACGCCGAATGCAGGAAGATCACAGGCCAGTGGGTGTGAAGTCTTGTGGATCCAGTGGCAGTGTAAGCATCTCAGCACTGACAGGGGTCTCTATGTGGTTCTTAGAGCACAGGGCACTAGCATAGTTCCATGTGTCTTGTCAGCTGCAATGTCTCCCAGAGAGTGAGCCGAGAGAGGGTCTCCTCCCGCCTCCAAGGAGGAATACAGGAGTTCCCAGAATCCTGAGAAGGCCCTGCCCACACACATAGAGGCCTCATTGGCCATGACTTGATTGACAGGCTAGACTCCACCACTTCACTCTTAATCCTCTTAAACCATTGAATGGAGGTGGGAGAATCATAAAATAAACCCATCCTATGATTACATTTTTATGTGAGAACTAACTTCAAAACTGAGAAATATGGCCGTATCCTACAATTGTACAAATCTTTAAAGAAGACAACTGAAGCCTCATATCTGCTTCCCTATTTATTGCAATCCGTTGTTTTACTTGAAGTGAGAAAACCTGGGATGTCTAAGTGACTGATGTCAACGTTCAGTTTTGATTTTTAATATGGCGAAAACCACTAGATGTAGCTTACATCAATAAAAGCTCATTGGGGTCCTCGGTGTTTTGTTTTTGCCGTGGAAAGGTGTCTTAAGGCAGAAAAGTTGAAGACGTGCTGCTGTTGGAATAGGGACGGGCAGGAGAATGAATAAGGAAAAGCAAGTAGGATGGGGCTAAAAACCATGCTGTAGGTGGCTTGGCCAAAGAACTGTCTAGAAAAGACTGACGGCTAGCTTCCAAAGGCAGAGAGAGTGTTGGTCATACATGCCTCATTCACAACATTCAAGGGAGCCAAAAGCTAGAAAAAGGAACATCGCACACAGCCCAACTCAACCACCACCACCATCATTTTCTCCCCATGAAGGGGTGTCAAAAGATTCATGGAGAAAAAAAACCGATCAATTTTAGTTCCACGTGTCCACGAGCTTTCGGAAGCCCCTCCTACACATAGTCCTGCAAATAAAAAATTGTCAAGAGACATGAATTCCAACACGGTGAATGGAAAAAAAAAAGGGGGGGGGCAGACTGATTGATTGATGGCCAGTATCATCCAGTAAACCCTTGTGCAGCAATACCTTTTTAAACAGCTCCTTTTGTGACAATGATTCGTGTTCATTTTTAAATGAAAAGGAACAAAAACAATTTCGTTCACAGAAGAAAATAAAAGTTACCTGAAAACATGCCAAGCATCAAAAACCATGACACAAAATGTGGTCAGTAGCTTCCTGATCTGTCACACTGTGCCCAAGAATGAAAGCAAAACTCAGCCATGGCCAGAAGCCTCTAGAAAAGGGTTGTGTTTGCTCCTGGGCCCGTCAGAGGGGCGTGACTGCTGCTGGCAGGGAGTTGGCACAGGAAAACACCAGGCGTTAACTCTGAGTTTGGGGAGGCTCAGACAGACCAAGGACCCTCCTAGTGAAAGAAGAGGAAAATGTGGTGCCTTCTGGCTGATTCACTAACACATTTTAGTTACTAATTGAAGTGTTCTTAATTGTGTATTAATGAGCTCATGCATTCAATTTACTCATGGAAATTAACATCCATTTACCACTTGATTTCTGAGGGCACTGAGATCTACTCTCTTCCTCACCCGGCATCCAGGCCGGGCTTACTTGAAGCTACTCTTCAGGGTTTGTTTTGCTTTGTTTATCCCCTGCCCTGGTAGCACTGTGGGTTAGGTGTTGGGCACCTTCAGGGTGGGCGATTCAAACTCACCAACCGCCCTGATGCGGCTCTCTGCTGCCCTAAATATTTACAGTCTCGGAAATCCTACATTGGGTCACTATGAGTTGAAATCAACTCAATGGCAATGGGGTTTGGGTTTCTTATGCAGAGTTCAGGAGCCCCCAATGGGCAGAAATACTTAACTACTCAGCGACTAACTGAGAAGTTGATAGTTTGAACCCACCCCGAGTGCCTCAGAAGCAGGCCTGGCAATCAGCTCCCCATGTGGAGCCCTGCTGAACTCTAAACCACATGTGGGTGGTCTCTATGTGCCAGAAGGAGCAGCAGGCAACTGGTATGCTAGGCTCACCTGTTCCTTCCTGCGTGAATGTCGGCTCGGGTCCCAACACAATGCCTGACGCTTTCCAGTGGGCTCCTCAGCAGGCTCTGGGGGCAGTCAGTTCTTACCACCAGTCCAGAATGTATCTTAACAAAACCATTTGCTCAGCTTCCTGGCGTCTTTCCCTTTGGGATGCTCAGCATCTCAGCCTCTGGCTTAGAAGCCACCACCAAGCTTGGGCCCCGCCCCTCTGAGATGGGCTTCCCTTCCCCAAGTCTTGGCCAAGGGAGCTCTCCGGTGCCTTCGAGTTGGTCCAGGGCTCCTGCTTCTTCATCACCTTGCTAATTAACGCTGGATCTTAACCGAAGACCAAAAAACCCCCACAAAAACCTCATCCCTTTCAGTTTCCTTTTATCTCGGCCGTTTCTGTGGCTTTTCCCAAGATGTCTGCTCAGATTCCTGGCTCATTTTTATTTGGGGTGGTGCTTCATTTTATATATTGTTTATATGGCTTATTTCTTCCACGGGTGATTTTTTTGGGGGGATATTTGGGCTAGTAAGCAGTTGTATGGTATGGCAAATATTTATATTGCCCTATTGACAATTTTTTTTTCCTTCGTGTGTTGTTTACCCTTTTAACTTTGTCACATCGACACTTCAGACCACGTGGCAGAATTGTCCAAGAGCACAGGCTGGGGATGAAATTGAATCCTGGCTCTGTTCTTCACCAGCTGTGTGACCTTGAGCACCTTATGTAACATTCGTGGTCCGCAGTTCGCTTGCCTGTGAAATGAAGATCTCCTAGTATTTCCCTCTCAGGATTATGGATCCGAGCACATCGCATCACTTAGCACAGCGCCTGGCACTCAGCAAATTCAGTGATGTGCTGTGGTTTGGGCTGTAGGTAGCTGCTGACATGTCAGCCCCTGGTTCGCTGCGACCCCTTCCTTGTAGGATAGTATTAGATCATCGTGATCCATGATCCCTAGGATTTTTCACTGACTGTTTTTTTGGAAGTAGATTGCCAGGCATTACTTCTTAGTCTATCTTAGTTCCGATCCACACATGACAGATTAGGGCGAGGGGAGGGAGTGTGCTGTGCTTGTGCAGTGGCTGGAAATCAAATCCAAGTCTCCTGATGTGAATAGTAGGTAGTGGTAGTTGGGCACCATCTAGTTCTTATGGTCGCAGGCTAGTGAAGGCTATGATTCAAATAGTCCATCAGTATTTTAACTACTTATTTCTTGGAATTTGCTTCACTCATTTATTCTGGACTGGAAGAGACCAATTGTATCTTAGATAACCTCTCACAAGCTTTTAAGATCCCAGTTACTATTTACCAGAGTGGAATGTAGAACATTGTCTTTATTTACTATATTATGCCAGTGTTAGACAAGGTTGACCAGAGAAACAAATCCAAGGGCACTAATACAAGTGTATGAGAGAGAACTTTATATGAAAGAGTAATTGTATATTAAGAAAACATCCCAGCCCAATCCAGATCAAGTCCAAAAGTCTGATATTAGCCCATAAGTCTGACACTAGTCCATAAATTCCTCTTCAGGTGCATGCAGAACATGCAATGATGCAGAATGCAGGAAGGTCACAGGTCAGTGGGTGCAAAGTCTTGTAGATTCAATCGCAGTGGATGCATCTTCGGGTCTGGCAGGTCTCCAGCAGGTCTCCTAGTGGCTCACTGGCAGGAAGGTGAAGCAGAGAGGTGAAGCAGAGAGGTGAAGCTCTGCAGGGCTCAGCAAGTCTCTGTGGGCGTGTCAACTGGAAGAGAAAGGCAGAGAGAGGCGAAGTTTCCAGAATCCTCAGGAGAAGGCCATGCCTACAAGGAGGTATCATCAGGCCACGACCTGAGTGATAGGTTAGACTCCACCCCTATACTTATTTATCAAGTTGACATGGAATTACATAACTAACACCATGCCAATTGACCTAGAAGTCCCTAGGAGACTATGCCATCAAGCTCAATGACAGTCCCTGTATTAGTCTAGGTACTTTAAAGAAACAAATCCATAGAAACCATGTATAAGAGAGAGTTTTATATAAAGGTTAAGTGCACATCAAGAAAACATCCCAACCCAGTGCTGCCCAAGCCCACAAGTCCAATAACCCATTAACCCACATGTCCAACACCAGTCCACAAAGTCCTCCTCCATCTCACAAAACAGATGCAATGATGCTGACTGTGGGAGTAAAGCCGAGTCAGTGAATGTGTAAGCATCTCAGCGCTCACAGGGATCTCCACACAGCTGCTCCAGCTCAGGGCTGCATAGGAATAGGTCCATGCGGCTTCTCCTCAGGGATGTCTTGCAGGAAGTGAGCCCTGTCAGTTGAAGGGGGGAACTGGCTAAGGCAGCTGCACCCTGGTGCGACCATCACAAAGCAAGAGACCCAAGAACTACAAAGGTGAGGCTCACCAAACCATTTATCGCTCCGCCCTTCAATTAACCCCACATGTGTTTATCGGCCAGGTTGGCACAATAAACTAACTACCTCAGTCCCTCAAGGTGTTTGGTTTTGACGAACACGTTTTCATAACTGTCCCCTTTTATTAAGGTGACCAGACGTCCCGCTTTTGGTGGGACAGTCCTGATGTTTGGAAAGAATGCACGACAAGCTAGGGAACAGTCTATTTGGTCCAAATAGGCCAAATTTTAAATCAAGAACACCCCTCACCCCCTCCAATGGTATCCTGCTTTAAACTGGTCACCTTACTTTTATGCTCTATTATATTCATGGTTATAGTTGCAACACATGGAGAAATATTCTATACCAAAACTATACATGCTCCTGGGTATACTCCTTTCTACTATCCAATACTGGTGTATCCACTTTAGCATTATTGTTTGTTATTACTGCTATTCTAGGGTTATAGATGTAAAAGCACCTATGGTTGTTGCCTTTTACCCTGTCTACCTTTGAGCATCTTCCTTTGCCTTGGTCATGTTGTACTGACCACTTGCTCCTTAACTGGAATTTGCCTTTTCCTTGCTCCAAGGTAATATAGATCTACTATCCAGTGAGTGATTTTTCTTTCTTGCCCACTTCCATGTCTAGCAGCTATCAAAGTATGTTTCTTTGGTACATTCTGACTTTTTCTAACGGTGGTCTCATACCATATTTGCCCTTTTGTGGCTGATTTATTTCACTCAGCATAATGCGCTGAGACTCGTCCATGTTGTGAGAAGTTTCACTGAGTCATCACCATTCTTTAACGCCGTGTGCTGTTCTTGTGTCTGTACGACAGTTGGTTGATTCAGTTGGTTGATTCATTTATCTGTCGATGAGCACTTAGGTTGTTTCTATCTTTTTGTTATTGGGAATAATGCTGTGAAGTTTTACTAGTGCTGGTAAACAGAAAAATCAACAATAGATCTAAAGATCAGAAACTTAATCTCTCACAGTTTAGGAGGCAAGAAGTCCGAATTCATAGGGCAGCAGATCTCAACCTGTGGGTCTCAACCCCTTTGGGGGGTCAAATGACCCTTCACAGGTGATATAGTTAAAGTTTATTGTGTCAACCTGGCTGATAAACACATGTGGGGTTAATTGAAGGGTAGAGAGATAAATGGCTTGGTGAGCTTTGCCTTTCGAGTTCTCAGGTCTCTTGCTTTGTGATGGTCGGACCAGGGTTTAGCTGCGTTAGAAGTTCTCTGCTTCAACTGGCGAGGCTCACTTTCCTGCAAGATATCCCCAAGGAGAAGCCATGGACCTACCCCGATGCAGCCCTGGGTGCTGGAGCAGCCGTGTGGAGACCCCTGC
>NW_022111300.1:9287271-9289492 GCF_000313985.2 Echinops telfairi
AGGAACGGAGACACCGCTCCTCTATCGTCTCTAGGCAGGTCTGCCCTCATGCAGATATGCCCACATATGTGTACCGGGCGTGAAGACTTTTCCCCATGCTACATCATGCTTCAAGACAAAATTTCATTTATTTGTAATTAGAAATAAATGTTTGACAATACATAATTACATATTGTTTTTGTGACTCATCCCTGTGCTTTAATTATGTTCAATTTGTAACAATGAAAATATACCCTGCAGATCAGATATTTACATTACGATTCATAACAGTAGCAAAATTACAGTTAAGAAATAGCAACAAAAATAATCTTATGGTTGGGGGGTCACCACAACCTGAGGAACTGTATGAAAGGGTTACAGCATGAGGAAGGTTGAGAACCACTGCCCTAGGGGAAGGCTTTCTCTCTCTCTCCCTCTCTCTGTCTCTCTCTCTCTCTCTCTCTCTCTCTCGACCTTGGGGAAAGTTCCTTGTCTCCTTTCAGCATGTGTAGGTGATCTCCATGTTCTTGGCATCAATCTTCTATTGGATCTAGGAGCTTCATCTTGAAGGGACCTCTGGTCCAAAGGACACACTCCACTCCTGGCTCTTCTTTCTTCTTGGCAGTACACTTCTTTCTCTCATTGCGCTTTCCCTTTATCTCGTATATAATGATAACTTGTTGTCCAGCTCAATTCATTCCCCATTTGTGTTTCAGCAAGGAAAAGTTCAATAACATACTTTTCCCACATGAAATCATGGAAAAACCAAACAATTGGTTCTGAGCCCCCAAAATTACACTTATACATTCACTGTGGAGGCTCTTACCCTTCTCCCATGCTATTACCCTTCTCCCACAGCACTGTTTCAGATAAGCCATTGCCATCAAATCGTTTATGATTTACCCAAATTGACGGTAACTATTCAACCTCTTCAATGGTTTGGGTTCTTTGTTTCATGGTTAATGATTTCATACCTTTTGCTATAATAGCAGCTCTACTCACATTCCCCCTATGTTAGTCTGGGTAGACTAGAGAAACAAATTCATGGACACTCATATATGTCTAATACCAATCTACAAAGTCCTCTTCAGACTCATGCAACACATGCAATGACTCCGAATGAAGGAAGATCACAGGCCAGTGGGTGGAAAGTCTTGTGGATCTAGTGGTGGTAAAAGCATCTCAGCGCTGGCCCCTCCAGCTCCTAGGGCTCTGGCTCATTGTCAGTACCCAGGGAGTGAGTATAGAGTATGTGTCCCACCTCCAGCAAGCTATTCATCTCCTTAGCACCTCCAAATGTGGTCATCAAGCTGCGACCTGATTGACAGGCTAAACTCCACCCCTTCATTCTTAAGTCTCAAATTGACACCAGATTATGAAACTACCCCGCTCCCAGAGAATGTTGACTCAGCCATGTTGTAGTAAGCTGGCAAATCAGACAAGTGGTGACCTGATGTAAGTTTCGAAATGATTTCTTTGACTCTATCAGGGTTCTCAGTTTTCCTCTTGGCTTTACTGCTGGTATCACTAACTTTCTTTGGAGCCATGGTTACCATATTTTATGCAAATAAAGTGCAAAAAAAAGCACTTTAGGAAAGAGGGAACCGATTATAAGGAACTATATGTGACCTCCTCCCTGGGGGATGGACAACAGAAAAGTGGGTGAAGGGAGCCGTCGGACAGGGCAAGATATGAAAAATGTTTTAACGCACTAACCCAAAATCTTGTTTGAGCTAGAGCCGTGCTTAAACTGGAGCATCACCCCTCGTATCCGAGGCCAGACTGGAAGCGTGACTCACGCTTGGCCAGTACAGGTTTTTTCAAGTCAGATTTTCAGTTTGACTAATGAGCAAAGTTACAAACCCCACGTAAACTTTTTTTTTTAACTTTGCTGTTCGAGTAGGTGGGAGCTGGTGGACAACCAAGATATCACATATTGTAAACTAGAAAGGCTTTGCAGGATACATCCTGCTCTCCTTTCATAGCATCCGGCTGTGATGGGATTGGTGGGTGCATCCCATCCGCAATCCCTTTACTGGTTTATCAGGTCACATCACAGGGGCTCATCATGAAGCGGTCACAAGAAATCCTTACACCACTTAAAACCATGGCTTGGCTGAGCTGACTCACTTTACGTCAGCAGTTCTCAACCTGTGGGTCGCGACCCCTTTGGGGAGGGTCCAACAACACTTTTTTCTTTTTAATTGTTTTATTAGGGGCTCAAAGGACTCTTATCACAATC
>NW_022111300.1:9290739-9292845 GCF_000313985.2 Echinops telfairi
CCTCACCACCAATTTGGATCACTTGTTGTTCCCTTGTCCCTGGGTTTGTTAACACCACTTCCTTTCCCCCCACTTCCCCCTCTAACATGTCCCCCCCGGAACTGTTGGTCCCATTGTTTTCTCCTCCAGATTGTTCATCCAGCCTATCTTATTTAGACAGACCTGCGGATATACTAACATGGACAAAAACAAGACAGAGCAAAACCAAGCAATAATATACAACAAAACAACAACAACAACAAACCACTGACAAAGAACAAATCAAAACACAACAAGAAAGAAAAGCTTGTAGTTACTTCAAGGATCGTTGGCCTTTAGGGCATGGTGCCCCAACAGACTGGACTGGAAAACACTCCTAAAGACCAACAACACTTTCACAGGGGTCGCCCGATTCATAACAATAGCAAAATTACAGCTATGAAGTAGCAACGAAAATAATTTTATGGTTGGGGGGGTCACCACAACAGGAGGAACTGTATGAAAGGGTCACGGCATTAGGACTGTGGAGAACCACTGATTTACGTGGACACAATACACTCTGAGGCAGTATGTGTACGCATGACTTTTCGTGTCACTGCTCTTGTTTCTCTAGGACACGCACTGTGAGTGGGATTGCCAGCTTAGAAAGCAAACAAACTCACTGCCATTGAGTCAATGCCAACTCACAGTGACCCTAGAGGCCCAGGGTGGAACTACCCCTGGGTTTCCAAGACTGTCACTGTTTACAGCCTCATTTTTCTTCGGAGTTGGCTGGAGGTTTCAAACTATGGACCTTGAGGCTCACAGTCCAACTGGGTCCTCTGGTGTTTCTAGTTCTAACTTTTAAAGAAAGCGCCTTAACTGTTCCCACCGTGGTCAGAGACAACACACTTGCTTGGCTTTCCTGCTTCTGCTCCTGCAGGGCAGCCCTTGTCCTGGTTTCTAAAAGGTGGTTAGGAGCGCTCTTCATTTTGTGTCCCTGTCTCATCCCATCCCAGGAGACCCAGTGCCACCTGTACCTGCCAGCAACTCTTCAATTCACATCTCCAGTCCCAACAGCCCCTCTGATGTGCTTCAGACCAATCTATGTAACAATCATATTATCTCTAATATGATATTAATATAGATATTACTTATTATCATATATATATATATATAAATCTCACAGCCATCCAGTCAATACCAACTCATAGTGACCCTATAAGGCAGGGTAGAAGCTCCCCATGTGGGTTTCCAAGACACTATATGGAAGTAGAGAGCCTCATCTTTCTCAGGAGAACCAGCTGGTGGTATCAAACTGCTGACCTTTTGGTTCGTAGCCCAACACATAATCACTACCCACCAAAGCTTTTCTATCTATCTATCTGTCTGTCTGTTTGTCTGTCTATCTATTTATCTATCTAATCTATGTATCTATATTCAACTGTCTAGATACCATTTGTCCTTAGACTTCCACGAACAAACAAGTCTCTTGCTCTTGCCCATATCCCAGCGAGCCCTCTCCCACCTGGAATCTTAAAGAATGGTGCGAAGTTCACTCAGCGCTCAGGACAGGAATGAAGAGACATCCCCAGCCCAGCTGCCACCTCCACCCCCGCTTAATTTCCTCTAACTCCTGCTCACCCGCTTCAGGCAGCAAAGCCATTCGAAGTGCCTGTCCGACCCACAGGACAAGCCCAACCAACCTCCTCGAAATAAAGCCCCGCCAGCAGCGCCGCGGCGGATTCCCGGGCCGCACACCCAGGACGGGAGGAGGGAGCCACACGCAAGGGACTCGGGTCTGGAGGATGATGGCGCCAGCACCTGACCTCGGGGATCCGCAAGGGCCTGGGGGTAGCGCCACCATCACCTCCTGGGTGCACCCGTGAGCCGCTGCCCTCCGAGGTCAAGGGAGAAACCTCCCGCGTGGTGGGAGCGCCGAGGGGGCGCGGGAAGACTAGTGGGCCCCACAGCTGCCTGCCGGCCATCGCCCGTTTAATCGCAGAGGCGCCGCGGTCACGTGCCTGGAGTGGGTGGGGGCGTGGCACCCGGAAGCTGCCTCCGCGCCAGGCCGGGATCTGCGCTCCGCCGTTCTCTCTACCTGCAGCGCCCCTCGGCTGGCGACCGGCCCGCTCCACGCTGGCGGCC
>NW_022111300.1:9293272-9306725 GCF_000313985.2 Echinops telfairi
CCGGGAGGAGGCCGCGCCCCCGGCCGGTGGTCCCTTTGGTCGCCTTGACTCATGATCAAAGTTGCAGTCAAGGCTTTAGACGTGGAGGCTTTCATAATGCTCGGGATTGTGGGGAAGGGGGACGGGAGTGGAGTAGCAGGACCCCCAAAGCTTTCAACCTTGGAGACAGGGGGGCCCCAGCTCTGCAGGGCCTGGACGGGGCTCGTCTGCAGTACCCGCTCCTATTTCTTGAACTCCACGGGGGTAAGTGAGGCTATGTAGTAGAGACTGCGACCAGAGACGTAGAACAACATGTGTAGGAATTGTTGAATGCTTTTACAACAAAAAGTTGTAAAAAGAAAAAAAGAGTAAAATGAAAAAGGATGGGTGTGAACACCCGAGCCCCAGCAGGTTGATCTGTGTGTGCCATGGTCTTTAGGTGGAGCCCGGGCAGCGGGAAGCCGCCACCTCATGGCCTAGTTCATCCAGGCCACTGACCTCGCTGCTTCTCCCCCTCAGGTTTTTGCTGTTCGGTCTGGTGGAGCCACTGGGGTGGTCGTCAAAGGACCAGATGACCGGAACCCCATTTCCTTTAGGTACCAGTCTTCAGAATAACCATAGCATGCAAACAGAGGGGTGGTTTTCCGTCTCAGGGTCAGAAGATTGCTTTTGAAATTGTGTCCTTTGCCTGCCTTCCCCTGAGCTGTTTGTGTGTGTGTGTGTGTGTGTGTGTGTGTGTGTGTGTGTGTGAGAGAGAGAGAGAGAGAGAAAGAGAGAGAGAGAGAGAGAGAGATCTCATTTGTGGGGCCAGGGAAGCAGGCAGAGGTTGTGCAGGCTTGGAGGTAGGTGCTAGGGCTTGCTGTTGGTGTGACATGCATGGCGAGCTTCCTGTTTATAGCTGAAGCCAAATCTTTTTCAAAGGAGGGTGCCTACTGCCTGGCACTGGGAACGAGCAAGTCAGGGCATTGTGTGCCCATGTCTGGTTGGGTTCGTTTCCCTGGCAGAGCGTTTGGTTTCATTATAAAGAACAGCCCTTTCACGTTCAGCAGGAGCCCTGGCGGTGGCCTGCTAAAGATGAGATCAGCTGTTCAAACCCACCCGCTTCTCCCACGGAGACAGATGAGGCTCCCCGTGCCAGTGAAGCTTTGGGTTCAGTCTCAGAAAGCCGAAGGAGCAGTTCTACCCTCACCTGTCGGGTCACTATGAGTCAAACTGACGGCGTGGCAGTGGGTCTGCTTGTCTTGGTTTACTTTCAGAAATGTCTTGCTATAGAGGTGATAAAATAGCTGGTCATCTTACCTCCTGAGATTACAGAAAAGTACAAGGTTAGGCCTTCAATTCAATGACTTAAATTTTCTTTTTTTAACAGTTGGCCTGTGTTAATAGGAAGTAGCTTTTGAAGTAGAAAAAGGAACCAACCCCTTTGCTTGTTTTGTCGTTCGTTAGGCAAATGCTTATGACAGCTCCTGCCCCACGCACCAGGCACATGAACCATTTGGGACGAGTCTGGCATCTGTTAGAAGGACCCCTGGTGGCAATCTGGCTTAAGTGTTGGGTGGCAACCACAGGATTTGGAGGTTCAAGACCACCCACTACTCCACAGGAGAAAGATGAGGTGATCCGCTCCCAGAAAGATTTACAGTTTTGGAAACAAGTCAGAATCAACTCACTCAATGGCGGTGGGTTTTGGGTTAGTCCGTTTAGAAGAACTCATAAAGATGACAGTAGGAGATCTGTGAATGGACCGGTATTGTGCGATAGGAGCTGTGTTAGAGCTTTGTTCAAAGGGTTGTGGGAGCCCACCAGGGGTATCCTGGGCTGGAGATGTGGACAGGGCTTCTAGGTCAAAGGAGCCCCAAGTGCAAAGCCCCGAGCAGATTATTGGGGAGCTCCACATGGGTGGGGCTGAAGATCAGGGTGCCCATGGGGAGGGTGCTGGTGGCTGCTAGCTGAGCTGGCTTGACTATATATTTCTCTGGAATCAGGACTTTATCTTGATATTGAGAATTTGCCAGGTGCAGTGTGAGCATCAGGATTTGGGGTGATTGGTTTGCAGCATTGGGGGTAGACTGCAACTTGTCAGCGTCCAACCAAACCAACCCCCCCACCCACCAAAAAAAAACAACAAAACAGTGCAACAACCAAACCCACTGCCACCGAGTTGATCCTGCCTCCTAGCGAGCCCCTAGGGCAGAGCAGAACTGCCCAGTGGGTTTCTCAGACTGTTAACCTTTATGGGAGAAGACAGCCTCTTCTTTCTCCCATGGAGCGACTGGTGAGTTTGAACTGCCAGCCTCACAGTTAGCTGCCCAATGCTTATTCCACAGCCCCATTAACATAGTTTCAGTAGCCTGGGGAGAGGTGGTGGAGACCGGAACTTTGACTGCTGATGGGCACTACATAGGCAGTTAAGGGTGCTGTAGGCGAGATGCGTTGGTCAGTAGATGTTGAAAATGGAGCAACCCTGTGAGGCTGTAGGTCTGGGGCTCAGGGTGTGAAGATGATGATAGTGACCTTTGTCATTTTTAAGCTTTTTAGGAGTTATAAAGACCCCTAGGAGCCTTGGTGGCTTAGTGATTACACGTTAGGCTTCAATCCACAAGGTCAGTAGTTCAAAACCCCAGTCTGTCCTATAATGTAGCGTTGCTATGGCAGTGAGTTTGGTTGGGTTTTTCGAGTGGTGCTGCGGGATAGCTTTGGATTGCTAACCACAAGATCGGTGCTTCAGATTGCAAGCCAAAACAACAGCAACAAAATTCACTGCTATTGAGTTGATTCTAACTCACAGCTACCTTGTAGGACAGTAGAACTGCCTCCTTGGGATTTTAGATTGCAAATCTTTACGGAATGAGAAAGGCTCATCTCTCCTCTGCAGAGCGGCTGGTGGTTTTGTTTTACGTGGCTGACCATTCGGTTAGCAGTTAGCAGCCCAAGGCAGAACACACTGTGCCACCAGGGATCCTCTGCGGAGAGGAAGGAACCTTTGCTATCAGTTGGAACTGACTCAATGGTAGTGGGTCTTTGGGGGTTTAACAGGGTATAGTTGACACAGGATTAATGTACATATTTAACTCATAGTGTGTTGAATTTTGAATAAAGAGACCTTCACCACAATTGAGATAATGAGCATATTCGTAGCCCCAAAAGTTTCCCTTGAATTTGCGTGTGAACATGGTGTGAGGCGGCTGTGAGGCTCAGTCTGTGGGTGGCGCCAGCCGGAGCACTGGCCGGTTGGGTGTGCATGTCAATGAGACTGCGCTGTGGACTCCTCCTTCCAGAAGCTGTGCTGGGAGGAGCGACGCAGAGGGTGGCAGTCATTCTGCTGAAGGTTATTGTGTGGAGCTACATGGTACACACCCAAGCCACACTGCCGTCATGTTGATTGTGACAGGCACCTGAGGGCTTCTGAGACTCGGATTCTTTATGGGAGCAAATAGCCTCATCCTCCTCCCTTGGAGTGGCTGGTGAGCTTGCACCTCTGACCTTGTAGTTAGGAACCCAGTACCCAACTCCAGGGTTCCTTGTGTACATGTAGACGTGTGTCTAAGATAACTCTCGAATACTGCTGTATTGTGATGCCTGTTTTTTCGTTGCTTATAATACCAAAAATTGTTCCAGCATGCTGTCTGCCAGCTGCATTTTGTTACAAGGACATTCTACTAGTAGCTTTAGAAGCATAATTTTAAACTGGGATTTGTTTCTTCCTGAATATTTACAAAATGTCTTTTGTCTGCTCAAAAAAGTAAAAAGAAGGGGGGAAAATGACCGTAGCCAGAATTCTATTCTTAAATTTAACCCCTAATATATTCTTTCCTCTTAAAGAATGGAAGACAAAGGAGAAGTGAAGTGCATTAAGTTTTCCTTAGAAAATAAGATTCTGGCTGTGCAGAGGACCTCGAAGACCGTGGTAAGACATCCCTTTCAGGGCAGTGTAAAGAGGCACACCAGGGGTACCTGGGGCAGAGCCATTTCCTGTTTAACCTCAGCCTCTTAAAGATGAGAGTGAGGCTTGAATGGATAAGCAAAGGCTATCTGTCCTTACTTTCTCTCTCTCTCTTCCCAGTAATTTGGAACTTTGGTTGATCGCTAGCAGCGTAGGTGATGTGAGGTGTATTTTGACTGTTTGTGCATCCGCCTCTCTGAAGTAACCGTTTATTCCCAGCTCACCTCGCGGAAGGCTGGATCTGCTAGGAAGCAGTCAATGCCGTGCGGCTTGTGGGCATCTTAGCTCTCTGAGCATTCCCTGTTCCTGGGCAGGAGAGGCAGCACGGCTGGTGCAGATGCGCTCTGCTCTTCCATCAGCCGTGTTACAGTTTCTGCAGAGCCTCTTGTGTCACATAGCTATGCATTTCTCTGAAACCAACCACCTGGGGCGTGAATCTGCACAATCATTTCTAAACTCTATCCTTGATTTCCCAAACTTACTTGGCCTGACACCTCTTTTGGGAGGTAAGGGTTGGGGGGCTGAAATTACCCAGCACCTCCCCTGTAATTAAAAACTTTGGTATTGTAGCCCACTCACTATCCAGGATAAGGTGTAGGGGTTTGCTTTTGCACCCGTTGGGTCGCTCCAGCGCCTCCCAGAGGGCGGATTCTCCCTCTTTGGGAAACACGGCTCCATTTGAATGAACTGAGTATTTGCATTAACCTTTTTAAAAATTGGTTTGTAAACCTGCTGCTGCTAAGGATAATCCACAATGGTCTTTTTCGCTTTCCTGCCTCTGGGTTTCATAGGCTTTTTCCATTGGAGCTTTTCCTGCATGCTGTTTTACAGCCCAGGCCGGCTGGCGTACAGTACAGTACACTGCCGGTTCCAAACCTCTCCACCTATGGCTGTGTGTGTTTGTTTTTTCTTTCAGGATTTTTCTAACTTGATCCCTGATAACTCTCAGCAGGAGTACACACAGGAGTGCAAGGTATGGGCATGGACCACACCCTCCCCTCGGCCACGCTCGGCTGTGTGGTGCCCACATGGTAACATGGTGATGGGCACACCCTGGACATTGCCCTGCTGCTGAGGCCACGCGCCTGTCAGCTCTGTGGTTTGGGACTGTGTCTTAGCCGGGGGGGCCTGTTTCCCTGAGAGCCAGGAGGATCCAGTGGGTGATGGGTGTTAGATCGGTGCTGTTGTTGGCACTGCCGCCAACTGGCTGTGTGTCTGGGTCAGCACTCGTGGGCTCAGGCCAGAGCCTCTTATGTGGAAGCTTGTGGGCAAGGAGTTTTTTCCCTTATGAATTATGCTTGTACCCTTGACCGGTATTTGCCATGCCCTCCTTTCCTCCTTGCCCTGGGTGCTGGTTCTAATCCACACTAATGAGATTTGCTGGGGAGAACAAATCTCAGCTCACGCCGGCAACATGGCTAACTTCAGCAGGCTAGCAAGCTGCTCTCTGCAGCTCTGTAACAACATTGCTGAGTGAGTTCAAGGTTGGCTCCTTCACGTGGAAAGACCCCTCCGGCCAGTGACTGAGCTCCTCACCAGCCCACACTTGTTCTTCGTGACACCCCACCAGCCATCGTCCTGCTGGGCCTCACCAGCCTCAGGCTCAGGGCAGTTCTGGTTGTCAGTGAGCCCAGTGTGGTCTCAGGTCCCCACCCATTGTCCCCATGGGAACCGTTAGCCCCGGATGCTTTTCTTTCTTTTTATTTTCTAATGCTTTTCTGTCGCCTGTTTTTTATTTAATGTTGGTTCCTAAGCAGGGAAGTTAATACCTGTAAACTCTGCTTAGTGACAATTCTAAAAACCTCTGTGGACTGAAGGAATGAAGGTCCAGGGCCTTCAGTGAAGGGGGAAAGTCAGAGCAACTGTATCAAAAAGACAATTTCATTACTTGATAAGTAGTCAGATCGGAGTCACTTTTAGTAAAAACCTAGCAGTGCCAACAGCAGAGCATTTTAAAGCTTTTGAAAAGGATTTATAGGATTTACTTTATTTGGGAGGAAAGAACTAAAAATAACTTTTTCTTACTAAGTAAGAAGTTTTCTGTAATTTTCAGACCAAGAATGCCAACATACTAGGATTCTGCTGGACCAGTTCAACTGAAATTGTCTTTATAACCGATCAAGGAATTGAATTTTACCAGGTATTATATAACTCATTTCTGTTTGCTGTGGAAAGTGCAAGGAGAGAACCTGGCCGCCTTTCAATTCAGCATTAAGTAGACAATTTTGGACTTCCAGAGCTTAGTCTTTTGCTTGGATTTTTAATCGTCCCTAATTATAACTGTGAGGAACCCCGGTTGCTCAGTGGGTTATGCATTGGCCTGCTAACTTTAAGGTTAGCAGTTCAAAACCACCAGCTGCTTTGTGGGAGAAAGATGAGGCTTTCTACTTCAGTATAGAGTTAGCATCTCAGGAGCTATCGGGAGCTGTTCTGCCCTGTCCTATAGGTTCACTCGGGGTTGCTATCAGCTCTATGGCAGTGAGGTTGGTTTTGGAACTATTAATGCAAAATGTGCTTTTATAAACTACTTAAACACTGCCAACTCTAACAGAAAACGTCACCTGTAGCCTTAGAAGTAACTTTTGTTACATGCTCTGGAGTTGGTTCTGACTCTTAGCAACCTTGTGTACAACCAGTGAAACACCGCCCGTCCGCACCATTCACACTTGTTCCCATGTTTGAGCCAGCCCATGTTCCTGGTACCAGGTCAGTTCATCTTGTGAATCTGCCTCTTGTTCACTGATCCTTGACCTTACCAAGCATGGTGACTCCTTCTCTAAGGACTGGTTCTTCCTGGTGACATGTCCAAAGTAAGGGAGGCAAAATCTCTAAGGAGCATTCTGCGCCTGACTGGAGCTGTAGTATTTTCAGTTACCTCATAGGCCTGGAGAAGCTGGACAGTGAATAAGAAGACTGACGAAGAATCGATGCCTTTGAAGTGTGGTGTTGATGAAGAATATGTCCAGAATACTGCTCAGAAGAGAGGACGGATCTGAAAAGGGTCACGTGAGAAGGTCCTGGATGGAGTGGGAGAAACATGGGGACAAAACTCAGAATTATCAAAGAGACCAGGTTGACTGGTTGGGTAGAGATTGATGGAACCCCCCAAGACTAGAGCGGCTATTCACTCTTCAGGGCTGAGCTCACTTCTGTGCCAGAATAGTCCACCGCTTAATTCAGAGGGGCAGCATTCGCTCACGGGGTTAGGAAAGGAGAGGGGATCGAAAGAGGAGCCATGGGGAGGAGGGGGGTGGTGATGGTGCCTGGAGGGGACTGCGGTGGAGGAGCTGAAGCAACATCTGTGTGAATTGTTGGATGTAAAACTGACCTCCAAACCTTCACCTAATTCACAGTAAAAGGCTTTTTAAAAAAAACAGAGGACAGTGAAACTTCCTCTCACTTAGTTTAGAAAGAACGGCCTTGGCTATTTGGGGGCATATTCCTCCAGCTCTTTTTTACGCAGAATAAGCCTTGAGTGAAAAATGGCACTGTTGCTTCTCAACTTTGGCAGCTGGCTTTCCCCCACTCTCCTTTTCTGCATGGCTCTATATCTTAGAGGGGAGAAAGATGAGGCGTTCCACCCCCGTAAAGATCTACAGTCTCAAACCCACAGGGCAGTTCTGCTTGGCTCTGTAGGATCGCCGTGAATTGGAACCGACTGATGGCAAATGAGGGAGTGTGAGCGATTTGGACATCTTTCTGTTTGATTCTTGTAATAAGCCATTGTGCAAACATATGAGGGGGCTTCAGAAAAACTGAAAATGAAAGAATTTTAAATTAAGAGATAATGGAACACCCCAATCCCCCCCCCCCCTTGTGAAGCTCCCTAATACTATTAAGTTATCTGCCCAATTACCCATGGATGGACATCGGGCTTGTGTTTACCTTTTTTCCCCCCTGCAGTTTCAAACAATTCTGCCATGCATGTGCTTTTAAACGTTTCTTTCTAGAGTGGATAAATTGTTGGAAGAGGAACTGCAAGCTAGGAGTGAACATATAAAAAGCTGAACACTGTTCAGTTTCTTCCAGAAACATGTACTTTAATTAACCTCCATTCCCACGTCTTTGCAAGAATTGGTTAATATCACTTGATAACCAAACAAAGCTCTCTTGGAAGAGATACAGCCAGAATATTCCTTAAGACGGGAGTTGGCAAGCCTTCGTCTCCCATGCTCTGGAATGTCGGGAGAGCAATCCCTGGCCAGGACATCGTGCTTGGTAGAGTACAAGGGCAGTGAGCAAGGACAGCCTCAGAGAGGTGGGATGGCGAGGCGCAGACAGCAGTGGGGAGGACAAGTGCGGCAGCTCGCGTGTTGTGCATCGGATGGCCGTGCGTCAGCCAACGCAACAGCACCTCACGGCAGTCAGTGGACATTTACCAGCGTGCGAGGTGGAAATACACGTCGTGTTTGTCGTGCTGGAGGAGCTCAGGGTCTTTCGTGTGCACACTGTGTGCTTGTATTTCTTGTGCGGTGAACGGCCTGACCTGTGGAGGGGGCAAGACGGTGCTGTGGGTAGGGCTCCTGCCATGGCCGTCAGGATGCTGTGACAAGGGCTGCCGAAATGCTGTGGAATTTGTGGGTGGAAGAGACATGCCTGGTGAACATAGGAAGGGTTGGCGTGGTGGGGCTCTGGAGCTGGGCCGTCACCAGTCTTTGTAATGGCCAGCAGAAATAAAACCAACTTGAAACGGGCCCCGGAAGGCAGACAGGACGTGTGCAAATGCTTGTATCGGAAGGATTGCTCGCTCTACAAAGAGTTTCACACTGTAATCGTGCAGAACTACCTTCCTCTCTGTTCTCTGTAGTGGCAATGTCTTCAGATCTACTTTAAGAAATAAGTTAAAAAGAAAGGCATCTTGTTCGCAGCCATCAGGTCGACCCCTGCCTCACGGGGACCCCAGGCACAGTGGAACAGAACAGTGCTGGTCCTGCACCATCCTTCTCAGAAACAGAAAAACAAACTCACGGCCATCAAAGCCACTCTGACTCTGTTGGACAGTCAGGCTGCCCCTGTGGGTGTCCAAGGCTGTAAATCTTAACCGAAGCAGAAAGCCTGAGAAGCGCCTATGAGTTCGAGCAGCCATCCGTGTAGCACATCCTTATTTAATTGTACTGGGATCTCAGGCTCCTCCTCTCCCAGACTGTTACATTGATTCCTTAGGGCTGCGTTCTTTCTGGGAATGTTACCTTCTTAGGGGCAGGGGAGTGCTGTGCAGTGTGCCAGCTAGTATCAGGATACTCAAACACTGCTTTAAAAATGCATTAAACATCATGATTGTGCACACAGTCTCATGTACAGATAGCTGTATTGGAAACAGCGAGCCCCTCCCACAGCCTGTGCAGCCTGGGCTTCAAGTGGGTCCCAGGCAGAAGGCAGGTGTGCTGCAAGCCGGGAGGGCTGTTGCGGCCGAGCTCTGAAGAGGCTGGTGTGTGACACTTTCTGGAATGAGTGGAATTGTGTTGCTCCTTGCTGGAGAAGGTGGAGAGTCCCCTATGGCTCTCATGGCTTTGATAAACTGGCAGATTCTGTAGCCTCTTTGAGGAGCCCTGGTGGCATAGTGCTTACTAGCTGGTCGAAACCCCCAGCCGTTCCTCGTGAGAGTGAGAACGACCCCTAAGAGTTAGACTCTCAGCCACTCACAGGGGCGGTCCTGCCCTGCCCTACACGCGCATCCACTCGGTGGCTGTGAGTTTGGTAGCCTCTCTGAGCCTTCCATCTTACCTGGCAAGAAGAGCTCCGGAGGGCCCCTCAGGGGTGTCCAGAAGAGTAAGCACCTGCTGTCGAGAGCCCTCGGTGGCCTCACCGTGCTTACACGTTGGGCTGCTGATCTCACAAGGTCAGCCCCTCCTGTGACGAGTTAGCCCTGGAAATCCACAGGGGGCAGATCCGCTCCATCCTATAGGGACACTCGGAGTCGGAATCTACTCTGTCCACAGCAGGGAGGTGTTCGGTTTGAGAATAAAGCGCTCAGTACGGAGCATGAGAAGTGGAAGCTACTGCCATTGGGAAAAATGAAAATGTGCCCTTGAACTTCACGGTGGCTTTCCCATCTTAACGCTCTGCACCACTCTCCCGGCATTTTGTGTCTTCAGGTGGTTTTGTTTCTTGCACTCTGCCTCAGGTTTTACCCGAGAAGCGCAGCCTGAAGCTCCTGAAGAGCCAGAGCCTCAATGTGAACTGGTACATGTACTGTCCCGAGAGCGCCGTCATCCTGCTCTCCACCGCCGTCCTGGGCAACGTTCTGCAGCCTTTCTACTTCAGGGTAAAGGGCCTTCCCCTGCCACTAGAGGGCAGCCTGCCAGCCCATCGACTCCCCAGTGAGCCTGCCTGATGGAAGGCAGGTGGGAACTGTACAGGCAGGGGGCTGGCAAGGATTGCGGGGAGGGCACAGTGCGCAGTCTCACTGACTGTTCGTTGAGAATGCTAGACTACCTCAAGGGTTCAAGTCAACTGTTCTAAAACACCTTTCTCCTCCTTAAACAGGGTGTCACCATGTTGAAGCTGCCCAAGTTTGAGATTGAACTACCAACGGCACCCAAGTCAACAAAACTTAGCCTTTCGGAAAGAGATATCGCCATGGCTACAATGTATGTCGGTTTGGGAAACTCCTCTGGGTCAATGGGTCTTAATGGGAGTACCAGAAGGAGTGCTCTGTAAGCAGTGATATCTGTGCTTAGAACACATAGTGAGACGTACCCCCACCCCCACTTACAAACCAACAGCCCTTTGCCATCAAGTAGACCCTACAGGGTACAGTAGAAACGCACCTTAGAATCTCCGAGACTGTACATTTTTATGGGCGCAGACAGCCTCGTCTTTCTCCCAGGGAGTGACTGGTGGGTTTGAACTGCCAACCTTGTGGTTAGGAGTCCACTGATTTCCCTGCTGCACCTCCAGGTGCCATTGAGCCCACTTGGTGCCCATATTTTATAATTGTCGAAAAAAAATTGGGGGGCATTTTTTTTAAACTAGCATTGTGATTTCATGGGAGGATTTTCTCCAGTCCAGGCTGATAAAATGAGAACGTTGAATCGCTTTATTTCTTTGTTACCATTCCATTTTAAGATTTTTCTTTTTCTCTGTGTTGCATCTTAGCCAAGGATTGTTTACTTTTGTTTTTTTTAGCTAAAATATTGTAATTGGTAAAATAAGAAAAGAATGTGTTCTTAATCCAATCAACATGGAAGTCAATGAGTTGACATCAGAAAGTATGTTATATTTGGAAAGCCAGTATCTCCACTTTACATTATGAAAATTCTAAACCTGCTAACCAGAACCCTCTCTCCCCTCCACTCATAACCCAGAGTCATCAGTTAGCCAGCTTTTCTTTCTGAATTACTTCGAGTCTTCTGTGGCCTGCATGCCAGTTCCCAGACTTTGTACATATTCGCAGCAGAATGCTCTTCTTCTTTCCCTTTGGAGGGTACCTGTTGCACCCTTTGGTTCAGGAAACAGGTGAACTGGGATCCATCCTCGTGGTGGGGGAGGTGGAGGAGCTGCTTGTGTGTCTCCCTGAACTTCCGCCAGGGGCCCAGGAGCAGAAAGTCGTCTGGGGACAGCTTCACAGCACTGCCCACTTACAAACGCGTATTAATTACATTTCAAATGCAGAACATTAGAGGAAAGGAAAGCAGAGTTAACTTATCACTCAAAGCCAACCGTCCACAAGCTGTAGTTCCACTTTTTTTTAAAACCCTGCCTAGGTTTGTGCTTCTCTTTTTAAGTCATTGTGAGCAAGTGGTATTTGACTTTGCTTTCCACCGTTCACTCAACTGTCTCATGGGCTTTTCCTGGCCAATGGTTCTTTTTCTGTAAACGTTTTTAATTGGCTGCCGAGTTAGCGACTAGCTCATTATTTATTTCATGCCGGCCGGAGCAGTCAGCGTCTGGAAGGGGAGGGATTTTGGTGGTCAGGTGTGACTTGTGTGTGTGTCCTCTAAATAGATACGGGCAGCTCTACGTGCTGTACCTGAGACACCATTCCCGCACCTCCAACAGCACCGGTGCCGAAGTCGTCCTGTACCACCTGCCAAGGTAACCTCCCAGCCCTCCCGCTTCTTCCCGTCCCTGATTTTAAAATACAAACCCGAGCCCATCAGCCTGTTGCTTGACCACTGTGTTCTCCTGCAGAGAAGGCGCCTGTAAAAAGATGCACATACTGAAGTTGAATAGGACGGGCAAGTTCGCCCTGAACGTGGTGGACAACCTGGTCGTCGTTCACCACCAGGACACAGAGGTAGGGATTTCAATCCTGTCCACCCATGTTCGGGTGTCACGAAAGGGCTTTGACAATCGTAGACCTTTCTGACCCAAGGATTTTTCTGATGCTGAAAGTTTTGGTCTTCCAGGTGGAAACCTGGGCTTGATATTCTAAAGTGGCGATTCTCAACCTCGGGGTCAAATCACTGTTTCACGACCCAAAGGGGTTGCCCGATTCATAACAGTAGCAAAATTATATTTATGAAGTAGCAACGAAAATAATGTTATGGTTGGTGGGGGGTCCACCACCACATGAGGAACTGTATGAAAGGGTCGTGGCGTGAGGAAGGTTGAGAACCGCTGCTCTAAAGGGTCCTTACAAGCTGTGATTCCCCTTGGGTTGACTAGTGTAACCACAAAGCTGCTGAGGCCGTTTGCCACCTGTGCCGCACTGCCGCCCACGTGCCGCGGGAGGGAGGGAGCGAGGGAGGGGAGGCAGGCTTCGTGGTTCAAGAGAAATAGGATGGCTTGCCACTCCTAGGCCCTCATTAATGTCATTAACTGGGGGAACGTGAGAACGGGCCGCTGACAAAGCCCAGGTGGGCGTATGGATGACTGGCGGATGAAGCAGGGCTGAGCTATGGTGGAAAAGATCAGTGTAGAGCACTTGGCGCTCTTCAGAGGAAGCATGCCCTCCACACCAGAAGTATCTGTGAGAACACAGACACGTGACGTGGAGTTCCTCAAATCCGAGCTCCAGAAAGAGTGCAGAGACCGAGTTCAGAGCAAGATGCAGTGTAGCGGAAAGAAGGCTCGGCGTCACACTCTTCTTCTTCTGTGCCTTAGACGTCGGTCATATTCGACATCAAGCTGAGGGGCGAGTTTGACGGGGCGCTTACCATCCACCACCCGGTGCTGCCGCCGAGATCCATTCAGCCCTACCAGCTCCCCGCCGCAGGTGAGGTGGGCCCTGGGGGGAGCCTGCCCATGCCACCAGCTCGCTCAAAATGACCTGAGGCGTGTGTCCCCAGAGATCCCCAGGGGTATTTACTCGATGATTCTGTTATGCTTTAGAAAAAATTCTACGAAGTCCAAAAGCTTTACTTAAGGTGGTTGTGTCAGGTTAATGAACTTTCGTTTAGAGAAAATAAGCATTTCTCTTGCCCAGCTTTAAAATGGAGGGCTGTGCTTACTCACGAAAGCTGAAGCTTGTTTTTCTTTCTTTTTTTTTTTTAGTTTGTTTTCTTTTTTTTTTTCTTTTTTAACATTTTATTAGGGGCTCATACAACTGTTATCCCAATCCATACACACATCAATTGTGTAAAGCGC
>NW_022111300.1:9308068-9327925 GCF_000313985.2 Echinops telfairi
CCTGCCCTACCAGGTCTCCCACACCCACCTCCCCACCAATTTGGATCGCTTGTTGTTCCCTTGTCCCTGGGTTTGTTATCCAAAGCTTGTTCTTCTTAAGTGGCACGTAAGCCTTAGTTTGCCTGAGCTCGGTCAGCCTGCCATGAAACGTGCCTGCCCGGGGTCACTGTCACAGTGACCATCAGTGTTTCTGACTGATGGCACGCACGGTGATCAGCCTTCCCCACTGAATGGGGCAGGTCGGGTGCGAGGTGAGGGCGGAGGGCAGGATTCCAGGGCACAGGAAGAGCCTGTTCTGCCCTCCCCCCGGTGTAACATGGAACCCCAACCGCGTTCAGCTCTGTCCTGTGAGAGCAGGCTCCGTCGAGCTCAGCACAGGTTGTGCGCAAACCACATCAGGACGCTGCCTGTGTGGAACTCCCGTGGCGACGTCCTGGGAGGGAAAGGAATTACCCAGTGGTTCACTCGGTCTGCGGTCAGCATTGCCCCTCACCTCTACCAGAAGGAGTTGCATCGGGCCAGCGCCCGCCTTGACTGGCCACCCGGCAGCCGTGTGGCTTTGTGTCCGGGGCCCAGGGAGGGATGAGCCAGAAGCTGGTGGACTTGTGGCCGCCTTGGAGAGTGAGAGCGAGGTGCTGGTTCTCACGGAGCCTGGGGGGGGCGGGGGTGTCTCTGCAGCCTCTGTTCTCTCCAGGGTCTTCCTCCTCCCCAGATAGTAACAGTGACACGAAGAGCATTGATGGTTGCAAACGAGGTGTGCGAAGACACCCTGCTGGTCAGCTGGCTGTAGTTACCACAGGCCAGATGTGGTCAAAGGTCCACTGGCACAGAGAGCCTTTGTCGATGCCATTGATTCAATGGAGACCAGGTGGTACTGGGGGTGAGGCATTGGCTGCTAAGCACGAGGTTGGAGGTTCAAACCCACCAGCCTCTCCGCAGGGGAAAGATGAGGCTGTCTGCTCTTGTGAAGGTTTACAGCCTTCGAAACCCTAGGGTCCCTGTGAGTTGGAATTGCTACCTGTGGGGTTGGTTTCATTGTTGATTCTGAGTTCCCGGAGAGTGTGGGTTGGTGAAGCATTTTATTGTTCTAAATGGTTTCATTACGATAAGTTATCTGTAACGAGGGGAGCCCTGCTCTCACAGTGGTTAAAGTGCTTGACTGCTAACCGTAAAGTCTGCCTCGGAACAGAAACCTCGCCATTTTAACCCTCTCAGGTGTTCACTTCGTTGGTATCAGTTTACTATTCCCCATGTTGTGCAGCCAGTCACCACAGTCCACTCCCAAATCTCCCCATCACTGTGGCACCCCGTGCCCCTGCCGAGAGAATACCCTCTCCGCTACCTCCCTCTGGGGGGTCTACTCGGGGACCACTGCTCCCAGCCAGCTGGTCAAAACCCGCCTTCTGACGATATCTGGGTGGTTGGAGCCAAGCAGGCACCGTGGAAGTTTGTAGGGCTCGTTTTCCAAGTGTGCCAAGGGCCACCCCTGTGGGACCCAGGGCGGCAGTGACAGGAGGGAGTCCACCCGGGGAGACTATTGTGTGTCTGGGCCCCGGCTGGATCCCTGGGCCAGGGACAAGCTCTGAGCAGTCAGAGTGGGTGTGGAATTCCTTGTCAGCCCACAGGACACTGCTCTTTGAGATTCCCCCCCCCCCCCCCACTTCTCTGGCTGCTCCAGGGCCCCTTCCATACGTGACACGAGCCTCTGTAAGGAGAAACCCCCCTCACGGAGCGAGCGTTGGCGTGCTCTCCTCTTCCTGGGAAGGTGCTTTCCCAGTCTGACCCCAAATTGTCCTCTATCCTCTTCCCCCCCTCCCAAGGAACCGATGCTCTTGGGCAGCGGAGCACGACACATCACGTCACACCTTCCTCATTGAAGGCACAGCAGAGCTGGCAAACCACACTGCACCTGGGGTAACTGGCATTCACAGCCTTTTCTGGCGGCATCGTCCTCCATCCTCACGTTTGTCTTTTTGTCTATATGTAGGTCCTGCTTCTGTGACCAGCCAGTCTCCTGTTCCCTGTAAACTCTGTATCCTTTGAGAAGGCCTTGGGCCCTACCTGCAGACGTGGCGTCTGCCAGCCCTTCTGCGGCCAGGTTTCTGCAGAGCAGTCTGGGTGCCGTTGGAGCCAGTCCCCTGGGGAGACTGCCTGGCCACCTGGGGCCCCGGCCATGTGGGGCAGGGTGAGGCCCGCCTTTTGTTCTCATTCCTCCCGGTGCGGTTTCCTATAACCTGTAGATTCTTCCTCTTGGATTGTCTTCCAGCCCGACATCATCATCAGTGCCAGCCAAGGTAGGTAGGTTGGAGTTATCAAGTGTTATCAAGAACACTGCCGATGATGTAGGGTGATGGTTATAGCCAGTGCGAGGGCTCTGGTACTCCCACGGTCGGGGCTGAGACGTACTCAGCTGCCAACCTGAAGGTTAGTGGTTTATACCCACCTAGCGATGGTGGGTAGGGCCTGACTATCTTCATCCTTAATGATCACCAGTCAGCAAAATCCTGCAGGATGGCTCCACTCTCCAGCGCCGGGGTCACCACAGGCTGGGGCCCGCTCAGCGGCCATGAGCTTGGTTTAGTTTTTGCCTTAGCCGACCAGTGTGCCCACGAAATCACGTTGCCTCCTCTGCATCTGCAAGGATGCTATCTGTGGACCAGGCCGGGGAGAATTAAGAATGTGATCACCCGAGTCGTTTTTTCAAGGAGAACCCCAGCTGAGAAAGACTGCCGCAGCCTGTGCCCGCTTAGCCCACAGGGCATGTGGGCACTGGACCCAGGGGTTGATAGATGGAACAATTAGCAAATTCCACGGACTGCCCCGTGAGTTAGCTTCTGGACCTGTTTTCCTAAAGCAGGCAGTAACCACCCCGGGAGCGTGCTACAAAAGTAGATGCTATACTTTAAAAGGTACAAAAGTTTTTAATTGCCAGAGGGAGCCTGGCTGTGTTTTTCCTTCAAAGGGGGCAGTAGGCCAAATCAGTTTGGGAACCTTGAACCAGACTAGTGGGGAGAAATCGGAGTGGAGAGCAGAAGTGAATGCCACGTGTTAACACTTTTCCTGCCTTCAAGGACAGACCGCGGACTTGTCACCCTCCGTGATTAGGGAGCTCGGCCCTGGGTTACGCAGGAAGCCGATGTCCACGGGTCAGTGGTTTGAACCAGTGTTCTGAGGGGGAGCGATGAGGCCATCTGCT
Source organism: Echinops telfairi (assembly GCF_000313985.2). Classification (NCBI taxonomy): domain Eukaryota; kingdom Metazoa; phylum Chordata; class Mammalia; order Afrosoricida; family Tenrecidae; genus Echinops; species Echinops telfairi. The sequence continues at coordinate 9,311,265 of NW_022111300.1, forward strand.
CCTGTCCAGGTTTAGTCTCCTGGCTCGAGGGCACCTCCGCACCACCTGGAGGCGCCTCTGAAGGCTAATCCACCAGCGTCCAGGAACCGTGCGGTCGGTCCGTCATCAGGTCTGCACGAGGGCCCTGGACTGACCAGCTCCGGTCAACTCGCTGCCTCGTCCATCCAGGTTACCTGTGGAACCTCCAGGTGAAGCTGCAGCCCATCGTAAACCTCGTGCCCGACAAAGGAAGGCTGATGGACTTCCTCCTGCAGAGAAAGGACTGCAAGATGGTCATCCTGTCCGTCTGCTCGCAGAGTAGGTGCTCTGCCCCTCCAGGGAGGTGGACCCCGTTTCTCTGCCATGTCTGGGTCCTGTGACCCCATTCTTCACTTGAGGGGTGGCTTATTTAACCTTGCGGAAAGGCTGCTAAGCATGCACCGAGCTGGCAGAGATTCTGGTGGGAAAGACTAAAGAGGATGCATCCAGATAAAAGCCCATGTGGATGCGGGGGTTGGGGGCAGTGGAGGGGGGGTGGGGGCGCTCAAGCAGGCTGCTTCCTCTGCTTCCTTTGGCTGCTACTGCTGCCGTTCTCAGAATCTAAGCCATGGCCTCGCTCCTCCAGGAATAACCCGCGCTAGCTCTTGGTTGTGGTGGTTCTCCTGGGAACCGGGCAGGCGGGGTGTGTGATTTCTGGGTTTTGTTTCTCTTCCTGTCCGGGTGCACTGGAGTTGTTTTTGTCAGAGTGACCTGTTTTAAGTTTGCAGTTGCCACCCAGCCTGACTGATGTGGGTGTGCACATTGTGTCCTTCCAGTGCTGAGTGAGGCAGACAGAGCCACGCTGCCTGTGATGGCCACTGTGTTTGATAAGCTCAACCAGGAGTATAAAAAGTACCTGGACGCGGAGCAGAGTTACACCGCGGTACGTTACAGTGCTGGACTGTTGACGGCTCCCCTGCGCTCCCCACCACCCCCACTCTTCCCCTGCGCGGGTTTCTGAGTAATTCATTGTAAGGTGGGGCTCCGCCGTTGTCGCCATCTTGGGGTTTGCCAAGGGCTGAGGGCAGGGTGTGCTGGTGGTGGGAGGGGGTGTTTGCAGGCCCAGGGCAGGGTGCTCTGGGTGTGGGGGGGAAGGCTTTTCTGCATCCCCGCCTCTCAGGAGCTTGAGGCTGTGTGTCCCTGGCGGTGCCTCCCGGGTCCTGTGTGTGATCTCAGGCCACCAGACCCAGGGCTGCCTTTGTTCTGAACAGTGACTCGGTGGTCTCAGCTCTGCGTCCTCTCCTACCCCTCTCCCCCAGCCAGAGCCCAGAGCGAGTGGATTAGAAATAGAATTGTCTCGTCCCATCATCTCCCCTCTTAGGGTGTGAGGACTATACAAATTAGGCTCGCCTGGGCCTTCTGGGCCCTACTGATGAGCTGTCAGCACCTGGTTTCATGGAGTCAGCCTCAGACACTTGCCATGGCTTTTCACTGTGGTACACTGCACATCTTCTGAAGCTAGAGAGGTTTTGGAGGAGGGGCATGCATTACTTTATCTTGAGGAGTCTAATCCTTTCCCAGGGGGAAATGCAGGTGGCTTACCTGAACACAGCCCCAGCATCTCCCTCCCCATCAGAGGGCCAGAACAAGCCAGTAAGGGAGGCCAGGTCACCTGGGTCCCACACATTGAGCTCTGGGAATCCCTCCCAGAATGGCATTACCCATGTGGCTAAGACACTTCAGAAAACGCCAAAACTGAGCTTGGCCCACAGCAGTGCCAGGAGTTTCTGAGGTCAGCAGGAGGGTCTCAGGCCGACTGACCAACCCCACCCCAGGCATCTCTCTGCCTTTTAACAAGATCTCGAGGTGATCGGAATGCACACAGATCTAAACTGCTCTTTTTAAAACTTCCGTTAAGCAGGCAGCGTCTTCTCCCTCACTGCCATCGAGTTGATGCCGACTCGAGGCGTGACCCTGGAGGGCAGGGGAGACTGTCCCTGTGGGTTTCCAAGACTGGCTCTTTGCAGGAGTAAAAAGACTCCGCTTTCTCCCAGAGTGGCAGGTGGTTTCAAACTGACCACTGTGTAACCCACTACGACCAAGAGTGTGAGAGTTTTGCTTGGGACTTAAAAACTTCAGATAGAGGTGGTCACGGAAAAGTGCAGCAAAAGATCCTGCGTCCTTCTTGGAGAACAAAGGCTGGAGTAGGCAGTGAAGAAAGCTCGGGAGTGATTTCAGATTTAAGAATGATGCATCTTTAGGGAAAACATGGCTTGGGCGGTTCTGATTCTGTTCTCTGAACAGTAGGGCGCGTTTAAGTGGGCCCACACGACCACCTAGAACTCTGCCCTGCCAACACTGGGAAAGAGCTTTTTCCAGGTAGTGCAGGGCTGTCTCTTCCTGTTCGCTAGCAACTCAAGTCTTTCTGGATGACGTGGAAAGGGCACTCGACTTAAGTGGACGATGGTGACTGCATATGTGCTTCTCGTTTAGGCAGTAGAAGCAGGACAAAGTCGAAGTAACCCGCCCCTAAAAAGGCCTGTGCGGACGCAAGCCGTTGTTGACCAGTCCGACATGTACACCCACGTCCTGTCTGTGTTCGCGGAGAAGAAGGTGGGACGCAGGTGCTGGGGAGCAAGTCATATTTGAAGAGGGAACTGGGGGATGAGAACCAGGGGGGTGATCTTGGGTGAAGGCCCAGCACTCAGTTTGGCTTCTGTTCAGGCTGAAAGCAAGGCAGCAATTAATTACGGAGCTGGGAGGACTGATTCTGAAAGGATGTGGGCAAAACCAGCCTCACAGAACTATGGAACCAGCTTAGTACGGAGGAAAGAAAGGGAGGCGGGTTAACAAGGCCGCTCCTCGTATTTCTGGGTGAACTCTCTTTCCCTCGCAGGAGATGCCGCATAAGCTGGTGGTCTCCGTCCTGATGGAGTACGTCCGCTCCCTCAACCAGTGTCAGATTCCAGTGAAGGTACTTTCACCGGAGCAGAGGTTTTGGTCTCTGTTTTAAACAGAAGCTCCATCAAAGTGGGCCATGCCACGGACCACCCGGGAGACACTAGAACGATTTAGGCATGGGGTGGTGGTGGGGCCTGCAAGAGCAGATGCCTACACTTTAGCCTGGATTATGGGCTAGAGGACACCCAGTTTTAATTGCCAGGAGGATACAACAAGTAATTTTCTCTCTCACGAGGGGGTGGCGGCCAAGTATGTTTGGGAACCTCTAGGCTAGAAGAGGCCCACCTTGTATGTGCCAGGAGAGCTTGCACAGCTCAGTCGGGCTTCTGAGGGGCTTCCCTGACACAGTCACTTTGGTTTAATTGGAACAGGCCGGGTCCCCTCACGTCTTACACTAAGAACTACATCCCGTCGGTCGGAATTGCTTCAGTTCTCCATGCGTGCAGTGTTTCTCACCTCTCTCCTTCTGCCCTCAGCATTATTTACATGAACTGGTTGTCAAAACCCTCGTCCAGCACAACCTCTTTTACATGCTGCATCAGTTCCTGCAGTACCACGTCCTCAGTGACTCCAAACATCTGGTATGTACCTCCCACCAGATGACCGCTCCGGCCACGGTGAGCTGGTGCTGAAGCTGGGGTGGAAATGTCTCTTTCAGGCCTGTCTGCTCCTGTCCCTGGAAAGTTTTTATCCTCCGGCGCATCAGCTCTCTCTAGATATGCTCAAGGTAACTCTTACCCCTCACAGTTTCCAGCTGCCTAGAGAAATGGCCGTTCTTGTGTCTTGAGCTTACCTACAGCATTGTCTCTCTTATGTCTAGAGACTGTCAACAGCAAATGATGAGATCGTAGAAGTGCTTCTCTCCAAACACCAAGTGTTAGCTGCCTTGCGGTTCATCCGGGGCATTGGTGGCCACATTTCTGCACGGAAATTCTTAGATGCTGCAAAGCAGACTGAAGACAACATGCTGTTCTACACTATATTCCGGTTTTTTGAGCAGCGGAACCAGCGTTTGCGAGGGAGCCCCGATTTCACGCCAGGTGCGATGGCTACGGTCAGCAAGCTGGGGCAGCCTCGGACTACTCTGGACCGAGTAGTCAAGGGTTAGCAATGAGTGGCCCAGGGTGGCTGCTGTTAGAGGAGGGAGGGGAGCAGCCCTGGGTTGGTTTGCCAGAGGGAGGTTTCCTGACTGCAGCCCTGCCCCCAGCTGCTCTCTAGTGGAGTAAATTCTGGAGTGCTGTACAGGTGGAGCCTGTGTAAGATTGCCTGACCACAGGCCTGGCCCCCAGCCATTCTCTCTAGTGCATTCTGGACTCTGAGTCGGCTGGCGCTCCCAGCGGAGGGGCTGTTTGGTAGGGACATGCTGGGCTTTGCTGTGACGGGATCTTCTAAGAAGCAGTGAGGAGAGAGGATGATGGGTACCGGTTTTAAATGGCCTGGGGCTCATGCTTCATCAGTGTTGAACTCCACACCAGTTCACTGCCAAGTCGATTTCGGCTCTGTAGGGCAGGGGGAATGAATTGCCCCTGTGGATTTCTGAGACGATTTAAAAAAAAATCATTTTGTTAGGGGCTCGCACAACTCATCACAATCCATCCAGCCATCCATTGTGAGACTAACGTTTTATGCTACACTGAGCAGTCACTGAATAGTTGTGAATTCTAAGGCATTTCCAGAATGAGGGAGGAACAGTGATTCAGCTCTGCTTTAGGTCGATGAACTTTTTATTACTCAGCGTGAAGGATGCCCTTCAGTCACCACAGTGACAGGTGACAGTCTCTACCAGTAGCTTCTCTTTGTCCCAGAACAGATGGTGACTTACAGGGACTGGTCAAAGGACAATTTTGCAATGGCCTGGCTATGGGTTACAGAAAGCGTAACTCGAAGCATAGAAAAACAGTCTTTTATATTAAAGAAGTCACACCCAGTACACACAGCTGTGAGGGAGCTGAGTTCTCTCGTTCCCCCCTTGAGTGACCTGGCTTAATCCAGTCTACTTTGCTTTGCAGGCGAACACTGTGATGAGCATGTTGCCTTTTTCAAACAGATTTTTGGAGACCAAGCTGTGAGGCCCACCACACTCTGAAATAAATCACTTCCTATTTTAATGTGTACAAAGTTAATTTATTGCATTAATAAAGCTCTTTAAAGTACAAAATGTTATAATAAAAGTATCTCTACAGTGTTCTCGAATTTTACTAAAAATGGGGTCTAGGACTTGATGGCTTCTCCTGAGGAAGGAGGGTATTGCATTGACTGGCCTTGCAGCGTGTCATGAGCAGTCACGGCCACAGCCACGGCAGTGTCACCTCTGGCAGGCCGAACCGCGAGGGCGCGTTCCTGGAGCAGGTGGGAGACGGCCCTTCCGAGGTGCCTTCAGCTTTCCTAATACTGCGGAAGTCCCACTTGCCTTCCTGAGTTCCAAAGCACTATGTGGGGAGTGGCTTATCCCCAGCCTGGTGGCTTGTAACAGCCAGGGTTCGGTTTGCCTCGGTGATGCAGTGCGCACCGTGGAAACTGACAGACGCTCAGTCACCGAGCCCTGGTGGGGGCTAAAAATTGAGGAGCCGTTCGCGCTCTGTGTCTTGATAACGCTCCTGAGCGGTGCTCCTTTTGGCTTTATTGATGGATGGTCCTGTGAGATGAAAAGATTGTGTCATTTCTTCAGGAGCAAGAGAAGATCTAGTTAGTACTGGTTAGTAAACCATCACTGTTTACAACTTCCCAGACAGCTGGGGTTCCCCCTTAAACCTTTCAGTGCTACTCGGGTTACAAAGAGAACTCAAGCAAATGATACTGTCTTCCGTTCAGCCTTCCATATTGATGCAAGTTGGAGTGGCCACCAGAGATGGCCAGCAGGGTCGTGGGAAGGCAGCTCTAGGCGTGGGACGGACGGCATGTCAGTAAGGGAAACAGGCATGCTAGCTGCTGCACAGTGCTCCTGAAGCAGGGACCTCGCCGCAGGTCTGGCTGGTCATGTGCCTCCGGTCAGTGGGAGGGAGTCACCACCTGGCTGGCCTAACCTAGGACTCATTTCAGGGCTGACTTAGGGGCAAGGCCTCCATTTACAAAGGAAGTGGTCTGAGCAAGCAGGTTGCCCTCGTGAGGGTGCAGGCTATCCAGGGACCCTCCCACCGTCACCCTTGTTTCAAGAGCATCAGGGAGCTTTTGGAGACTTCCAAACTTAACAAATGGCACTCAGCACATTTTTGAAAATTCTTCCAGATAACCTAACATTTCCCTTTGTGATGCACTTCCTCCCATTCCACCTGAGAACTTACCTATGTAGCTAAGGAAGACGGGGAGGAATATTAAGCCATGAGTGGCTCCCAGTATCACCATTGCGAAATACATCCTGAAGTAAAATATCTGGAAAATTTTAGATTTGGCTAAGGCCAACACCACAATCCCTCCAAATTTTGTTAGTGTGATTCCACTGAATACCTAAGAGGGAAAAAATACAATTGTTTAGAAGTCACTTTCACCAACCAATTGGAATAGGAGTACTTCCTTAGATGGAGTTTCTTAATATTCAAGGTCTAAGGTAACAGGGTATTAATATAGGTGTTAAAATAAGTTTTAAGAAGGGTAAAGGCTGTGTATCCTATATAGGGCACTGTACTCTGTCTACATTGCGCTATCAAGCATCTGACATTGTTACAGAGAATACAGTTTTCGTTCTTCTAAAACTGTTTTCTATAGTGGCAGTGTGAGACTTGATAGCCCAAGACAGGCTAAACCGAGATCACGAACCAAGAAGATACTCTGCACATGGCCTTGCACGCTGGATCCGGGAACAGGATCTGTGGCTCCTTGCTGATGTCCCACACAATTGTGAGGCTGGCATGGGCTGAGCAGTTTTGTTCTGTTGTCCATAAGGCTGCTATGAATCGGAACCGACTAACAACCACACTGCACATGGGAAAAGATTCGGCATCCCTCCAGTCTTCGGACTAGTCGCTTGCTTCAGCTGTACCGTCTCCTGAGACCATCATAACAAGCAAGTGCAGTTCCGCTACTTCAGGACGGCCTGAAGCTTGGCCGTCCTTCGGAGCCCTGTTTTAGAGGCTCCAATAGAAGCAGTGGTTTTAAGGTGTTTTCAGAAGCATTTGGTCCACCCCCAGGTACTCACCGAGCTGCCCATGCATGAGAGCGCCGCCTCCGCTCGGCCCACACGGCTGCCCTTGGTGCTCACGGTGAACGCCCTCGTGATGTGGCTGCAGAACTCCACGGAAATGCCGCAGCTCTGCAACAAGGGGTCCCGTGAAGACAGCTCTTGCCCAGCAGAGGGCCTGCGCAGCCCCTCTGTCCCCAGGGGCCAGCTACCCCTGGTGGTGGTAGAGCCTGACGCCCCTCCTGGATTTATGATCTCATCATAAATCTCATCACTTCAGTTTAAACAGTCCCAGGAAGCTTTGGGGGCCTTCCAAACAGCTCAGGGCTTATTTTCTAGAACGCATTTGTCCTCTGGATGGAGCAGCGGAAGCGCCTTAAGGAGACCCCACTGAAGGGCACACTGCTCCAGCACTAATAGCTCATGCACTGTCTCCTCTTTCCCTCTGATGCCCCTAACTTCAAGACTTTACTCCCACTGCAAAAAGCACCTGGCAGCCAAATGGGAGGTAGAAATATTTGTCTCAGAGCCCCGCGGGGGCGGGGCCGTTTTCCTCAGTGCAGAGTGAGCACCTTGCTGTCAGTGGATACCTGTTTTAGTAATCCCTCCCACGTGACACAGGCAGAGGGCATGAGGTCGCAGTTCCACTAACCTACCACTCAAAAAAAAAATCCATGGACTGGGTGTCTCCTCCCAGATGTATCCCTACTCCCACATCCTGAGTGTCCGTCCCCCTCGCCACACGGTCGGCCCAGCCAGGCCCTGCCTGGGCACTTCATTCTGAAACTTGCCGAGCAGGTAAGAAACGTTGGCAATGACGATACCGGAGTTGGGGACAAGCTGAGGGGGCCTGGGACTCACCATAACCAGGTTGACCAAGGACACGGCGTTCAGGCTGATGCCCCAGAGCCACATGACCCCAAACATGTTGACCAGGATCATTGCGATGGTGACACACATGATCACGGCAGACCACAGATCACAGCCCAGGAGAACCAGGGTCACCAGAAATATCGCTCCCAGGGACACACCGAGGTTAAAGATCGTGTCGTCAATAATGGTCAGGTACTGCTCGTAGAAGACGTAAAACACACTGTGGAAGAAAGCGGGGGGAGTGGGGCGAGACACGGTGAGAGCTTGTCATGGCTTCCACAAGCTCCACTTTGCACCCCGCCATCACTGCAAAACCGTGGAAGCACTCAGACGCCCTTGCAGGGAGGGAGCTCTGCCTGTGGTCATGCAACGGGGCCTCGGGGGCCACTACACTTGCACAGAGGACCAGCAACGGTTCAAATCGTGCCTGGTCTACAGATGTATGGTTCAGAAGCCCTGCTGTGCCCCTGTGGTCTAGACGCTCACAAAGACCGAGAGGGTTTGGAACTACCACAGGCTGAGGAGCTAACGCTTCCCTGCCCCTGCCAAGGGAACCAGCTCTTCCCCGGGATGGAGAAACCAGTGCAGAACTTCCTCCCGGCCTGTCCAAGAACACCCAGGATGCCTTTCAATCACACCACAGGCGGAGGGAGGAGGGGAACAAAGCCAAAAACCACACACTTTTTGTTCTCATCTTACTTTCTAAATTCATGATTTCAAAGATAATTTCCTCTGAGGGGAATCAGAACCACTGAAGGAAAAACAAGTGTCTGCAGAGAGGTATGAGCCACGCTGTCATCTGTCAGGGGCACCAGTCAATCCTTTCCTGGGAAGGGACATCAGCAGGCCCCTCGCTGTGAGCCCCCTGGTGCCCCTTGGTGGCATGGCTCTTCTGGAGTGGGACAAGGTCTTTCCTGGATACACCTCACTGTATTCCTGACAGCGCGGGCCCAGAGTCAGCCCAGGCAGCGGGAGCAGAGCCGCCCCCACCCACACCACTACCAGCAGCCGGGCCGGGCCCTCCCCTGGTAAGGTTGCATTGGGGCAGCCCCTACCTGTACGGGAACAGACGGTATTGACTCCCATTGATGCCCATGGTTTCCATAATGTTAGTGGCGAGCAGCCGGGCTTTCTTCATGGCATCGATGAAGTCAGCAGAGGTCTGGAGCACCGTGTGGTAGGTCATGAAGTACGTGGCTCCCACGCGAGTGTTGTTGGCGAGGATGTTAACGGCTGAGCTGTATGCAGCGTGGCCCCTGAGAGAAGAGTCCCAGGGGGTTAGACAAGCCAGGCCACAGATCTGCAGCTAGGAAGTTGAAGCTAAGTGAAATCACACTCAACCATCCAGCTCAGGGGCAGGGCAGGCCTGCTGAGAAGGAAAACACAGAGGCTTTAACATAGTCTCTCCGGACTGGCTTGACTTGCCTGCTTTTGGCTTCTTTGGTGTATGCATGCTCACCGTTGAACGTCTAAGCTAAACACGACATAAGGGCTGCTGTGGTAGTTCCATAATCTGGTGTCCATTTGAGGATTAAGAGTGAAGGGGCGGAGTCTGGCCTGTCAATCGGGTCATAGCTAACAAGGCCTCTGTGTGGGCATGGCCTCCTCCTGAGTATTTTGGGAGCTCCAGTATTGCTCCCTGGAGGCAGGAGACACTCTCACTCTCTGCTTACTCCCTGTGGAGAAGACACATGGAGAGAGGCTGATGGAGCCGGAGCAGCCATGTGGAGACCCCTGCCAGCGCTGAGATGGATGCTCACAACGCCACTGGATCCACAAGACCTTCTACCCACTCACCTGTGATCTTCCTGCCTTCGGTGTCACTGCATGTGTTTCGTGAGTGTGAAGAGGACTTTATAGATTAGTATCGGACACACGGGCTTGATCTGGACTGGGCTGGGAAGTTTTTTCAATTGTCAATTGCTTATATACAACTGAGAATTGTATATAAACCTCTTTCTTACACACATGAGTGTCTATGAATTTGTTTCTCTAATCTACCCAAATTAACACAGCTGCTTAGCTGCTTTGTCCGAGCGAGCATCTACCTGGGCTGGCAGTCACGTGTTTTAGGATGGAGCCTGCTCAGGAGAGTTGTGTAATTGGGGCAGGGAAGGACAAGGGCCCTGAACTCTTAACAGCCTTGAGTCAGTCTCAGCCTTGGCGTGTCGGACACAGATAACCCTGGGCAAAGTTTCGAAATGTGAACTTCAGCTTCCTCCTCTGTGCATGGGCTACCAGCACCTGCTATGGGGATGAGCAAACAGTGTTGGCCTGATATGGCCCACAGAGACAGATAATCTATAAAAGGTGACTTGCCTCGAGACAAATGAAGGTAGGTCACGTCAGCATGACCATGGCCCACTGAGGCTGAAGATGCTCTCCCTTGTTTTATACAGGACAAAGCGTCTTCCCATGGTCTCTTGTCCAGGCAGGGCTCCGAGAGAGACATGGGATCAGCGATGAACTGACGGCTGAGCATCAGGAAAAACAGGCCCAGCCGGGCTTTACCTAATGCTCACGGGAACACTAATCTGGCTCCTGACGGATGCCCGTGACTTCTGCTCCCCACAGGATGGCCAGGGGAATGAGAGAGCCATCTGGGTAGGTGGCTGGGGTGGAGTGCGGCAGTGCTAAACTCATCTGAGTCTTGATCGTTGGGGGCATTACCAAGGCAAGAGGCTGCCCCACATGCCCGTCAACAATTTACCAGCCTAAGGTCTTACATATTCTGAAATAGTGCGGTGCTCCTCCTGCCCCTGTGACCCCCAGGAATCTGCATCTGCGTGGACATCCGGGACCCAGAAGCACATGAGAAATGGATGCTCAAGCTTTGCTGCAGTCAGTTGAAAACCACGTGGTCTTTCCACAGAAAGACTGCTGCAGGGTGCGGTGGGGACAAACGAGGGCCTTGCCCACGCAATTCTTCCACTTCGATCCTCCCTGGACCTCGTTTCTCACCAAAGGTGAAAGCAGAAATCGCCCAGTATTGAAAATGCCCAGTGCACTTACCCTTTGCCACACTTGGGGTTGGGGTTGTCCGAGAGGTACATGGGCAGGAATTTCATGAAGTCTTTCCCCCGAGGCCGCTGTTTGCCCTCTGGGGTGAGTGGCCGGCAGCGCACGCAGGCAGGGTCCACCACTAAAAAGCAGAGAGCAGGACGCCCATGGTTAGAAGAACGGCTCTCTCAAGTTCATCAATTTCATTTAGTAATGCCGTAAAATACTGATGAGAAAATAAGAGAAATGATTTCCCTGAAACCTCTTCTCCTTTATTCAAAAACTTCAGGCCCATGTGACTTTCAGGGTCTAATCAATGCATCTCACTCAGACTGCCTGACCACAATTGGTATTGTCACACTGTCAGGGCCCAAGGTTTCCAGGAAAGTTCTAGTGGAAACCTCAACATTCTAACGAAACAAAGGGCCGCAGTGATTTCTTTTTAAAAGGAAAGAAACCCTATGGGAGGGAGGCTCAGGCCAGAGAACAATCCAGTGGTCCGGGTGGTTAACAAAGACGAGAGGCGCTCTCGAGCTGGCCTGGCCCGCTGTCCCCAGGAAGAACGCAAAGGCTTCTCAGGGGGAGGAAGACCCAGGGTAGGCCCACAGAAGTCCAAGCTGAGCTAAACTGAAAATGAGCTTTAAACGACCATGTGGGATTTCCTCGGGGAAAAGGAGCGAGGCGCGAGCTCTGGGACAGGAGGCGGGCGCACCTGACGCATTGCAGAACTGCTCTGTGACGTTGAACACTCTGCAGCAGGAGGACTGAGGCTTAATCCAATCGAAGTAATCGTCGATCCAGGATGAGGGCGCGAAGCCTATCCGGGTACTAGGAGGAGAGTCAGGAGCACACACACATACACACACATGCTGGTTGGCCCGAGGGAGGGAGGGAGGGAGGGAGGGAGGGAGGAGCACTTTCGTTTCAGTGCTTTTTCTTCTAACAATTTCCTCGTCTACACGATCTGCCCAGGTTAAAACAAACAAGCAACTACATTTACACCTAATGGAAAACCTTAACAGTATGCCCGACTAAACTAGTCCTTTAAAAACCCCTTTGTCCAGGAAAAGCTAGGTTTGGGCTACAATTTAAAGAAAGCCAAATAATAACAATAACATTTGCTTTTCGGGGTGAAGCTCCCGGCGTGGGTGGGCTCCCGTGAGGTGGCACTCACTAGCTGTCCAGCTGGGCGGCGTTAAATATCTGCTGGACCAGGGAATCGTTGCTGCACCCCGTGCCTCCGCACACCATGTTCTGTCCCTTCAGAGAGGTGTAATCGTGGCCCTCCTCCAGGACAAAGTACACAGGGGGGCCCGCGTGGAGGTACTGACTCAGGGACTGGAAGTAATCCTTAACATAGGAGTCCTGGAGAAAGAGCAGGGAGAGAGCAGGGGAGTGATGTTCGGGGAGCCATGACGCAATGTGATTACTGTGCAGAACTAGGACTGGGGCATAGGGTGGGGTGCTGCTGGCCGGGCTTCCCTGGGGCTGTCGTCCCCTGGTTTAGAGGGCAGCTGCCGAGCAGACCGGTTGCTCAGTCTATGGCTCTGCCCAGCAGCTCCCCGGAGTCCAGAATTCCAAGGCCGCATTTTTGGAGCCTGGTGACAGCTCAGGACACCCAACCACCTCCACCAGCACGTCCGTGAAGAAACACCCATGTGCCATCCTAACTCTTGCCCCTCACACACCCCCTTCGCCCCAGACACGTGTGGTTCTGCTTTTATTTTACTGTTGCCAAATTGCCCGCGATCCCCACATTCAGTTAGTTAGGTGGGTCCCCATGGGTCTGTTGCCCAGTTTAAGAAGTCTTGTAAGGAATGTGCTCCTCCATCACCAGGGAAAACCAGGGCAGATGAAGAATGTGCCTTACACTTGGCATGGAAAGAGACTGATCCAATCCAATTTCCACTTTGTTCAGCACTGCAATGCTGAAGGACAGGAAGCCCACAAACACCGCTACCTGGAATGACAAGTGGGTTAGGAGACCAGGGACCGCTTCAGGTTGCAATGAATTTAAGAACACACACACGTGCAAAGAAACCAAAAAGCAAGGTTCGTGACATGTGAGGAGGAGAACAGTGAGTAGGAAGGAGCGGCCAAGATGACGGCATGGACTGTCCCAGCTTCCTGGGCTCAAACTGAGCAGCTGCGCCGCTGACCAGGCCATCACTGCGCCTCGCCAAGCTGCTACTGCCCCACCTGAGACAAAGGACACTGCCCGACTCCCGGCCAGACAATGCGACAAGCCGGGAGTGACCCAGATTCGAGCAGAGTCCCCAATGGACAGTAAGTGCTCCTAGATGCTAGCGCTTACTGTTACTCTATGATCAGACATGAATGGACATTCCTTTCCCAGAGAAGTGATAGGTTGGCACTGCCGGCTACCTTCAGTCATCAGTAAACTCTAGGAGGCTCTTGTGTGGGATTAGGGATGAGGGTGCTAGCCCTGTGAAGGGACAGCAAAGAGGAGACGACTGGGGCAACTGACTAGTTCTGTACCTTGACTGTCGTGATGGCTACAGGAATCTACGCCTGTGATGACGGTGACACTGGCCTGGTGTTAAATTCCTGCTCTTCCCCGGGAGCTTTAATCACAGAACATGGAGCCCCTGGGGGAAGGAAGGAGTCCCTGCTCTCTGCACTACCCTGGCAACTGCCTGTCACAGTCAGGCACGTGACACATCTGCTTGGAGGAGGAGGAGGAAGACATACCACAATGGGCCGCATCCAGTCCTTAAGCAGAAGTGGGGCGTAGAATTGTTTAAAAAACTGAAACAAGAAGCTCTCCGAGGCCTGGATGCTTGTCCCGTCGTCAGGACCGCTGACACAGCACAAGATGTCCAGCCGGCTTTTCTGAGGACACACAGAGTTAACAGGTCGCAGAAGCTTCATCTGGATGCAAGTTGAACAGATTACAACCCTCATAGCAACTTACCTCTTGACGCTTAATGTCTAAGCCCAGGAGACTGACGAAGCATGTAATCTGAAGGAGGAAGTCAATGAAGACGGCCATTCCCGCAAACAGGGAGAAAGTATGAACGGCGGGCATCACTGACAAGGCGCCTACCAGGGAGAGAAGGGCTGCTGCCGTGATCCTGCGGAGAGCCCGGGACTCCAGACTAGTCTGCGTGCTCCTGTGGGGTAGTGGTTACGCGAGGGGCTGCTGGCCACCAGGTCAGCAGTTTGAAGCCACCAGTCACTCCAGGGGAGAACAACAAAGCTTCCTACTCCTGTAAAGAAGAGTCTCAGAAACCTTCCACGGGGTCTGGCTTTGTTTGGTGCACATCTCAAACATAGGATGACAAGGGGCCGAATGGGCCAAGCCCGCCGGGGAGAAGACACTGGCTCCCCACAAGGGCAGCTGCATGAGTCTGTGTGGCTCGGAAGCGTAGTCTAGGCCCATTTCTTCTACGTGGAAACTGAAGCAGGATCACCAGGGTCTTGCTGAAAATGCAGGTTCCTGGGGCCCAGCCCTGGTCTACCTAGTGACTCAAGAGAACTCAAACCTCATTCTGCTCTATGCTAAAAGCCTCTGCAGGACGGTGTAAGCTCCTGGTAGTTCAGAGGGCTAAGCACGTGGAATTGTTAACCCAAAGTTGGCAGTGCACGCCCACCAGTGGCACAGTGGGAGAAAGAGGCCGTCTTTCCCCACAAGGGTTCAGTCCTAGAGAGTTGACGGAGCAGTACCACTCTGAGCGACGGGGTGGCCGTGAGTCCAAATCGGACCAATAGCAGTGGGTCTGAGTGGGCAAACTGATACCATTGTACTCGAGGACCAGGAATGGAGGTCTTCGCACAGCGCCTTTTCTCTGCATTCAGAAACAGACTGTGTTTTCCACCTCCTATTGTATCAACGCTAGTCTCTTGGTTTAGTTCTGAGAGGCAATTTACAGTCACGAGGGGCTCCAAGGCAGACATGGTAGGTAAGACTCAAACTACACACTAGCCCCCACTGTACTAATCTATTTTAGGATTCAAACATTTTTTTAAAAATAAGAAGCCGATATTTAAAAATGAGATATTCAAAATCCTAGATTGACAACTTCACTTGAAAAACTTTGACTCAGTAGCCCTGAGCCAGTACCAATCTTGCCTGCTTCAGAGGGCACATGTGGGCCCCAGTGCCCTAGCCCCCATTGTGGGCCCTGTGAGCCCCAAGTCGCTCTGCCCCAAGACGGGTGTATCGGCTTGGTACATTGAGCTGATTCAGACCCACAGCAACCCCACGTGGCACAGCAGAACTGGCCGGGGGGTGGGGTGGGGGTGGGGTGCTCCAGGCTGTAATCTTCATGGGAGCAGACCGCTAGGTCTTTTCTCCCTCAGAGACAGACACTGGGAGGTTCGAACTGCCACCCTTTCAGCTAATCACCGAGAACTTAACCATTGTGCCTAAAGAGGTGATCGCCATGAGACATAAACCCCTTAGTCTTTTGATCTGAAGCCAGACGCCTTCACTGATCATGGAGCTGAAAGATGCCTTTCTGTTTTCACCTACCTGTCCAGCGCCAGGGCAATATGGCCACAGGTTCCAAACGCACATTGCTTTGTGGAAATGAAAGACCAGCATGCCTATGGCGTCTTTGTGGAAGATGCCGCCAACAGTGGTCCTACCAGGGCTCTGAATTCGACAACCTGGTGCCTGGGCAGGGATCGTGGTGGGAGAGGCTTCTCGGGCCGAGTCATTCCCTGCAGCCTTCTCCTCACTTGTCCCTCAGAGCAGCAGGTGGCACGCGCACAGGTCTATCTGGAGCGTTCTCCGTGTGCGTAAAGACCACCCCACCCCCCACCCCCCCACCCCCGGCACGGTTCCGTGCACTGAAGGGTTCCGGAACCTCTGCTCATTTGCTCACTACAGAAGCTGATTCCCAGCTTGCTAGTGGTGCCTACGGACTGGAGCGGCGCTGCTCATGGTGGTGGGCTGAGGACGATCCTGAGGCTACACCAGAAGGCCACTTTCAAACAGTGACCTTCTGTCATGAGTGTCAAAAGGAGGGCGTGGCAGGAGGGGCTTGGCGGCCTCTGTGCCATCCTATTGATATTCCTGTCCATGTCTTTTTCAGGTTCAATGTCGGGACGTGTGCAAAGTGACAGGCAGCATCCCACCAGATCCAACACCCACTGCCAATGTGTCTGGTGGCCCAACAAGTGATACTTCCTGATCAGAGAATCAACCTCAGGAAAGGACACAGCCCACAGACAGGGCACATTCAGGCAACCTGCTCCCGCCCCCTCCCCCCTTCCCAGGCCTGGTCCTGGAGGAGCTCAGTGTGATTACCTAAGAAAAACGCTACGGTCTCAGAGAAGGACGACAGGAACATGCTGGGAGCCACTTCTCCTAGGACCCTGCCCACGTGCTGGTCCAGTGTTTCCCCCTGGAGACGCTCATCTCTCTAAAACAAACAAACATTAAATGTGCAACACTGAAGTTTCTTTCCAAATAGCAGTATCATTCATGCTCTTTGCAGCTTTATGCTAACCCAACAGTGGAGAAAACGATGAGTCAAAAGCATTTAAAGCACCCTGGTGGTGCAGTGGGTTAGGTGAAGGGTCAGTATCTCACACCCACCAGCCGCTCTGCAAGATTAAGATGTGGTTAATTGTCTACTTCTTGAAAAATTTACCCCCAGAACTCCTATAGCTCAGTTCTACCCTGTTCTATAGGGTCACCATAAGTCATAACCAACTTGGAGGCAGTGGCTTTGGTACAAGACATAAACTCCAAGACCTGTTAACCTATTTAGAGTCCTCCTGCACT
>NW_022111300.1:9328025-9359731 GCF_000313985.2 Echinops telfairi
GTGTGTGTGAGTGTTGAGACACTAGAGCACAGACTGGCACACGCTATCACAAGCCGCAAGTCCACAGAACCGTTCAACGGCCTTCTGCCGAGCCACCAAGTCTTCACTCTGGCTACAGGCCTGTGGACAAGGGACCAGAGGGTGAGGCAACCGGTCAGCACCATTTTCTACAACAGAGGGCCAATGTCTTGACCTCTTCCCCACTTGACCTAGCCCCACCTTTGAACAGATGGCAAAGTTCCTCTGTTCCATGCCAAGAGTCACTTGTCTCCAAGTTGTTCTCTAAAAGCGTGTTAAGGCCACCTAGCACATCCGGGGAAAGGGGACTACTTAAACACCAAATTCTCACTTTGTATCTGTCCCACCAACCAAAGAAAGGGATGGGGTTGGGACCCCCAGATGTCTAAAACAAGCCAAGGCTACCAGTCTTCTTAAGCACCACGGGCGATGGGGGACAGGTGGGGGCAAAAGGGAAGAGTTTTTTTGCCTCCACATTCTGCCTGGAGCCTCACAGCCAGTGACAGGCCCCGGGCCAGCACAGGCGCCATCTCTATCAGCAGGGCACGTGAGCACACACCTGGTAGGTCTGCACCAGGATGAAGATGTTGTCCACGCCCACAGCCAGCACCAGGAACGGGATGACTTCAATCACAATCAGGGTGAGGGGGATCCCGATGTAGCTGAAGATGCCCAAGGAGCACGCCACCGAGCTCAGCACAATCAGGATGCCCGCGATGCCCAGGGAGACCTTCGAGTCCACCTGGGGGAGGCAACGGGGACAGGGGGCTTTGTCTGGTGCCCAACACGCTAGACACGAGGGCTGTTTCTTTACTGCTATCTGCTCTGGAGCGGACAGTGCACGTCTGAGTGCGGGGAAGACAGGAGACGCTTCTCGGGTTTCCTGGCAGTGCGCTGCATGAGCGCACATCCTTCGACGTGACACAGCGGGCAACTTGGAAAACGCTGGGTAATGTGACAGAGCCGCTACGTCTACGCCAGGCCAAAACACGGGAACTGAGAAAAGAGCTGCAGGCCTCCGAGAGTCACCTAGGTCCAACACACAGGGGCACTGAAGGGGCAGGCATGAAGACAAGCAGGGGCACCTATGACGGTGTGTGGGGCCTTTCCTCTCTGACCCGCAAGTGCCCAGGCACGCAGCACTCACCATAAGCCTGTGGCAGCTTCTGATGTGGCCCAGGGCGATGGAGATGTACACGAACATGACGGTGTAGCTGATGGCCACAGTGAAGACGTCGCTGTTGCTTTGGCGGTTCAGCTCGTCTTCGATACTTCGCTCGGCAGTGAAAGAAATGGTCAGGTTGGGGTTCTTATAGTTTTTCACAAAATTGATAAACCTACAGAGGAAGCAACATTTGGTATTTGTAGTGAACACGTGGTGACAACCACACTGAGTTCTTCCCAGCTTCGATGACACAAGGTCATGCGTAACTTCATCTCTGTCCCCCATGAGGGTCTTCTACTAGCTAGGCTGACCCGAAGTTAGACTTAGCTGCAGGCGTGAGCTCTCTACCCTCGGAACAGGATTAGGACCCGTTCAACACTGGGTTCTGGTGGCTGTGCTGAATGAAGGCCCCCAAGTTGCCCTCATAGAAAAAAGCCTGCGATGGTAAATGTCTCACTAAACATCACAATGAAACAGCTCGCGTTTCCCTATTAAATTTCTTCAAAAATAGACTTCCAAATGAAGTCTATTATAACAAAAAGAATAGATCTTACTTGCAGAACATAATGTATGAAGAACCAAAAGCCGTAAAATAAAGAGTAGAAACAATTTCTCCTTCATTCGCGTGATAAAATTCTACACAAGAACATATTTAACACATGCTTACTTAAGCATGCTGTGGCATTTTACTTAATAGGTCTTGCTGGTCTAGCTCACTTTAACCCATGATCGTTGACTGGATTCCAATCCGCAGAGATCCTACGGGACAGAGTAGAACTGCCCCGTAGTTTCCCAAAGTTGTACATATTTACAGAAGCAGACTGCTACATCTTTCTTCCAAGAAAGGGTGGGTGGCTTCAAACCACGGACCTTTAGGTTACCAGCTGGAGCCTTAGTGACTGTACCACCAGGGCGCTCTCCTCATTGTAACGACTACTTAACATTCTGTTGTACACCCCCAAGGTCCTGGCTAAGACTTACAAGCACATTGCTAATGTACACTTGCCTGGCTCTCAGTTTTTGCTACTGGAAAACAATACAAGCATGTTTTTTAACATATGAGGGAGGGAGGGAGGGAGGGGGAAAAATACCAACAGCTCAATAGAAAGGAAATGTCTAGAAAAGAATGAAGGCAACATATGTACAAATTGTCCTGATGGAACCGATATATGGATTGTGACAAGAGTTGTATGAGTCCCCTATAAAGCAAAACAAAACATAGGAGGTAGAGGCAAGTAAGTGGTCATTGGTCAGCCACCCCCCACCCCCACCCCCACCCCCGTTGGCAACTCACTCTCTCTCCCAGGCCAGGGCCTTCTGCAGCTTGTCCGTGTCGTTGTAGTGATTGTTGACAGGAAAGGTAATCACAAGGGCGGTGGCGTTATTGTAGTTTTGAGCTGGAAAGGAAAACCGTGAATCAATAGGTTGTCGCAAGACTACAAAACCAGATACTCTCGAGCGGGGCATGACCACACAGATGCTGACAAGGAGTCCTCACCGTGTGGACCGTGTCCCTGAGCACCACGGAACCACAGCAGCTCATGGAACTGACAGCCTGTGGGGCCGTGAGCGAAGGAAAAGGAGCGTCTCCGGAGGCGACGTGCTCATGCAGGAGGAGGGTTTCTGACTTTAGTCACGCATGCGTGGTAAAAAACGACAAGCCACACAGACAGGTATCCCCGAATCTCTCCTGTTCCCCAGGTCTCCTTCCTACACTGTGACCACCGATGCCCATCTGCCCAGCACACACGTGCATCCGTTCTGCCGGCCTCCGGGCCTGACATGGAAACACGGTCATGGAGATGGCTCTGTTGCAGGAGGTCCTTACTCGTCCTCTGCTGCAGAACAGTGCCTATACAAGTTAGCCAATCTCCTCCAGGGGCCTTATTTGCTCTTTCTTTTTGTTATAACTACAAAGGATAATCTTATATTTTTAATATATGAATTAATTCATAGAATAAGTTCTTACACATAGGAAAAAATGAGGATCTGACACCAACAGCTCAAGTGGAAAGCGGGTGTTGTGAGAATGATGAAGTCAACATATGTACTCATGTGCTGGACGCAAATGACGTATGTACAGATTGTGATGAGTCATATGAGCCCCTAATAAAATGATTATTTAATTAAAAAAATTCTCACACATAAGATCACTGAATCGTACAACCTCCCTCCCCCACAAAAAAAGCCCCCAACACCCAATAACCCCCTTCCACCTCACTGTCTCCCACTCGCAGCAAGTCTATAGGGCAGAACAGAACTGCCCTTTGGGGTTTCTGAGGCTGTGAATCGTTATGGTTGCGAAGTCTCATCTTTCCCTCTTAGAGCAGTTGGTAGGTTCAAACTGCTGACTGTGCAGTTAGCAGCCCAGCGTGTAACCCACTAGGCTACCAGGGCTCCCACTGAATCATAAAGTATGTCTATTTCTCTTTTGGATAAATTCCCTTGGGGTGTGATCTAAAGAAGTTGCAGTGTTTGTCGATTCTTCTCTGAGCTTTTCTTGACTGAGTCCTCTGTGTCCGGCATGATGTTAGGCACTGGGGATGCACCAGTGGACTGGTAAGAGGAGAGAGAACAATGCCTGCTCTTCTGCTGCTTAGACTGCAGTAACCCGTCCACCAACAGCACAGAGGCCCAGACTTTCCCAGCAGGGTTGCACCAAACACGTAGGTCTTTGTATTCTGTTCCGTAGAAAAGCGAAATAGAATGCACAGCACTAATGAGAGATGTTGACCATTGTCCCCATATAATCAAAAGCCAATTGTTATTTCTTTTAGCCTTTTACATTTCCTAACCCATTTTGCTTTAGGATAATTGAAATTTTTTTTAAAAAGAGCTTTTTGTATATTAAGAAAATATTTTATTGTATGAGCCCCTAATAAAATGATTAGAAAAAAAATATTTGAAAGGTTTTTCAGTTCTTCTTCTTAAGAAGTTCTTAATTATCCTAGGTCTCTTCCCTCTCCGTATAAAGTTAGTAATTCACTTTTCTAACTTTAAAGAATCAAGTTGGAATCTGGATTGGATTCGTGTTGTATTTAAAGAAAGTTTTGGGTCATATTGTCATTTTCACAATGTTAAGCCGTCTTATCCACGAACCTGGAACATTCTTCCATTTATGTAGGTAGGTTTCTTCTAATAGTGTTCTGTAGTTGTTGTTTTTTTCATCTGTTTTTAATTTTTTAAAAAAATCATTTTATTGGGGGCTTGTACAACTCTTATCACAATCCATACATCCATCCATTGTGTCAAGCACATTTGTACATATGTTGCCATCATCATTCTCAAAAGATTTGCTTTCTACTCGGCCCTTGGTATCAGTTCCTCATTTTTCCCCTTCCCTCCCCACTCATGAACCCTTGATAATTTACAAATTATTATTTTGTCATATCTTATACTGTCCAATGTCTCCATTCACCCACTTTTCTCTTGTCCATCCCCCAGGGAGGAGGTTATATGTAGATCCTTGTAATCGGTTCCCCCTTTCTCCCCCACCTTCCCTCCACCCTCCAGGTATCGCCACTCACACCACTGGTCCTGAAGGGATCATCCACCCTGGAGTCCCTGTGTTTCTAGTTCCTATCTGTACCAGTGTACATCCTCTGGTCTAGCCAGATTTGTAAGGTACAATTGGAATCATGATAGTAGGGGGAGGAAGCATTTAAGAAGTAGAGGAAAGTTGTATGTTTCATCGTTGCTACCCTGCAACCTGACTGGCTCATCTCCTCCTTGCAACCCTTCAGTAAGGGGGTGTCCAGTTGCCTACAGATGGGCTTTGGGTCTCCACGCTGCACTCACCCTCATTTACAACGATATGATGTTTTTGTTCTTTGATGCCTGATACCTGATCCTATTGATACCTCATTATCACACAGGCTGGTGTGCTTCTTCCATGAGGGCTTTGTTGCTTCTGAACTAGATGGCCGCTTGTTTATCTTTAAGCCTTTAAGACCCCAGATGCTACTGTAGTTTTCTTTTCCCAAGTCTATGTTTCTCTAGTTAGACTTATACTTGAGTATTTCAGTGGATGTGTGGCTGGTGTAAATGGTACTGATGTCTTTTTCAGGTAGTATTTAGGAATCTGATTGATTTGTGTGTGTTAACCTTCTATCCTGCCACTTTGCTCAATCCTTTGATTGCTTCCGACAATTTTCAGGCCGAGTCTTTGGAGTTTCCTATAACTAAAATCAAACTACCTGAAAACAGTGAGAACTGCACTTCTTCTTTGCCAAGTTTGATTTCTTTTTGTGGTCCAGTGGTCCTGGCTAAGACTTACAGCACAGTATTGAATGGAGTGTGGGAAGAGGCAAGCCATTCACTGGAGGAATTGCTTTTAGTTTTTCCCCAGTGAGCAAGATGTCGGCTACTGGTTTTTCATATAGGGCCTTTATTATGTTGCGAAATTCCTATTCCTAGTTAGTTGGGTATTTTTATCAGGAATGGGTGTTGGACACTGTCAAATGCATTTTGTGTCGATTGATATGATTATGTGATTTTTTTATTATTTATGTGGTGGATTTCTTTGATAGCTTTGCTAATGTTGAAACATCTTTGCGTACCTGGTATGAATCCCACTTGATCATGGTGTATTATTTTTTTGATATGTTGTTGGATCTGTTGGCCAGGATTGTGTTGAGAATTTTTGCATGAACTCAAGATGGATCAAAGACCTAAATGTAAACCTCAGAGCTGTAAAGAGAATCAATGAGAAAACACGAACAAACTTCAGGACCTATTGCAGGGCCCAGACATACTCTCAAACATAATAAAGGAAGCACAGGTAGTAGCACCAGAAGACTGGGACCGACTAAAAATAAGACACACAGCGCATGAAAAGACTTCACAAAAAGAGTGGAAAAGAGGACTCATGAATCGGCAAAAAAATCCTTCAGCGTGACCCAATCAACAGAGGACGGAGCTCTAAATCTATAGAAAACTGTAAGACTTCAGTAAGAAAAAAATAATCCAATTAAAAAGTGGGCAAAGGAACTGAACAGTTGAACAAATACAACATTCCAATGGCTAACATTATTTAAAAAGTGCTCCAAATCATTTGTCATCCAGGAAATGCAAATCAAAACAACTATGCATGAGCTATCACCTCACACTGACAACAACAGCCTAAGTTTTTAAAAAAAATAGAAAACAACAAGTGCTAGAAAAGGGTGGACAGATCGGAACGCTCTTACACTGCTGTTGGGTCTGTAAATATGTACAACTACTGTGGACAACAATGTGGCGCTACCTCAAACAGAGTACAGAAATCTCATATGATCCAGCTGGATACATACCCTAAAGAGACACAGCATGAACAGATATATGCATTCCTATGCTTATCACAGCACTGTTTATAATAGCAAGAAATTGGAAATAGCCCAAATGCTCAATTGAAGAATGGACAAAGTAGCTCTGGCAAGTGTCCAGACACAATGGAATACTATGCCTCACTAATAAACAGTGATGAAACCGTGAAACACTTCATGACAGGAGTGGGCTCGGAGAACTTCATGACAAATATTGTATGAGACCACTGCTATTAAGAACAGACTTTGGAGGCCCCCAAAGGAGGGAGGGCAAAGGTGGGAAGATGAGGCAAGGACTAGAAGGTTGACGATAGTGACTTTGGTGACAGGATGGAGGTCCCTAAAAGTTAGGAGAGGACTCGCAGAGTGGGACAGAATTGCAGAAAGGGGAGTTTATGAGTGGTTAACTGTTGATTGGTCTGAAATGTAAATCCCCCCATAATTCACAATATAAAAATTAACAACAACAAAACAAAACAAAAAACGTTGATAATTCAAAGGGGCAGGGAGACTAGATTAATGGGTATAAGCAGCCAGAAAGGAAACCCTGTGAATGCTGACTCATGGAGGAGATAGCTCTTGTCTCTGAAAGGTCAACAATTACGTTAAAACAAAGAGGCGCAGGGCAGGGGACAGAGAACTGAATGACCAGACGGGAACAATGAGAATGCTCACTCATTGAGAAGAATGGAACCAACATCACTGGTGAACTTGTACAGAAACTGCTGAATGGATGGGAACCTATGCTGCCCTGTAAACCTTCATCTAAGATACATTTAATACACACACACACACATTCCCTTTCTCATTTGCCAATTGGTTTTCAATGATCTGACACTTTCCCTCCACACATTTTGATCTGTCAAGTCTTCCATTTTTGGTGTCTAGGTTGTTTGGAAACATTGTCTCCATTTCAGTGTTCAAATCCAAACCCAGCCCCTCCTGTGTGCTCTCCTAGCTCTTCCAATGGTTTTACTGCTTATATGCAACCTCAGATTCTTCTGGATTTGGGGGTGGGGGGGCAGGGGAGTGGCATGTAAGGACTAAACAGAGCTCCAATCGACTTTTTCCTCCCCCATACAATTAGCTAGTAGTCAATGCTCTTTTCCCCATTTTATCACATGAGGCAGAGTCGGTTTTACACGCAGGTCACAACTTCTCTGCTTCTACGGAGGAGAAGGAGGAGGAGAGCTTTCCGGGCCCACTCATTGGGCTGAAGAAAAACTTGTTGAGCAGCCTGTAACTAGGCTCCAGGTGCCAAAGGTGTCACATGAACCATCATTCCACAAGCCAAGCGAAACCTCCTGAGAAGTTACAGAGACTGGCTCTTCAGCAAAACAATGGATCGGGCCTCTAGAAACAGTGTCTGGGTCCCTAAGCAACTGGTTTACAAGAAAAAATAAACCCATCAAGTTAGCTTCTTTACCCCCAACATACCTCATACATCCCCTCTTCCTCATAAGAGAAGTTCTTAACCCAAGGAGCCCTGGGGGCATGGGGGTGGGTTACTTTGGGCTGCTAAGGACAAGGTCAGTAGTTCGAACCCACCAGGTGCTCTTCCGAAGAATAAGGCTGCCTTGGAAACCCTAGAGGGCAGTTCTACTCTGCCTTACAGGGCTGCTGTGAGTCGGAATCTGACTGGGGGCCGTGGGTCTGAGTTTGCCTGGTTTAACCTTCGGTCCACAGACCCCTTAGGGTCCCACAGAGGGACTTCAAGGGTTCCAGGCACTTCCTGAACTGTAGAGCGCAGTGTGTGCTTGTGCACACTGCAGTATCTGCACAAAGGGTTCTTAGTTCCCCAAAGCTTCTCAAAGATGCCAAAAAACCCAAACACACTGCCATCGAGTCAATTTTGCCTCACAGCAACTCTACAGGATGGAGCAGAGCCGCCCGTTTGGGTTCCCAAGACTGTAAATCGCTACTGAAGCAGACAGCAGCTTTCTCTCCCAGTAAGCAACTGGTGGGTTTGCACTGCTAACCCTGAGATTAGAGATCCAATGTGTAACCCACTGGGGCCCCTCAGAGAGACCCAGGTGACTTAAAGGGAGTTCAAAACAAAAGAATCAAGTTATTCTAAGTCCAGAATAAATTCCAAAGCCATTGCCAAAAGAAATTTAGGTTTCAAGAGGTAAGGTACTAATCATCTTTGTAATTCCCATTTGACACAGGCAAGATTGTTTCCCTACTTACCGTCGTAGCCTCCTAACACGAGCCACGGGAACACAGGTCCACCAAAGGTACCCAGGCAAGGATCGTGGAGCAGGCTTGTATCGTTCAGGGAGGCGGGCGCCCTGCCAGAAAGTCCAGAGAGTAAGTCTTGAGACAGCCCACAGACTTAAATCTGTACACGAAAACGTTCACTGGGGCTTCCCGTGCGGCCCCTTGGTCGCCAAGTTGACTTATTCAGCTCAGTAAGTGCAGTGAAGAGCTCAGACTGTGTGTGTGTCTGTGTGTCTGTCACAAGGTGCACGGCATTTGGGGGCACAGACGGGGCAACAGCTAACACATGGGCAGCTGTCACCAAAGAGGGGACCAGTGCAGAGGAGGTCTCTAAGGGTGAGGGAGGGAAGGAAAAGAGGGGAGACACCCACTGCACTGGTAGGAAGGAAGGCAGAGAGCAAGAAAAGGTGTGTGTGTGTGTGTGTGTGTGTGTGTGTGTGTGTGTGTGTCTGTCCGTCCTTTAAGGGACGGGGCCTGGCTAGAAAGACTGAACACAATGGGAAAAGATATGACGTGCTATATCAACGAGTGTGGATTTTCCATCCCGTAGGCACTGGGAGCAACTCAGAGACTGGGGGGAAGGGGCTCTCACAAGATTATGGGGGAGGGGAGAAGTAGAGACACCAGACATTGGGAGGCCAGTCAGCAGGAGTGAGATGGCCCAGAAGGAAATACACGTGGGGCGGGGGCATGCTCCGGACAACCACCCTTCGAGTTCAAGCGGATGGGCCGGCAGGCCTGGAAACAAGGTCACCTGTGCAGTCAAGCAGCCTTCAAGTCCACCTCAGCCCTGGGCCTGCCGCCACCTCCCTGTCCCGGGTTTGTGGGATCAGGCAGAGGTACAGCTCTACTGGTCGAATGGCAGTGAAGGGCAGGCGGGCGTGTGAGCAGAAGTAGGCCTCAGATAGGGTGGGCCAAGGTGAACTTGTGGTTCCTGCAGGCCCTCGGGGAGGGACAGGTCAGGGGAGGGACAGGTCAAAGAGGCTGCAGGGTGAGGCCAGAGACCAGAGCTGGAGCTGGAGTGGGCCTGAGGGCCAGCAGGGCACACACAGGTTCACCTCGAACCTGACATATTCCTGAGGCCTGGCCATAAAACCAAGTCTCCTTTGGATAAGGCACCTGTCGTGCCCACCTCTGCTCCCCATCGTCTGCTTTGGTAAAATACAGAATAAGGATACAATGGCCCCCACATTTACCATGTCTCTCCCCGACGGTCTCCCCCATCGAGAACTCTGCTTTTGGACACACACGCTTACGGCTTTAGGTGAGTGTAGCTCATCGTTTTAGAGGGAAGCACCTAGAAAATCACATAGCTCAGTGGGCTCTGCCTAATAACAGCCCACTGAACAGGGCAGGTGTCAGAGTGCCTGGCTCAGAAACTCGGCTCCCTGAGCAGCACCATCTAGGTCACTGGCTGTGGCCTCTCTGTCCTGAGCAAGGCGTTGAGCAAGGCGTCCCCCCGCCAGGCCAGGCCGCAGAGTGCTCTGGGACGGCGGGCCCATCCTGTGGGACTGCCACTCTTGCTTCCCCAGCCAAGTCTAAAGGTCACCTCGCAGGTCAGAGCTTCCCTGTGACTCATTTCACCCTGCCCCAGCCAGACACCCATCTTCCAGGAAGCAGCTCTGCAGGTCACCCGAGCTCACATCCCTGCCTGAGGGTAACACAGTAGTGTACGTTTATGTTCGGGGCAAGAAGCAGCACTCAGACTTCTGTTTGTGTAGGCTGATGTGGGAAACAAAGATTTCTCCCAAGTTGTCTCCCCCAAATATATGCCAAACTTAGCTGCTTGCTACACATGGCAAATAACTATTCACTTGGAGGTCAACAGAAGTAGGTCAGGGGTTATTCTCCCTAAGGGTTATCAGCCATCCAGAGCAAGCAGACACCACTGTTTATCCCACAAGTAGGGCCCACTCCCTTCTGATAAGGATAGCAGTAAATTGTTTCCCTGAAGGAGAACCCAGGGAGGTCAAGCCCACTCAAGGGTGGCCAAGGTTAGGCCGCCATCATGAATCTTGTCACATGTATAGCCTTAGTCCCTCCCCTTCCTACTGCATGCACACCCCTAGCTCATCTCCTTCCTGTCACGCTTATGCTTACTGTACATCCTATTCCTATGATGTGTATGCCTATTGTACTGCCCCTTCCTGTGACAAGTGTGGTTACCTGTAATCACACCTGCTAAGGAGATATAAGCCTTGGTTAGCAATAAATTGGACCACCTCGCCTCGCTCCCCTGCCCTCTCGGCTCATGCTGTGTGCGGACCTGGCTGTTGAGATCATGGCCATCCAGGAGGTGAGCATGCTACCATGAGATGTGTCTGACTTCTTTACTCTCTCATTTTCTATGACTTTATTGTAATCTTCACATAGATCTTAACCGTACAACTGTGCCCATCGAGCCCGTGATTAGTTGTGGGGGGCCGGCCTTCCCCTCACAGGCTGAAACCAGCTCTGCAAAACCTTAGGACATGACGTGTGCTGTCCCACGGGCATGCGTTCCAGAATGAGCGGTATGCCCGCTGCCCCTGACCGCGACACCCGTCCCAGGGCGCTGTACTGGCTGCTCCCTCGGCTCGGGCACGCTCCCCTCTCCAGGCTCCCTGCTTCCCTTTCCTGGCCCAGTCTCTGCAGTCATGCAGGCACCCCACACCCCGCTTTATCTTCCTCTGCAGGACATCGTGCCACACCCAGCAATGTGCTCATTTGTCTCCCCCCTCTCAGAACGACAGCTTTGGAAGAAGAGTCAAGAGCTTTTTCCACCTGTTTGTCTAAGGTGTGGTGGCAGCGGTACTAAGGACAGCAGCAGACATTTCTTCTGCTGACAAAGCTACTCCACCACCTTCCCAGCCCGATTAAGTGACGATGCCGAGGACGCTGGCGCCCAGCCCATTGGAGTTATCCACGCCAACCAGAAAGAAGCGCGGGGATCATCATGTCTACAAAATGTATAGCTGCCCCGCCCCCTGTGGAATTTCCTTTGTCTGGGCTCTCTCTCTTGCCTCTCACCCCTGCTCACTACCTGTAGCACCGGCTCGGCTGGCTCACAGACACTTCCCCAGCTCTTTCCTTGTGCTGGCAGGTCCTTCTCAGCAGAAGCAGGGCTGCGACACCCGGAGCTGTTAACTCTTTCCTTGCCAGACTGTTGTCGTTTGCTTGTGGATCTGTCTTAAATCCCATTTTCTCTTCCTTTCTGTAACAGTGGCTCTCGTGGTCTCTACACCTTTTCAATTAGCTAATTCTCTAGCTTTAGACAAAGGGCCAGCTCTACCCTTTATCTGGCTATCCTAAACCCCTTTCCCCTCAGTGCCTTTGATTTCCTGTTCCCTGCAAGCCTCACCTCCCTCAATGAATCTATTGACTCAAGGTCTCGCTCAGTGCCTTGTCTGTTTGCAGCTGCGTCTCTTGTCTCTAGCACCCCAGCAGCAGCTGCTAGTGCCACAGTCTGTTGTGAGTCTGTGGTGCCCCAGAATGGACCCATGCCGGTCCTGTGACAGCCCCATAATTGTTATGTTTGAGCCCGCCAGTCCATCCAGCGGAGGGTCTTCTTCTTTCTCCCTGGTCCTGCGCTTCACCAAGCCCAGAGCCCTCGCCAGGGGCTGGCCTCACAGGAGGACTTCAAATATGCACAGGATCTATGAATGGCTGCCTCTCTGAAGGGAACTCTTTGGAGACAAGTGCAAACGTATCTGGGGCCACTCACCGTACACAGTACAGAAAGTGTGTGTGGTAATCGGCGTACACGTAGAAGTCGTCCCCTACTTGATGGTCCAGCACGGAATGGCTGTTCTGGAAGTAGTTTAGCACACTCATGATGGTGCAGTTCTTGTTATATGGTGAGAGGGGGGCCAAGCAGAGGTCCTGCAGCGTCACAGTCTCATTGTTATGTGAGGCAGTAATGTTCTCAATGGCGGTCTGTAAGTCAAGAACCTGCAAAACAGCAAAAATGAACAAATTCAGATTTTGACTAATGGTGGCCCCGAGGGTTCCAAGGAGAAAAACTGCCTGCGGTGAGGCCCAGGGAAGTGCACTGGGCAGAGGCCAATGACGCCAAGAACTCAACTGAGGGTCCAGCAAACTGGGATAAAAACCCTGTTTGGGGCATCTTGGAATGCGGTAAGGGGGGAAGAGTCCTCACTATCATGTATAAAACCCAAACAAGACAGACATCCATACAGGACACAAGGACCTCTCCCCCTCTGCCCTTTCTCTAGCAGTGGTCTAGCCACAACCAGAGGAAAGATGGAACAAGACCCCTGGCTTCTCAAACCCGGGCTCTCAACAACTGCACACCACCCATCGCCTCGCCACCATGGCAACTGGGGCAAGCGCCCCCATTTCCTAGACGAGAATCGTCTCTCGTGGTAAGTGACTAACTGTGCTGTTCCTCTTTGGCACAAAGGTGATCTGATGACTCTACATGAACGCCTTGGGGAAAACCAGCAGGTAATCACTGGGTGGGGAAGTGGGTCTGTTAGTCATGGGACTGTTTTGCCATTTGACCTTCTGGTGGTGAGTGCCAAGGAGTCCCGGCAGGGTAGTCGACCCAGCCAGTCCAGAGAAGAGGCGGCGGCCTACTTCTGGAGAGATCCATAGTCTTGGGCAGGAAGCCTTGCTCCCGGAGGAGTTCTACCTTGCCCTCCAGGGTCGCTCTGATTGGGACTCACCCCACTAGCAGTGTGTTTGGTTTGGTGGGTGACTGGCAGCAAAGGAGGCCTGGGGACAGAAAGTGGTTCAAGCACTCTGCAATTTGAACCCAGCAGTGGCTCTGTGGAAGAAAAATGTGGCTATCTACTTCTCTAAAGATGTGTTGCCCTGGAAATCCTACGGAGGCCTCTACGAGGCAGGGG
The DNA here is from genome assembly GCF_000313985.2 of Echinops telfairi. Taxonomy (NCBI): domain Eukaryota; kingdom Metazoa; phylum Chordata; class Mammalia; order Afrosoricida; family Tenrecidae; genus Echinops; species Echinops telfairi. The sequence continues at coordinate 9,341,582 of NW_022111300.1, forward strand.
ACTGGACAGCAGGCTGGGCTTGGCAGGGGCGAGCAATGGTTAGAAGAAAAACAAAGGGACCATTCCACTAAAGGCGACAGTGGACTGTAGTTATTTGCAGGTTCAGCTCGCCAAAGCTAGTGCGCAAAGGGAAGACCAAGAAGTTTAACAGCCTTTTGAAGAGAAGCACCGATAGGTGGCGCCTTGTCTCAAACGCATGTCCCTCCGCAGGAGGGTGGGGAGCCTGGGGTCAGGCAGTGGTAAGGTTCCCTCCTACATGCAGATCAATGACCATCGGGGCCAGCAGCCCTCTCCCTAGCCCCTGGGAGAGCAGGGACACTTTATTCCTCTGGGTCCTAGCATATTACTGCAATTCCCAAGCAGAGCTCTTCGTAAATCCCTAGGGGGAAGCCTTCATAAACACATTTTGTTTCCACGCAGAACAGCTTCCTCTGCTCGCCTCCAGCTTAAGAAAAAGGCGAGCTCTTCTGCTACGTGAAGGAAACAAACGTGTGGGCTCCAAAAGAGAGTCTCATTGTGTGCAACACTAGTGACTCCCTTTCTTCAAAACTAAGTTGAAAGCACCTGACCTTAACCTTGCAGTGGTTGGAATATGCCAGTACCTTCACAGCCCCGGTGCACATCAGGGAGACCTGGGCAGCGGACAAGCAGGCCCACCTACCTCCCTGAGCTGGCTTCTGCATGGAGCAGGTTACCTGGTGCAAAATCTCTTTGTCAAGCGGAGGTCCGAAAGACACGTCGGCCCCTGAGGGGTACGGGCTGTAGGTGTGCTTGCGGGTCTGGGGCGCCCGGATGATTAGCTGCTCCGTGCGGAAGAAAGGCCCAAAGTGCGTGTCAAAGTACTCCTTCTCGTGGCGCGCCTGGCTGCTGGGGGATGACCAGAGGTCGACGGGATTGGTTGTAACTTGCACAAACATCAGGCCCAACGAGCACACGCCGATGAAGACCAGGGAGAAGAAGATGACGCAGCCGGGGTTCCGCACACAGAAAGCCCCCCACTGTGTGAACAGCCGCCTCAGACCGCCCTCAAAGGCTGCACCAAGCTGGTCACAGCAGGATGCCTCCCCTGGAAGAGCACGAGAGGAAGGGAGGGTGGAGGTTAAGAGCCAATCCATTCCTGAAAGTTGGAACAGGGAAAGTATTAGCTACCACTACTGACGGCGGCCACCCGCGCCCTCTGGACCTGCACCGGGGCCCTGCTGGAGACATCCCCTTCCCTGCCTGCCACAGGGAATTACACCGTACCCATAGACCAGGCTCACACACAGCCTTCCTCTGCGGAGTGAAGTGCTCAGACCGTTCTGCCTACAGCAATTCCCCTGTGAAGCCCTGCCACTGGCTCTCAAGCAGCTGCGTCCTCTCCTTCACCGGCTCCGAGCGGCCGGGAGCTGTGCTATCAACGACTGATGACCTGGTTCTGCGCTGCCAGCCCGACTAGTCTGTGAGTGCCACGGCGGCCGAGCCATCTCTCATCCCCACCACAGCACTAGCACGTGGGCTTACCCACAGCAGGCGCACAAACGTGTCGGGAGGAGTGGGCACGTTCATGCCAGCACCAGCCACACCGGGTTCATTTCCGCCACAGACGCCACATACCTTTGTCACTGGCATTGACAGAATAAGCTATGTTGCTGTCGATGGGGGTGTACTCCGAGACAAAATACCGCTTTCTGAAAAACAAGCACACGCGTGGACTTGGTCACACCTCAGGAGAGCCAACCACGGACAAAGCTTAGAGAGGTTAGGAGAGGAGGAACAGGGCAGGACACACAGGAGGAAGTGGGATACATGACAGGACACTAGGGGAATTACAATGAATGCGATGAAAGAAAATACGAATGAATTGTTGACTCTAAAACGAATGGTCTTCCTTTATCTACTAATATTACAAAGTTAAAAACTAAACATATAAGGGACCAAGAAAATGAGAGTTGAATTGGATTCAGCACATATAAGCTATGGTAGTTAACAAATGGGTAGTTAACTTTAAAAGTTCTAAAAGCTTTTGAATGCTTGCTAGTTGCCGGGCAGAAGTAATTCGGGAAAGGGTGTTAATGCAGATATGGGTTTCCAGCCAAGTAGAAATCTAACGTGGCACTGGGTGACTTTGTTCTTCCTGACGTAGAGAACATATCAGACTGCTTACCTGTAGCACCACACCGCAAAAAATGCTCCAAAAAAAATAAGCAAAAACACCATGTAGCTGAACCACATGATGACGCACATGGCGTCCAAGCCCAAGATTATCCAAGGAGCAGGAGGGGGTGGGGGCTGGGGTTTGGGACCACAGACGATGGAACAGTCCTGGCAGCTGCAGGGGCCCATGACCTCGTCCACAGCCTCGTCACAGCCCTTGGTGGCATTGTTCATGGGCTCCATTCCAAGCAATGGCACATCTGTAGGCAGGAATTGTGTGGAGTGAATATCTCAGTTAAAGAAAAAGGCATACGTTTTCTGCTTAAGTTACATTGAAGTCCTGCGAGAAGTACACTGAAATATATAGTGCAGCGGTAAAGGATAAAGAGCCTAAGGTTTCTGTCTGAGAAAATTAGGTTTTACTACTTTGTCCTCTAAAATTTTAAGCACTCTCACTAACTTAGTACACGGGGTTCTGTCACTGAGAACTCAATACATTAGACACTTCGGTAAACCTGAAATCATGCTTCCCCTCCATAGAGGGGCTGCTTAAATGCTGCGACAGAGCTTCTGGAAATATCTTTGTAACACTTTTCGGCTTTTTAAAATTTTAATTCGCTTTTCTTTAAGAAGCGATTCCTGAAGGCAACTCTTTGTTCCTTCATCCTGTCCCACAGAGTCAGGGTCAGGAATCTCGCTCTCGTAACTCCTCCCTGCCGATGGAGACTCCAGGAACCAACCATCTGAAAGGATGTAGCTGCCTGTTGCAGCTTAAGGGGACTTGGCTTTGAAATAACATCGGAAGCGCACCCAGCGTGGCCCCACCTGAAAAGACGGGCGTGATGGTGAAGGGCGCCTGCCCGTTATCCTTGTTGAACATGTACTCGATCCAGTTGGTGGCGTTGCAGGCCTCTGCGTCCTTCCCACACAGCAGGCCCAGGGCTTTCTCATTGCTGGAGGGAGCCTCCACGTCCCGGCAGGCGTTGTACATGGCTGCAAGAAGAACCCCGCGGAGAAGGCTGAAACCACTGCTTGCTTTAATTCACCCGGGAGAGCCCGCATGGCAGAAGGACGCACCCACAGGAGAAAACTCCTTGTGGCCTGCAGCCAGAGCCCCCCAGCAGGACGGAGAGCAAACACGGAGGAAGGAACGGAGAAGACCTTCTACTCGCTTAGCAACCAGAAACCCAGAAACACTGCCATTGAGCGCTTCTGACACAGAGTGACTGATGTCAGGCTTCTGCGGTGGCAGATCATTGTGGGAGGAGATAGGCAGTGTCCTCCTGAGTGGGCTTGAACCTTGGACCTGTGGTTAGCAGTGCCACCATGGCTTCTTCCAGTTGGGTTCAAACACAGACTCAATGCCACGGAGCCCATTCTAATGCACAGGGACCCGATACGTCCAAGTAGAACTGCCCCTGTGAGTTTCTGAGACTGCAAATCTTTACAGGAGCAGAGTCTCATCTTCCTTCCTGCAGAGCAGCTGGTGGTTTCAAACTGCTGACCTGGTGGTTAGCTGCCGAACATGTAACCCACCAGGGCTCCCTGCCAAGGTAGTTTACCCTCCTGCAAGTAATATTCTAGGCTGGAGTCCAAGTAATTTAAGAGTGACAAAGACAGACGGGAAAGGCTTCTAGGACCCTGTGGAACAGCAGCTCAGGGAAGCACCACACTCACTGCACACGGGAAGGAGCAGCTCTGAGCCTGTGAAGTGGGTTCCCGGAGAGGAGACAGCTGTGGCTGGAGAATCGGGCTTTACAGGGCACTCGGGTTTCAGGGCAGGTGTCAAATGAACTATAACAGCTATTCTCTTTCTGGTTTTTAGTACACATACGGATGACATGCCAAATAAGGTTCTGTCACATGAACGCATCTTGCACATGAGACAGTAGCTGCGATTGGCCCAGTGGTGTTAATTTCCATTCACTCGCTCCTGCGGGCCCCAAACTTTCTAGGATCTTCTTTGTGTACACGTTAAGGAGATGTTTATACATTCCTTTTGTTTAAACCTTAACTCTAAAAGATAGTTAGCTGGAGTAAGTGATTTCCCATAGAACTGGGAAGGTACTCTCTCACCGCCTGCTGTCTGTATCATTGCTGATAAGAACAATCTCTAGCAGTCATTCGTTACGATTTGCCTCTTCTCTCCTCCTGCCTTTAAGATCACTGTCTGCGGAGTGTCTCTGGATAGAGCAGTGCTGGTTGAGTGCAGAATTCTACCCAGTTTGAGGCTCCATCAACATGTGGGAGAGCCTAAGACCGAAAAGGAAGAAAGGCCTGGCGATGAGCTTTTGAAAAACCCGCCAGTGCAAACCCTGCCATCAGAGCAGGCCTGCTTCTGGGGCTCCACTGAGTCAGGCTGCTCGAGAGCAGCTCCCAGCACCAAAGCTCGAACAGGGCGGCGTTCTTTCCATCTATGCTGCTCGGGGGTCGTTTTCTCTCTGAAATCCAAGGACTCCTCTCTCCCCCATTCTGGACAAGTCTAGGCCATGCCTTTGCCTTTCATCTCTTCCAAACTCCCCACATCTGTTCTGCTTTGGGCTCTCCTGATTCTCACACACGTGATTTCTTTAACAACTCTGAGCCTCTCTATCTCTCGGCTGTTTTCTGGAGAATTCCCTCACATCTATCTTCCAGTTCACTTTGTGGTTTTCATGTCTTTAATGTTTCAAACAGAGAGAAAAGTATGGAGATTAAAATAATTCATATGTACTCACCACTAAATCTATATCACACCTACCATTTTACAAGAGAGGCCTCAACATTAAACACACAAAATAGGAACTGATGCGTCCTCCCTATCCCTATACCTGCACCCATCTCTCTGCCCTCAGGAGACTGATCACATCCTAAAATCGATGCGCTCATGCCCACCCCAGGTTTGTGTGCCCTTGACATAAGCTATGTAAGATGTACTTTTATTTACAAATCCACATAAACTGCACACTGAACATGGTCTGTAGCATTTATAATTCTATAGTGAACTTTTTTCCTTGGATTCCTCTAGCTAGACGCATAAGCGTTTCCCTAGTGCAGGCAGCTTTCAGTGAAACTTCTGGGGTGTGGTTATGTGCAGTATCGTCAGCTTTACCGGGTATTCCAAAATTATTTTTAATGATGGTTTCCAGAGGATGGTGAGCCAGGCAGACATGCTACGCAGATCCTCTACCACAAAGAAGTGAGAGAGTCACACGACACAGATATAGATTGTAGTCTGGGAACCCTGAGCTGCACAGGAAAAGATAGAGAAGTGTATTGAATAGGGACTAGGAGAAGCAACTGAACAAAAAGTGGTGAGAGAGGAGGCAGGCAGGTGAACTGTTGGCTACTCTGCCAAGATGCAGCCATCTCGAACTTTTGCAAACAGCATTCAATTGGCCTTGGCATACCAGTGGTTGGCGACAGAAATGTCAGCGCCTCCCTTGTTCTCTACAGCTCCCTGGAACCAGAAGTATGGCAAGCCCCGACTCTCATCCACATGTGACACCCCCACCCACACACAGCCCCTACACTGTCTTAGGTCCAAGATGCACCCACAGTGATTCAGAGGCTGGAGGCACGTGAATTCCTCATCAGGCTATCAAAACATAATGCCGTGTGGGTTGCTGACCACCCCTGGCTGCCCTGCCCCAACCTCAAACAACTCCTTTGGGAACAAGCACCGTGACCTTATGTACCACTTGAGTTGGCAGGAGCTACTTCTGGACGAGATGCCCTGACCATAGTTTCAGAGAACACCAAGGTCAACTGGCATAGCATAGACTACAAAGTCTCCGTCCTACTGTGGTGAGAGGCGGCTGGGGTTTTAAAAGTTCATGAGCAATTTTCTAGAGTGCAGCTACTGGTCTTTTCCTGTCTGAAGGAAGGAAGGGTGACAAAGATTGAAGGCATATGGCGATGGGGCAATGGCCTAGTGTACCACAACCCTGAGACCCGAAGAACTGATGCAGCTAGCTACTGCTACTAACTGCTTGAAAAAAGATAGATCAGAAAGTCCTGGAAAGAGTAGGAGAAATACATAGAACAAGGCTGAAAATCACTAGGAGGCCAGGCTTACTGGTTGGCTAGAGAATGGTAGAATTCCAAAGAACATGGCCCTTGGTCACCCCCAGAATCCCAAACTGTATTCAACTCTGTAGTTCAATTTTTGATCAATCAATAATTGGATCTGTAAGGGATGGCACTATTGCTTACGCAAGGGGTAGTACTGTTGGGTAAACACTATCACAAGGTACGAGTTTCAAACGTAGCTGCTGCTCTGTGGGAGAAAGATGAGGCTGTCTATTCCTACGAAGACCTACAACCTTGGAAACCCTACATAGGGGGGCTTCCTATATTGATTCAATGGCAGTGGAATAAGGGGAATGAGAATACTACAGATGAGCGCATGTCTTCCAATAATTGACCATTTGGGACCAAGGAGGGAGCACTGACCCAAGGACAAAGTTCAAAAGGATTAGACGAGGAAGAAGACTGGAGACAGGAAACAAGGGGGAAGTGGGAGGGGTGATGTCACTGTGATGGAACTGCAATGAACAAGATGAAACAGAATGTACATGAATTGTTACATGTAAAACTGATGACCTTCAAGCTAGTCAAAAAAAAAAGTTTAAAAAAAAAAGGTTTCCAGACTCTCATACCAATTACTAATACACACTAACAATGCAGTGTACTGGAATTCCGACTGCTCCAGTCTTCCCAACACGTGGACTGGGGCAACTTCTTATTTGTCGTCACTCTCGTAATGTGTGAAGGGGTGGTTCACAACTTGAAAAATGCATCTCATCGATTACTAGTGAAGTTGAGCATCTTTCCATAATTTTATTGTGTGCTACATTTTGATTTGTCTATTACCCATTTGTTTTTCAAACTGAGTTTTATTTTCTTATTCATTTACAAATCTTTACTTGTTCTAGACAACAGTCATCTGTATTAATCAATCTTTCCATTTGTGGTTTTTGTTTTTCCTCTCTTTTTAGGAATCTTCCCGACCTTAAAGGTCATTGAGGATTACCCCAAAGCCAAGAACCAAACTCACTGCCGCCAAGTTCACGCTGACTTATAGCAACTCCGGTGGGTCTCCAAAACTGTAGCTGGTTATGGAAGTACAAAGCCCAGTCTTTCTGCCTCAGCGCTGCTGATGGTTTCAAACTGCCAGCCACGCGGATTCACGGCCCAATGTGTAACCACTGCGCCATCAGGATACTGGTTGCTAAAAATATATGTTTTCTTTTCACATTAGCCTTATAACCAATTTATCCCTACTATGACATGAGGTGAAATACCATAAACTAGATGAATATGGGGTGAAAAACCCAATGGCCTCAGGGCATTTATTCAGTAATTTACCTCTCCCATAGATCATGTGTCTCTGCATCAGTCATTTACCGACTTCTGTATAGGCTGCTTGTTTCTGGACAGAATGATTTCGTCATTCTAGTGAGATGTCCTATCTTTATGCCATATCGTTTGCTAGATTTTTTTCCCCAAGTTTTTTATATTTGTTGTCTTTGTAAATCAGAATTTTTTTCTATTTTTCTTCCTGTTGTATTTTTTTTTCCTGTTGTATTTTTAATTGGTCTTTACAATTGAAATTTATATGCTGTCCTTGTAGTCCAACAACTCTGCCAAATTCTTATTGATTCTATTATTTTGTAGATATAGGCATTCTTTTTGTTCAGGTGTTGCCTGTTATTTAATCTAGTCCATTTCACTGAACTTTGTGCAACTGGATGAGTTACTGTGAGACTGACGAGGTGGGGTGAGCGGGAAGACCCAGTGGGTCCTACTTCTAACACGCTCATTCTTTTTTCTACAGTGTTCTACTCTCATTTCAATCCTTTTCATTGATCGTTACATGCTCTCTTACTTTCCCTGACGATGATGTTTCTTCATAGTCAAAACCTCTTTTCCTCTAGCAACTAGGTCTTCCCTCTCACCCCACCTCATCAGTCTCCCAGTAACTCCTGCAGTTGCACAAAGTTCAGGGATTGCTAGCAAGGGAGACAGAAGTCAGTCTGCATATACCGAAGTTTCCCAGGCGGAGAATGTACAGTTCAAAACCACACCAGACTCACTGACACCTTGTCGATTCTGACACCTTATGGAGACTGTCTTATGGTTGGTAGACCAACTCTTAGGGCACAAACAAAGCGCGTCTCCTTTTCTGGCCAATGGAATTAAAATTGGTCATTTTCCATACTTTGACAAGAAACAAAACTGAAAAAATAACTTGATCCTTGCCCAGAGGCCAACAGTGGGAAAGGGATAATCAAAAGCTCACTTACCATTGGCAAAGCGCTCTCCAATATAGTACTGTAACTCTTCCACGTTTGTCTTTGTCTGGTTTGTAGCAGGATCAACATAATCTCCAGTTGCCGTAACGTTCAGAAACTCACTCTGTCGAGGGCTGCAGGTCAGCTCGCAGAACAGGTTCATGAGGTTATAGAAGCATGAGGGACACCTACGGAAGAAGTCCATCGTGTTCTGCTTAATCTCAGACGAGAGAACCAGCAGAAAGCTGATTTAAAACTGACAATGAATACACGTTATTGTAAAATGGAAAATGAATTAGCAGGAGAACATATGAAATTCACCACAATTCAAGGCCTAAATTCTCATGTTAAAGTCTTACCAAAAAACAAACACACTCCCTGTCACCCAGTCAATTCTGTCTCACAGACACCCTGCAGGGCAGAGTAGAACAATCCCTTAAGGGTTTCTGAGACACTAGCAATTTACTGGAGTAGAAAGCCTCATCTTGGAGCGGTGGTGGTGTCAAAGTGCTGACCTTGTGGTTAGTAGCCTGACGCATAACCCACTACACCACCAGGGGTCCTAGAAAACTGCTGTAATTTGTTTATGTATTTCACTTGGATGCAATTTCAAAAGGAAGAAATTATTAAATCAATATTTGGAACACCAGTTGGCTCCCTACTTTTCAACCATGTGAACTAAGTTCTAAAGCAAACAGTACTTTTAAAAATTATACATTAAAAAAAACAATAGAGCACTGTAGCCACATTAAGGAAAATGGAGCATGGGGCAAACGGTCGTCTGCCTTTCTCTATGAAACAGGCTTCTTTCCAAATTACTAAATATCATCTCAGGAGCCCTGGCAGCAAGATGGTTCAGAGCTCAACTGCTAACGAAAAGGCCGGTGAGCTGCATCCACTCCGCAGCTCTGCAGGCGGAGGACCTGGTGATGTGGGGCCATACAGATTACAGCTGGAAAAAATCCCTGTGGGGCAGCTCTGCTCAAGCCTAGTGGGCCACTGTGAGCTGGAACTGGCTAAGTGGCTGCCAACAACAGCAGCGCATCTCCACAATCATCGACTTTGAGGGCCGTGGGGTAGTTCACACAGTAGGTGGTTTCTCACTAATTGGCTATCATACGTAAAGCTTTGGTGTCTCCAATAGTAACTTGGGGAAACCTTCTGCTTTACTGAGAAGGGTGCTTGGTAGAAGTGTTTTGAATGACGAGTGTCTCCAATCTGGCTCCCTCAATGTCTACCTTCCTTCCACGGGCTATACTGGCCTCATGAGACTTTCATTTTATGACATATTAGATTGGCATGTTGTCTCAAAAGAATGATCTAGTAGACCTGACTTGAATGGTTAAAACCTTGTCAGTTGATCCCACCCCCCACCCCATGCACGTTAGGCCTGATCTGGTTTTCAACATTTTCTGTATCTTTTTGTTTTGTGTTTGTTCATATTGGGGTTTATTTCAGATGTGTTTTGTCATTGGGGGTGACCCTCTTGAATTTTTGTTATATGCTTGTATGTTTTTTAATATATGAAACCCAGGATTGATGCACCTCCTGGGGTGGGGGTGCTTAAAAGGGAGCTGATGTCAAGAAGTTCAAGAAGGAAAATAATATTTTGAACTGATCGGGGTTGCAATTGCACAATACTGTGGGATGTCATTGAACTACAGAATGATATGATATCTGTACTAACTCCCAATAAAAATATGCTCTAGTGATGATTTCCCACACTGCATTGCCATTGTAAACTTGGACAACCAGCAGGCTTTTCTTGGGGGAAGCCAACGTGACCTGCACTCCATCACTTGACTTGAAGTGCACAGGTAAGCACTGTCCCCTCTTCATATATGCTTCACTAACATCGAAGGCTGACACGTTTAGAACGACGTCACAGCCTGCTGTCTTAACCGAATGCTCCCAGTGGGTTCTGTGCACAGTGGAGAGCTGCTGAGCCCACAGAAGACCAGGATTATGCAACCCTTTACACTGGCCTGGTCACAGAGAATAGAGTGGGCAGGAAATGAATGTGCATACAACCAGCCAATTACACTAGGAAGAGCTTGTTAAGCTCTACTGAAGACCAAGATCCGGGCACGCAGTGTTACTGCAGGACAGAGACCAAGGCCCAAGGCAGCCAGTGAGTTACACACTTGGCAGGGGCTAAATTGGGGTTACACTATGGATCAGAGGAGTCCTGGTGGCCTATCAGCCAAGCGTAGAATTTAGCGACTGTACAGGGTCTTGGGCAGAGACTCTGTGGGGAACCCCAGCAACTCTCCTCCCATGGCACACTGGGGAGTTCTCAGGTCTGAACAGACCTGGTCCACAGAGGAGGGACCTTATAACCTGAGATACCTGGGAAGAAAACCCAGAATCAACTCTGAATGTAATGGGAATGAGAGGCAGGTCTGATAATTAGTACATTACATTGATTTCTCCTCAGTCTTCAAATGGATTCTTAAAATACAGAAAACAAAAAATGCCCCCCCCACCCCCCACCCCCGGCAAAAAAAATCGGGATGCTACTGGTTAGTATCCCAAGCCCCAAACCCATTGCCACCGAGTCAACCCCAACTCACAGTGACGACACAATGAGTCAAACCACCCCCTAGGGGTTCTAAGCCTATAAATCTTCATGGGAACCGGCTGCCACATCATTCTCCCGAGGGCTGGCTGGTGGGTTCAAACCACAGACCTTATGGTTAGCACCCAAATGTTTAATCACTATGCCACCCGGGTGCCTTGACTGGTCCTGAAGTACCTTAAAACAAACCATTTGTTTTATCTGCCCCAGCGGTCAGCTCACCTGGACAGAAACTGCAGAGGCAGCTGTAGGTTGTCTTTCAGTGTGCGGAGCTGCTGAACGTCACAGCAGAGGTTGACGCTGTCGAAGAAGAATCCTGGACAGAGCTCCTTCAGGGCGAGAGGCACAGATAAGGCAGAGCAGCAGAAGCAGAAATAGGACAAGCATTTCGCAGTGGAATCTAGCAACCACTCCTGGGGTCTTTTTCAGGTGCACAAGGGTGAGGATACAGAACGGGGGATTCAAAAAAAGCATATGAGAAAATAGCATCATCTTTTCTTTCCTCTTCCCACAAACTTTTGGAAGCCCCGTCATATTTGCAAACCTCGGAAGCATGCTAATAAAAGACAATAAACAAAAAACTTACTATCTACAATAGCAGTTCTCAGCCTGTGGGTCGTGAGCCCTTTGGGGATCAGATGACGCTTTCACAGGGGTCACCCGATTCATAACAGTAGCAAAATTACAGTATGAAGTAGCAACGAAAATAATTTCATGGTTGGGGTCACGACATGAGGAACTGTATTAAAGGGTTGCGGCATTAGAAGGGTTAAGAACCACTGATTTACAAGCTAGGGATTCCAATAAAAAGTAGAAAAAGACCAAAACCCAAACACTAACTACCGACTCATAGCGACCTTATAGGACAGGGCAGAACTGCCCCTTTGACTTTCCAAGGCTAACAGGTCACAAGAATAAAAAGCCCCTTCTTTCTCCCGAGGAGCACCTGGGGGTTTTGAAATGCTGACCTTGAAGATTGAAGCCGACCTCACAAGACTCTCCCTGCCCCCCCCCTTTTTGTGCAAGTTGGCTCTCCTCCCTTGAAAATAATTTTACCTCTTCTTCCCCAAAGCCACTGCCATCGAGTCAAATCAACTCACAGTGATCCTATAGAACAGATGGAACTGCCCCTGTGGGTTTCCAAGACTGTAACTCTCTCCCAGAGAGGAACTGGTGGTTTTGAGCTAGTGACCTTGTGGATCGCAGCCCAAATAGTAAGCACTGTGCCACCAGGAGTCCTTTTTATATAAAATTTATACTCTTCAAACTGTGCAAGAATTCTCACTGCCCCTTTCCAAGCTATTCTACCACCATTCACAGAAACTCCGCACACCCTAAATGAAATCTCCTCTCTCCTTGCTCCTTCCACCCCTGGTAGCCAGCAATAATTTGGGGGTTTTATAGATTTGTTTTTCTATATAAGTCAGGTCACATTTTATCTGTCCTTTTGAGATGGACTACTTTTGCTCAGCATGAGGTTTTCAAAATTTATCATGTTGTAGCATGCATTGGGGCTTCATCCCTCTTTAAGGCTAAGTAATATTCTACTGTACACTACATTTCCACCCCGCAGCTGCTATGAAGATGGGTGGCTATGATGAACACTGGTGCACATGTGTCTGTCTGTGTTGCTTGGGTATATAGTACACGTGAGAACGGAAGAGTTGGGTCTCCTTCCATTGCTCTCTGTGTTTATGCTCAAGTGCTATCTCCTGGTCCCTTTAGTCCCTCTAGGCAAATTGAGTTCTGAGGAAAGAAACGAGTGATTCTGGAAGGTCTGCTTCCACGTCAACTTGGTTTTGCTAAGTCCTAGAGCCTTGGGCACCAAGGGTGATACAAAGACAACCTTGGAAGCAGCCAAAACAGATAAGGTCTCGCAAAAAACAAGAGTGAGCAGAATGGAAACGGGACGAGGAAGCGGCAGCTCCCCAGCAACAGAGCCCGTTCCAGCCTTGGAATCTGGGACCATGCCCGGCTATCTGCTGACACATTTCCCCATCCCTGCCAAGGTCAGTCTCCCCAGAGCAACCCACTGCTGTTAAATCTAAACAGATGTGATTATCAGTTCATGAAAAATTAATCCTCTGCACTTATATCATTACCCTCAATGCCATTACACACAACAGATAAGGGGTCTGGGGTAGGATTTAAGTTCCCTCGTCCCATATTATTAATGAAGGCCTGTTCACAGAAGACCCCACTCCCGGAGATCTGAACTTACCTGCACTAAGTCATACCCGTCCTTTGGCAGTGGCTTCGCTGGCCCAGAATATTCGCAATTGTACCTCTTATCTCCGGTCGCAATCCCACATTCTCCATACCAGACGCAGGACTGGGAAAACACCTAAAAGAAGGCAACACAAATCTATCACCAGGTCCTCCATGCTAAAAACACGTCAACATCAAAAAGCACCCAGCCATGATGTACCATCAGAAGGAAGCAACAGTGAGAGGTATGGAGTTTCACGCCTGGAAAAATACTAACTCAAACAGGCCACATGCACAACTGGCAAAGAAGGCAGTGGGAAATGATGGAAGTGACCATATATACTTGAGTGGAAGCCGACCCGAACATCAGCTGAGACGCCTAAGTTTACCACAAAAACTGCATTAAAAATGATGTACAAATGCGCTTTACACAATTGATGTGTGTTTGGATTGCGATAACAGTTGTATGAGCCCCTAATAAAATGTTTTAAAAAATGTGTTAAAAAAAAAACCTCAGTTTATACACGAGTATGTGTGGAATTTTTTTTACATGCTTTCAATGTTCTCGCTACTTTATTTGCTGATCTGTAAGAACCACAATGTAGAGGAAAGATGGTTAGCGATGAAGAAGGCGTTCATTTGTACATCTGCACAATAAATGACATAAGCTCTAAATAATGAAAGAACATTCTACATAGATTTAAGTTAATAACAGTAGGTCAGTAACACGAAGACTAAAATAATAACAGCAATCAATCCTAAGTAAAAGATCATCTTTTGTTTTTAAATATTGTTTTATTAGGGGCTCATATAACTCTTATCACAATCCATACATACATCAATTGTGTAATGCACATTTATACATTCATTACCCTCATCATTCTCAAAACATCCACTCTCCACCCAAGCTCCTGGCATCAGCTCCTCCTTTTTCCCCTCCCTCCCCGCTCCCTCATGAACCCTTGATAATTTACAAATTATTATTTTATCATATCTTGCACTGTCCAACATCTCCCTTCACCCACTTTTCTGTTGTCCGTCCTCCAGAGAGGAGGTTATATGTAGATCCTTGTAATCGGTTCCCCCTTTCCAACCTACCCACCCTCTACCCTCCCAGTATCGACACTCACACCACTGGTCCTGAAGAGATCATCCACCCTGGATTCCCTGTGTTTCCAGTTCCTATCTGTACCAGTGTACGTCCTCTGGTCTAGCCGGATTTGTAAGGTAGAACTGGGATCATGATAGTAGGGGGAGGAAGCATTGAGGAACTAGAGGAAAGTTGTAACTTTCTTTTCTTTTTGTTTTTTAGTCTGGGTACTTTTTTTTAAATCGTTTTATTAGGGACTCATAAAACTCTTATCACAATCCATACATACATCAATTGTGCAAAGCACATTTGTACATTCATTGCCCCCATCATTCTCAAAACATTTCCTCTCCACTTAAGCCTCTGGCATTAGGTCCTCATTTTTCCCCTCCCTCCCTCCTCCCTCATGAGCCCTTGATAATTTGTAAGTTATTATTTTGTCATATCTTGCCCTGTCCGACATCACCCTTCACCCACTTTTCTGTTGTCCGTCCCCCAGGGAGGGGGTCACATATAGTTCCTTATAATAGGTTCCCTCTTTCAAACCCTCTCCCTCTACTCTCCAAGTATCACCACTCACACCACTGGTCCTTAAGGGATCATCAGCCCTGGATTCCCTGTTTCCAGTTCCTATCTGTACCAGTGTACATCCTCTGGTATAGCCAGACTTGCAAGGTAGAACTCGGATCATGATAGTGAGAGCGGGGAGGAAGCATTTAGGAACTAGAGGAAAGTTGTATTTTTCATTGCTGCTACACCACACCCTGACTGGCTCGTCTCCTCCCCAAGACCCTTCTGTAAGGGGATATCCAGTGGCCTACAAATGGGCTTTGGGTCTCCACTCCACACTCCCCCCTCATTCACAATGATATGATTTTTTATTCTGATGATGCCTGATACCTGATCCCTTCTCGTGATCACACAGGCTGGTGTACTTCTTCCATGTGGGCTTTGTTGCTTCTGAGCTAGATGGCCACTAGTTTACCTTCAAGCCTTTAAGACCCCAGATGCTATACCTTTTCATAGCCGGGCACCATCAGCTTTCTTCGCCACATTTGCTTATGCAACCATTTGTCTTCAGCCATCGTATCAGGGAGGTAAGCACACGATGATATGATTCTTTGTTCTTTGATGCCTGATAACTGATCCCTTCGTCACCTCGTGATCACGCAGGCTGGTGTGCTTCTTCCATGTGGGCTTTGTTGCTTCTGAGCTAGATGGCCGCTTGTTTACCTTCAAGCCTTTAAGACCCCAGACACTATATCTTTTGATAGCCGGGCACCATCAGCTTTCTTCCCCACATTTGCTTATGCACCCGCTTTGTCTTCAGCAATTGTGTCCGGAAGGTGAGCATCATAGAATGGTAAAAGGCAATCTTAAAAAAATCTCTATGGCAAAAATTTCTCAAGAGCCACTCATTCCTCATGTGAGAGTCACAAGGCTGTCAGAAAAATTCAGAAGCAAGTAGGAAGGGCAGTGTGAGTCACTCAGTGGCTCCCAAGGGCGGGCCCAAGGCACCACCAAGTCCTTTGCATTACAAAGCCACAGAGCACTGTGGTCAGAGGAGGGCAGGCAATGGCAAGCACAGAGAATCTGGATTCAGAGTAGTGCATTACAGGCTTGGCTGCTCACCACAAAGCCAGCCTTTCAAACTACTAGCTACTCTGAGGGTTAAGGAAAAGGCGGTCTGCCCCTGCAAAGATTTACATCCTCAAAAACCCTGGGGAGCAGCTCTATTCTGTCTTATATTATGAGTCATAATAGACTATATGGCTGTGAATAGTTTTTATTAACCTCAGAAACCTTACATAGAGTCTGAGTCAGAATTGACTGATGGTAGTAGGTTTGGGCTTTGGATCCAACAGAGAAATCAGGATATTGAGAAAGAAATCCTGATTTCAAGATGCCTAGTGGCAAAGCTATTAAAAATCATCTGAACAGGGGCAACAGCATGAGTACCAATTCCTGGCAGTGACCAAGAAGCACAAGATCAAAGCATGTGCAACGAGCTAATTAAATCTGTGTTGGTCCTCAGGATCAAGATACCCACTGCCATTGAGTTGATTCCAACTCTGAGCAAACCTACAGGGCCGAGCAGACCTGCCTAAAAAAAAAACAACCCCCAAAACAAAACTCACCAACATTGAGTCCTTGCTGATTCTTAGCAACCCCTGTAGGTTGCTGAGACTGTAACTGTTTACAGGAGTAGAAACCCCAGTCTTTCTCCTGAGGAGCTACTGGTGGTTTTGAACCATCGGCCATGCAGATCGCAGACCAACTTGTAACCACTACCCCACCAAGGCTCCTCAAACCTGCCTCACTGGTGTTCAAAAGCTTGTGATCTTTATCGAAGCAGCCTGCCACGTGTTTCTCCCTCTCAGTAGTTGTTGGGTTTGAACTGTTGAACTCTCTGCTGTTGTCAGGCACTTAACCACTGTGCTATGACTGCTCCTTAGAGTTCAAGATACAAGTTCCCACATAATCCCTAAAGCCTGAAAAGCATGAAACAAACAAACAAAACACCCAAAAGGTTGGGGTGTACAGGTGTGCAGGAACCTAAGGTTTCTCTTCATGTCTCTGAATTCATTCTTCCGAGAGTCTAAAATAAGAACTACAACTTGCCCCTCTTAAAAATTTTTTTTTCTTAACTTGCCCCTCTTTTGGCTCCTTAAATTCACCTAGTTGGGCCACAAAGGAAAGAATTGGGAAGTGACAAGCACTGAACCTCTTACATACTGGACTTTTGGGCCAGATCACACCTGGAGCATATTCCTTACTTAGCTTTGCAGAGGGGGAATTCCTACCTGTGAAAGGAAGCCAATGTCCTCTAGCTCACAGGTTGGGAGCGAAGATCAAATGAAGACTACAGGTTGAGCATTTAGTAAACTAGAGAGCTTACTTCTAGTTGACTACTCCTTCTTCCAGTAGCCACAGGAGGCCAGATGTGGCCCCCAGACCATTTTCTCAGAGAACCAAGGAATTTTGAGTCTAGACATAAATCCTGTCTTCATTGAGTTCAAGCTGACCCTTAACCAGCAAAGTAAACAGTTGCCCTCTGGCTTCCTGTGTTTGCAAGTGAGTTATGGCAGTCTTGCCTCAGGAATTTGTATGGGTGTGCCCTTAATGAAAAGGCACCCGGTCACATGGCCCTGAGACCTACCCCAAGCAGGGTAGTCAGAAGACCCCCAGTCCTTCTGCAAGCTTTCTACACCTACAATAGCATATGATCCCAACCACAGTCCATTTCCCACTTAGCTCACAGTCCCACCTAGGGCAGGTGGATTCATCTAGTGACAAATGGCCTTTGTGGTCTATCTTCTTTAATTAGTCCTGTGGCCCTTACTCCTTTGGACACCATTTACCGCCTCACACTGATGATCTACATCATCTGTATGATTTGTCTTTTCCCTGCTTATGATTTAAAAAAGGGAGTCTCTATAAAGTGTATTTGGATTTGGGATCATTTTTCCCCCACAGCAGGTTAATGTTCTTGAATTTGTTTTCCAAAAGTCGGCTTGCCTAAAGCAGCCTAATGGCACTTGCCACATTCCATGCAGTATTCTAGATGTCCTTCGTGTATTAATTCAGAAGGGCTAAGATAAGCGGGTGCATAAGCAAATGTGGTGAAGAAAGCTGATGGTGCCCAGCTATCAAAAGATATAGCGTCTAGGGTCTTAAAGACTTGAAGGTAAACAAGCAGCCATCTAGCTCAGAAGCAACAAAGCCCATATGGAAGAAGCACACCAGCCTGTGTGACCACGAGGTGTCAAAGGGATCAGGTATCAGGTATCAAAGAACAAAAAATCATATCATTGTGAATGAGGGGGAGTGCGGAGTGGGGACCCAAAGCCCATCTGTAGGCA
>NW_022111300.1:9360891-9369300 GCF_000313985.2 Echinops telfairi
CTGGGGGATGGACAACAGAAAAGTGGGTGAAGGGAGATGTCAGACAGTGTAAGATATGACAAAATAATAATAATTTATAAATTATCAAGGGTTCATGAGGGAGGGTGGGGAAGGATGGGAGTTGATACCAAGGTCTCAAGCAGAAAGAAAATGTTTTGAAAATGATGATGGCAACAAATGTACAAATGTGCTTGACACAATGTATGTATGAATGTATGTATGTATACATTGTGATAAGAGCTGTATGAGCCCCCAATAAAACGACTGAAAAAATAATAATTTGCTCAAGTTCACACAAACGGTGACATGAGGATTCCAAACAGACGCTCAATGGGAAACAACCCACCGGGTGATAAGGCCCTCTCCCTCTAAAATCCATACACCCGCTGCCCCCACGGGTGTGAGGGTCTGAGCACGTGGGCACTCCCAAATACAGCGGCACTGGGGCAGAGCAACAGGCTTCTCTGCCATCACTTCCATCCCCCCTAGTACTAAACAAGGCGAAGGGCATCTTCTCTACTGCAGGCCCAGCTGGCGCAACGTTCCTGAGCCTCCTCAGGGGCCACACTCCACCACCTGACCTCTTTCCTACATTTTCAACCTCATCTCTCTTTGCTGGTCACTTCACTTGTTCCTGCCTATAACACTGCTCTGACACACTTCCTACTGCATGCCTGACAGCCCCTATGTTTCAAAGGAAATGAATCCCTCTTCAACAGGATCTACACCTGTCTAGCACCTTTAAGGCTGACCGCCCATTGATGACTCACTGCCAACTCCTCTAGAGCAGCCCGGCTGAGCCCACAGACACCAATGGCCAGTCTTTGTCACTGCTCATCCAGACCCTGGCAACATCCCTTATGCACAATGCTGGCTGGACTGTCCTCAACGTTTTGTGCTCCTCAGAAAGGCGCAGTCCACCCTTCCCACCGCCTGCCTGTGAAACAAGCTGCAGGTGCCTCTCCGGGCTCTGCACACACTCCCCACAAGCCCGAGCCCTCTCTTCCGTCAGTCACACACCTAGGGGGCCGTGTCTATTTCTGCACCTGTTCCTGCTCCTCCCACTGGGCCGCCGCCCCTATGCTCCCTTACAGACTTCTGCCAGTGGCCTCCTCAGGGCCAAGCTGAAACCTCCCTCCCTCCCTGAAGCCTCCCAGGCCCCCACTCGGGCTTCCTTCTCTCACCTGGCCTGCATTCCTCAACACCCCTCCTGTCTAAGCGTAGGTGTGCCCTGGTCTCTCATTAATCCTCAGCACAGATCTGCAAGGTAGGCACTAAAGCAAGACCATTTTATGGATGAAGTAACTGAGGTTATACAGGTCAAGTAACTTGTCTAAGCCACATCTGAGAGCCAGGTCTAGTCAAAGCTGGGTGCCAGCACGCTAACTCCTCCCATTGCCCGGCTCACTGCTGGCAGAAGGGGCTGCACGGGCTCTTCGTGGAACCCTGAGAGCCCCTCACAGCAATGCCAGCAACTGAGTTCCAGGTGTCAATATCACCCCACGCACACCCCAGCGGGCAGTCACGAGTTTACGCGCCTTCCTATTGCACCCAAGCAGCAACCCTAGCACTCAGACCAAGGATACACCAGGCTTTCCGTTCCCTTGGGGCCCCAGTATCTGACTTCCACACTTCAGGGTCTGTTGACAAGTAGGCCTTTCTCTCACACAGGAGAACCTGTGCTGACTTGAAAGCATATTCAGGGTTATTTGTTTGGGGAAGTAAGCATGCCCGATACTGAAATAACCCACCAGAGTGTAATGACGGTCATGCCCCCCAAAATGTACCTGATCCCAGGTGAGCTCAGCTGGTCTTCATGTAAAAAAAACACCAAGGGGCGCGGTCTGCACATAGCACCTCCCAGCGATGGCTGAGCTTATTAAAGACTGATGGTCAGTTCAAGCAGGATCAAAGACTATAGACCTGGGTGTCACCTGACACGCTCAGTCTCTAATGTGTCTCGTTAAAGTCCCATTTGAGTACCAAAGGGCCCATGTCTAAATAGGACCATCCTTCACAGTTCATCTCACGCCAACCTTTCAGAGCTATTTAAGTTCCCAAATCAAACTCACTGCCAAGGAGTCAATGTCAAATCACAGCGATCCTTTCAGACAGGGCAGACTACCCCTAGTGAGTCTCCGAGGCTGTAATGCTTTTCAGGGGTAGAATGCCCGGTTTTTCCCCCAAGGAACGGTGGGTAGTTTCCAACTGCTGCCCTTACAGATCACAGGGTCGCAGTCTAACACGTAACCACTACACTGCCAGGGCTACTGTAACCCAAGAATTCCTTATGTAAGTACCTGAAAGGCTTGCCAATTCCTAAGAGGTTAGGGATAAGTCACACATTATTTTAATTACAAATCCATTTTCAAACATCACAGATGCACACGAGGTAACACTGGAAACCCACTCACCTCACTTCTCATATGTAGCCAGGCCTAATGAACATACCCGTGGCCTTGAAGACTTTTCATTTCTCACCCCAGCAGCCACGTGTAGATCTATACACAAACATACACTTGCGATCGCCTTTTAATAGTTTCTTTCACAAATAACTCCCTAACCTCCATGGATGGGTTGTTGGCTATTTGAACTGCCCTTTATCTCTCTTCCGCTGGGTCCGGGAGGCAGCCTCCAGCTCTCGTCTCCAGCGACAGAAAATCAAACTCCCACTGTTTCTATCCACGGGTTTCCATCTTCCTGTCCTGGAGCACACTCCTCCCTCGTTCTCCATTTCACCGGCCTCCTTCCACCTGGCTCCAGCCCCAAGCTCCCTCGGCTCAGGCTGCCCTTGAGAGGAGAGCCCAGTCAGCTGGCAGCAGCATTTGGCAGAGAGCCGGGAGCAAAGCCCAGCGAGGAGGGTCCACCTTCACTGGCCCAGTAGCAAGCAGTAGCTGTCTATGACCACAAGGCTCTGGAGGATGGTACCTATTTCTGGCACACTCCACAGCATCCCTGAGACTCTACTAGGCTAGGAGTTGATACGCTGTTGTATGTTGGTCCAGTCATAGTGTAAGGTGACCAGACGTCCCGCTTTTTAATAATTTTTCCCCGCTCCCGTGGAGTTTTTAAAAAGTCCCGATTTTTGGAAAGAATGCACGACAAGCTAGGGAATGGTCTATTTGGTCCATATAGACCCAATTTTTAATCAAGAACACCCCACCCCTCACCCGGTCAATGGTGTCCTGCTTTACCAATGTTAAAATCTGGTCACCCTATCATAGTGGTCCCATGGACACAATCAAACACTGGGCCATCCCCACCATTGTTATGTTTGAGGCCATGGTTGCAGCCACTGTGCCAATCCATCTTCTTCCACCGACCTTCCACTTACCAAGCTTGACACGCTTTCTCTTAGCAGGCCAAATAGTAAATATTTGTTAAGCCTGTGCTCTACAAAGTCTCCAGTTTAAAATATTCAACTCTTGAGCTATTTATGTTCCCAAACCAAACTCACTGCCATCAAGTGGATGCTGACTCACAGTGAGCCTAAAGCACAGGGCAGAACTGCCCGGTGGAGCTGACTTGAAGTTCCCAAAGCAGCCACAGACCATACCCATGTGAGGGGATGTGAGTGTGGCCCAAGCAGTTAGTCAAAAATTCAGGATGCTGCCCAGGCATCTCTGCCTTGGGATGAAGCACTATTTGTAAGAATCGCAAAGCTGTGTATGTGCCGGAGAGAGGTGGCAAGAGTTAGTTTCTTGCTTTTCTCGTGACTCCTCATAAAACCACACAATCCCAAAGGGCACAGGCCACGCATCAGACTTCCTTTAAAATTTCCTACGTAATCTCATCCAGTGCTCATCGAAGAGAAACTGCCAAAACTTTCTGTGAGGTAAATTCTGGACAGATGGCAGCATCAACAAGTGCTTTCTGACCTTCCCTACAAATACTATGTCTCTGACGCAAGGAACAGAGAGGGGAAACTGAGGACAAGCAGAAATCAAATCAGCTAGATGAATTCTTGCTTCTCTGTGGTCCTTGTCCCTTTACCAGCCACTCAGGCCACTGTGAACTGGGGTAGTGGTCACCTGCGAAGAACCCGCTTCCCCAACACGGCAGCCCTGGCCTGAACAGACACAGGAGCTCAAGCTTCTGCCCGAAAACCAGCAAGCAGGTCTGCGTGGAGTCTGTTTGGAGTATGCCAGCACCTCTCTTACCCAGCCGCGGTTAGTTGCATCAAGCCTACCGTGAATGTCTATGGAAGGCTCTCTAGTGGCTGTGGAAATAATTTCCCTCATAAGAATTAATACCAAAAGTAGTCCCAAAGAGCTGAAGATCGAAAAGTCCACAAAGTCCAATCCTTGCAAGACGCTAGTCTGCACCACCCTCCCTTGAGTATATATATTCATGTTTCTGGGTTCTACGAATGGCTGCAGTGTCCCACAGAACCCACAAGAGGGAAATGTCTCATGTGATGGTGGTGGTGTTCAGCCCCCCCAAAACAGAGGTCAGGCAGGAGTAAGCCAGATGCTGGGGCCACCAGAGGACGTGCTTCTCTCCTGGCTCTTACGGGTGACGAGCTAACACGCCTGCTTCTCAGCGGGCTCATTTCATACGCAGCAGGATGGCACTGAAGGGAAGCCTAGTCACAAATACTCACAGGTGAATCCTATCACTGTCTTCCCCACCTTCTTACCAGACCCGAGCAGGGAAAGGTCATTGAGTGGGAGTTACAGGTGCTCAAATTCCACCCAATTATAATAATCTGTTCTCCACCCCTGGGCTGTTTATGAATTTATAATCTAGGGCGCATCTGGTAAGATGTTTCCAGTAGGTATGGGCCTCCTACTCATCTTAATCAGCCAGGCTTTTCCCCTGGCCCCTCCAGAAAGTTTTCTTTTTCCTCTCAGCAGTAGTATTTAATTCCTTATGTCCATTATAAGTAACAGTACCCAAGCTAACCATAAATCATGAGTGTGATTCGATTCCCCTCCTCTACTAATGTCAGAACTTAATCTCATCCTATTTCTGCCTGTTAACAGATAATGCCCTCCAAATCGGCACGATAGCCACAGGCATATGAAATCCAGAATTATAAATATCATGAGGATTATGGTTGGAAGGGCCATATTGATTGAGTATAACTCAGTCGCATCTACTGTCATAGTCAACACTGTGCCTGCCCCCCTGCACAGGCCTCTGGGCAGACCACGTGGGGAGTCAGTTCTGGTCCGTGTGCTCCGCTCCGTCAGTGCTAACAACTGGTGATGAGGCCGCTTGCAGTGAGCCCAGAAACAGACTTTTTAGTGGAGGCTGCAACCACAGTTAACTTAGCAACAACGCCGACCTCCCCAGAGTCCACTTGGAATATGACAACCCTTCCTCCACCCAGACACTGCCATCTACCTGCCAGCCTGCTGTGACCTGCTATAGAAGGGCCCTACAGTGGAGTCTGGTCCCATAGTCAGCACTCTCTACCTCCATGCCTCTGAAGATGGCCCTGGTCTCTGAAGCCAACAAGATAGACCTTCTGGGAGTGAATGAGAGTTCATCTGCCCCTAGTTCGGTTGGTACTGCGGCCTGGTGTCTGGGCTGTTCCGTGCTGGGAAGCAGGCATCTACTCTGCGAGTGACAAGGCAGACCTCCATGGGGGATCAGAGCAGAGGATAGGGCCTTGTCCTCCACCTGTAGCTGTTGTTGCATATTGCTACAGAAGTGGAGTCTGCTCCCACAGTTGGCTCCTCCCGGTGCATTCCATAACTTAAGGCTCTGAAATCAGGAGGCCAGAGCTCCCTAGGGTCTGTTTGGGTTTGTCTACTCTCCCTTACAGCTCATGCTGAGGACCGCTGACTGAGGCTCCTGTGTGCTAGGAAGCATGTATCCTGAGTGAAAATGAGGTATACTTTGAACAGAGCCCCATGTTTGTTGGCTGTGGGTGTCATTTCATTCAAGACTATCCTACTCCCAACTGGTAATCGTCAGCTGCTGGTCTGATGCATGCAAATATCTAGTCGGTTCCTTATGATGGTCTAGTCGGTGGGTCACCAAGGTGGAGACTGCTCGCTCCCCCAACCACCACAGACCACATGGCATTTGAAACCAACAAGAGAGATTTCCCAGGGGTCCTTCTGAAGAGTACCAGCACGCCCTCCTCCTGAAATGGAGGAAGGACTACTTTTGCTTCCCTTGAATGCCACCTCAGGTATAAGCAACAACCAGAGTAGAGAAGAAAACCTTGGACAAAATCTAGGGCAATAACTAGCTCTGAAGGAGGCTTGCTGGTGTGCGTTTTTTGACTAAAAACATATTTGCAGTAATAGAAGACATGGGAGTAATATCCAGAGAGTGGGGATGGTGATATTTCATCTGAGTCGTGGTGCCCCTGGAGGGCAGACTTCTATGGGGTGTTTGGGGATGAAGCCTAAGCTTTCAAATCCCAAATAAACAAACCAGGGAGGGCAAAGGTGCTAGCACAAAGAGGTTGATGAAATGGCTATCAAAGGCTAAAGGCTGTGCCCTAATCAGTTTCTTACAGAAACCAGCATTGGCAAAAACACTAAATGTTTTTCCTGAAGGAAACAGAACGTCATCACCTTTAAAATTTACAATACTTCCAACAACAACAACTAAGACCCCAGATGCTATATCTTTTGATAGCCGGGTACCATCAGCTTTCTTCACATTTGCTTATGCATCCATTTGTCTTCAGCGCTCGTGTTGGGAAGGTGAGCATCATGGAATGCCAGATTAATAGAACAAAGTATTCTTGCATACAGGGAGTACTTGAGTGGAGGCCCCATGTCCATCTGCTACCTTAATAATAAACCTATAAATATATGCACATAAATCTATTTTCCCATCCTCATATATAAATATATTTACATATGTACATGCCTTTATTTCTTTATTTAAACCTCTATAAGTGCCCTTTGCCTCTTAGCTCTTTCCTCCATTTCCTTTGACTTTCCTCTTGTCCCAGTATCATGTTCAGCCTTCATTTGGGTTTCAGTAATTCCTCTTGGTTACATTATCCTTGATCACGCCCTACCATGCCTCCTACACCCTCCTCAGCACTGATTTGGATCACTTGTTGTTCCCTTGTCCCTGGGTTTGTTAACACCACTACCTTTCCCCCCACATCCCCCTCTCCCATGTCCCCCTGGTACTGTTGGTCCCGTTTTCTCCTCCAAATTGTTCATCCAGCCTATCTTATTTAGACAGACCTGCAGAGATAATAACATGCACAAAAACAAGACAGAGCAAAACCAAGCAACAGAAAAACCAAAACAACAACAAGCCAATGACAAAACAACAACAAAACCCACAACACAACCACCAAAAAAAACAACCTTGTAGTTAGTTTAAGGACTGGTTGTTGGCCTTTAGGAGTGTTTTCCGGTTGAGTCTGATGGGGTGCCAAGCCCTGGCCCCAAAGTCTATTTTTGGTGTTCCCTGGGGACTTCGTTGCTCTACTCTTCTTGCTGTTCTGTTGCACGCCCTTAGTGTTTTGGCTCGGTGTGGTGGAATCAGATGAGGCGCAATTCCCACACTGTGTCTCCAGTGTTGTCCCCTGTAGAGCTATGGGTCAGCAAGGGATGTTGTGTCTCATAGTGGAGCCAGCCATGTGGTCGTCTCTGTGGATTGGCTGCTCTGAGTGGGAATATCGTCCTCAAGGCTTGGTGGGCCAGGATGTGCTCCACTCTCTCTTCCTCCCCCTTCATTTGCTCCCGTGTGCTCTGATCTGACATGTCCCTCTCCCTGAACTGCAGCTTCAATGCTGTCCTCTGAAATAAATTCTTCTGGATTGGGGCTGGCCCCTCAGACCTCTCCACTGGTTCCCTGCTCCATGCCGGCATGTTGCATTCACATCTTGGAGCTTCGGATTGAAGTCTGGTCCCTCTTTCCCTGTGTGTACTCTGTCTTACAGGATGGGTCACTATGAGTCAGATTCGACTCGATGGTAGTGACTTTGGCTTTTGAATTATCTGGAATTACAGTAATGTAAATAAACAATATGCTCCAATCAAAAGACAGAGTGCCAGAATAAATACACAACACGAACCGAGGACACAATAGGTTAAAAGTAAAAGGATGGGGGGGGGGGGCATGAAATTAAATGTAGCAAAACAAGAGCTGGAGTGGTTATGTTAGTTAAAGTAGATTTCAAGACAAAATCTGTCAGAAGTTATAATGATGAACACTAAATCATGATAGGGTCAATTACTGTATATACTCAAGTATAAGCTGACCCGAATATCAGCTGAGACACCTAATTTTACCACAAAACTACATTAAAAATGTGCTGAAAATGATGAAAAATACAACTTTCCTCTCTCTAGTTCCTAAATGCTTCCTCCCCCTACCCCACCCCACCCCTATCATGATCCAAATTCTACTTTGCAAGTCTGGCTAGACCAGAGGATGTACACTGGTACAGATAGGAACTGGAAACACAGGGAATCCAGG
>NW_022111300.1:9373902-9383607 GCF_000313985.2 Echinops telfairi
AGAAGCGCTCCTCTTCCTCTCATGGCGCAGCTGGCAGGTCACACTGCCGACGTTGCAGTGAGCAGCCCAACTGGTAGCCCCCTGTACCACCAGACAACATTATATTTAATATTAGGAGGCAGACTGAGAGTTTGTCCTTTAACATAGGGCACAAGACAAGGGTGCAGTTAATTAGTAAAAAAAGGTTTGCCTTGAGCCATGAGTTGATGGCAGTGGGGTTTGATTTTTATGGTTTTTAAAGAACCACCTACATAGCATTAGTGTCCTGGTGGACTGCTAAATACAAGGTTAGAGGTTCAAACCCACCAACTATTCCATGAGAGAATGATGTAATGATTTACAGTCTTGGAAGTCCTACAGAGCAGTGGTTCTCAACCTTCCTAATGCCTAGACCCTTTAATACAGTTCCTGATGTTGTAGTAACCCCCCAACCATAACAGTATTTTTGTTGCTACTTCATGACTGTAATTTTGCTGCTTTGAACCGGGCGACCCCTGTGAAAGGGTCGTTGGACCCCCAAAGGGGTTGCGACCCACAGGTTGAGAACCGTGGCTGTAGAGGGTCACTGAGTCAGAATCTACCTGATGGCAGTGGATTCTTGTGATGTAATTGACAAAAGCAATTTAAAAGATCACATAGGAACATTAGGAGGCAATGAGTTTATGTCAATGACAGAGGAGCAAGTCAGAAAAAAATGTGAGGATAGTCTCACACTTCAACGAATAAAATCAACATCATTAAATGGTACTTGTTGAAAATGGTGAAATAGATTTGCCAGGGGACATTCACAACACAAAATAAAAAACATTGAGGGAGGGAGAAACTTACTATGTGTTAAGAGCCTTTGACTGGATTATGCAGTGAATACAGAATGAGAAGACTGCTCGTAGTTTTCGCTTTAAGCCCAAGTTGAGCAATCACAAGGCTAGGGTGTCTTTATTTTTAAAGGTTAGGTCAGAAGGATATTTCACAACATGCTCCAGAGTTTGATTCTTGTGTATATAATTGGACAGGAAAGCTTCCTTCAACAGTATTAGGACAGTTCCAGAAAAAAAATTAAAATAAAGAAAGCCTCTTTGCTTTACATTAGCAATGTCTAAATGACAATGCTGAAAGCAGACTCTACACGAGAACTCAAAGAAAGCTCATGTGATCACAGGGAGACCCTGAGAGTCATCTGACTGCCTTTCGCACACGCTGCTGAAAAATGAACCAACTCAGCAGCAGCTTGGCTGGACATCAGCCCCACACCAGGCACAAAGTTAAGAGACTTCTCATTCATTGCACCTTTATTTCTCAGACACTTCACGGGGTCGTATTGAAATATTCCACAGGTAAGAAAACTAGGGCCCAGAGCGGCACTTGGAGAACACATGGCTGACAGAACCTGGAGTGAGAATCACAATTTTGAATGCCAACTTAAACTTTTCCCTCCCGATGCTCCTTACCCTTCTGCACCCCAAGCACTGTCCCTCCAAACTGGCACAGCCCGTTTTGTCCATCGAAGCATCTCCAGAATTTGAGACTATACAGAAGACCAGCTTTCCCACTGACCATGATGTTACTGACACGCTTGCTCACTTATAGAAACGTTAACTACTATTGACATTTTAAAAATATATCTCTAGGTGTTAAGTACTGGCATGCTTTCTCATTTTGGAGGAGAAGCTCAGTACCTTTGGGTTTTCCTTGTCCAGGCACACACACTGCCATCCTACTACAGGCAGAATACAGACTGAGGCCTCTCACTTCTCCTGCCACTGTTCTAGGTGGATGACGTGAACAGCCAAATCTGGAGACAGGCAGCTCCAGCTCCAGGAAGGGGACCCAGGCAGGGGAGGCTGCTGGTGAATGCTACTACCCTGTGGCCTCTCCACGGAGCAAAGAGATAGGCTGGCCTAGCCAGTCAGGGCAACCCAAGATGCAGGTGGGAGTTCTTGCTCACAGTCATGTCCAGAGAGTCAGTCACCTGTGTGTCTTTTTGAGTCAGGTGGTCAAACGTGATGAAAGGGCCTTTCTCACCATGGTCTTGTAACTCCAACTAAATGACTGAGTAGGACTATGCAATTAAGTTGAAGAGAAGCCTAATGAGCCACACAGGTGCCAAGAACTGCAACAGCTACCCGTTGGACTCCTATTCAACTTAGCTTGCTAAACATGAATAACTGGTAGGAATATTCTGAACTTAACTAAAGAGAACAGATGTGTTAGGCCAGGTTTTTTAGAGAAACAAATCCAGTGACATTCATATGTGTACAAGACAGAGCTTTATATCAAGAAGTATTTATATATCAAGAAGGCATCCCAGTCCGACTCAAGTCCAAGTCTGATGCTAGTCCATCAGTCCCTCATCACACTCACGTAAACATATGCCAGACACACAGCATGACGACCTCGGAAGCAGGAAGATCACAGGCCAGTGGGTGCAGTTTTGTGGATCCACAGCAGCTCTCAATGTCAGGCCACCCACATGGGCCACCCCTTGAAGCAGGCAGAGTTCCAGCAAGGAGGAAGGTGAAGCAGCAGAGAGAGAGAGAGCAGCTCCCAGTGTCTCTTATTCTTTTACCAAAAGGCTGATGACACTTTAGGAGGTAGCATAAGGCTGTGACCTGATTGACAGGTTGGACTCCACCCCTAGTCAGGAATGTCTACTTGACATCAATCATCTAATAACCACATACAGGTATGGCTTAAGCCCCACACCTGCCATTTATCAGCTCTGACCATAGGATAAATCTGATCCTTAGCACTCACATTTGGTACACAGCAAAATGAGCATCATACCTCTCCTCAAGGGTCACTGTGAAGATAAAACAAGATCAGGCATGTGATGGCATGAGAGAACTACCAAAAAAATAAAAGGTAGAACCCCCTTGAGTATCCTTTAAGCAACTCTAGTGGCACTGATGGGTAAGTGTTGGGCTGCTAATCTCAAGGTTGGTGGTTCAAACCCACCAGCTGTTCCAAGGGAGAAGGATGAGGCTTTCTATTCCCATAAAGAGTTAACAGTCTTGTACACCCATGGGGGCAGTTCTACTTTGTCCTGAGGGTAGATACGAGTCGGAATCAACTCAATGGCAATAAGTTTTGGGGTGTTTTTGTTTGTTTGACAGTTTATAGATACTTTCTACATGGGTTAGGTTTTTTGCATCCTTGTATCCTGCAATGTGCCCATGGCAACCACTCCATGTTTATGAAATTAGTGACAAAAAATTGATTTCCTATTGTGACCTAAGGGCCAGTAAGATAAAGAATATGTTTTAAAGCTTTCCTCTTGAATTCCTCAACAGCATACCTGCACCAGAAAAGGTGTTTTTGTTTGTCTTGCTGTGGAGTAAAGAACTGAACTTCACCCAAAGACTGATCTTTGTCCTGGGTTCCTTCTCAATGACCTTGGAGTGAAGCAAAATGACCTGGTATGGCTCTTCTATCCAGAGTCTGGGTAACTCTCACCGAGTGACTGGATGGGGTCATGCAAGTTAAGGTAT
This sequence comes from Echinops telfairi, assembly GCF_000313985.2. Classification (NCBI taxonomy): domain Eukaryota; kingdom Metazoa; phylum Chordata; class Mammalia; order Afrosoricida; family Tenrecidae; genus Echinops; species Echinops telfairi. Next base: position 9,377,391 of record NW_022111300.1, read on the forward strand.
CCAACCAAAACTGCCACTGAGTTGATTCATAGCGACCCTACAGGACAAGGGAGACCTGCCCCTGTGGTTTCCGAGACTATAACTCCTTATGGGAGTAGAGAGCCTCATCTTTCTGCCATGGAGCAGTTGGTGGTTTCAAACTGCTGGCCTTGCTAAACATAGCCCAACATGTAACCACTATACCACCAGGGCTCTTTAAGTAAGGTACACTCACTGCCACTGAGTAGATGCTGACTCAGAGTGACCCTGTAGGTCAGGCTGGAACTGCCCCTGTGATTTTCCGAGACTGTAACTCTTCAAGGAACTAGAAAGCCCAATCTTTCTTGTGCAGTGGCTGGTAGTTTCTAATGGCTGACCTTGCAGTTAGATGTACAAACACTGCCTAAGTAAGGTATAAAGAGCTCTAACTGTTATTAGTCAGTTTTGCCATTTTACTGGGCAGAAAAGTAAGCCTTCTAAAAGCAGAAACAGAGCAATCCCACGACATCAAGAAAGGAGAGCCACTACAGACCAGTCACATGATCCCTGCCTGAAGTGGCAGTCAGGAGAGGCACCAGCACTGAGATCATGAGACAGAACCGAGGAAGTTCCTGGAACAAGCAATGTCGAGTGCCTTCAGGCAGGAGGTCGGCTTGCAGAGTGGGGTGTCCTTTGGGCACTTATCAGTGCTGACAGTGCTTTCGTAACATAACACTTGATCAAGAGGGGCGGAAGCCAAGGTACCATGTGGCTGTGAGGCCAGAGACCAGACAGACATGGCTGCTGGCATGCCTGAAACAAGGAGCTGACTCCTGACAGTTTTTGTTACTGACTTATAACCTGTTATAAACCTCATAACTGTGAATATTGTCTGTGAATTCTGTATGGCCATTGCAAGGGATTATTGGGCCCAGCAGAGAAGTCCAGTGTGTTGGGAGGGATGGTTGGTGTCAAAACAGGATAAAGAAGGATGGAGCCATTCTAGAGAATTATCTAACCCAAGGGGGCAGTGGTAGCCAGCAGGTCACAAGTGAGGGAGCCTGGAGACTTCTGAGCTATGGATGGCATCCTGGGGGTGGGGGTGAACCTAATTTTGTAACCAAGAGGCTAGAAGTAGGAATGTCATGGAGACACCCACCTCCACGCTAGCAACTGGCATCTGAAGTCTTGTGCAGATTAGGCAGCCTAGAGGACTGTGCCCTTTTGTGAGATCTGACTTGGTTGGCTTTGATGGTTAGGATCAGAGGAAGCATAGCATATATAGTTAAATTGGATCTGAACTGAAGAGATTTAATTAAAATTTAATTCCTTCAATTTAGTTGGTGACAGAGAAGTGGATTAGATGGAGCTGATTTAATGGATACCTTGCATTTGCCAAAGCAAATAAAACTAAGAGAATGGTCCACACACCAGAAATCCTGGTCAGCCCAGTTGATCACTGTTCCCCTCCAGACACCAAATGCCAATCTGATTCTGATCTCTATTGACCTCTTACGGCCTTCCCTCAATGCACTTTCTCCCAAACCCATGGCCATACCTAGGGATAGAAAAAGGTATCGTTTGTGACCTCAAAGGGCTTGCAATCTAGTAGCTCAGTTCCAACAAAATGTATGTGTCTTTTCATGCCACTCTGAGAAGTAAGCATTGTAGTCAGTCTAATGGTGCAGTGGAGAAAACTGAGGGACCAGAGGATAAATTGCTTGCCCGAGTATACCCTTGGTAACTGGTGGAGTTAGGACTGACACTCGAGTCTTTGTGAACTCAGAGTCTTGACAGGTCAATTAAGCATGTCAGAAAGAGGCCAATCTGGTTGGGAGGGTAGCATTTGGACTAGACCTTGGGAAATGGGTAGTGTTGATAGCCGATCATTTAGTTTGGTTGAAGGGCAACATGGTCGGCCAAAGATCAGACTGTGGTCAGCTATTAACTGCTCCTGTTGGGCTGGCTCCTGACTCAGGGCTATGCACAATAAAACAAAGAATGCTGGCTGGTCCTGCACCATCCTTATGGCAGGCTGCAGATCGGGTAGCTGTGATCCATAGGGTTTTCCTTGGGTGATAATGGGAAGGAGAATGACCAGTCTTCCTAATCCATGTCAGTCTGGAAGCTCTACGTACTGAAACCTGTTCAGCATTACATCCTCAACTGACAGACAGGTGGCGGTTATACATGAGGTGTGTTAGCTAGAAATCCACCCCAAGTGTCTCTCAGAAAAGGTGAGAATTCTACCAAAGCCTGTGCTGTAGCAGAAGGCATGTGCATCTCTTTGGGGGTATGGGGAATGGTTACCCTGGAAACAGAGAAGATATTGTCTTCAAAGGAGTGATAGCCATTCTTTGTTCTGGGTAATGAGAGATGCACTGAAGGAATACAAAGGCCTACTCAGCAAGTCCTTTCTCATTACTCACCCCTGAAATAAAAACTCTCATTTTTTTTATTTTACTATTTTACCCACGCAAGTTAGTACAATATCTGCTTTGATCAAGTGATGGGAGAGAGTAGGAAGGATTATTAATGTTCATTCCAATTTCAGATAACAGGTCTTTAACTCTCCCAGGCCCCCTAATTAACCCATTCATGACTTCAGGAACGGTTGGTATATAACTTCATTCCTACGTAGGCCACACTATGTCCCAAAACCCTCAAGAAGGGTTGACAGAAATCAGTCAAGAGAAATAGATACTATTTCTTAAAACTACCCTCATTCTTTAGATGGCACAAGGTCTGAAAGTCATGCAGTCTAGTCTAGTAATTTAATTTCCTCTAAAAAGTGAAAAATAAGAAAGGCATAAATCTCCCACCTTACGAAGGATAGTGAACCTGCAATTCCATGACAGAACTTTAACAGTGCTCAGTGTAAAACCAGGCTCTGTTCCACCTCCAGGCACCAAGGCACTTGCAGGTGTCCTGAAAGCCTAGTCTACAACAACCCTGCTGCCTTTGAATTGATGCCAACTCACTGGGAGCCTATAGGGCAGAGCAGAACTGCTTCATAGATGTTTACAGAACCCGACAGGCAGACTGCTCCAGCAGAGTAACCGAGGGGTTCAAACTGATGACCTTTCGGTTTGTAGCCCAATGCTTTCAACACTACATGACCAAGGCACCTTTCTACAACAACAACAAACAAGCTCACAGCCATTGCGTTGATTCTGATTCAAAGCAACCCAATAGGACAAGGCAGAACTACCCCTGTGGGTTTCAGAAATGTAACTCTAATAGAAAGCCTCCGCTTTCTCTCAAGGAGCTGTTGGTTTCGAACTGTGGACCTTGAGGATCACAGCTTAACACAAAAGCCACTAAGCCACCAGGGCTCTTTTCTGCGCCAAGGAGGGAGGAGTTAATGTAAAAATAATTATGGGAGTGTTTCTGGTAAAAGGCTTCCAGGAGTTTTATAAGCGAGTTCTGACCTGTGTCCTATCCCAAACGTCCCAGGAGAGACACTCATCTGCCATCAGCCTTTGGATACTACTTTGAGATAAAAAGATTTCAAAGGATTTCCCATAAAGTAAAGGTCCTTATCTAAAACTCAAGGGAAACTAAAGAGCTGCTATTTTTCTTTAAGGCACATTAATTGCTTCTACTTCCAAAAGTCATGGTGATGAGGTCGCTCCATATATCTTATCACTTAAGAACCCCAATAACCAAAGAACCTAAACTACTGCCGAGTCATTTTTGACTCCTACCGACTCGATATAGGGTTTCTGAGGTTGTAAGTCTTTACAGGAAGAGACAGTCTCATCTTTCTCCTGACAAGTTGCTGGTGGGTTTGTGTTACAACCCTTGTGGTGAGATGCCCAATGCCTAGCCCACATTCCACCATGGCCCTAGCTTATTCTCAGAGGGAACTAAGGCTAGAGTGGTTCTCAACCTGTGGGTCGCAACCCCTTTGGGGGTTGAACGACCTTTTCACAGGGGTCACCCGATTCATAACAGTAGAAAAATTAGTTATGAAGTAGCAATGAAAGTAAATTTATGGTTGGGGGGTCACCACAACATGAAGTGTCGAGACATTAGGAAGGTTGAGGACCACTGGGCTAGAGAGTAACCTGCTCAAAGCCACTGAGCCCAAAGCCTCATTTCAAACCCCTCCCCTCCCAACCAGGTGTCCTTGGCTTCATCCCACAACCAGATGTATGTCTTGTTGAACCCCACACTGCTGGGGAACACCCCCACAAACACACAGAGCAAAGAGCTATGCATCCTTTACTGCATCGGTATCTCATCCTAAAAGCTAACTACAGTAGAAGCTAAAGGAGAGGTTTTGCTAGTCCACCGAGCCTTAATCTGCCTTCTCGCCAATCCTCGGGCCCCACTCCGAGGTTCACTTTCATCCAGCGCTGCTGTAATCCTCATCGGCCTAAAAACACTCCCATCCCAGTTTTCAAAGGGAAAACTGTGGGCACACAAATGACCAAGAGACATGACTCCACAAGAAGGCAGGTCCAGGGAGTCGGAACACACCAGGTCGAGACCAGTATCAGTCACTCCCTGTGGACCTCCTGAAACATAGAATGGAGTTGATAAGCAGCAACCCGCACTGAAAGGAAGGGAGAAGCAACTGTCTTTTTATGTTCTTCAGACGAACAGCAGATTCGTGGGATGGGACGGTTCCCATCGGGTGCTGGACGAATTTTGTTTCTTTTCCTTACCTCCCATCCCACCTCCATCTTTAGACGAGAAAGGGAAATAGACGGGTCCGAACTTCTGAAGCAACATATAGAGTTCGAATGTACATGGGAGAGGGGAAAGAGGAGGGAGGCGGGGTTAGGAAAAATCACACCTATCTTCCCTCCTGCTGACCCCGAATCCTGAGCTCAGAATTCAAGTGATCACAGCACAAAACGAGCTCCAAGCGGGTCAAACAAGCCGCCCCCAGGGACCACCTTCTTCCGGATCACAGGGAAGAGACCGTCGCCAGAGACAAAAGTCAGAGAGATGGGGGACCCTGGAGGTCGCATCAGTAGAGATCCATTTCCCCAGAACCCACCGGGCCGGGTCGCGTCGGCCGCACCGCCTGGGGGGGACCGGACAGCCAGAGCAGGCACACAGCCCCTACGCCCTCCCGGTGCCCCGCAGCCCGCCCGGGCGCCGGCGGTCGCTCACCTGCGCCGGACACAGCAGCAGCAGGAGGCCGAGGGCCAGGCTGCGCGCCCTCATGTTGCTGCCGCGCCGCCTGTGAGGGTCACAGGGGATCCGCTCGTACCCGCCGCGTCCCAGACGCCGCCTCCCTTCAGAGTGCGGACCCCGTGCCCGCGCAGGGAGGGAGGGAGCAAGCGTCGGCAGCGGCGTGCTGCGCGCGCAGGTCAGGAAGAAAGCAGGCGCCGCCGGCTCCTCCCCCTTCTGGGCGGGGCTAGCGCCGGGACCCCCTGGCCTGATGGCGCCCTCCGGGCCCCGCCCCCTGGACGACTTTCCACTCGCTCTGGTTTTGTAGTGCTCGGCACCAAGACCGGGTTTGGGGCTGGTCGGGTTGGGGCGGTGGGAGCTTCTGGAGGTTCCCAGAGCCAGGCAGCTGCACTTTGGGAATCAGCCCACGCTCGTAAAGGAGAGTCAGAGAAAAAGAGGAAGGCTCTCAACGAGATGGATGGACGCAGGAGCTGCAACAATAAGGGCAAACATGATGACCATTGTGAGGGTGGCGCAGCACCGGACGGTGTTTCCTTTGTAGAGCATAGGATAGTTATGCATCGAACCGATTTGGGGCCGCCTAATAACATCTGCAACTGCTAGTAGGATAGCATGGCACCAGACTGCATTTACTCCAGGAGCGCATGAATTATGCATAGCGTCACCAGGAGGGCAGCTGATAATAAATAACAGGTTGGAGAGGGTTACTCCGAGCAATTTCTCCTCCCAAACCCAGTGACTCAAAAGGAATGGGACACCAGCTCCAAGCGGTGACGCACAATGGCCTGACGGTGTGGTGATCCGGGGGCGGAGCGAAGAGGTGGGTGGTGCCCTTGGCCACCCTAACTTTGCTTACAATCAAAGCGCCTCATTTGGAGAAAGCATCAGAACTCCACCACCTGCTGGTGGAGCAACGCGTAGCCACGCAGCCGTGGGCCGGTTGGCCGGGGAAGACTCTAGGAGGTGGGGACTACAGAGACCGTTTTTAAGTTTTAAATGAGACCAGAAAAAAGATTAAATTAAAAGAGTCTGCGTTTATGAGCCTGGGTGCTGGTGGTGGTGGTGGCGGTGGTGCTACTGCTGCTGGTGGAGCTGGTGGTGCTGCTGGTGG
>NW_022111300.1:9383721-9388534 GCF_000313985.2 Echinops telfairi
GGTGGTGGAGGTGCTGGTGGTGGAGGTGCATGTGGTGGTGGTGATGTGCGTGTGTGGTCAGGCGCAGTCGAGATGGTTCTGACTCACAGAGATCCTAGGTACAACAGAACACTGCCCAGCCCTGCATCATCCTTACAACTGTAGTTATGTTTGAGCTCATCGTTGCAGCCACCATGTCAATACATCTTGCCCAGGGCTTTCCTCTTTTTCGCTGCCCAAACCTGGTGCCCTTTTCCAGGGACTGGGCTCTCCTAACGAGTCCAAAGTACATGTGGTGAAGGCTCACCATCTTGTTTGTTCTTTTGGCAGTCAGCCCAGGGTGTTTTCAACGGTTTTCGGGTACCATAACTCAAAGGAAACGATTCTTCTTGGATCTTTCTTGTTCAATGTCTAACTTTCACATGCATGTGAGGCAACTGACAGTACCATGGTTTGGGTCAGGCACACCTTCGTCTCCAAAGTAACACCCTTGCTATGTATTTCGTTTATGAGCCATACATATGTCCAATCCACTTATTTTTTGGTTTTTGTTTTCCCTCCCTCTCTCCATGGTTTCCTGTCTCTCTCCTCCCTACTCCCCTCTCATCTAGTCCCCAAAGTCTTAGCTTTTGGTGTGAAAAGCATTTTCCTTTTTCTTTACTTTCCTTTATAATAGTGTTGTCATGAAATATTTATCTTTATGAGATTGACTATGCTAAGCATGATGTTTTCTAATTTTGTCCATGTCTTAACATGTTTGACAGACTTGTCATTGTTTCTTTTATTTATTTATTTATTTATTTATTTATTTGCCATTGTTTCTTAAGGAATCATAATGTTCCATTGTATGAGTGTGCCAGTTTGCTTATCCATTCTTCTGTAGTTGGAGTTTTTTATTGTCCCCCCACCTTTTTTTGCTAATGTAGAAGTTGCTGCAATAAATATGTCTGTTCACATTTTGTTCCTTATTTCTTTAGGGTATATACTAAGTAGAGAGATTATAGGATCATAAGGTATATGTATTTGCATTTGGTTAAGGAAGCATCATACTGATTTCTACAGTGGTTGTACAAATCAACAATCCCATATGAGGGTCCAATCTCTCCACATCCTCTACTGCACTTATCTTGTCAATATGAGGTAATGTCTCATTGTTAATTTAATTTGTATTTCTCTTATTGCTAATGAACAAGACTGTTTCTTCACATAAATCTTGGCCACCTGGATGTCATGGACTATTCAAGTCTTGTGCCCATTTTTTATTAGGCTAATTGTATCTTTCTTATTAAGATGTTGTAGTTTTCTATAGGTTTTTTAAAGTAGCCCTTTATCTAATATTGATAAATATTTTCCCACTATATTTCAACTCTTTTGATGAAGTATTTTGATATGCATAAATATTGTGATTTTAGAAGGTCCCAGTCATCTATTTTGCCTTCTATAGTGTGGGTAATTTATATTATGTTTGGTAGATTATTAATGCCTTATATTAGGACCCTTAATTTTGTTGCTATTTTTTTCATTGATGATCTTTAAGGTTCTACGGTTTATATTTGGGTCTTTAATTCATTTTGAATTCATTTTGTACATGGGGTGAGTTATGGGTCTTGCTTCATTCTTTTGCCACTGGAGATCCAATTTTTTCTAGTAGCATTTGTTGCAAAGGCTATTTCTTCCCCACGTAATGTGTTTTAGTCCTTTATCAAAAATCAGGTGTCTGTAGGTACTTGGTTGTATTTCTGGATTCTCTATTCTAATCAATTGGTCTTTATGTCTATGGTATCAATATGTTTTAAGTTCTAGGCTTTAAAACTTGGGAGTGAAAGGATTCCTACTTTTTAAAACATAGCATTTTGATTTTGTTTAGCCTGGTTTTCTTTCCATATAAAATGATGATTTGTTTTTCCACTTATTTGAATCATTATGCTGAGATTTGGATCAGAATTGCATTGAATTTATAAAGTGTTTTGATAATACTGACATTTTCACTATATTTAGTCTTCCTACCCAGGAGCATAAAACATTCTTTCATTTGTGTAAGTCTCTTTTGATTTCTTGTAGAAGTGTCTAATAATTTTCTTTGCATAAGTCTTTTGGTAAAATTTGGTAAAATTTATTCCTGGATATTTTATCTTTGGTAGTTAGTGGAAATGGTATTGTTTTTTTAATTTACTTTTTGACACCATCTTCTTTAATAGACAAGAAAACAACTGCTTTCTGTATGTTGATCTTTAGTCTGCCACATTGCCAAATTTTTCAACTAGTTCTAGCAATTTTTAAATTGAATATTTGAGGGCTTCTTTATATAAGATTATATTATCTGCAAATAGAGTGTCTTTTCTTCTGTGCCTATGTGGATGCCTTTAATATCTTTTTGGTATCTTATAGCTCTGGCTAAGACTCCAGGACTATATTAAGTAAGCATGGTGATAAAGGACAAGGTCGTTTGCCTTCAAAGGGGGGATGTTTTCAATTTCTTTTCATTACGTCAGATGTTAGTCATTGGTTTGTGCGTATGGTTTTTATTATACTGAGGAATTTCCTTTCTATTCTTACATTATTGAGTGTTTTTTATCAAGAATGGATGTTGAATATTATTAAATGCCTTTCCCATATTGGCTGATCTAATCATATGGTTTTGTTTATGTGGTGAATTACATTGATTGTTTTTCTAATATTAAACTATTCTTGCATATTTCGTATGAATCCCATTTGATCATGAGCTATTCTTTATTTGATGCTTCGTTGGATTCTGCTGGCTAGAACTTTGTTTTCGTTTTAATTAATAATTAATTAATTAATTAGTTTATTTTTAGAACTTTGTTGAAAACGATGGCATCTATATTAATCAGAGATATTGGTCTACTGTTTTCAATCCTGGTGTTGTCTTTGCCTGGCTTAGGTATTAGAGTTATATTTGCTTCATAAAATGAGTTTGGTAGGATATTGTCCATTCGTACATTGTGAAATAGTTCATGTAGGATTTGTGTTACCTCTACTCAAAATGTTTGGTAGAGTTTCTGGTAAAACCCTCAGGTCCTGGGCTTTTTGATGTTGGAAGCTGTTAATGACAGATCAATTTGTTCTCATGTTATAGAATTGTTGAGATTTCCTACACCCATTTGTGTTAATTTAGGTAGGTAATGCATTTCTAGAAATGTATCCATGTCTTCTAGATTTTGAAGTTTGTGGGAATATAAGTTTTCATAAGATTGTGTGATTTTTAAAAATCGCAGTTGGTTCTGTTTTAATGTCACCCATTTCATTTGTGGTCCGTTACATAATTTCATGTCAACTGGATAAAGTGAAGGGGTGGAGTTTAGTCTGTCAATAAGGTCCCAGCCTGATGACTCCTGGTGGGCATGCCCTTCTCATGAGGATTCTGGGAACTTTCTCTCTTTCTCCTAGAGGTGGGCCACACTCTCTGCTTCACCTTCCTACTGACAAGCCACAGGGAGCCACGCTGACACCTGAGGGAGCCCTGGAGATGCTTCCATCGCCACTTGATCCTCAAGACGTTGCACCCACCAGCCTGTGATCTTTCTGCATTTGGCATCATTGCATGTGCTGTGTGAGTCTGAGAGGAGTTTATGGACTAGTATCAGACATATGGGCTACTATCACACTTATGAACTTGATCTGCTCTGGGCTGGGATGTTCTCTCAATATACAGTTGCTCTTTGATAAAAAGCTCTCTCTTACACAAATCTGAGTGTTTCTGGATTTGTTTCTCTAGTCTACCTGGCCAACACATAATTTCTTATTCATAATATTTTCTTTTTCTCCTTTTCCCTTGTCAAGTTTGCCAGTGGCTTATCAATTTTTTCAATCTTTTCAAAGAAACAACTCCTTTTCTTATTGAAGTTTTTCTTTTTTTTTAAGGGGAGAGGTTACCCATTTTATATATTTCACTTTTTATTATGAATTAGGTGAAGGTTTATACTGCAGCTCATCAGTTTTACATTCAACAATTCATAAATGTTTTGTTTCAACTCATCTGTTATAATCCCCTCAATGTACCATTACTTTTGGTAATTCCTCCCTGTGTTTTCTTTCTTTCTTTTTTAAAAATAATCTTATTGGGGGTTCATACAACTCTTATCACATTCCATCCATCCATCCATTGTGTCAAGCACATTTGTACATTTGTTGCCATCATCATTCTCAACATTTGCTTTCTGCTTGAGCCCTTGGTATCAGCTCCTCATCTTTTTCCCCTCCCTCCCTGCTCCTCCCTCCATCATGAACCCTTGATAATTTGTAAATTATTGTTTTTTTGTCATATCTTACACTGTCCAACATCACCCACTTTTCTGTTGTGCATTCCCCAGGGAGGAGGTTATATGTAGATCCTTGTAATCAATTCCCCCTTTCCACCCCAGCCTCCCTCCGCCCTCCCGGTATTACCACTCTCAGCACTGGTCCTGAGGGGTTCATCTGCCCTGGATTCCCTGTGTTTCTAGTTCCTATTTGTACCAGTGTACATCCTCTGCTCTAGCCAGATTTGTAAGGTAGAACTGGAATCATGATAGTGGTGGGGAGAGGAAGCATTTAGGAACTAGAGGAAAGGTGTATGTTTCATTGTTGCTAAACTGCACCCTGACTGGCTCATCTCCTCCCTGCGACCCTTCTGTAAGGGACAGATGGGTCTTGGTCCCCAGTCTGCACTCCCCCTCATTCACAATGATTTGATTTTTTATTCTTTGATGCCTGATACCTGATCCCTTTGACACACAGGATGGTTTGCTTCTTCCATGTGGGCTTTGTTGCTTCTGAGCTAGATGGCCGCTTGTTTACCTTCAAGCCTTTAAGACCCTAGAAGCTATATCTTTAG
>NW_022111300.1:9389296-9393075 GCF_000313985.2 Echinops telfairi
CAGATTGCTATTCCAGCCTATCGTATTTAGACAGACCTGCAGAGATAATAATATGCACAAAAACAAGACAGAGCAAAACCAAGCAACAAATGAAAACAAAGCAAGAACAACAAAAAGCCAATGACAAAACAACAAAAAAGAAAAGCTCGTAGTTAGTTCAAGGACTGTTTGTTGGCCTTTAGTAGTTTTCTCCAGTCAAGTCTGATGGGGCGCCAAGCCCTGGCCCCAAAGTCTATTTTTGGTATTCCCTGGGGACTTCATTGCTCTGTTCCCCTTGCTGTTCTGTTGCACGCCCCTAGTGTTTTGTCTCAGGGTGGTGGGGTCAGATTGGGTGTAATTCCCACACTGTATCTCCAGTGTTGTCCCCTGTAGGGATATGGGTCAGTGAGACTTATTGATTTTTTTTCTATAGTTTTAAATTTTTTTCTGGCTCATTTATTTCTGCTCTAATGTTTATTTTTTCCCCTTATATATGAGGATTTGTTTTGCTGGTCTTGTTCCAATTGTTGTAGTTGATGTGTTAAAGTTAAGGTGTTTATTTTAATTCTTTCTTCCTTTTTGATGTGCGCACTTGTTGTTATAAACTGCCTATGAATACTGCTTTTATTGTGCCCCAGAGATTTTGATATGTTGTATTTTTGTTCTTGTTTCAAGGATTTTTTTACATTGTTATTTATTTCTTTAATTACTCAGTGGTTTTAAAGTAAAGTGTTATTCAATATCCATTTATTTGACTTTTTAGGGTTGATTGTCCTATTGTAGATTTCTAATTGTACAGGTCTGATCTGAAAAAAAATGGTGTGTAGTTCTTGATGTTTTTGAATGTATTGATGTTTGCTTTTTGGCCTCAAATGTCATCTTTTCTGGAAAAAGAAAAGTAAAATGTGCTTTTGTAGGGTGAAGTGTTCTGTATATGTTGATTGTGTTGTTTAGTTCTTCTGTATCTTTGTTGATTTTCTTTCTAGTTGATCAATCTTTGCTTAAAAGTAATGGATTGAAATATCCTAATATGGTCCATTTATTTATTTTAGAATTTAATTAATATATTTGAAGGTCTGTCATATGATACTTATATATTAGTTATGGTTATAGTTTCTTGTTCAGTTGAAGTTTTCATGAATATATATTGACCTTCTTTGTCTCTCATGATGTCTTTTACTTTGATATCCATTTTGTCAGAGAATAATATTGTTACACCTGCTTCCTTTGACTTGTTAACCTGATATCTTTTTTCCATCCATTGATTTTTAGTCAGTGTTTTTCTTTATTATAAGGTGTGCCTATTATATGCTGCATGTTAAAGGCTTGTGTTTTCCTTTTCATTCTGTTAGTTTTTATCTCTTAACTGGTGAATTCAATCCATTTACATTCAAAGTTGGTATTGAAAGTATGGTTTTACTATCGTAATTTTGTTATTTCTGTTATGGTGATATATTGGTTTCAATGTTCCCTGTAGTGCTCTAGGGAAGTTCAGCTACACATAAGCCTCCAAGAGTTTCAGTCACACTTTGGGAGCCAGGTTACAGCGGACCTGAATCTCACCTATCCAGCTGAAATGCAATGAGTGGTTTGGGACCCTCTCAGCCCCAGGGCACAGAAGGCTGTGAATCTTCTTGCCCAAGTTTGGATTCATTCCTCCTCCCCCTCCCCTCCCCACTATCATCTAGGGGCAGGTGATAAGGAGGACAGTAGCACTCATCAGTTCACCACTGAAGCTCAGAGAACTTGGGAGAGGGGTGTCCCACTGGGCAGCACAGAAGCCAAGGTGTTTTAAATGACCCTTTGTGTCCATTCTTCTCTCTGAGCCTCCAAGATGTAATTAGCAGAAGTTTCCTTTCCTCAGGGGAGGTCCAGAACTCAGGCTGCTGAAACTTGTCTGCTTCCCCCCACATTCCTCTACAGAGGGTTTCACAGAGACTGACTATGCAGCCATATTGGATCTCCCTTTCCTTCACTTATTTATTATCATTATTGTATATATTTCAGTTAACATTACTTCTTTAGACCACTCAAAATGCTCAGTTCTTTTCTTTCACTTTGAAGTTAAGGAAGTGGGGATCACCAATTTTGAATGAAGAAGACAATCTACATCATCCTCACAATGATTCCTATGTTTGAGCCCATTGATAAACCACTGTATTAATTCATCTCATTAAGGGTTTCCTCTTTTGATGAATCTCTATATGAGATTCTTGTAGAGATCCTCAAGCATGACGTCTTTCTTTAGTGACTGAAATTTCTTGTCCAAAGTATTTGAGATGAAGTCTTGTCATCTTTCATTGTAAGGAGCTTTCAACTTGTACTTCATCAAAGGCATATTTGTTCATTCTTCTGGCAGCCCATGGTAGATTTAATATTCTTCACCACCACCATAATTCAAAGGTATCAATTTAAAAAATCCATTGTCCAACTCTTGCATGTACTTGAGGTGACTGAAACTAGTCGCGGGAGGATTGCGATGAAGGTAATATTTGTTTTTGTGTCCATTCCTACTCTATCAATCTTTGAAGAAATACCCCCAGAATACCTCTTAGAAGGGAAGATGGCAAGACTTTGGCTCCCTACTTTGGAAACCTCAGTAAGAAAGACAAATCACTAGAATAAGACATCATGTTTGGTAAAGTACAGGATTGGTGAGATAGGCAGAAATAATAACAACAGTTGACTCAAACATACCAATGATCATGAAGATGGCAAAGAACTGGGCAATGCTTCCTTCTGTTATACGTGAAGTGTGGGAAACAACCTGGAAGAGAGTGCATGTGGACAAACTCAGCATTTGAATATATGCTAAGGAGTCTGGGAGGCCAAGGCTTCCGTAGAGGAAACCTTCACGTTCATGGTTGGAGATGCGTCCCACTCACATTCTCCTAAGTAAAAGTTGTTCCTCACAATGGCCCCCCCCCATTAGAATGCTGTTTGCAAGCACATGGTCACTGAATATACACTTGGAGATCAACTGCTTGAAGGTTATCTGCCTGAAGGTTGTCAGATTAGACCCTATTGTCTGTCCCACCTAAGTAGGGCCTACTGCCTTCTGATAAGGATAATGTATTCCCACCCCCACTCCCCCACCCCCGCCCCCAAGAAGAGCCCAAACACATCTAAGGTCAAGTCAATGAAGATGACCAAGGTTAGGCTGCCATCTTGACTTAAACTCTGCCCATCTTGTTACATGTATGCCTTCCTGTCATATGTGTGTCCCTGGTGCCTCCCCTTCCTATTGCGTGTGCACCGCTAAATTGTCCCCCTCATGTTTCGTATATGCCTATTGCACAATCCCTTCCTGTTATGTATGTGCTTACCATGTATGTGCTTACGGTGGCCCGCGTGCCCAAGATTATATAAACTCATGAGATTACGTTACACTTTTCTCTGCTCAGACCTGGCTCATGAAGCCATGGATGCGAAAGGGAGACCTTGCATGTTTTATCTTGTCTGATGTCTCTTTAATTTACCCCTCAATTATACAACCGACCCTTGGACCCATTTGGTTGTGGGGAGGCTGGTCCCCCACGGTGAAGTCACCCTGAGTCAGAGCCTAATGCATGACAACTAACAACAATCCTCCCTACAGAGAGGCTTTCCCAGTTACACTGTTACTTCCCTGCCTCCTCAGCACTGAGTCCTCTGCCTGAATTCTCTGGTAGTGAAGCTCTCTGCAATTCCTCTGGACTTTTTTTTTTTCCAATTAATTAATTAATTTTTAAAAATCATTTTATTAGGGGCTCATACAACTCTTATCACAATCCATACACACATCAATTGTGTAAAGCACA
>NW_022111300.1:9395498-9425825 GCF_000313985.2 Echinops telfairi
TTCGACACCCCGTGATCACACAGGTTGATATGTTGTTCCATGTGGGCTTTGTTGCTTCTGAGCTAGATGGCCGCTTGTTTACCTTCAGGCTCTTCATCTTTTGTAGAGCTTCAGTAGATACTGCTATCATGCAAAAAGTCCAGGAAATACTATTTTTAATAAACGATTTCTAAGAGAATACTTTTTGCTGATGACAAAATAATCTGTGCCTGTGGCAGAAGTTTCTCTAACTCAAAAGTTTAGAGAAGGCTGGGGAATTCATGGGGAGGTCAGAGTGAAAGCAGGTGTGAGTGGGCTGAAAGGTGAGGTCTAACAGAAGCACACATGGCTGCCAAGGTGTTCCGCCTGGCCTTAGCCATCGTGGGAGGTGTGGTGAACCTCTATAAAGTGGATGCGGGGCACAGTGCTGTTGTCTTTGACCAGTTCCGTGGCGTCCAGGACATCGTGGTAGGGGGAAGGGACTCACTTTCTCATCCCTTGGGCACAGAAACCAATCCTCTTTGACTGCCTCTCTCGACCACTGAACGTGCCAGTCATCACTGGTAGCAAAGATCTACAGAATGTCAACATCACACTGCGCCTCCTCCTCCACCCCGTGGCCAGCCAGCTGCCTCGCATCTACACCAGCATCGGCGAGGACTATGGTGAGCGCGTGCTGCCATCCATCTCCACCGAGATCCTCAAGTCCGTGGTGGCTCGCTTTGATGCTGGTCTCCAGACAGGTGAGCGACGACCTCACGGAGCAAGCAGCCACCTTTGGGCTCATCCTGGATGACGTGTCCTTGACGCATCTGACCTTCGGGAAGGAGTTCACAGAAGCGGTGGAAGCTAAGCAGGTGGCCCAGCAGGAAGCTGAGAGAGCCAGATTTGTGGTGGAAAAGGCTGAGCAGCAGAAGAAGGCGGCCATCATCTCGGCCGAGGGTGACTCCAAGGCTGCCGAGCTGGTCGCCAACTCGCTGGCCACCTCCGGGGACGGGCTGATGGAGCTGCGCAAGCTGGAGGCTGCGAGGAAATTGCCTATCAGCTCGAGCGCTCGGGAAACATCACCTACCTGCCGCAGGGCCAGTCGGTGCTCCTCCAGCTGCCGCAGTGAGCCCGCCCTGCCCGCGGCCCAGCAGATGGGCGACACCTTCCTTTGGCCCCCACCCCAGGAATCACTGTGAAATCTCATGATTGGCTTACATCGTGCAGAAAATAAAGTCACTTCAGGTCTCTTCCTTGAAAAAAAATAAGTTTAGAGAAAATAATAAATTTAACAGTTTCATTGGCACATAATTCACATACCATATAATTCAGTAGTTTACATATATTGAAAAGAGTTGTGCATTCATTACAATCCATTTTAGAACTTTTTTTCATTTTTGGGTCTATTATAATTAGCCCCCTATTACCCCCCAACTTCCCATCCCATAGCCTTAAGGAACTAGTAATCTAGTTCCTGTCTCTATAGATTTACTTGTGCAGGAAAACCTACAAGAAGCTCCAACAATGACAACAAAACAAAACTCAGAAAATCTTGCACTCAGAAGGTAACAGAAGATAACAGAAACTAGAACAAACGTAAAAATGGGTTAAAAAGGAAAGCAAATGATAATATGGTAAATTTTAACCTGTACAATAACAACTTTTCAATGTACTCTTTCTTATTGATTTGCCCAAGATCTTTATTTATTAAGAAAATTAGCCCATTGGTCTAGCAAATGTTTTGCTGATGCTTTTTACTACTTTGTGTTTTGATCTTTGGGATTTCTTTTTCATGGGGAAATTTTACTCGGAGTTTTGTGTTCTCTTACAAAATCCATCCTTCGTGTTTCTCTCTAATTTTTGCAATCTAAAATTTCACAAAAATACTGATCCAAAAAAAAAGAAAAAAAACCCCGATCCATTGGGAATTATCTTCGTCTAAGAAATGATGCAAGGATCTAGTTCCTCTCCTTTTTAAAAAAAACACTAGGCAATCATAGATTCTCACGTTTCTTAAAATAATCATTCACTTTTGTGTTGCCCAATTGAAGGGTCAGGTAGTTAGCTTATTGTGCCAACCTGGCTGATAAACACATGTGGGGTTAATTGAAGGGTAGAGAGATAAATGGCTCATTGAGCCTCGCCTTTCTAGTTCTCGGGTCTCTTGCTTTGTGATGGTCGGACCAGGATGCAGCTGCCTTAGCCAGTTCCCTGCTTCAGCTGGCAAGGCTGACATCCTGCAAGACATCCCCAAGGAGAAGCCACATGGACCTACCCTGATGCAGCCTGGAGCAGCTGTGTGGAGACCCCTGCCAGCGCTGAGATGCTTACTCATTTACTGATTCGGCTTTCCTCCTGCAGTTGGCATCATTGTGTGTGTTTTGTGAGATGTAGGAGGACTTTGTGGATCGGTGTCGGACATATAGGTTAATGTTGGACTTGTGGGCTTGGGCAGCACTGGGTTGGGATGTTTTCTTGATGTGCACTTAACTCTCTCCTATACATGAGTTTCTGTGGATTTGTTTCTCTAATGTACCCAGACTAGCACAAGGAGCAACTCCTTAGTTCTAATTTCATGTAAAGTCTTAGTAACATTCAATGCAGTTGATTATACTGTCCTCTGGAAAATATAGTTTTCGCTAAGCTCCACTCTCTCAGGTTTCCTCCTACCTCATTGACTGAACAGAAAAGATATCTTACCTTCTATACTAGGAACATGAGATGCACAATATATGTTTGTTAATAAAATTTCATTATAAAAATTGTTTGTTAATAAAATGTCATTATTTTAAAAAGAGATAACAGTTTCTTCTAAAATAAAGGAATCCTTTTTCCTCCTGTTGTTCATTTGAAAACTTTAAAGTAGGTTCTACTTTGGAGAAAAAAACTCCAAAAAACCAAACTCACTTCCATCAAATTGATTCTAACTCATAGTGACCCTAGGGAACAGAGTAATGCTGTCCCAGTGGTTTTCTGAAGCTGTAAATGTTTATGGGAGAAAAAAAAGCCTCAGCTTTCTCCCATGGAGTGATTGGAGGTTTTGAAACTGCTGACCTTGTGGTAAGCAGCCCCATGCATAAGCCACGATGCCACCAGGTCTCCTCCATAGAGAAAAAAGGATGCTTAACAGAGGGCAAGTTTACTTAGTTTCTAATATGGAGACTGAAGTTTGAAATTGGCAATGAAGATCGAGCTAGCTGTTAGGGGGATGGCTTGAATCCAGCTTCATCTGGTGATATATCTGAGGTCTTTGCTCCTGGGGCTGGCATTTCTTCCCCTTGGTCACCTTTTTTGTTTGTTTCCTTTCCCCTCTCCTTTTGCTCAGGGCTGCACTGTGACTTTCATGGGCCACAGGCATCAATCTCTTTCTGGGCCCTTCTCTCCACAAAACAAAAGCATTTAAAGTTATCTTTTACAACTGCTGCAGTAGAAAGACAAATATAATCCAGGTTGGATTCATTATGATCTATTTATTATTATTACAGTCTTTCTTCTGATTTTAAAAGATCAAAAACTTAAAAACATTTTGTAAAATGTTCATTTGTATAATTAAGATCATTCATTGCATGAAAGCCAAGATAGATAATCCTTCAGAAACAGTAATGGGAGTAATGATTCCTTGAGGGTATGGGAAGAGAAGAGGGGAAGGAGGGTTGGAGGAGCTGATAACAAGGAGGTCTATATAACCCCACTCAAGGGAAACGAATAACAGAATTGTAGGTGACTGGATCCACGAGTTGGTGTAAGATACTGCCATATATATAAAGGGTTTCTGGAGGATGAGGGTGAGAGAGAGAGGGGATGATATCAAGAAGCTCAAGAAGAGAGAAAATGTATTGTAACTGATGGTGACAGCAATTGTATAATGATACTTGATTTAATTGAATTACGGATTATTATAATATCTGTAAGAACTTCCAAAAAATGATAGAAAAAGAGACAGAGAGAGAGACAAAGACGAATTAAAAAAAAAAAAAAAAAAGACCCAGGCACTGTTTCTACAATTCCTAACGGATGTCAGCCCCATTTTTGCTGCTAATGCCATATAATGACTTGTAGCATTCACAGCCATGGTCAGTTTTGCTGATATCTTGTTGCTAATTAAGTTTATTCCAATTTATAGCAACTCAATAGGACAGAGTAGAACTGCCTCATAGGGTTTCCAAGGCTGAAATCTTTATGGAAACAGACTGCTACATCTTTCTCCATTGGAATAGCTGTTGTTGTTAGATGCAACAGAATGAAACACTGTGCCATCCTTACAATTGTTCCTATGCCTGAGCCCACTGCTGCAGCCATGGTGTCAGTCCATCTCCTTGAAGGCCTTCCTTTTGTTCACTGGCCCTCTCTTTACCAAGCATGATGTCCTTGTCCAGGGGTTGGTCTTTGGAATAGCTGGTGGGTTCAAACTACCAATCTTTGATTAGCAGTCAAGTGTTCAACCACTTATTCTGCTGATAGTCTGCAGCCTTCAACCCCAGACCTCCTCCTCTACCCCCAAATACTGAGTCCCAAGTCAACAGTTACCGTTGGTTCTAAAAGAACCATCTGAAGACAGGAGGATGGCAACTGAACACAGGGAACAGGAATGGATACCTGCTCACACTTCCCTTCCTCTGTCAGTCTACTGTCAACACTTTTTGTGGATACACAGGAGACCTTGAGTTAATCTTCCTGCTAGATCTCTAGGACGCTTCAGGTTGAGCATATCTTGAGGCTTTCCTTTTGGCAGGAGGCTTTTTAATTAAAAATTAAGATACCATACAGATGTGCACATATCTTACATGTATAGATTAATAAGTTTTACATGTTCTACCCTTTTATTAGGAGCCTTAGAAGCATAACAGTTACACACTTGACTGCTCACTCACTGAAAGGCTCGTGGTTCAACCGCATCCAGCAGCTGCTTGAAAGAAAAACTTGGCAATATGCTCCTGCAAAGATCACAGCCAAGGTAGGGAACACTGTGAGGTCATCCTGCTCTGTCGCTTGGGGTCACTATGAGTCAAAATGGACTCAACAGTACTGATAAGTAAGATTTTGTGTCAGCGTGGCTTGGCCAGGATTCCCAATAGTTTGACAGCTAAGACCTACTAATTTCCTATGATGTGATCTAATATACTGTAATCACCTTCGTATAAGGAAGGATCTGCTATGAGCAACCCATCAGTTGTAAAAAAAGGTTAGGTGGGATGCAATACCCTTACTCAAATCACAGCCCTGATGTAATCAATTAAAAGGAAGTATCGTTGGAGGTGTGGCCTCCTTCTAATATAAGTTGACATTATAGAAAAGTTTACGTTGCTTTTTGCTGCATCTGGATCCTGCCATATTTCCTACTGATTCTGGGAGTCATCAGCGTCCTGCTACCTGACTTACCAACCTCTGCAGCCACAAGCCTGACATGCTTATTTGAATTCACCTCTGCAGCCACCACCTATTGTTTTCCTGCCAATCTTGGGTTCATCAGCTCCCCCAGCTACTTGAGTTAGAAGAAGGCTCCAGCCTAACATCTGATTCATGCCTTAAAATTTGCCTCAACTTGAACTTTCCCAATTCTACAACTGTATAAGCCATTGTCTTGATAGAAATCTTTATTTATACATATATTGTGGGAAACAGAAAGATTTCTCCCCCAAACATATGTTAGACTTAGGACACTGCTTACAGCTAATGACAAATGATTGTCAAGCAGCCTGTTGCCAGACTATAGGTAGGCCCCACTCCCTGCTGTTAAGGACAATGGGCTACTTCTCCCTAAAAGCCTGCGATCATTGATTTGGTTCCTGTAGGTGGAGTTCACATCCTACTGATAATGGTCTCTAGTTGAGTCAGAGAATAGGTCAAACAGGCCCAGTGACATCTAAAGTTAGGCTGCCATCCTAAATCTAGGACCTGACCATCATGCCACATGTATACCCCCAATCCATTCTCTTCCTATTGCATGTATACCCCTAGATCACCCCCTCCCATTACTGTATTACCTATAGCACAACCCTTTCCTGTGACATATGTGTTCACCTGTAATTAGGAGGCTTGCTGTCCCCAGAGAATATAAAAGCCTTGGTTAGCATTAAATATCTCTCTCTCCACGTGGACCACCAAGTGTGAGCATGCTACCATGAAATGTCTGACTCCATTATTTCAATCTCTCTTTTATCTCTCATGCTCTCTATGACTTTAATATAATATTTATATATCTCAACCATACAATTGCGTCTATCGAACCGTGATTAGTGGTGGCGGGCTGGAACCCTTCCTCCACAATATATATGCTTCATTGGTTTTGATTCTCTAGAGACCCAGCCTTAGACAACCAACAAACCTGACTGCCATCAAGTTAATGCTGACTCAGTGACCACCCCCTGTGGGTTTCTGAGACTATAACTGTTTATGGGAGTAGAAAGCCCATTCTTTCTCCCACAGAGCTGCCAGTGGTTTCAAACTGCTGACCATTGGGATCGCAGCCCAATGTGTAACCACTGTACCACCAGGGCTCCTAAGACAAACACCTAATAAAAATAACCATTCTTGTATTCGTTATCTTTTGCTGCATTAGGAATTACACCAAATTTAGTAACTTAAAAGAAAAATATTAAATCCAATTCATCAATCAGGAGCGTGGATAGTCCTGGGTGTTTCCGGTTCCGGGAATGTCATAGTGTTACTATCAAAATGTTGACTGACCCACATTGCAACCTCGGCTGAAGCTCTGCTTGGGGCTGGGGGATTTGTTTCTATGATGGCTGCTGGCAGGAGGCCTCAATTCCTCTGTATGTGAACCTCTCCATAGACTTAAGTGTTTTTAAGAAATGTCAGTTGGCATCCTTCAGAGCGAATGATTCAAGAGAGAAAGCAAGGCAGAGTCACACTGTTGTCTATGATCAACTTCAAGGGACACACCCTCACTTTTGCTATATTCTATTTTTCATACATACCAGGCTTGCTACAACATGAAAGGTGACAAGCAAAGGCAAGAAGAAATGGGTGGGGACAGTACAAGGGCATGAAAGAAAGGCATTCTTTGGGGCCGTATTGGAGGGTGGCTACCACATCATCCATGTAACCACCACTCAGATGAAGGACAGAGAACATTCATCTCCTTCATGTCTTTTGCCAGTCAATATAATCATTACCCCTCAAATATACAACCCAGAGGTCACCAGTATTCTGACTTGTATCACTGTAAATTGGTTTTGCCTGTTCTTAAACTTCATATAAATGTAATAACACAGTACGTACTCTCGTGTCTGGCTTCTTTCAGTCAACATTCTATCTGTGAGAGTCTCTGATGTTGCACATAACAGTATTTCATCCTTTGCCCACCCCCCCTCAGTAGTATGTTCTATTGACTTCCAGAAGAATGAACAAATTGGTCTTGAAAGAAGTACAGCCAGAATATTCCTTAGAAGCCAGGATGGCAAGACTTCATTTTATGGACTTTGGACATGTCATCAGGAGGGATAGTCCCTGAAGAAGGACATCATGCTTGGTAAAGTAGATACAAAGAGGAAGATCTTCAATGAGATGGATTGATGGTGGCTTCAACAATGGGCTCAAACATAGCAACAATTGTGAGGTGGCTCAGGACCTGGCAGGGTTTTGTTCCGTTTGTTTGCTATGAGTTGGACGGACTAGACGGCACCTAACAACACAACAACAACAACCACAAGCTCCATCGTGTTGATATACACTGGTAGTCAGTTGGGTTGTGTCTAGTTTGGGCTAATATGAATAAAATTTTAACCTTCTTGCACATCTTTTTGCTGTTATTGTTTGTCTGGCATGTGTACATAATTATTTTCAGTTTGTAATAGACTTTTAATTTTTTTAAAAATTGTGGTTAGACATTTATTAGGTAATCAACTTTAAAAACTTCATACTTAAGTAAGCCGAAGCTTCCAGAAATCTTCATTTAAAAATAGCTGCCAGCTACAACTCCTGACTTTAGTGCCCGTGGTTAAGACTGAGTCAGAACTGGGTACTGTTGGTCAGAAATGTGGTACAATGCTATTCATTTTCCTGCTTCAGTTGATGATTAATCTAGTCAGGAGTTTCCTTGTAACTTCCACCCAGATATGACGCCACCAGTAGGGGACCAATTTGCAGGCTTGCCCCAGTGTTTTCAATGAGCATTTGGTCTATGGAAGACTTCCCTCACACTTAGCTTCATTTGCCTGGGTGATTCTTGGTCTAGTCCAGAGGTTGGCAAACTTTTGAGACAGAAGAGCCCATCCTGTCCCTCACAACAATTTAAAAATGATTCGACAGCCAAAAATATATATTTTACAAACAAGCAAAACCATCATTATCTGAATATTCTTTAAAATTGTTCAATTTGACTTCATGTATGTATCACAAGAGCCACATAGGGCTTGAGAGTCACAGTTTGCTGACCACAGTGGTCTTTCCTAAAGTAGGGAGTCTGACCCATGTAAACTGGAGGCTCTCTTTCTATGACTTTTCTTTAAAAAATGTCAATGGCGGGAAGTAGAAACAATAGATGCATTTCCCTTCTTAAAGATGCTGAGGGTTAGATCCTACTGAGTGTGGGAACCAGAGGCAAAGAAACCAAAGATAGAGGAAGTCATTCTTTGGTTGCCTGAGATAACATTGAGGGCTGTCTAGGAACTAAAGACCTTCCGTCTATTGTTGAAACAAGATCTCATTCAGTTAAAAACGATCTTATTTAAAATACTGCTAAAGATAAACAGTAAGAGCACCAGTAAAAGGCCCCAAGACTCTTGTTCAGATCCATGTTTGCCTACATTATCTAAAAGGAAGGCTAAGTGGAGGCCTGGTGATATAGTAATTATACATTGCACTGCTAACCACAAAGTTTAAACTCTCCAGGTGCTCCACGGGAGAAAGATGGGGCTTTCGGTTCCCATAAAGCTTTTTAGCCTCAGAAACCCTCAGGGGAAGTTCTACTCTGTCCTATCGGGTCACTATGAGTTGGAATCAATCGTGGTATGAAAAAAATCACAAATGGCAGTACTTGGTCCATAGCCAGGCCTTACCTGGTTCTAGCACACTCATTTTTATTTGCATCTTATCACAGTGTGATAAAATTAATGACTTTAAAACAACCAAACAGTAGAGGTGAGCATACTGCCTCTCATTTTTCCACAGAGATAGTGAAACATTTATTCCCAGGCGCCTCTACGTTGCACTCCACACACCTTGCTTGTCTACAGCCACGTACAAAGTGGTTGTGTAGTTGACCCCTGTCAGAGTAACCAGCCTGACAATTGTGGGGGGTCCAGAGGTACAATTGTATGACAATAATATATAAAGATCATAGTAAAGTCATAGAGAATAGGGAAGGTAGGAGACAAGATAAAATAAAGGAGTCAGACACATTTTATGGTAGCATGCTCACCTCTGGGATGGCCATGATCTTAGCAGCCAGGTCCGTGCAGAGAGCGGGAGGAGGGGAGGAGAGGAGAGGAGAGAGCTGCCTCTTTATTTCTGACCAAGGTCTATATATACTTAGGGGTGTGCAAGCCCCCCTGTTACATATGTAACAAGAAAGGGCTGGACCATAGGCATATGCACGACAGGAAGGGGATGAGCTAGGGGTGCACACGCAATCAGTAGGGGTGGCACTAAAGGTACGCATGTGACAAGATGGGCGGGCCCTAGATTCAAGATGGCAGCCTAGCCTTGGTCATCCTTGAGTGGGCTCGACATTGTCTCTGGGCTCCCCTTCAGGGAGGCAATCTACTATCCTTATCAGAAGGGAGTGGGCCCTACATAGGGTGGGACAGACTGTAGAGTCTGATTGCTCTAGATGCTGATAACCCTCAGGGAGATTAACCTGTAAGCACCTTGCGTTGACCTCCAAGTGTACAATCATTTACCATGTGGAGCAAGCAGCATCTTAGGTTTGGCATATATTTGGGGGAGACAACCTGGGGAAAAACCCGTTTGCATCCCACAGACACCTTGTTTTGGTGAGGAATCAGAGGGAAGGCCTGTGGTTGAGGATTCCTTGAAACTGTTGGAAGTTATTTGAGGACTAAAATTCCATCCAATTAGCATTTGCATCCTTTCAAGAAAACAATATCTTTTTATTTAATATTAGCTATAGATCCTGGCCAGCCACCAATTCTGATCTTCTCTGTCACAGGTCAGACTTGTTTTTATAATGGATCATACTAAGGGCAAGATTGGGCGGCAAAGAAGTCCGGGATTCCTCTGCCGTCCTGTTACAGGACCACACTTCCTCACCAACTATATTGCCCACTCTGCTGCTCCAAACATCCTGCTCTCTTGATCTGGGTTTAACTTCCCAGTCTGTCTATTCAGTCTCATCTCCTCAGCTGACGTCCCACCTTCCTTCACAGCTCCTTCTTCAATCCGTCATCTCGCACCCATTCCATGATGTTGACCGTAAGCTCTAAGCAGATGACGTCCTAATCCACAACAGCAACCTGGCCACAAGCAGTAAGAGACCATTTCCAAAGGCCTCCTCGGCCTTCTTTCCAATAGTTCACAGATTCTTCAAAGGAGGTCCAATTCCCTTTCTCCTCTCACTTGCCCAGCAAATTTCTGATCTCAATTTCCTCACACAGTTATAGGCACTATATTAGTCTGGGTACTTTGGAGAAACAAATCCACAGCAACTCATGTATAAGAGAGAGTTTTATGTAAAGAAAGGTGCATCACGAAAACATCCCAACCCAATGCTGCCCAAGCCCACAAGTCCAACATTAACCCATTAACCCAACACCAGTCCACAAAGTCCTCCACCTCACAAAACAGAGGCAATGATGCCAACTGCAGGAGGAAAGCTGAGTCAGTGAACGAATAAGCATCTTAGCACTAGCAGGGGTCTCCACACGGCTGCTCCAGCACCCAGGGCTGCATCGGGATAGGTCCATGCGGCTTCTCCTTGGGGATGTCTTGTAGGAAGTCAATCTTGCAAGCTGAAGCAGGGAACTGCTAAGGCAGCTGCACCCGGTGCAACCATCACAAAACAAGAGACCCGAGAACTAGAAAGGGGAGGCTCACCACCCATTTATCCCTCCGCCTTTCAACCAGCCCCACATGTGATTATCAGCCAGGTTGGCACAATTAACTAACTCAGGCACCATCCACCGCATAAACCTCGGGGTCAGATGAGCTAGGTCTGCTCTCGAGGTTGTCCTCGGCTGGCATCTCAGAACTTGCCTGGCAAACAGGTCCCTACAGGGATAGGATTTCCTCCAGATGATAAAGTGTGGCTCTTATCATTGTGCTCACACTGTGTACAAACAACGTCCCCAAACCAAACCAAACTCACTGCCGCGGTGCCGCTGGTGACTTCAAACTGCCGACCATGCAGATTGCAGCCCAACACCTCGTCATTACCCCACCAGGGCTCCCACAAACAACGTGGCTTCTATGAAATACCCGTTTTCCTTCTGGAAGTTGGGAACTTTATTATGTGCTCACCTAGCTTACCTATGTGCTCATGCAGATAAAAAAGCCTTGAACACCGAGTCTCTGAGGAGCTTTCCTTGTCGGTGACTCTTCACCTGTTGTCCCCATCTATTGCTGAGGAATTAAAGGGGCTGTGCAAATCCACAGGACCGACCTCTTGGACACTTGCCCTTGTTGGGCTCTCAGTCCCTGGGGCCTTCACTCCTCTTCCCTCTTCCTTTCGCTAACTTTCCTTTTGTATTGTTCACTGCCTTCTCATCAGCGAATATGAATGTGTGAGGAATCCCAGGTAGCAAAGGTGAGGGGTGGCCGGCAAATAGCGTGACTGACCCACAGGGATTGATGGAACAATGTCCGGAAGAACAGCATAGCCAGCTTCACATGTAACTTCTAATCCCCCAGGCCCAGTGAGTCACTTCCTGTGGCTGGCACTGGGCAGGCGCTACACCGGATCCCTCTTGTGTTGCACCAGAAACAGAAAGAGAAGTGGGGTTGGCCAGGTGCCATCTAACACACACTTACACACAGGCAAGCCGTTCCTGGGAATATTGACATCTGGCCAACTGACGAGGGGAGGAATGGGCTGATAACGCACCTGTTGCTACATTTGCTCCCAGGATGCAGTTTTGGTCAAAGGGAGTGGCCCACCCTTTCATCCCATCTAAGAAGCCAGACCTGCACATCTGGTTCCAAGCACAGGGCTCACTGGTGGAGCCCAGGGAAAAGTGGCAGGCTACGTGCAACTGCCCCTCCCGCAAGTCCTGTGAGTACTTGCGAATCACTTCCCTCAAATCCTCACCTCTTTCTTTTCCTCACTCTCTATATTAGTTAGCTACCGATGATGAGTTCTACCTCTAAATATGTTCCATATTCTCCAACTTTACTATCTTGATACTACCACCGTGACCTCATCTGGGCTTCCTCTCCCCCCAAAGTAAAACATGGAGTTTAGAGGCCAGCACCAGGCCAGTGCTCCCAGGGAGATGGCCCCCAAAGGCAGTGGCTTTGGCTCTGTGCCGAGTACGAAAGCTGTGCCTGGTTCATCGTGTTGTTGTCAGGAGTGAATGAGAAAAGGCGTCGAAGCGGTCTATGGAGTATGTGAAGTGCATCAACCCAATCCAAACCCACGGCCATCGAGTCGTTCAGACTCAGCAACCCCGTAAGCAGAGGAGAGCCACTCCTGATGGTTTCCAGGACTGTGGATCTTCACAGGAGCAGACAGTGTCCTCTCTTCAATGGAGTGGCTGGCGGTCTTGAACCGGCAATCTTGTGAGTAGCAGCCCAATGCTTATCTCACAGCGCCACCAGTGCTCCTTATGTGAAGTGCAGAGCACACAATTGTCCCTCTACAAATGTTGGTATGTTGGGTGTGCGTTGGGCTGTGATCTGCATGCTTGGCAGTTTGAAGCCACCAAGGGAGAAAGACTGGACGTTCTATTCCCATAAACAGTGGCAGTCTCTGAAACCCACAGGGGATCGTTATGAGTCAGTATTGACTTCAGGGAAGTGAGAGAGAGAGAGATTGTTAGCAACAGAAAACAAAGCCCCAAACCCCACTGTCGTCCTGTCACTACCCAGGGAACTGGTAGGGACCCTCAGTAGCAGTGCTCCTTGGATTTCTCCTACTGTCAATCCTGAGGGGAGCAGACACCCTCACCTTTCTCCCATAGAGCGGTGAGTGTGGACTAACAGCCTCATAGTAGCCCAACACTGAACCCACTATACCATCAGTGCTCCTGTTAATAATAGGAGCTGTACTGATTAATAATACATATTAGCATTATTATTAGGAGTTGTGGTGATGCTGTCAGACCTGATTATTCACTCCCAAACCCATGCTATTAGCAGTCCCAGAGAAATGCAACAACGAAACCAGCACTACTACAAAGAAGCACACTGCACGATGAGCAAGAAATCATTTTTCCCTTAGTCTTTGATAAATAGCTGCTCTTTATTTTCATAGTTAGATTTATAAATCATATCTTAAAGAGTAGTTTTACTTACATCTTGTTTAAAAAATCTTTGGCATACTTGGCCATCTTAACCTAAAAACAAATAATAAAAAAAATCTTTGGCTACTCTAGGGGTTATAAATAGATATATTCTTCTGAAGTTATTAAAATTTATTAGCCACATTTAAGCCTTTCTTACCTTCCTCTTTTTTTCTAGCCCTGCCTATGCAAGGCTTCCCCCAAATTGGTTGTTGTTGCTTTGTGCCGTTTATAATTCAAAACAGTTCCATGTCCAGTACGCCCTTGGTAAAGGACCAAAGACTGGTACATTCTGGAAAGGAAGCAGAGTGTCCTTCCATTTTTATATTTGCCTTTGGTGTGAGGTAGTTTACTTGTATCTAATGGTTTTGCTCTTTTTTCCCCCCAACAGTTTTATTGGCAACTAATTTACATATCATATAATTCAATAGTTCAATCATTCAATCATATCACAGAGCATTGTACAATCACCCCCCCCCATCCATTTTAGAGCACCCCTCCCAATGGTTAAATCACTTTAAAAATGATTTATACAATCTCAATGGGTTCTAGTGCTCCCTCCCCCCTCCTATCTTCATTAATTACTCCTGAAATCCCCTTTCCCTCTCTATCCCCCACCATGTATTCCCTATATCCCCTTGTATCCATTATTATCATTATGCATCCACTCCTTCTGTGCTTCACAGCTGGGAGACCCAACAGAAAACAATAAAAAACAAAATCACGCTAAGGTCGTCAGGGTAGAAGCATAATAGTATCCAGACGAAAATACTCGTAATGTGTAAGAAGCAAAAGACCACTAACAACAATAAACAACCCAGGGAAGAAATTTCTGTCATGGAACCAGTGAGACACTTGCACTCAGAACAAATTCAGGTTGTATTTGTAGGGGGGTCAGCTGGTCACATGTCGAGTTTGATCCAGCACAATCAAGACCACAATGGTCTCTGCCTGATCGTAAGGCTGTTCTGCACCCTTGCCTGTGGCCAGAGCAGATCTGCCAGAGGCTCACTCAGACCAGACACTCTGCAGATGGGTTTGGGCTCTCGCCATGCCGCATAGTCCTCCACAAATTGAGTGTTCATAATTTTTGCTTTGATGTTTTTCCCCTCACCGTGTTCCAGTTTTGTAATTGTTAATTTTGGATGACACAAGCTGGTGTGCTTCTTCTGTGTGGAATTAATTGACTCCTTGCTTAGATGGCTGCTTGTTTGAATACAAGTCTTTAAGACCCCAGACACTATTCCTGTACCAATTGATAGCCAGGCACCATCTGCTTTCTTCCCCACACTTTGCTTTAGCATCCATATCTTCAGTGATCATTTAATGAAGGTGAGTGCGGAGCAGGGTCATGATGTAAGAACTGATTGTTAAGTTGGGGCTAGAATTTAGTATGAGCCCAAACCCCATTCCTGGATCTATGCCTTTATTTCAGTTATTTATTTTTTAAATTTAAAATTTTTAAATTATTTGGTATAATTCTAAAATTATTTGGTTTAATTTGGGAGCCCATATATGTCACATCACTCCATAGTTCAATCATGTCAAACATAATTCTTGCATAATCATCCATGTTTTCTAGAACAGACTTTTCTTTCCTGGACTTCTTGACATCATCTCCCTTTTGTATTCCCCACCTCTCATAGCCCCCACCCTCCACCCCAAAGCCTTGTTATAGTTTCTTTCCCTGTAGGCCCAACATCCATTGGTTTCATTTACCAAAAAATAAAGAAACAAATAACTAAACTGCAAGAGGGTGAGCCCCAATGGCGACACACTTCTGAGATACACCCTAATATAAACAGGAATAAGCGGAATATAACAGAATGGCTGTCACAGGGTTGCCAGGATAATATGTGTCTTATTACAGCATACTGGGCATTGCTGTACCAAGACCTTGTTTGTTCACCAACCAACAGTACACTGCTCTTGGTATAGCTGTCTTCTTCTACCTCAACACTGTATGTTTTCTGGCTTAAATCCTCAGGTTACAAGAGTGTCTGGGGAAGAGTCCAGTTCACCCAAGGCAGTCCCATTTGTGGTCTCACCAATGCAGCCTCTGGAGCTTGATGTGTACCCCAAAGATCAGGATTTAGTGATCCAGTATTCTTCAGCATCCAGCCTGGGTTCCCAGGATACCCCCCATGCCCTAGATCAGTTCTGCTCCCCCACTGCATGACACAAAGACACTTTGATTTAGTAATCACAAGGACATCCTCAGACTCTCCTACCCTGTGTTAGTCCGGGTACATTAGAGAAACAAATCCACAGAAACTCATGTATAAGAGAGAGTTTTATATAAAGGTTAAGTGCATATGAAGAAAATATCCCAACCCAGTGTTGCCCAAGCCCACAAGTCCAACATTAACCCATCTGTCTGACACCAATCCACAAAATGCCCCTCCATCTCACAAAACACACGCAATGATGCAGGAGGAAAGCCAAATCAGTGAGCGTGTAAGCATCTCAGCACTGGCAAGGGTTTCCACACGGCTGCTTCAGCATCCAGGGCTGCATCCGGGTAGGTCCATGCAGCTTCTCCTCGGGGATGTCTTGCAGGAAGTAAGCCTTGCCAGCTGAAGCAGGGAACTGGCTAAGGCAGCTGCACCCTGGTCCGACCATTACAAATCAAGAGACCCGAGGACTCTAAAGGCGAGGCTCACCAAACCATTTATCCCTCGCCCTTTGATTAACCCCACATGTGTTTATCGGCCAGGTTGGCACAATAAACTAACTACCTCATAACCCCAACTGGCGGTCACCCCTCCTTCCCCTCCCCCTAACAGACAAGCACCTATGTTCACCTCATCCCTCTGGGGGCCTTCATCCCAGGTCTGGATGGTTACCGCTCAGCAGAGAGCATTTCCCCCCCTCCCGCTATCCCCTGGCCATGTGATCCCAGCTGCCATGAAGTGCCGTCTGGCCAAATGACCTACAATATACTTACCTGGAGCAGATGGCGTGTGGTTCATAGGCAATGGTGCAGCTCTTAACCAGGCTGTCTGGTCCCCAGCCAGACAACTGGATGGACTGCAAGTGTGACCTTGTGCCCATTCTGCTGCTTGTTCCTACAGCAGTGGACTCATACAGTATTTGTCCTTTTGTGCCTGACTTCACTCAGCATGTCTTCCAGATCCCTCCATGAGTTGAGGTGTTTCATGGTTTCATCCCTGTTTATTCCACTGTGTGGATGAACCAGTGATTTTTGGATTTTTTTATCTACTCTTCTATTGATGGGAATTTAGACTGTTTGTGAACTGAGCTGCGATGAACATGGGGGAGCAAATGTCTGTTCATGATTTTTTTCTAATTTCTTTTGGGTGTATGCCCAGTAATGGTATTACTGGCCCCTAATAAAATGTTAAAAAAGAAAAAAAAAATGGTATTGCTGGGTCATATGGGAGTTAAATTTCCATCTGGTTTAGATATCACCATATGGCCTTCCATAGTGGCTGTGTGTATTCACAAGCAATGGATAAGAGTGCCTGTCTTACAACACCCACTCCATTGTTTTTTGTTCTCCGGTTTTAAAAATTGGACTACAGTAATGGATGTTAAGTGATATCTCATTGTTGTTTTGACTTGCAGTTCCTGGATGGCTAATGACCTGGAACATTTCCTCATGTGTTTATGAGCCATTCAAGTGTCATCCTTTGTGAATTGTCTGTTCGGGTCTTTGCCCTCCTTCTTGTCCTTTTTTGTTGTTGTTGCGGATTATATTGTTTTTTGAATGTTGAACCATCCTTGCATCCCTAGTATAAATCCCATTTGGTTATGATGCATTATTAATTTTGATATGCTGTTGGACTCTATTGCCCAGGATTTAGTGGAGGATTTTTTCATCTATGTTCATGAGACTGTAGTTCTCTCTCCTTGTGGGGTCTTTGCCCAGTTTTGGTATCAGGGTTATGCTGGCATCATAGAATGAGTTTGGGGGTTTGCTATCCCTTCCTATGTTTTGGAAGAGTTTTTTTTAAATTGTAATTTCTTTTCTTTCTTTTTTTGTGTGAATGTTATGGTCACTGTTTATTGGAATATTAAGAAAATAATTTTATTGGGGCCTTGTATAACTCTTATCACAATCCATACATTGGAAGAGTTTTTATTGGATTGGTGTCAGGTCTTCTCTGAATGCTTGGTAGAATTCTCCTGTGAAGTCGTCTGGCCTGGGGCTTTTTTTGGTTGGGAGTTTCTTGATGACCTTATCTGGTTCTTCTTTTGCTCCGGGTCTGTTTAAGTTCTTAATGTCCATATGCATTAATTTAGGGAGAGGGTTGTTTTTCCAAGTATTTGTCCATGTCCCCCAAGTTATTGAATTTATTGGAATACAGTCTTTTTTAGTACTGCGTAATTTGTCTTTTTATTTCAGTGGGGTCTGTTGTGATTCCCCCGGTTTCATCCCTAATTCTAGATATTGATGTCTGATCCTTCTTTTCCTTTGTTGAGTTTGGTAGCATTTTGTTGATGTAGTTGATCCTTTCAAAGAACCAACTTTTTGCTTTGTTGATTCTTTCCATTGTTCTTCTGCTTTCCAGTTCATTTATCTCTGCTCTAATTTGTATAACTTCTTTTCTTTTGCTGCTAGAAGAATTATGTTGTTGGCTCTGTTCTAGCTGCTGGAGGTGTTGAGTTAAGGTGCTGACCATATTTCTCTCTTCTTTTTTCATGTATGAATTTATTGCAATAACGTGATCTCTAATAACTGCTTTTGCTGTGTCCTATAAGTTTTGGTATGCTATATTGTTGTTCTCATTGGTTTCTAGGAACTTCCTAATTTCCTCTCTAATTTGGGTTAGTATCCATTAGTTTTGGGGAAACGTGTTATTAAGTCTCCAGGCATTTGTCTTTATTGTTGTTCTTTCTATTGTAAACTTCCAACTTTATGGCACTGCGATCAGAGAAGGTGGTCTGAATGACCTATTTGTGTTTGAATTTTCTGAAGCTTGCCTTGTGTCCCAACATGGGGTCTATTTTTGAGTTTGAGCTATGTGCATTGGAGAGGAATTTTTTTTTAATGTTGGTTGGAGAACTCTGAAAATGTCCATTAGGTCGAGTTGTTTGCTCATTTCTTAATTGAGTTTCTTACCTGTATATCTACCTTTCTTTGAGAGCGGTGTATTAAAACTACCTACTATAATTGTTGCTCCAGTGATTTCTTTTTTCATCATTTTGAGGATTTGGTTGACGAATAGCGAGGGTCTTTTGTTGGGTATATATATGTTTACAATGTGTATGGGTTCTTGGTCTACTGATCCCTTGAGCATTATATAATGCCCATTCTTATCTTTTGTTATGTTATGTACCTGGAGGTCTATTTCATCAGAGATTAGTATTGTCACTCCTGCTTTTTTTTGATCACCATTTGCTTGGTAAAATTTTCACCATCTATTGACTCTCAGTCAAGTTTTGTCTGTGAGTTTAAGCTATTCTCTTGAAAGCAATAGATTGGTGGATTTTGTTGTCTAACCCAATCTGCTACCCTTTGTCTTTTAATATATACATTCAAACCATTGACATTCAGGTAATTAAATCTAAATGTAGAATGGTTGCTGCCATCTTGTACTATTTGTGTTTAGTATTTTTCCTTTCTTCTCCTTTATAGGGTGGTGTGTGTGCGTGCGATGTTTATCCTTGTCTTTGTATCTCCATCGGGGCTGTAATGTTTGGGGTACTGTTTTCAGCATGTTGATTTCTAGGTGGTTTTACACCTTGAGGTGATCCCATGTTTGGAAGCTGCAGTTGTTTATCTGCCCATAAAGAACTGGAAAGTGTTTTTTGTGATGCTGGTTTTGTTTTTACGAATTCTCTAGATATTTCTTTATCAGAGATTTTAATTTTAATACCTCCTTCAAATTTGCTGGTGGGCTTTGCTGGGTAAAGGGTTCTTGGATTGCAGTTGCTGTCCTTCAACTTTCAGAACGTGTTGTTCCAGGTTCTTCTTTCCTGTATGGTCTCTGTGGAGAGGTCTGAGCTTATTAGTATCTGTTTACCTTTATGTGCCACTCCTTTTCTCTCTCTAGCTGATCCCATGATTCTTTCCTTTTCTTTGAAATTGGATAGGTTGACTACTATATGTCTTGATGTGTATTTTAGGGGGTTTAATCTAATTGGTGTTCTCTCTGCTACCTGAATGGTTACTGTCTTCTTCTTTGTGATCTTGGGGACATTTTCTCCCAAGAATTCCTTTACTATTTTAACTGTAGGCTTATTTCTATCTTCCTGCTCCGGAACCCCTATAATTCCAATGTTTGGCTTCATGGAACCTAACATCCTACTCAGGCTTTATTCAGATTCTTTTGCTCTTTTGCTTGACTGTTTCTCTCGTTTGCTGAATTCTGCCCAGTTATCTTCGAGATCACTGACTTGGTTCTCCATCTCTGCCATTCTATTACCGATATCATTCACCTTTTTATCTATTTCTGCAATGTTATTCCTTAACTCTTGGACTTCCCTCCGTGCAAGGATTCTAGTATCTCTTTTTTTCCTCTCATTTGATTTCTGGATTGATCCCCTAATTTCCTGAAGGGCACTAAGGAATATTCTCAAGCTTTCTTTCACTGGCAGCTCAGGGGCCGCTTCTTCCATGTAAATAGTTGGGTTTCGGTCATCTTTAATAATTAACTTTTGTTTCTCTAGATTTTTTTATGGAAGCTGCAGGTGTTGGCTGTTGCTTGAGTGGCATCTTGGGTGAGCTGATGGTGGCGTGTTATCTTCTGGGATGTATGTGGGTGGGGAGCTCTTTAGGTTAGGGGAGGATCAGATAGGTGCTGGTAAAATGTATTGTGTGTAGATGAGGTAGGAGTGTTAGTTGAATAAGAAGGATGATTAGGGTTTAGGTGCCCTGGAGTAGGTTTTAAGTGGTGGTATTAATCATAGAAAGCCTTCCCTTAGGTATAGTAATTTTGAATGAGTTGGAGGAGAGGGTTATTGGAGATCTGACTTTACTTGGTAAGTTAAAGGAGGTTGTGTGTTGCTGAGGTGAAGGGAACAGGTTCCAGAGGTTATCATGGTTGGAGTAAGAGAAAGATACAATGGGAGGGGGAGGAGAAAAAAAAAGGAAAAAAGAGAGAGATATAATGAATCTACCAGAGTCCTAGAATGAGGCGTCTAGGCTTATTGAGTACTGGTGAGAGCCCGTGGTCTAAAGGAAAGGCAACCAATGGACACCTTGTGGAGGCTGAGTGAGTGAGCCCACATTGAGTTGACCAGAACCCGACCAGATGCAGATTTTTGAGCCTGTGAACTGGTGCATATTGTTGATGACTTTATGGATGGCCTGTCCAGATTTGACGTTGCTTATGGATGCAGACTTCACAAGGTTCCAACTGGAATGAAGATTCTTCAGGTCGAAAAATATGATTGTCTCCTCAGAGCACTGGGTGATGTAAGTGAGCAGTATATAAATTGGATACCCAAAATTGGAAGATAAAGGCATGAAGTGGTTGGCTTACAAACTTTCACAGGTAGGGGAACATATTCACAGGATTATAGGGTTAAGGTGTAAGTGTTACTTAATTGCAATTTTGAGGCTAAAGAATTATGTATAGGTGCCAACTTGGCAAGGGGTAGATTGAGATAGTTAAAATCTATTGTGCCAACCTGGCTGACAAACACATATGAGGCTAATTGAAGGGCAGAGAGATAAATGGCTCAGTTAGCTTTGTCTTTCTAGTTCTCAGGTCTCTTGCTTTCTGGTCAGACAGCAGCTGCCTTAGCCAGTTCCCTGCTTCAGCTGGCAAGGTTCACTTCCTGTAAGACATCCCTGAGGAGAAGCCACATGGACCTATCCCGATGCAGCCCTGGGTGTTGGAGCAGCCATGTGGAGACCCCTGCCAGCACTGAGATGCTTACACGCTCACTGATTTGGCTTTCCTCCTGCAGTTGGAGTCATTGCGTGTGCTTTGTGAGATGGAGGATGACTTTGTGGACTGGTGTTGGACATATGGGCTAATGTTGGACTTGTGGGCTTGGGCAGCACTGGGTTGGGATGTTTTGTTGATATGGACTTACCCTTTATATAGAAGGTGACCAGATTTTAACACTGGTAAAGCGGGACCCCATTGATAAAACTCATATCCTGGCGAAATAGCGACATGGCATCCAAAAACCATATACCCTAGCTTGCCATTCATTCTTTCCAAAAATGGGGACTTTTTAAAAACACCACAGGATGTGGGAAAAATTGTTAAAAATCAGTACTATCCCGCCAAAAGCGGGACATCTGGTCACCTTATTTATATAAAACTCTCACTTATACATGTGAGTTTCTGTGGATTTGTTTCTCTAAAATACCCAGACTAACACACCATCTGTATTATGTAAGGAGAGTACACTCTTTCTGTTATTGTACTTATAGCAGTGGATTCCTCTATTGCTCAGAACTATCTGCTCCTTATGCTTGGCCCTAGGGTGTGATTGGACTATTATAGTGAATGACCCAAGGAGGAGGGACTTCCATTCAGAGGGCGATCAGACCAGAGTCTGGGCACCAGTTCCAAAGTCTACCTACCCTGTGGTGGGAAGGCCTTCAGGAAACCCAGAAATGCTGGGTTCCATTCCCCCCCCCCCACACCCAGTAACTGGTGAAGAGTTTTGTGATTCCATTTCCCTAACCAAATAGAAACACTTCTAACAACTTCCTAGAACCCACTTATGGCAGAATCCAACTGCTCCTCTCTTTCCCTGGTGCTAAAACTCTTTCCAACTGGTTGTATCTTGATCTGCAGGTGGGATCTGGGACTTAGCTAGAGATTATTACCAATGGGAACTCTCATCCCTCCAAGGCCTGTCATGGTTTCCAGTGCCCTAGGTTTACAGGTATCTACATAGGCATAAGTGGAATTCCCTGAGGTATGAACAGCCCCGGCTATTTCCTCATGCTGGTGAACCACTGAACAGGCGGTTGAGGGGAAAATAGGGGAAAAAGGGGGTGTTGCCATTGTAGTCTAGGGAAGCAGATCACAGGCAGGCACTGAGAACAGGGACTATGCATGTGATAAGAACAGCTGCACTCTCTGTGGGAGAACTGACAAAAAAGAAGCTTAGGGTGCTGGGAGACCTGATCTCACAGCCCAGTCCCCTGACATGGCTATGTACTCTCAAATCTGGTGATCCCACAGTGAGCTGTTCACAAGGGAAATCCTATATCATTGGTGCCATCTTCCTGGAACTCAGAAATTAACTATTTTTAATTACATGGAATGTGGATGGATTAAATACACGTTCAAGTGATAGAAGTTAGCAGATAAATACACAAACGTCACCTATCAATATACTGTCTACAAGAGAAACACCTTAGACACAATGGTAAATATAGATTGAAAATCTAAAATTGAGGAAAATGATTTTCAAGGACATTGCAGTCAAAAAAGGAGTAGGCAGGAGTTTTAGTCTCAGGAACCCAAAAAGAGTCACAATGAATCAGAATCAGCATCCCTAGGTAGCACAAATTGTTGAGTGCTTGACTGCTAGCAGAAAGGTCAGTGATTTGAACATACCTAGATGCTTTTCTAGAACACAGACCTGTTACCCTGCTTCTGAGAGGTCACAGTTGGGTTGTCATGA
The DNA here is from genome assembly GCF_000313985.2 of Echinops telfairi. Taxonomy (NCBI): domain Eukaryota; kingdom Metazoa; phylum Chordata; class Mammalia; order Afrosoricida; family Tenrecidae; genus Echinops; species Echinops telfairi. The sequence goes on from NW_022111300.1 coordinate 9,418,445, forward strand.
ATCAGAATGGACTCAACAAGGACACTATTTTTATCTATCACCAAAATTATTTGGTTATGAAATTAAAAACTCATCTTCTTAAACCTATAATCTGCAAGCTCAATTAAAATTTTTGACATTTCCATTTGGCTTCAAGTATTTTAGGGTGATCTTTTCCTGTGACTAGTTGCTCCAGGGTGGGTTAATGATGAGCTGTAGTCTGTGGCTGTAGAGGGTGGATGGGGTAGGGGGATAGTTAGAATGGTCACAGAGGTCAGCAGATGTCCAATGTTACTGATGCAGGTATTTGCTTCTTAAACAAGACATTCTGCCACAAACCTAGGAGTTTCACAAAAGAAAGTTTCCACAACAGACTGAAGCATTGGGCTCATTATAGACCATATAAATAGCAATTTAATGTCTTTGGTGGCTAGCCAAAGAGTTTAGTCTGAATTAAAAGTCTTTTGGGTTCATTACAAATATTCCCTATAGTAGACATAATGAAATTACAGGTCGATCAATAAAATAAAGTTTAAAGATCTCTTAAGACTTCTAAATATCAACATATTCATCAAAAGGCCTGGTTTATTCACTTCAAAACCCATGCGATTAAAAATCACATAGAAATGGAACAAAGAAACCAGCACAAAAAACACACTGAAAAATGATAGCAATAAATTGATACCTATCTCTATTTATAGTGAACATGAGTGGATTAATGCAATGCTCAAAAGGCAGAGAATAGCAAATGGATAAGAAAAAAAATCACCTATCAATACTCTGTGTACAAGGGACACATTTTAAACACAAAGGTAAAAAGGGACTCAAAATATAAAAATGAGGAAAATGATCAAATAAATGGCTGTCAAAAAGAGCAGGCTGGAGTGTCCATATTCACTTCTGATAAAATATACTTATAGCAAAAACCAGCATGAGAGAAGGAAGGACACTATGTAATGATTAAAGTGTCAAGAAGACATAAATATCTATGTGATAAATTAAAGAGCTTCAAAAAATCTGGTCACCTTAAACTAAATATAAAGAAAACCCAAATCTTCACAACTGGACTAATAGGTAACATTATGATAAGCGAAGAAAAGAAAATCCTGCAGTTGTCAAGGATTTGATCTTGTTTGGATCTACAGTCAATGCATGGCATTGGGTAAATATACTGGACAAGATCTCTTTAAAGTGTTGAATAGCAAGCATGTTACTTTGAGGATTAAGATGCTCCTGACCCAAGCCATGCTATTTTAAATCACCTCACAAGCATGTGGAAATTAGACCTTGAATAAGGAAGACCAAAGAAGAATCAACACATTTGAGTTATGGTGCTGGTGAGGAATATTGAAAGGACCACGGAGTGCCAAAAGCACAAACACATCTGTCTTGGAAGAAGTAAAATCAGCATGTTCCTTAGAGGTAAGGATGGTGAGACTTCATCTCGTGTACTCTGGGCATGTTAGCAGGAGAGCGGCCAGTCCCTGGAAAAGGCAACGTGCTTGGTAAAGTAGTGGGGGCAGTGAAAAAGAGGAAGGCCTTTGACAAGCCATATGGGCCTAGTAGCTGCAACAATGGGCTCAGATATGACAATGATTGTGAAGCTGGCACAGGACAGTGATGTTTCATTCTGTTGTTCATAGTCTCTATGTGTCAGAACTAACTGGACAGCACCTAACAACAATACTAAAGTCCCCGGTTAACAGAGACTGATGAAACCTCAAGACTATGGCCTCTAGCTACCCTTCAAGCCTTGAACTTAACTCTTCTCAACTTCCCCAATCTCCTTCATGGTTCCACTTTCAGCAAAACAACACATAAGTGTATAAGGTAAGCAATAACACTATACAGTGAGCAATAGCACTAAGGATGGGCACACTTCTTACAACAATCAACCACCTGAGAACTGAAGGGCAGCGTGTGCCCCAGGACAAAGTTTAGAAGGCAGAAAGGATTAGGAAAGAAGATAGCATGGAAACAGGAAACCCAGGATAGAAGTATAGGGCAAATGATGTTACATTGTGATGGATGCAATCCATGACATGAAACAAAATGTGTATAATTGATGAATAGAAACTGGTTTGTTCTGTATACCTTCACCCAATTAAAAATAAAATGTTAAAAAAACTCACAGAGAAATAACTTCTAATTAAAAACAAACAAATAGAAAAAAGCAGCCCAGGCAAGTTAGATACTAATATTAACTTTATTTTTAGTTACAGCATGGAATATATGATCAAACAGATGTAACAAATTTTTTTGTGGTTCGGTTAAATGGACAATCTGCATAAGAGGCTGCTAGTTTTAAATCTTGTGATGCAGAGCGAATGGAATTGTGAATTCAATTATAACATAAAGTAAGAATCGTCTACCTGTGTGTAAGGTCAAATACATTTGGAACGTTAAATAACAGACCTTTTGTTCAATCTTTGGTGGGTGATTTATATACTCATCTTCCCTGCGATGGAAAATATCCCACTCTTACCTTGATGAAAAGTGATTCTCTTTACATCAGTCAGATACCTTGTACCTACAGGATGAAGGCTTCCAATTACATACTGTTAAGCTCCTGGATTCATTGTTACACTTGATTTTAGACAAAAGACTGAGAGGTGAATGGATTCATTTTTATTGTCCTAATACTGTTAGGAGAGCATTCACCACTTAAAACAATTTAAGGAATAGGCCAAAGACAACATGGTTTAGTTAAAACATTAAGCTTAAAAAAAACCCCAAAAAACATGAAGCTTATGATTAATCCCATTAATTTTTTGGAACTTTGTGATCAGTATCTATAATGCTGTCTTGATTTCTATTGGTAATGAGTAGCCATTTTTTTAGTACAAGGGTCAATGAAGGACAAAACATTTAAAGCATTTAAGGCCACATTATTTTCTTCGTTAGAATCAGTATAGCTTTATAAATTTCCCTGGGAGGAAAATTTGTTTTTGTATAACTCTGTTGAGTAAAAGGACATCAATGAGGAAATTGGCATTGTTTTAGCTACCAGAATATTTCTGTCCAGGTGTCTTAGCAACACAGATAGATTGTCTAATCTTTTACCCTGAAATTCGATTTCAGGCTTTTTGCATAGCTAGTCAGGCTACAGGCAACTTTGGGGTTATGATTTGCTCATTATTGACTTATGGATTTATACTAAATGCATAAAGCTCTTGGGCAAAACAGGTTTTGCTTCCGACATGAACTAAAATAGGCTGGTTTTTATTGCATTGTCCATAGCAAATGTTTATGAGAACAGGCAAAGATAATGTTTTCAACAGAAATGCAAATTGGCTTGAAAAATAAAATCTGGGATTACATTTCCCTCTATTTTAATATGTCCTTACATGGATCATCGACTGGAAACCAGAGCAGAAGGGGAATAAGAAGGTTAGATAAAGAAGCGTTTAATTTTCCTATGTGCAATTAGGCACTGACTGAGGCATTTAGACACCATTGATTCTAAAGTGCATTGAATAGAAATGTTGAAACCCACCCCTCTCTTTCCAAACAATAACTCAATAAAACCCAGCTATCTTTCTTGGAAACAGTCCAGGAACATGCATAGATGGACATTTAAATACTCTATCACAGTCTTTATTACTTATAGTCCTGCAATAATCACAGCAACACATTATACTTGCTTATATCATGCTTTATCCAAGGACCTCAAAGTCATGGCATCACGCAATGTGATGTTAACATTTAGTATTCTTCAGTATAGTAAGTCTACTTATTTATGGCATGAGACATAGATTCCCCAAATAAAAGCTCCGAGAGAAGCCTACATTTCTCTCTATTGGCTTGCAATTTTCTGAATTTTCAAATCTGCTAATTGTACCTTTACATACATACACCATTAGCTCTAAGTGAACGTGATTTTTAAATGTCAGTAACAAGATGAGGATTGACACACAAATACACGATTTGTCTCTTTGGATCATTTGATAGCCCACTTTAGAAACTCACATGGTGGAACGTCAGAAATGGGTTTTTAACAATGCATCTTTATCAACTCATAATACGAGCAGCTATGATCTGTGGGTATTAATACAACATCTGACATTAGCACAACATATACATTCATACTACATTGAATCTCTATAGATTTTCACATTACACATTTAACACAAAAGCAAAAAGTGCATCAATTTATGAAAGGCCCAACTGTTGGTCATTTTTAAGAACAAAGTTTGCTGTATCCTTGCCTTGCACTAAAAACCTCGTCTATCTTAGAGTTTACCTGGGAGACCTAAGTTAGCATAATTAAAACAGGTTTCTGTGACATCATGGTGATGCCAGGTCCACTGGAGCAAGGTACAGGCCAGTGTGAGAAGCCCGCAGTGAGGGGAAGCGCCCAGAGCCGTCTTACACTCACTCAATGCACAAAGCCCAGCTCTTTCCTGTCTGGGCCCCACAGGATGGGCATGCTGGGCATTTTCTTTCTTTAAAGAATTTCGGACGCTATTTGAAAATGGATTACTGGGGTGGGGGGGTGGGGGTAAAGGGCACACATGTGGTTAAAGTTTCTATCTTTCTGTGGCACTCAGTTAGGTCTTCCTGGGAATGTCTTTACTTCCGAGGAGCTGTAATATGCGTTCATTTTTGGTTAGTTCTGCTGGAAGTTCATTGGCCTAAAAGAAGGAAAGATCAGCATTAATGAATTCTTACAGTGGGAGGTGGTTTTAAGGACTCCCAAGAGGGTACCCTATCCAAACTTTCTCCTCCATGGGTAAGAAATTCCCAGATGTACTACTGTATGTTAGAGGCTAACTGAAAGAAAAGTATATATATATGGCTAACTGAAACACACACACACACACACATATAACTACTACCTGTTATCTTTTTAAAAAATATCATTTTTAGAATTATTGTTCCATCCATATCCCCTACCAGACTACAATCTCCTGGATGGCAGGGTCCTGGTCTTCTGCATCATTGTATGCTTAACATATCCAATAGGTGTTCAATAAAGTTATCCCTCCATATCCCCAGGGATTGGTTCTAGGACTACATGCCAAGACCCAAATCCAAAGATGCTGAAGTCCCTTATATAAAATGGCATAGTATTCTCTTGTAACCTTGTACACATCCTCCCATATATATGTTTTTGAATCATTTTATTGGGGGCTCATTCAACTCATCACAATTCATACATCAATGGAATCAGGCATGTTTGTACATATGTTGCCCTCATTCTTTTCTAGACATTTACTTTCTATTGAGCCCTTGATATCAGCTCTTTTTTTTCTCCCCCCTCCTCCCATACATTTTTAATCTCCTCTAGATTACTCACAATATCTACTGCCATGCACATGTTATATAAATAATATTCAGTGCCTCCTCTTTGCCTTTAAGGGATTGTTTTGCTCACTTAATTGATTTCCACTCCTCAGGCTCAAAAGCCAGAAAAAGAAAGAGAGAGCGGGGGGAGTGGGAAAGGAGAGAAGAGTTGCTTCTCTCTGGTTTAGGAAGACGCTGCCCAATGGAATTAAACGATGGGAAGATAGCTCTTATCTCTTATCTACAGGTGTGTACATGCTCTGGTCTAGTCCGAAGTGAAAGGCATCACTAGTACCTTGTTTTTCAGGGCTGGGTCCGCCCCTGCTTCCAGGAGCAGAGCTACCGTTTTAATGTTGCCACTGAGCACTGCTGCATGGAGCGCTGAAGTCCCATTCTAAGAGAAAAGACAACATGGTTAGGAGGGAGCTCACAGAAGCCTGCACTTTGACGTCATGAGCCAACCTGAGTGATGAGGCTGCAGTGAGTCTTATTCCTCTTCTTACCTTCTCTCTTACTTATATGGAGGACTTACATACTTTAAACCTTGTGGTGGGAAAAGTCCCCACAACATTGTGCCAAGCATTTGCTTTCTCTTTGAGCATGACACACGCAGACACTGTACTTTAGGGGAGCCACTTCCGGCAAGCCCGAAGGACTGGGCTGGCTAGTCAATGGCTCAGCCTGGTAGCCCAGCTACAGATGCTCAGCTTATGTAGGGGGCGGGAGAGTGACTGTGGAGCTACAGGATTTATGGATCAGAGAACAGGAGGGGAGCAAAACCTCATTAGCTCTGTGAGTTGGGAGTCTTTCTTTATACAGAAGGGCATGGTGGGTGAGTTGTTGATTTTATGAAATTCACTGTAAATATTTATTGAAATAAGAATGCCGGATTCTGGGAGGGTACAAGAAGAGAGTATAACAAATCTAATGTAAGAACAACATCAACAACAACATAAGAACAAGGGGCAGATACATGACATCTCTTCTGGAGGGTATATGTAAAGGAGCTTCAAAAAGTTCCTGGTAACATTCGATTATCTTTTAATTTCATTTTTCCAGGAACTTTTTGAAGCCCCTTTGTATGCCCATGAACATGACCCAAATGCAAGATGTCTCCAAATAACTACCTATAATAATAAAAGCATCCTCCCTTTATCACAGATGAAATGTACTCAGAGAAGAATTGCAGAAAAGTGGCATTTTTCTACAGTTGCTTGTGTCACCTGTATGGTAACTCATAAATGTGGAAATAAGTCATCTATCTCCATTTCCATCACAACGTGTAATATGACTAAGAACCCAAAATCAAGCCCCAAGGAGCTCTTTGAAGTCAAGCAACATGGAAAGCCCATTTCTTTTCTTATTTAAATCATTTTATTGAGAGCTCTTACAATGCTTATTACAATCCATACATCAGTTGAATCAGGCATATTTGTACATATGTTGATATCATTCTTTTCTAGAAAGTTACCTTCTATTAAGCCTTTGGTATCAGCTCCTCCTTTCCCCCCCTTCCTCCCTCCCACCCTTGTGGCCCCTTGATAGATTATATATGATTATTTCCATGTCTCACACCGACCACCATCTCCCTTCCCCCATGGTTTCCGTTGTTCTTTTCCCTGGAGGGGTGTGTGGTTGTGTGTGGATCAGTTCCTCCCCCACCCCTTTATCCTTCCCATCTGGTATCTCTCTTCCCATTCCTACTCCTGGGTTGCGTGTGTCCCGAGCTCTTATCTCTTATCTACAGCTGTGTACATGCTCTGGTCTAGTCCAAAGTGAGAGGCATCACAGGGGTCATGGTGGTGGGGGTGAGGAAGCCTCAAGGAACCAGAGGAATAGTGTGTGTTTCATCAGTGCTTTACTGCACCCTGGTTGACTCATCCCTTCCCTGTGACCCCTCTGTGAGGGATGTTCCATTGTCTTCAGATGGGTTTTGGGTCTTTGCTCTGATCCCCCTCATTCATTTTTTTTAAAAACATTTTATTAGGGGCTCATACAACTCTTACCCCAATCCATACACACATCAATTGCGTAAAGCGCATTTGTACTTCATTCTCAAAACATTTTCTCTCCACTGAAGCCCCCGGCATTAGGTCCTCATTTTTCCCCTCCCTCC
>NW_022111300.1:9426673-9429697 GCF_000313985.2 Echinops telfairi
TGTGCTTCTTCCATGTGGGCTTGTTGCTTCTCTGCTGGATGGCTGCTTGTTTTACTTCAAACCTTTAAGACTCCAGATGCTATATCTTTTAATATCCCGGCACCATCTGCCTTCTTCACTACATTGGCTTATGCACCCATTTTGTCTTCAGCAATTGTGTCGGGAGGGTGAGCATCTCAGATTGCCAATTTGTTAGAACAACGTGTTCTTGTATTTAGGGAGGGTATGAGCAGAGGCCCAAAGTCTATCCACTACCCCAGTGTCTTGCCATATAAATATATGTACATAGGCCAATACTTCTATTTTTATAGATTAATGTAATTACATACGGACACCCCTATGCTCATACCACTATCCATAGTTTTGCTTCCTAGATCATTCCTCTGTTTCCTTTTACCTTCTTTCTGCTCCACCATCATGCTCGCTCTACTTCTGCCTCATAGGACTTCCTTTCAGTTAGATTGCTGTTGCGCCAGCACTCCCAGGATCTCTATACCCACCTCGTTGTTGTTTTTATTCCCTGGTTCTTCTCCTGTCTATGGCAAAGCCCGTGTCAAGTAAAGCTCATTACTTTCATTCACAGCGTTTACTCTCTTTACAAACTGTTTTAACAAATACCACTTTTTTATTTGTTTGTTTCCAAGTTCAGGGAAGATTAGGAGCAAGTCACAGATGATGAGAGGGAGAGAGGCCAGTACACAGACAACAGCAGTCATGTACAAGTATTAGCTGACAGCATGAAGGGAATTAAAAATAATAATAAAAAGAACAGACACTCACAACTCCACTACCATCATAGGTTTGTTCAAGGGCAAGTAGACATCATACACATCAATAAAACAGCCCCCCAAAGTGATAAGTTACTGTGTCAAGTTTAAAACAGGGTTGGTATCCTCTGTTTAAGAAAGTAGGAGAATATGGGAGTGCTTTAAAAAGTTTGTGGAAAAGATCCATTAATTAACTTTTAGTTCCATTTTTTCCCTTCAAGAACTTTTAAGAAACGGTTCATGTATCATACAATTCAATGTTTGAGTTTATTAAAGAGAGTTATGTGTTCACCATACTAATCAGTATTAGAATAATTTTGGCATTCTTGTATCCATTATTATTAACTCCCTGTTTCTTCCCAACCTCCCTTGTCATAACCCTAAGAAACTATCAGTCTAGTAGCTGTCTCTGTAGATTTATCTATTCTGAGTTTCCTATAACCAAAATCACTTAGGTGAAAAATAAAATAAAAAACAACCACCAGAAAAAAATAATCCAACAAGTACAACAGAATAAAACACAGAACCTCAATCCAAAAGAGAGCAGAATATAATAAAACTAGAACCAGCTGAAAGTGGGTTAAAAGGAGAAACAAATGGTAAGATGTTAAATTTGCAGTAATCCACATTCCAATGTCCCCTCGTTTGGGGACAAAACGATTGAGACCCTTGGTCAATGGACCTAGCGAGTTACATGGAGACTTAGTCCACATGGAGGCTTTGCCAATGGGCTTTGGGCTTTCACTGTCCTACTACGTAGCCTTCTGCACACCAGGTGCCAGAATGCCAGAATTTAATCTCTGCTACAATTTCCCCTTCTGACCTTGGATTTTACTGTTAATGATTCTTAGATAAGGCTAGCTGGTGTGCTTCTTTCATGTGGTGTGCTTCTTCCGTGTGGACTTAGTTGACACCTCACTTAGATAGCTGCTTATTTTAAGTCAAACTTTTTAAGACACAAGATGCTATTCTTTCTGGTAGGCTAGCACCATCGGATTTCTTCATCACACATTGCCATAGTACCCTTATCTTCAGTGACCTTTTCATGAGGGTAAGTATTGAGTACAGCTATATCATAAGAACTAATTGTTCTTAGATTAGAGTTTATGATTACGTGTGATTTCAAAATCCATTTGTACATCTATGGTTTATATATATCCCTGATCCATTTTAGAGATAACAGTCTCATTTGATTAGGGAATATTATAAATAATCCCCATGGGGCATATGGTAATTCTATTGATTGTACCATCAATTTAGTCAATGGTGTAGAACTTAAAGTACTGCTGAGGAAATGAAAGTATATATGTATAAAATAACTTTTTAGCTTAAAATACATAGATTGTTAACTTGTACAGATTAACAGCTTAAGTGACTGGACACTATTCACACCAGTGGTTCTCAACTTTCCTAATACCTCGACCCTTTAATACAGTTCCTCATGTGGTGGTGACCCCCCAACCATACAATTATTTTCCTTGCTACTTCATAATTGTAATTTTGCTACTGTTATGAATCAGGTGACCCCTGCGAAAGGGTCATTCGACCCCCAAAGGGGTCACGACCCACAGGTGGAGAACAGCTGATTTACACAAAGAGTGTTGAAGATAGGGCAAAACTTTCAGTAATACTGATTCACCATGAAAAGGTCTGAGGGGCCGGCCCAATCCCAACTATGTGGACACCTGCCCCTCCCACCAGAAGAATTTATTTCAGAGGACAGTATTGAATTTGCAATTCTGGGAGAGGGACATATCTGATCGGAGCACATGGGAGAAGATGAAGGGGGAGGAGAGCATGGAGCACAGCCTGGCCCACCAAGCCTTGAGGATGATATTCCCGCTCAGAGCAGCCAATCCACAGAGAGGACCACATGGCCGGGCCCCACTATGAGACACGACATCCCTCACTGACCCATAGCCCTACGGGGGACAACACTGGAGACACAGTGTGGGAATTGTGCCTGATCTGATCCCACCACACCAAGGCAAAACATTAAAGGCATGCAACAGAACAGCAAGGGGGAACAGAGCAACAAAGTCCCCAGGGAATACCAAAAATAGACTTTGGGGCTAGAGCGTGGCACCCAACAGACTCAACTGGAAAACACCCTTAAAGGCCAACAAACAGTCCTTGAACTAACTACAAGCTTTTCTTTCTTCTTGTGTTCTGTTTTGTTTTTTTGTCATTGGCTTGTTGTTGTTGTTATTTTGTTTTATTTTGTTGCTTGATTTTGCTCTGTCTTGTTTTTGTGCAT
>NW_022111300.1:9432859-9461157 GCF_000313985.2 Echinops telfairi
AGGAGGGAGGGGGAAAATGAGGAGCTGGTACCAAGGGCTCAAGTAGAAAGCAAATGTTTTGAGAATGATGATGGCAACAAATGTACAAACATGCTTGACATAATGGATGGATGGATGGATTGTGATAAGAGTTGTATAAGCCCCCAATAAAATGATTTAATAAAATGAGTTATAAAAGTTTGTATTTCACCTAAGGTAACAAAGCAGACTAGTTCTGGACTCCAGAGAGGGCAGAGAAGGACCGGAGTGTCTGTTCCTCTTTGTTGGTTTCACAAGTCCTCCACATGATCCCACTGTGGTTTGCTTCCCAATGTAGGGATTCCATTAAACAAAAACCCAGACCAAGCCAGTTCTCATGGCGTTGATTCTGCGTCTCACAGAGTTCTACCTGACCCCAGGCCTGTCAGGGTAGAACTGTATTCCTTACACTTTTTATTATTATCTTAACTTTTTACTGTGAGTTAGGTGGGGGGTTACTTATCAGACCACCAGTTTGCATTCGACAACTCTAACAACGTCTCCACCCTACCAATAGCTTGCGTGGCTCTTTCCCTCCCATCTCCCTTTTGTTGGATCAGGAGCATCATGGGTTACATGTTGGGCTGCTGACGGCAAGGTCAGCAGCTGGAGACCACCAGCGGCTCCACAGGAGAAAGATGAGGCTTTCTACTCCCATAAAGAGTGACAGTCTAGGAAACCCACCGTGGCAGTTCCACCCTGACTTCTGTGGTCGGCAGAGTTTGGTTGAGTTCTTTTGTTCAGCATTATTTTCCCCTTCATCAAGTTGACACCTGTCTACTCTAGGATGCCCCCATCCCTCCATAGGGTTTTTTTGGTGGCTAATTTTTAGAAGCAGATTACCAGGTATTTCTTCTAAGGTGCCTCTTGGTAGCCTGAAACCACCATTCTTTCAGCTGGCAGCAGGTGCATTAACCGTTTGACCCACTCAGGGACTCGTGGTGATTTCATTTCACCACCACTCGACTGCCATTGAGTGAATCTCTACTCCCAGTGACTGTGGGATGGCAGAGGGTTCCAAGACTGTCATGTTTATGAGAGCAGTCTTTCTCCTGAGGAGCAGCTGGTGAGTTCAAACCACTGACCTTTTGGTTGGTGCTGTTGCACCACCAGGGATCCTCAGTGATTTAATTACTATTGTCTCTCTCTTTTATTTTCTTCTGGAAAATTCGGTACAGTCAGACTCTGGCTCAGTCTTTTACGACCTCGGCATTTCTTACCTGCATCTCCAGCATTGTGACGCTATCTGCATTCTGCGTTCTTTCAAGGAGACAACTAACCATGCTAATGGCACCCCAATTCTTCTAGAGACCCCAAGTATGGATTTCTTATTTGGGAACCTCTCCTTTGCAGATTGGTAAAATTTCTTGGTAGGCCTTACCTTCAAAATGCCAAGGGCCGGTGCGAATTTAAGCAACTCCTCTATCACATCATTATACCCTTTGTTGGCTGCTTTCAGTAACGCTGTTGTGCCATCCTGAACAGAGAGAAGATCAAAGTTCCTCATTAACACGTGTGCGTGTAGGCCTTGAGCCACATGGGCTGAGAACAGGGAGCATGTGTGCCAAAAATCAGGCACAGAGTATAAACTTAAGCCCTGATCTGCAATCCCTCCTAGTCTAGAAGCATTTTAGAGTATAGTATGCAGCTGATGCTGCATGAAATAACACCGGGCACACACACGGCTAATTCCCATCTCTTAGAAGTCTGACATTGGGGAATTCATATGCCTCCAGAACCTCAGAGGACTGGATAATGGACAAGGAGAATTTTATTCATTTATTTATTTATATTAACGCAAACAAGTTCATTAAAAGACAGAGTGATTTTCGAATCAGGGGCACACCGAGAGTAACCTGGCCGTTACAAAGGCTCCCGGGGAAGGGAATGTCAACAGTAGATTTTTAGGGCATGGATGGACCCCAAAAGCACCTTGGTGGTATAGCGGTTACACGATGGGCTGTGTGATCTGCATGGCTGACAATTCGACACCACCAGCAGCTGCTTGGGAGAAAGACTGGGCTTTCTACTCCTGTAGACAGTCACAATCTCGGAAACCCACAGGGGCTCATTAAAGGCAATGCCTCTAGTTTTAATGGGCCAAAGGGGCATTCTCAGGGAAAAGCGGCTGTTGAACAACTTTTAATCACTTAAAGGAATGCCGGACTGCATTTACTCTTTAACGATCTCAAACGTGCCTCTCCTTTTTGCCTTCCTTCGCATGCAGCCTTGCACTCGCTGTCTCTGTTTCCCTCAGTGTCTGCTGAGGAGGAGGGACTGAAATCTGTTTTAAAGTACGCAAAGACAAAGGACAACATTAACAGTCAGCTCTGCCATCCGATTTTGTCTGGAGAAGAGACTTCCCAGACTTCTTTCCCCCAAGTTTTTAGCTCACAGAGTTCTCCTACAGACAGGGATATTTTCAGTCCATTGGTCAGAGGGAGAATTTAGCTGGAATCAGGATGAAGACAGAGTGTGGGAGCGAGAACAGCGAGGAGGTCAGGAGTGTAATTGCTGATTTCTCTTTGTGGGGCGTAGACTTAGAGAAAGGGAAGGGGTGTCAGGTGAAGTGAGGGAACAGGGTAAAACAAAAACCAAACAGCAGGCGTGGACCCAGCTGAAGGGCTTCCCCAAACTGCCCTCAACTCCCATGGGTGCTGGGTTTGCTGAGGCAGAATTCAGCCCTGGACACCACCAGACTAAGGGAATGGAGGGAGGCAAGACCTACAGGGGTTTGCAAATGGTAGTGCTGGTGGTGGGGGACTGGGAGCACAACAGGGAGCACTCCCTGGCCCCCAAATAACAGGCCCTGCACTGCCCCCACTGCATTTTCAACCCTAAGCCCACACATTGAACCCCATGCTGCTAAGAAACTCACGTTCCGGGCAGCGTCACGCTCGGCACCCCGCAGCAGCATCACCCTCACCACCTCGCTGTGGCCCATCTGTGATGCAATCCACAGAGGTGCTGTCCCATCCTGCAGAGAGAAGCCGGGAAGGCCATGGTGACACAGATGTGTGGACCCACCTCTCCTCTGGGGCTCCTTCACACCAAGTTCCAGAAACTGGAAACCTGAGCAAAGGGCTCCTGGCCAACAAATCACACACTTTCTGGGTAATTCAGAACCTGAGTGGTATTGATGCAGGAAAAGAGTGTTGTTCACTGTGTCAGTCTGGGTAGACTAGAGAGACAAGTTCATAGACACTCATGTGTATTGAAAGGAGCTTTATAAAAAGAGTAATTGTACATTAAGAACATCTCAGCCCAGTCCAGATAAAATCCATAAGTCCAATATTAGTCCATATGTCCAATACCAGTCTGTAAATTCCTCTTCAGACTCACGCAACACATGCAATGATGCCGAGTGCAGGAAGACCACAGGCCAGTGGGTGGAAAGTCTTGTGGATCCAGTCGGGGTGGAAGCAACTTAGCACTGGTGTGGGTCTCCATGTGGCTCCTCCAGCTCCAAAGTTCTGGTTGCCATCAGCATAGCTCCATGTGGCTTGGCCACAGGAATGTCTCGCAGGGAGATGAAGCAAAGAGAGTGTATCTGGCCTCCAGCGAGCTATTTATCTCCTTACCATCTCCAAATGAGGTCATCAAGCTACAACCTGATTGACAGGCCATACTCCACCCCTCTACTCTTAGGTCTCAGATTGACAACAGATTATGTAACTGCTACATGCTGATCTAGAACCATGGTTACTGACAAGTGGATTCTCATATGTATCAGAGTAGAAGTGCCCTCTAGGGGGTTCTGATGGTTGATTTTCAGATGACTGCCAGGCCTTTCTTCTGAGATACCTCTGGGGGGCCCCAACCCCCTAACCTTCCTCTAAGCAGCCAAGCATGTACTCTGCATGTACCATGTAGGGACTGCCACTGCTCTACATAGATTAGTGCTAGGCAGTGCTGGGGTCACTTGGGCAATTGTCACTCTTCAGCCTCTAGCTTTTATAAAAACACTCATTTTGTGGTAAGATCCTTCATCTATGGAGCACTTTACAGGGCTGGTGCTCCAGGGAGCCCCTAGTTTATTTAGCTGGTGCATCATTTTAATGTTCAGACAATACACCAGTTTTGGGGAGCCTTTGTTGAGTGTGAGCCCGTTGGGGAGAGAGTCTGATGGCCAGCGACTAAAGACACAGCTCCTCTTGTGTTGTGATGTCTCCAATCCTCCACAGCCACACCACTGCTCAGGGACTGGACATTAACTTTATGTGGACTATCATACTGTGTCATCTGGGACGTGATGACACTAGCCAGTGTTAACAGGATGGCATGCGGGGTTATATTTCTCCTGTATTATTCCCCCATAACCCGTTGTCTGTTAACACTGGGCCATAAAGCGAGACATGTTGAGAAGAAAAGGTAGAACATTCAAAGGCCAGAGGAGTCGTGGAGCGCAGGGTGGTTCCTGTCTGACAGTTGGAAAATGGAATCCCTTCCAGTGCTCAAAGGGGAGCTCGAGAGACTGAGGGCAGAGGTGGGAGAGACTGTCCATGCCCTCCTCCTTCTCTGGGACGATTCCGGGAGCAGGACAATAAGCCCGGAGTGCAGTGACAGCAAGCTTTCCCAGGAGATACGCCAGGGACATTATGTGGGACTCCAGATGGGAAAGGATCGTCTCAACTTTTGGAGATGAAGCCCAGAAAAATTGCAAGTGTCCTGGGAGAAGCTCAATTCTTGGCTGGTTCCTAAGAGGGAGGAGAGAAATCCCATGGGAACTGTTTGGGCCAGTGGACCTGTGACCGAGCCCAAGTCCCCACATCACTGGGCCTCTGAGCATCCAAGTGTGGAAAATCACAGGTGCTGCGGCAAGTAGCAGCTTAGACTAAGCTTAAAAGAAGGAGTTGGGAAGAGAAGGTCACAGAGGACTGTGACCTCAGGCCCAGAGACGAAGGCAGGGCTGGCAGACGACTCGGACCAGCGGGGAACCAGTGGAGAATGTCTGGAGACTAGAGGGTCAGTGTAAGGACCAGACGTGTATCTCTCCACCCCAGCTCAATGCCAAGGGCAAGCGTCAGAGAGCTCACGTCACTTTAGAGAGAAAGGCAAGAGCAGGGAGAAGAATCCAGAGTGGCAAAACTTACCCTGTGAGGTCACCAAGTTGATAAGTTCAAGAGACTGGTTTGCCAGATAAGGTGGAATTACCCATCAGTGGGAATGGAGGCCGGAGGGCACGATGGCTGTTACAGAATACAGAGTTACATTTCTGATACAGGGGGTCATTTCAACTCCCTCTACTAACCACGGCAAGTGCAAGGGCTATGATCCTCTGCGGTCCCTGTACAGGGCAGAGGAGGGCGACCTTTGAGTTAATCAGAAGCCCAGGACAGCCCCTGGGCCCTGAGGGTCAGCCAGAGGGCATCAAGGACATCAGCACCTCAGTGTCTGCGAGAGGCATTTGGAAACAAAGGATTGTTGTTCTTTTTGTTAGGTGCTGTGAGATGACGGTTGTTGTTAAGTGCTGCTGAGTTGGGACCAACTCATTAGCGCCTAACAGACATCAGAACAAGACACTGCCCAGTCCTGCGCCACCCTCACGCTCCTTCTTGTGGTTGAGCTCCTTGCGGCAGGAGCCACTGTGTCAGTTCATCCTTGGAGGTCTTCCTGGTTTTTGCTGCCTCTCTGCTTTACCAAACATGATGTCCTTCACCAGGGACTTGTCTCTCCTGATTACATGTCCAGAGTACAAGAGATGCACTTCTTCTAAGGAGCATGCTGGCAGTACTTCCTCCAAGATAGATTTGTGGCTTTTTCTAGTACCTTTTTCCATAGTACCTCGAATATTCTCCATCAATAGTATAATTCATATGCATCAGTTCTTCATCCATGGTCCAGCTCTCATGGGCAGAGGGTGTGAGAGACAACAAAGGAAGAGGAAGGCCAAAGACAACCTTCATCCCCTTCACGATGTTTCCAAGCACCTCTTAGACCTTGAATGTAAATATCATGGATCATTAACAACGATAAATTCTACCTTTTAGCTTACAATGCACGCTCACATTCTTGATTTCATTTGAGTCTCCCAATTCAGGAGTCAATCATTTATTCATCCATTCAACCACCCCATGGTTATTGAGCAGCTTCTAAGTTTCAGGTTGAAGGCTTAACAGAATGGTCTCTGTTCTCAAAGGAACTCAGTCTAGTGGATAGAAGACATGGGGTCATGTAGGATGTGATGCTATGCTAAGAATGGCGACAAAAATGCACAAGGGGAACCAGGAACTGTAAAGGGGTTGTGGAGTCAGCTCACCAGGTTGGGTAGTCTTGTAGGATAACCCTGATTCTGCCAGGTGCATTCTTGGTAGAAGGATGAGCACTGACCGGGGACTTGGGCCAGGCCGTGTGGGGAATTCTGGTGGCTGCAGTATAAGGGTGAACCTGGAAGCAAGAGTGGGAGGCTGGACTCTAGCAAGTCCTGAAGTCTCCAGAAATGACCGGGTCTCATAGCTTTTCTGCTTCAGGTTCATTTGTTTTGTGTCAATGTGTCCACCAGAGGGCAGGTGGGGAAAGGCAGTCCATGGGCATGCTGGGCAGCCAGCTTCCTCCTTTTGCTGCTAGTCAAGGCCTGGTGGTTTCTAGTAAGATTGTATGAAATGAGAGAGTGGTGGAAAGATGTTATTTGGGGAATAATAATTGATGTTATTCATCCACAGCAACCGTATGAGGGGACTTCAAAAACCTTCTAAGACCTCGGACTACTGATAGAGTATATATCATCTGCATTGGATAGTCATGGTGGGTGGAAAAACCCATCATTATGTTCTGGCTGGTGACCTTAAGCAAGGCACCCTGAGCCCCAGTGTCCTTTTCTGCAAAAATAGTGCCCTCACACAGATATGGGATGAGAAAACATGTAGGAAGGTGCAGAGCACAAGCCCTGGCTCACGGCAGATGCCCAGAAAATGCTAGAAGCCCATGGTGAAAGTAATGGGCTGCTAATCCAAGTCTACCAAGAAATGCTTCAGAAGAAAGGCCTGGTGATTCACATCTCAAAAATTAGCTCAGTTCTAGTCTGTCCAGACACCATGAGTCAGATCAAATCAAGGGTAGCTGGTGGTAATGGTAGATGATTTTAGTTGAGTATAAACACTATGTATGCTGAAAACAATAACTAACTCCTTAATTTGTACTTTCAGTTTACAAAGTACTTCCATGTACTTGATTTGCTTTGATTCTCCCAATTACCTGATGAGATAATTGACTTGTGAGCAGGTAGGAACTATTGAGTAAAATGAAATTTTGGGGTCACCTGTTTCAAATTTGGTTTTGAACCCAGGGAGTGAAAAAAAAGTAGGTTCGACTATTACTATCAAATCAAGCTTTTTTTCCATTTTTTCCCCAAGCATCTCAATTTCAGTTTTATTTTGGCCTTCTATTATGCAAAGGCATTCTACTGTATGGATCATAACAAACTATGGATGGCCTTAAGAAGAATGGGAATTCCAGAATTCTTTATTGTGCTCGTGCGGTTTAAAATCAAGAAATGTGTGCGTTAGGGTTGTGTCCTTATTCAATCTGTATGCTGAGCAAATACTCAGAGAAGCTGGATTATATGAAGAAGAATGTAGTATCAAGATTGAAGGAAGGCTTATTAACAACCTGTAACAGCAGATGCATGACACAACCTTGCTTGCTGAAAGTGAGGAAAGCTTGAAGCACTTGTTGATAAAGATCAAAGGTTGCGGAATGAATTACAACTCAATGTAAAGAAAACCAAAATCCTCATAACTGGACCAATAGGTATCACATCATGATAAATGGCGAAGCAACTGAAGTTGGGAAAGATTCTGTCTTGCTTGGATCCACAATCAGCGTTCATGGAAACAGCAGTCAGGAGATCAAATGACACATTAGATTGGATAAATCTGGTGTTCAAGACCTCTTTAAAGGGTTGAAAAGCAAGGATGTCACTTTCAAAGTTAAGGTATGCCAAATCCAAGCCATGTATTCTCAATCGCTTCATACGCATGTGGAAGTTGGACATTGAATAAGGAAGACCAAAGAAGAATCAATGGATTTGAACTGCGGTATTGGAAAAGACGATTGAAAGTACCGCGGACTGCCAAAAGAACAAACAAATCTGTCTTGGGAGAGGTACAGCCAGAATGCTCCTTAGAAGCAAGGATGGTGAGACTTCATCTCACTTATTTTGGACATGTTGTCAGGAAGAATCAGTCTCCAGAGGAGGACATCATGCTTGGTCAAGGGGAGAGACAGTGGAAAAGAGGAAGGCCTTTGATGAGATGGATGGACACAGTGGCTGTAACAATGGGCTCAAACTTAGCAACAATCGTGAAGACGGCACAGGACCGGGTGGTATTTCGTTCTGTTGTGCACAGGATTGCTGTGAGTCGGAACCTATGAGATGATCACTAACAACAACAACAACAACAACAACAACACGATGGTCAGGGAATCCTTGGGCGGTACAAGAACCCCCTTCTAGCTGAAAAGTAAACCGTTTGAACCCACCCAGGGGTGTGAGTTCAAAGCAGACCTAGCAATCTACTTCTGAAAGGTCAGTCTTAAAAACTCCATGGGGCAGGTCTACTAAGCATGTCTGGGTTCCTTTTAAGTTGAAATTTGCTCAAAAACCTCTTACAAGTGCATTATGATGGTCCGAGTCTTTATTCTGACAATGACTTATAATGAAAATGATGGAAATGAAGTCAATTTAACTTGTTTTGCTAGGGTTTCCATGAGGATCAAAATGAGGGATGGACCAGATCTTAAAATATTCAAGTAATTTCAGACTATACAATTTTGAAATATTTTCAAGCAACCAAACTACTCTGAAATGAAGGTTACAACCTCTTTTCAAAGCAAACACAACCCACCTCCATCAAGTCAACTTTGACTCCTTGTGACCCAAGGTTTTAAATCTTCATGGTAGCAGAGAGCCTCATCTTTCTCGTGAGGCGTGGCTGGTGGGTTTGAACCATAGACCTTGTGGTTAGCAGTCCAATGCTTACCCAACCGGGTCCCAGGCCACTTTACAACTGGTATAGTGCTTTGTTAAGGGAAGTTAAAACATTTTAGTTTGGAGAAGAAAGGACTCATGAAGTGATAGTAGCTATTATTTACTACCTGTTTGCATATCACCTGGAAAAGGATTCAGACTTATTTTTCAAGTGATTAAAAAAAGACTAATTGTTGATAAAAAAAAAAAGACTCACTATTCACCTCAGCTAGTAATTAAAGATGTTTGACTCATATCAACTTTCCTTGTGAAGATCCAGGAGGGACGTGAACATGAGTTTTTAGGCCAGGGATCTTAATGATCCCTGTGACACTCGATTACTTTACCTAAGATGACTTAGAAGGAAAACTGTTTCAAGTTTTAAATCAAGGACTTAGTCTTTGCAGTGTCTGTGTCTGGCTTGCTTATGGTCTTCTGTTCACCAAAAGGGTCTTTGCTAGCTCCTTGGTGACAATGTTACAAAGACAAGTTATTCTTCCCTGTCAAAACCAGAAATCCATGCTGTCAAGTCAATTCTGACTCATAGGTTTCTGAGACTGTGAATCTTTACAGGAGCAGACAGCCTTCTCTGTCTCTCAAGGAGCAGCTGGTGATTTTGAGCCTCTGATCTCACAGTAAGCCACTCAAAGCTGGAAACACAGTGCCACCAGAGCAGCTCTATCAAATGCCAGCTGAGTGATTTTAAGGCAACTTTGTGAACAGCTGATCACAGTGGATCCTAAATGGCAGGACTCCTTAATAAGGCAATGCAATAGTTGTATGTCGGACTTAACTAAAATATTTAAAAAATAAACCCGATGAATATTGGCATCCTTATTTCATGAATTCAAGAACTTTCTAATGATGTCTCTATGTGTCAGATGATTGTTCAAAGCAAAATATTAGTTTCCAGATGCCTTGCCTATGCAATATTCTAGCATGTATAAGATATCTTAACATAATTTTAATCACATCGCCTAGCTTCTGACGCCAGTTAAGACTGCAATCACTTTGCCAGACAAAGCTACTTGTTTTCTTGAAATGAAATGAAATTTGTAGAGTTTATACTTTCAAAGAAGACGGGAGAACTTTGCTAATCTGCTCCAGTTGGATAACAAACAGCCTTTAATGTACACTGGTACAGATAGGAACTGAAAATACAGGGAATCCAGGGTAGATGAGCCCTACAGGACCAGTGGTGTGAGTGGTGAAACAGGGAGGGTAAAGGGAGAGTGGGTAGGAAAGAGGGAACCGATTACAAGGAACTGTGTGTGACCTCCTCCCTGGGGGACAGACAACGGAAAAGTGGGTGAAGGGAGACGTTGGACAGGGCAAGATATGACAAAATAACAATGTATAAACTATCAAGGGCTCATGAGGGAGGGGGGAGTGGGGAGGGAGGGGAAAAATGAGGACCTAATGTCGGGGGTTTAAATGGAGAGAAAATGTTTTGAGAAACGATGTACAAATGCGCTTTACACAATTGATGTGTGTATGGATTGGGATAACAGTTGTATGATCCCCTAATAAAATGTTTAAAAAAAAATTAGTATAATCTATAAAAAGGAAAAATTCTATCCGTGTTTATTCCAAAAAGCAATTTTGATTTTATCAAGCATACTTTTCCTGAAAAACAATTTTCTCAGACCTGGCCTTTTCTAAGTCAAAACCAGAGCTTTCCAGGTGTAACTCAGCGATATCTCACCAAAATGAGTCACAGATGGGTTTCTCAGCCTGTATGACAGTCATAGTTACACTGTGCTGGAGTCCAAGAAGTGTGCAGTGCTGTTACGCGGTGCCCTCACGTCGGGCCTGACCCATAGCGACCCTGTGCACAACAGAATGAAACACTGCCTGGTCCTGCGCCGTCTGCAACACTTATCCCTACGTCTTCGCCCACTGCTGCAGCCAGTGTCAATCCATCTCCTTGAGGGCCCTCCTCCTTTTTTGGCTGCCTTCTATTTTACCAAGCATCTATATAGCATTATAAAAAAGCTGGAAACACTGTAAGAATGACCAAAACATGACAGAGGCACGCAGTAAGGACAGGCTATGCTGTATATAGAGTTGCCACAAAACTTGAAATTGTAAAAACAAACAACTGAAACCATATTCTCTGTGACATGCAATAAAGTAAAACATAATAAAATGAAGTGTGCCTGTAGGTGCAGGCCTGGGGCACACACCCTTGTTCCTTGGCCCAAGGGTGAATTCTCTGACAGACAGACTCATCCCTTTTGACACGAGTATCCCCGAATTCTAGAAGAATGAAAACTAGCGCTGGTGTTGTGGCTACTGAGGACACATTGGTTGTTTCTTTAATTTCTTAGTTTCAGGATCATCATGGCTCAATTCAGACTTCAATGGACACGCCCGTCCAACATGTACACTATAACCTTTCGTATCAACTTGCTTTTCTTAAACAGGCACATGAAGAGTAACCTTCGGCATAGGAATAACAGAAAACAACATTTCACAACCTGCTCATCTCTCAGTTCTCAGGTCATTGGTAATGGCTTCCACATCAAACTTATGCAAGGGAAAAAGAGCCACTTTGTTGTATTTTATTTTTTTGTTTTTGACAATTTCAATAAAAATGAAACATCTTATTCACTCCACCAACAATTTTAAGATAGGGAGGACCAAGAAAAGATAAAACTTCAATTTACAATTGTCAACTCAGACAGGTCTGGGAAACGCAACTTTATCTAAACTGCTTTCCTCCTCAGAGGACTCCTGGGGCCACCGAATATCTTCAAGGTTCTCAAAAGGCCATCTTCCATCCAGTGCAGTGTCTGGCACACAATTCCCAAACCCAACCCACTGCCGCCGACTCCATTCTGGCTCTTAGTGACCCTGTAGGGCAGAGCAGAACTGTCTCTTCGGGTTTTCAGCTTTTAAATCTTTACAGGGGTCAGTCTCATCGTTCTCCCACGGCACATGGTGAGGCCCCCAGAAATACCGTCTAAATGCGGAATACAATCGTGATCACCTGGGTCCAAATCGGCAAGTGAAAGCAGAAAGGGCCAGACCGGTGAATTCACGTGTTCTAAACCACACAGCTATCACTGGTGGACAGAGCTGGATCTAGAACTCAGGACTCCTGATCTTACATCAACTATGGAAAAAGGCACTTGAATTTCCTTAGGCACTGGGCTTTAACCAAAGACACCTGGGCTATAAGCTCAGCCCAATCTTAAGATTTCCACACCCAAATCAAACTCACTGCCATCAAGTGCAGTTCTACTAGTAGCAACTCTAATGTCATGTGACCTTCCCAATTATTCCCGTACATGTTGGATGACGGTGGAAATCTGCCTGGGTGTCACTTACTGTAAGAAATATGCTTGACTTCTCCTGGAAAACCTACTTTTATAGCACTCTTCTCTTAATCTGAAATGTTTTGCTAAAACCAAATTAATTAGGAAAGAAACAGTCCCTTTATAAGAGAATCTCTTTATAATTCCTTAACATGATTGACTACAAACTAAAAGGTTGGTGGTTCAATACCACCTAGAGGCCTCTTGGAATACTTCTAAAATAACTCAGCCACCAGAGGTCCAGGATTGGCAAATTAAGACCGTTTGCCAAATCTGGCCACCACCTGCATTTGCACGTAACGTTCTATTGGAACACACACCAAATCAGACATTTGAAGCACAGTCCATCTGAGAAACAAAAGTTTTGGGATTGAATTAACAGCACCTTGTACTTGGTGTTGTTGTTAGTGCCAAGGGTCCGTTCTCACGCATAGCAACCCTATGCACAACAGAACGAAACACTGCCCCAGCCTGTGCTTGGCTCTTTGTTGCAGCCACCGTGTGAATCCATCTCATTGAGGGTCTTCCTCTTGTTGGCTGCCCCTCCACTTTACCAAGCACAATGTCCTTCTCCAGGAACTGGTCTCTCCTGACAATATGTCCAAAGTATTGGAAACGAAGAGCCATCATCCTTGTCTCTAAGAAGCATTCTGGCTGTACTTCTTCCAAGACAGAGATCTTTACAGGTATAGTACTGGCACTGATAATTAAATGTCTTACATTTGGATGGTTCTTTACTGTTTACAAAGCACTGCCAACATTTTCTTACAGTTCTGTTCCTTTAAACATTCATGAATACATTTGCCAGACGGTATCTTGCTGTTGGTAAATGAAGTCATGATAGTGTTATAATGGTGAGATGAGCCTACCAGTGGTCCCAGGGACACAGGTTTGTTCCTCTTTGACCTGGTGGAGACGTGCGTGCGGAGTAAGAGATAAGGCAGTGTTATCAGTAAAGGGGCTGGGCAAGGTCAAGGCTATCCAAGCACCTGTGTTTACCCATGACGTAGGCTAGCTTACACGCCTTTCTGCAGTGAAGCCATGCTTTATTTGAATAGGACATGACAGAATGTGTACTTGACCTCGGGCACCAAAGAGCTGAGTTTTAAAAATACAAATTTGTGATGTCACCTTGCTTTCATAGGCTTTGGGGTGAGCCCCAAGCAAAGAGAAATTCTAATTAAAGGCCAGGTTTGCATCACAGAAGCAGAAGGGTTGCTGGCCGGTTATCTCAGGTGTGTTCAGGGATGGGGCACCCAGCCCTCCCGGCAGCACTGCTCCGTGTATTGTATTCGGACAAATGTCACCAATGGGCATTACCTGCCTTGGCTGGTTGACTTTTGCTCCTGAAGACAAGAGTAATCGAATGACATCCAAGTAACCACCCTGGGCAGCCAGGAAGAGGGCAGTGGCTCCATCCTGAGAGAGAGCAAAGCAAAAGTAGGGTGTGTGTGTGTGTCATTATTCATGGTCATTCAAAAATGAAACTAGATTTGAAAAAATACAAAACCAAAACCCAACAAACATCAAAACATGCAACTAAAATATTATCCTCTTTTACCCTAGAAAATTCAAAGTAAACTCATGGTCATCAAGTCAATTCTGATTCATAGCGACCGTAGAGGACAGAGTAAAATTGCCCCTGTAGGTTTCGGGGACTTTAAATCTTTCTCCTGCAGAGCAGCTGGTCGGTTTAAATGGCTGGCTTGTGTTGAGCTGTCAATGTGTTAGCCCACTAAGCCACCAGAGCTCCTTAAGTGTAAGTTAAACAGACAACCAAACTTATCCCCCAAATGTTTTGGTTTTGTGAAGGAGTAAAAAACAAACAAACAAAAACATCCTTCTAATTCAGTGATGGAGAATGTCTGATCTGCAGGCCATGCAAGACCTGAAAAATCATCAATACCAGTCACCATCACGTGCCTTACCAAAGGGGGCGGTTCTAGCGCCCACAGTAACCTTGCTGCCATTGAGTGATGCCGACTCATAGTGTCCCTATAGGACAAGGTTTCCCTAGGAAATCAAAGCCGAGTCATTCTCCCGCAGAATAGCTGGTGGTTTCAAACTGCTGAGTTTGTGGTTGTCAGCCCAACCCAGAGTCGTTGCACCACCAGGCCTCCCAGCCATCACATTAGGGGGAAGTTAATGAAATGTTTGACCTGTCTGGCCCCCAAAGGATTTATAAGGATGTTATAAATATCCAAATGAACCTTGGCAGAAAAATGGTTCCCCACTCCAGTAATTTAATTAGTTAAATCTTTCCTATGCCACTTCCTTTCTTGCTCCTTATCCACCTCCCCTCCCCATCAGATTACTTCTTTTTTTTTCTTTTTCTTTTTTTACTTTTTATTTTTTTTCCAGATTACTTCTCAAGCATTAAAACTCCAGATGCTTTCAGGAAAATGCTCCCTGGCCACCCAGCAAACCCAACAACAAGCCAAGAGGAGGGGTTTGTCTCCAATTTTCTTAACTGGGGTGTTTATGTCATCTGGGCATTTCAGTTTTCTTGATGTGTCACTAGCTAATTCCAGCAAAGCTACTTGTGCTTGATAGCATGGCTCCCCACACACCCCCCCACACCCCCAGAGGCTCTCTCACACAGTGAGCATTGACTGACAGATATGCATTGACAGGACATGCCCTCTCACGCAGAGAGCATTGAGCTTTGTCATTTTTATAGCCCAGTGGAAAACCCAAGCAAACCCTAGTGGAAAACACCTTGCTACCCCAGCTAAGGATCAAGTCTCCCTTCATGAATGTTACCGATAGTAGCTAAAATGCAGCCTGCTCTGTAAGTCCAACCAGGCATGTCACATGGAGGGGCCTGCAGTCCTAGTGGGTGTGGGGGAGCTGCCAGACTCCACTCAAGAGAATCATTATAAAATGAATCCGACTTTTAAGCAGATGTTGCATATGGGGATAAAACGTGCAGTTTGCCCCTAATAATGCTGTTGCAGAAGGTCTATCGTCCTTAGCAGCTGCAAACGCTTAGGACTTTTCTAACATGCACTGTCCATACATCAAACTTTTCTTTGTTTGTTGCATGTTTCAGCTCCTACAAAATTTCAGGGGCCATTGAACATTTCCTCCTCTGTATTTTAGTAGTTGTTCTTCCTTCCTTCCTTCTTTTTTTTTTTAACAGTTTTATTGGCACCTAATTTGTATATCACACAATTCAATAGTTCAATCATATCAGGAAGAATGGTACAATCATTACCACAATCACTTTTAGTACATCCCCCCATCCTGCCATGGTTAAATCACCTTTAAAATGAGTTGTGTAATCACAAGCAGTTCTAGTGCTCCCTCCCCTCTCCTGCCTTCAATGTTTACTACCCAAATCCCCTCGCCCTCCCTCCCTCCCACCCACCCTTACACCCCCATATAAACCCTGCATCAGTTATTATCTCTATGCATCACTCCTGTGCTTTACAAACTGAGAAACCCAGCAGAAACAATTAAAAAAGTCAAAATAAAGTGGTAAGGATAAAATGATAATAATAATAATATAAAGAAAAAAATACAAATAATGATTAACAATGAAAAGACCACCATCAATATTTTAAAAGCCTGGGAAGAAATTTTTTTTGATGGAATACACAAGAGATACTTGTACCTAGAAGAAAATTCAGGTTGGGTCAATAGGGAGGTCAATTGACCAAGTATCAAATTTGATTCTGCATAATTAAGATTACAATGATCTCTGTCTGATGGTAAGGCTGGTCAAGACCCTTGCCTGTGGCTAATGGGGATCAGCCCGGGGCTTCATCTGAGTAGGTAGCCTGCAGATGGGTCTTGGGCTCCCACTGTCGTCCATAGCTTTCTACCAATTGGGTGTTAATAATTTTAGCTCTGATAGTTTGCCCATTGTCATATTTGAACCTTGTTATTGTCAGCTTTGGATCACGACAGCTGGTGTGTTTCTTCCATGTGGACTTTGTTGACTCCTCGCTTAGATGACTGCTTGTTTGAATACAAGCCTTTAAGATCCCAGGCACTATTCTGATTGACAGCTGGACACCATCTGCTTTCTTCGCCACACTTTGCTGTGGCACCCTTAGAGTCAGTGATCCTTTCATGGCAGTGAGTATCGAACAGGGCCATGTGATCAGAACTTACTGCTCTTGGATTGGGGCTAGAGTAAGTAGGAAACCAGAATCCGTCTGTATGTCCATGGTATATGCACGAATCAGGTTTACTTTGGTGGCCATAAGAAGGCCAAATCCAAACCCCATACGACCAACTACACCAATAATAGCAACAAGCCAACGAGCAAAGAAACAGAAAAGCAAAACAAACAAAAACAAGCTAAAAGCAGGAAAACAAAAACCCCTAGAAACAAAAATGGACATTGTCGTCTATCATCCCTCTGGGGTATAAGGCAATTGCACTGCTAATATCATTTTTTTCAATGACCCAGCACTCCAGACACTGTCTATATGGGAAGTCTATGGGAGTACAGTTCCACCTTGAGCCACAACCCATGAGTTGTTGCCCTACACAGTTCAATCTACCATTCAGCTGAGCTCTGTTTACCCTAAGTATGAGGACTGGTGCAAAGGGAGACCTTCCTAGATCAATTTTTCCAAGTGCAGATCCAAACCTGTCATGCCCCTGCAAGGTGGGCATAAAGGTACTAAATATGGTGATTCTGGGTCCCTTTCCATTGGGCACTCACCAAGCCAGAGGTTCCCCCCAAGGTCCGATGGCCACCCCTTCCACTGTCCTAGGTCAGTACTCTCTGCTTCCTCTCCCATCCAAGTACCCCAGTCCTTAGTCCAAGGGTGCAGGCAACTATGGGGCAGGGCTCAGTTCATTCAGTTAGGCCTCTATGTTAAGTCTTTCTGGTGTAGCACCCATGTTATGTCATGCTGCCTACAAGGTCAATTTCCAAGGTCATCAGTGCACTTAGTCCATGTCTTAGTTCACCGAAGGTTGGGTAGAAAGGTATTCGTTGTGTCTACCCAGGAACATAAAATCTGGCCCATTGTCCCCCTAGGTTCCCTACAATCATTGTTTAGCATCCTTTTTCCAGGTGAGATTACTTTGCCCCAATCCCCTACCACACTCTCAGTGTGTACTCCAAAACATAGCTGTTCCCCTTTCCTGGTCTTAGCTTGATTTTCCAGCAAGATTCTCCTTCCATCCCTGTGGGGGGAGGGGCCCATTGCTTGCCCCAGCCTTGTTTCGATGTTGTATAGCCTCTAGTAGATGGTCAGCTCCCATTTCCCCCCTCTTGAAAGAGTGACCTCAGACAATACAAGGTCTCTTTGCTCTCGTGAAGTGAGCAAAAGGGAGGCGATGTGTGATTCGTGGCCAGTAAGTAGACTTTTCTCCTTTTGTTCAGGAATTGTTCCTATTGTTTGTTCAGTTGGTATTTCTTCTTCTAGTAGTGGACTCATACAATGCTTGTCCTTTTATGATTGACTTACTTCATTCAGCATAGTGGTTTGAAAGTCGGTCCATGTCATGTGGTGTTTCATGCTCTCATCACCGTTTTCCAGGGATGCGTAATATTTCATTCTGCACATGTACCATCGTTTCTTCAGCTATTCTTCCACTGTTGGGCATCTGGACTGCTTCCAGTTTCTTGCTATTGTGAACTGTGCTGCTATGAATATTGGAGAGCATACCTCCACTGGTGTTGTGTCTCTTATTTCCTTAGGGAATATGCCTAAACGTGGTATTGCTGGATTGTGTGGGATTTCAATTCCCAGTGGATTTAAATATCACCATATCATTTTCCACAGTGGCTTTATGTAGTTACAAGTCCACTGACGGTGTATGTGAGTTCCAATCTTTCCGCATACTCTCTAGCATTTGTTGGTTTCTATTTTTTTTTTTACAGGGGCCCTAGCATTGTGGGTGTAAAGTGAGAGCTCATTGTGGTTTTAATTTGCATTTCTCTGATGGCTAGTGATCGTGAGCATTTTCACATGTGTTTGTTACCCATTTGCACTTCATTTTTGGTGAACTGCCTGTTCTTATCTTTCCCCCATTTCTTAGTTGGGTCTCCTGTTATGTTCTTATTGAGCTGTTGTAGAGTTCTATATATTTTGGTAATTAGCCTTTTGTCTGATTTGTTGTTTGTAAATATTTTTTTCTCAATTTGTGGGCTCTCGTTTCACTCCTGATGAAGTCGTAATTTCAGCATGTCCCAGTCCTCTATCTTGTCTTTTGCTGTGTGCGCCTCCTCCATTATACTTGGTAGTCTACGCATGCCCTGCAACAGGGCCCGTAGGTTTGTTCTAGACTTCTCACTGATCACCCTGAGAGCTTTGGGGTTTACAATTCGGTCTTTAATCCATCTCGAGTTCGTTTTTGTGCATGGGGAAAGGCATGGGTCCTATTTTATTCTTCTTCATGTGGAAATGCAGTTTGCCCAATATCATTTGTTGAAGTGGCTGTCTTTCTCCCATTGGATATTTCTAGATCCTTTGTCAAAGATTAGATGCCTGTAGGCTGCTGTAGCTATGTCTGGTTTTCTGTTCTGATCCATTGGTCTATGTACCTCCCACTGTATGAGTACCAAGCTGTTTTGACTACTGTGACTATGTAGTAGGTTTTTAGGTCAGGCAGTGTTAGGCCTCCTACTTGGTTCTTTTAAAGAAGTTCTTTGCTTATCCTGGGTCTTTTGCCTGTTCATATGAAGTTGGTAATTTGTTTTCCCATTTCTTTAAAGACTTTATTTGGGATTTGAATTGGTATTGCATTTTATCTCTACAGTGTTTTTAGGTAGTTGTGTTAGTCAGGGTTCTCTAGAGAAACAAAACCAGGGCATTTATGATTACATATATGGATAGGTTTATGTAGCAAGAAGGAATATAACAGCTAATTAGTCCACACACCAGTACAGAGGGCTCAGTTCAACTCACTTTTGTGAAATAGTTAATATACTGAAGATTCTTCAACTCACTTGGCTGACAGTCCAAAGCCAAGGAAGCAGACTGCAGAGTCTGCCCTGAGGCAAGGCAGGCAGGGTTGGCCCTCAAGCAGCAGACAACAGGGCAGGGCAGCAATAGTAAGTAACATGGGAGCATGTCTAAGTGATATAAGCACAGGGACATGACCCACCAGCAGTGTGGAGAAGTGGGTGCCTGAGGAGCCTCAAGGTCTATAGCTGCACAGCAAGGCAACATGATCCATGGGTTGACTCGGCCCACAGGTAGTGCAGCACAAGGTTGAGGCAAAGGACTAACGCGAGCAGCAGCACACTGGTCCGATCACCAGGGAGAAAGAGAGAGAGAGGGAAGGCCAGCCTCGGAAAGTACTTATTTCGGTAGCCCTCCAAATCAAGCTGCGACCTGATTAAACTGCCCACATGTTCCTATGGAGGCCTAGTTGGCACAATAAACCTAACTATTACAGTAGTACTCTCATTTCACAGTATTAAGACTGCCTGTCCATGAGCATGGGATATTCTTCCACATATGTAGGTCCTTTTTAGTTTCTTGTAGTAATGCTCTATAGTTTTCTCTGTATCGTTTCTTTTAAAATTTATTTCTTTATTAAGTTTATCCCTAAGTATTTTATCTGTTGTGTGGTTATTGTAAATGGTATTGATTTTTTAAATGTCCTTTTTGTAGCTTTCTTTGCGGGCATACAGGAATCCAATTGCTTTCTGGGTATTAACTATGTATCCTGCTACATTGCCTAATTCCTTGATTGTTTCCAGCAGGCTTTTTATGGAGTCTTTCGGGTTTTCTATATATAGGATCATATCTGAAAATAGCAAGAGTTTCACTTCTTCTTTGTCTATTTTTATTCCCTTGATTTCTTTTTGTTGTCAGATGGCTCTAGCTAAAACATCGGTTCTCAACCTGTGGGTCGCGACCCCTCTGGGGGTTCAGCGATCCTTTCACAGGGGTCGCCCGATGCACAACAGTAGCAAAATTACAGTTATGAAGTAGCAACGAAAATAATTTTATGGTTGGGGGGTCACCACAACATGAGGAATTGTATTAAAGGGTCGTGGCATTAGGAAGGCTGATAACTACTGAGCTAAAACCTCCAACATGATGTTGGATAAGAGTGGTGATAGGGGACATCTTTGCCTGGTCCATCTTCAGTGGGAATGTTTCTAGCTTTTCCCCATTGAACATGATGTTGGATATTGGTTTCTCATACATGGCTTTTATTATGTTGACGGATCTTCCTTCCATTCCTATTTTGTGAGTGTATTGAGCAGAAATGGGTGTTGACTATGGTCAAATGCCTTTTCTGTATCTGTTGATATGATCGTGTAGTTTTTATTATCTTATTTATGTGGTGGATTACATTGATCGCTTTTTCTAATATTGAAGCATCCTGCACACCTGGAATGAATCCCACTTGGCCATGGTAAACTATTCTTTTTGATATGCTGCTATATTCCATTGGCCAGGATTTTGTTGAGGATTTTGGCATCTATGTTCCTGAGGGATATTGGTCTATAATTGTCAATTGTGTGCAGTATTTTCCTGGTTTGGGTGTCAGTGTTATACTGGCTTCATAAAATGAGTTTGGGAGGTTGGTTGTGTTCTTCCATGTCTGGAAAGGTTTGTTCAGTATTGGTGTCAGATCTTCTTTGAATATTTGGTAGAATTCCCCTGTGAAACTGTCTGGTCTTGGGCTTTTCTTGGTTGGTAGTTTCTTAATGGCCTTCTACTGTTATGGGTATGTTGAGTTTTAAATATCTGTCTGCAGTAATTTGAGTGGGTGATGGGTTTCTAGGTGTTCCATTGCACAGTTTTTCATAGTGGTGTGTTATTATTCTTTTCAGTTCATTTTGATCTGTTGTAATGTCACCCTTTGCATCTCTTATTCTGAGTATTTGCATCTTTTCTTTTTTTCTGTTTGATAAGTTTGCCAGTTCTATTTTATTAATCTTTTCTAAGAACCAGCTTCTTGTCTTGTTGATTTTTTCCCATTTTGTTTTGTTTTCCATATCATTTATTTCTGCTTTGATCCTTCTGTTTTCTTTCCTTCTTTTATTGGAGGGATTGTATTGCTATTCTTGTTCCAGTTCTTCGAAGTGTTGTATTAGGATGTTAATTTTAGGTTTCTCCTCTTTATTCATGTGTGTGTTGATAGCTATAAATTGGCCTCTGTTTACTGCTTTTGATGAGTCCCAAACGTTTAATATGTTGTGTTATCATTCCTGTTTGTCTCAAGGAATTTTTAAATTTCCCTCTTTGTTTGCTTTATTACCCAGTCATTGAGTATTAGGTTGTTCAATCTCCCTGTATCTGTTTTTAAGTTTCTTGCTTATTTTACTGTTGATTTTCAATTTTATAGCTTTGTGGTCTGAGAAGATTGGTTGCAGAATCTCATTAAAAAAATTTGTTGAGGCATGATTTGCGGCCTAGTATGTGGTCTATTCTTGAGCATGTTCCATGTGTGTTGGAGAAGAATGTATACTGTTGTTATGTTGGATGAAGTGTTCTGTATCTGTCTATTAGGTCATTTGTATTGAGGTTTTTTTTTGTCTTTGTTGAGTTTTTTCTTGACATCTGTCTTTCCTTGAGAGTGGTGTATTAAAGTCTCCTGTTATTATTGTTGATGTGTCTTTAGCCTTTTTCAATTCTGTAAGAATTTAGCTGATGTATTTTGAGCATATTTCATTAGGTGCATATATGTTTATTATAGTATGGGTTCTTGAGCTATTCATCCCTTTATCATTACGTAGTGTTCATTCCTATCTCTTATTATGTTGTTTGTCTTGAAGTCTATCTTCTTGGAGATTAATATTGTTACCCCTGCTCTCTTTTGGTTGCTGTTTGCTTGGCATGCTTTTGTCCAGTCTCTGATTTTTAATCTGTTCATGTCTTTGTTTGTGAGGTGTGTTTCTTGTAGGCAGCATATGAATGGATTTTGTTTTCTTATCTATTCTGCTGTTCTCTGTCTTTACTGGTACATTTAGTTCATTAATATTCAGTGAAATTATTGGTAAGCATGTATTTGTTACTGTCATCTTGCTTTATATGTGTGTGTTGTGTGTTTGAATGTGTATTGTGTTTAGCTCCTTTCTTCTTCCTGCGTCATTTCCTTCCTCTGGGTGTTGTTTTGTGTGTGTTGGTTTTGTGAGGAATTGTCTTGTATGCTGGTTTCAGGTTTGTGTGTTCTTGCTGTTGGTTTTTAGGCCATAGTACTTCATTATTTTTTGTAGCCATAGTACTTCAATATTTTTTGTAGTGGTGGTCGTGCTTTTGTGAATTCTTTTAGTTTCTCCTTGTCTTGGAATACTTTTATTTCTCCATCATATTTGAGTGATCATTTTGCTGGATATAGGATTCTAGGGTGACATTTTGTTTCCACCAGTACTCTGTACCTGTTACTCCATTGTCTTCTTGCCTGCATGGTTTCTGCTGAGAATTCTGAGGTTATTCTAATTGCTGAAACTTTGTATGTAACTGATCGTTTATCTCTGGCTGCTCTTAGAGGTTTTTCCTTGTTGTTGATGTTAGAAATCTTGACTACAATATGCCGGGGAGTTTTCCTTTTGGATCTCTCCTGGCTGGGGTTCTTTCAGTTTCCTGAGTAATTATCTTTTCCTCCTTTAGACATTGAGGAAAGTTCTTTTGCAGGAGCTCTTGGACTGTTCTATGGGTAGTTGTTCCTAATGGAGACATTTGGACTATGTGGGTCAGAGTAAAGGTCTCAACGTATCATGGAAGCTATGGTACATGGACATGTCTTGAGTCACTTCATGCTGTTGTTGTTAGGTGCTGTGGAGGCAGTTCCAACTCATAGAGACCCTATGTATGGTAGTACAAAACACCACCTGGTCTGCGCCTCACAATTGTGTTTGTGCTTGAGCCCATTATTGTCCTGATGTCATCTCACAGCTCATCAGGTGTTCTGATATCAGTGTTGAATGTAGTAAATCTGTTCTTGAGATTTTCTTGAAATTCTCGTGGGATATGCTCAATGTCGTACTTTGGCCCTTGTGGGCTTATTTAGATTTTCTTCAGCTTCAACCTGAACTTACATGTGAGCAACTGATTGCTCCAGTTGGTCCTGACCTGGTTTTAGGTGCTAATAGTGAGCTTCTCTGTGGTCTCTTCCCACAGATGTAGTCAATTTAATTTCTGTGTATTCCATTTGGAGAAGTTCGTGTCTGTAGCCATCTTTTGTGTTGTTGAAAAGAGGTATTTTCTATGAACAAGTCACTGGTCTTGCAAAATTCTATTATGTGATATCCAGCTTTGTTTCTATCACCAAGGTCATATTATTCAACTATTGTTCTTTCCTCTTTGTTTCCAACTTTTGCATTCTAATCATCAATAATTATCAATGCATCTTGATTGCTTGCTTGATAAATTTCAGACTGAAAACACGTAGAATTCTGCAATTTCTTTATCGCTAGCTTTAGAGTTGGTGCATAAATTTGAATAATAGTTGTATTGATTGGATTTCTTTTTATTTGGATAGACATTATTCTATCACAGACAATATTGTACATCAAGATACATCTTGAAATGTTCTTTTTGGCAGTGAATGTAATGCCATTCCTCTGGATTATGTTATTATAATAAACCATATGATTTTCTGACTCAAAATAGCCAGTACCAGTCTTTTTCAGCTCACTAACGCCTAGAATATCGATTTATATGGGTTTCACGTCACCTCTGACAACTTCCAATTTTCCTAGATTCATACTTTACGCATCTCAAGCTCCAATTATTAATGGATGATTGCAGCTTTTCTCTTTCTGAGTTGTGCTTTATCAGCAAATGAAGGCTCCAAAGGATTTACTTCCAAAAGGGCTGTACTCCATTCATGTTATTGTGGTCAATTGTTCTTAGGGAAGGGAGCTCTTCCTCAGTCATATTTTGAGTGTCTTGGTGGGGCTTATCTAGCATTATCTCCGATAATGTCTTGCTTCAGTAACTGACGAATCCTTCACAGCGGATTTCCCTCTGTGGGTATTTCCTCTGAAGTGGACAGCCTATTCCTCTTCATCGCCTGTTCGTAGTCTGGAAACTCTGGTGAAACCTGTTCACTGTTAGATGACCCTGCTTTATTTGAAATACCAGTGACATAGCTTTCAACATCTCAGCAACACCCAAGCCACCCTAGTATGCCAAACTGGCAGGCAAGTGGTGTGAGTTATAACAGAGAAATTTCGTATAGGGATGGATTTTTCCATGCTCTTTCTTTCTAGGATTGTGTGCCAGTTTTTCTGTAACAATTTTATCCAACAAGTACATCCATAGTCAATTTGAGTTGAAGATTATTAATGGGAATTGGTACATTTTACAAACTCCAGAGGTGATTCAAATGGATAACCAAACTTGCGAATCTCTCTTACAGACTATTATCAAATAATTCAATTACTCACTAGTAATGACTACAGCCTCAAGGAGTCCTCCACATTTTGAAGTACAAAGGACAAGGTTAGTTGCTTCGTACTTCAAAAGAGGCCCATGACTTGTCAGATTAATCAAGTAAACTCTGAAAAAGTTGCTCAAATGGAAAAGTTCACACCTACACACCTCATTACTCATCTAAGAATGTATAGTGCCCTGGGCATAAAAGCTATGGGTCTAGTTATAGGATAGTCTAAAATATGGCTCACAGATAATTAGAAGTAGACATTCTTCCACTCCTCATCATGAGATGCTGTTAAATCCCTTCATCTGCTCTTATTTATATAGCTTTTTCCTACAAAATAGGAACACCATCTGCCATAAACTCCACAGAATTACAGTGACAAACAATTAAACATGCCCTTGGGTTATGTGTTAATAGCCAATTAGCTGCAAACAGAACCACACAGGCAGTGGATGCCTGTCCAAGGTCAATGGTGCACAGGGATTCACAAGTCCTCCTTCACCCATCCTCCCTTCTCTTCCAATGACCTGTTTGCCTTTCTCTGTTTCTGTGTCCTCCCTCAGAAATGCACTCTACAGCAGGAGAATTTGTTTTGGCAAGTCCACATGCTGACCCGTGTATGGTTCTGGATGAGTCTTAGGAGCTTTGAAGATTGCAATCGTATAAGGACAAGATGTGTCTCAGTTGTTGACCAGATTTTAAAAGGTAGAACAGAGATTGGTGAATGGAAGAAAAAAGGGCATCTAAGCAACTGGGTCTTTTTTATTGATGTCTTAGATTCAAGCCCTAAAGTTCATAAGATGGCTTTTGAAGCTGGTATTTCTGGCATCTGAGTTCATGTCACTGATGTGTGTGTGTGTGTGTGTGTGTGTGTGTGTGTGTGTGTGTGTGTGTCTGATGAGGGAGATAGTGAATGTCCACTTGATGTCTGCCCTGAAATGTACTCACATAAAGTTGGTCATGGATGTTGGCTCCATGCTTCAGCAGCGTGTCCACCACTTTCATGTGCCCGTACTGA
This sequence comes from Echinops telfairi, assembly GCF_000313985.2. NCBI lineage: Eukaryota > Metazoa > Chordata > Mammalia > Afrosoricida > Tenrecidae > Echinops > Echinops telfairi. Next base: position 9,458,499 of record NW_022111300.1, read on the forward strand.
CTGGCAGCCAGCAGGGCGGTACCCCCATCCTATCAACATGAGAAGTAGACACAAGTTAGAAAATAGGGAGGTGAACGTCCCCACAGATACTCTGCACCTAGCCCTGTATTTGGAAACAAATTTTCCCATAGATAATGAGCTCATTTTTCTTTTATTCCTTTTTTTTTTGTAGTCATGCTGCAGTTCATCTTTATAACAACAATATGGTGTAAATTTGGGTGGCTTGCTAGAGAAACAACGTTATTAGGATTAATTTAGAATTTCCCATGACAAATGCAAACACACCTATTTGCCTCTCAATAGCAAAATCAAAGAACCAGATGTTTGAACTGTGATCAGTTACATCTTAGAACCACCAGAAGCACATTCGAGGGCTCCTGGTCCGAGACCCTCTTTGGCAAATATGGCTTTCTCCCTGAAGTTAGAAACCCAGCTGAGGAAGTTCTGCCCAGCTATGCCCTGAACTGCAAGCAGAACGATGAGGCGGAGAAGCTGGGCTCTGAAGTGTGGGGAATTGAGAAAAGATAAACCAAAGCCTGAGACTGATGGGCGCAAGGATTGGACATCCAGAAACAGCTGAAATGAGGGCACTTTTATGAAGTAATGCTCTGGGCCATGGCTCTGCTGGGTAAGAGTTGCATCCTCAGGAAGCATGGCTAAACACAGCTCGTTTCATGTGCCTCTCGCCATCCTACTTAGCATTTGCCTCTGAACATGTGCCAGTTTGTCTGAGCCTCTTTTAAAGTGTGGGCCTAAAACTAAAGTTGAGCTATAAACACAGCCTGTAAAACAGATGTGGTCTGTGGTCTTTACGTTGTTGCATTTAGCCTACTTTCATGTGGTCTCAGTCAGATTAGCTTTTATGTCAACCACATCACACAACTGAGTGATGGAGTTTGTGGTCAACTACAATCCTTAATGGTTTCCTCAGGTGCTGCAGCGGAGGCGCTATTATTGCCCATCTAGAGTGGTTGAGTTGTTGCCTTGGGGTAGTGCATTTGTATGTGGACATCTGAACTAATTATAAATAATGGAAGGACACGTAATCCAGTCCTGATATACATCGCATGAGAAAGCTTCAAAAAAGTTCATGGAAAAATGTACTATCTTTTAATTCCATGAGTTTTTTGAAGTCCCCCCTCGTAAATATAAAGTTGTATGGTTTTTAAATCTTGGCAAAGGTGTTTTGGTGTTTGTTCAGGATTCAAGCTCCTTGGGTCCAACCCCCAGAGGATCTAATTATGTAAGTCTGAGGTGAGGTCCAAAGGAACCTTGACCGGTCATCAGGGCACAAGTGTATGTGTAGGTACAAGTGGGCTTTGCATGGAGAAGCGTTTGTGTTCACAAGAAGACGGCTGGGTGAGGGTCGAGCTATGTGGTGGAAAAGGTGGACTTTGAAGTATGGGCAATGGAGAGAAAAAAGGCCAAAGGCTGCTGGGAGCGGGGACTGGGCATCAGGAAATTGCCTTCCAGTCTCAATGCACATTTTCCAGGTCACTGCCTGATAAGGCCATAGAACAAATAAACGTGATAGAAGAGCTGATGCCTTTCATTTATCCACACACATTTTGGGGGGATACGGATTGAATAGCAGTGCGAAGAATTGCTTAAACAAAGTGAATTTTGATGACAAGGTCCGATTAAAATTCAAAGACTCTTGACACACTCTTTTCCCATGGAAAACTCTTAGACACCTGCAGCTTACCGAATGGAAACATGTGGAACTCCCCATCCCGGCCTCACGTTACCTGGATTTCTGGGACAGCACAAATAGGCTAATGTACAAAGGCTTTGAGCCAGCAGTAACTTGCTAACCAAGAAGATTTCAGCAGCAATTTGGGTTACACACAATCATTTTTCTTTTGTTGAAAGCGGTAACACTTAGGTCTTGCAACTTTACTTTATATTTTTTTTGTATCACGTTTAGAGTAAAACACAGAATAATAATTAGGGTGAGATATATATACACATATGCTTTGTATCTGATGTGTAATATAGGAAGTGTGTCTGGAGATATGCACACAGTCCAACAGCAAGCTTCAGCAAAGACAAAAATCCTTCCGATCAACTTAATAGTAAAGCTTGTAGTAGGAAAACAAACCAAACCCCAAACCTCCCTTGATAGCTAAAACTATCACATGCTAATGGATTCAGAAAAGGTTCAGGAACTTAAAAATTGTGATTCGGTAAAACGTAAGCTGGTAAGTACAAAAATTCTCCAACTACACAGACATCAGATAAAATCATCTGGGGACACAAAAACTGATCTTTCTGCAGTCTCAGATCCTTGACCCATATATCAAAAATGAAAACAGAAATCAACGATTTCTATAAAGGAAGAGCCACAATGCCTTGCTCAAGGATGCACCTTGTCATTATATTGCAGAGCTCCATGAAGATGGCTCATGAAAGCAGCCTATGTGTCAAACCTCTTAGAAATCTCACAGATTCACGAGGAAAACCAACATGCTTTCCACAATTCCTATCATTAAAAAAAAGCCTACGAACACAGGGAAACTTATAAAAACACTTGTGACTGTACCCACCCTGGTTACAAAATGCAGGAAGCCACCAGTAGAAGACTCAAACTGATTCCCCACTGAGTTAGTTAATTGTGCCAGCCTGGCCGATAATCACATGTGGTGCTGGTTGAAAGGCG
>NW_022111300.1:9464809-9486822 GCF_000313985.2 Echinops telfairi
TAGTTGGGTAGTGGGTATAAAGTAATCCATCTTAACAGCACATAGGGGTATCACATGGCCATCAGAAAGAATAACCAGGAGTGGAGTGCATCCTTTGTATCACAAGATTTCTGCATATTGAACCTCCACAGTCCAAGAGCACCATAGAAACAGAACGTTCATATATATATATATATATATATTTTTTTTTTTTATATATATATAAAGAATGAGGCAGAGGGAGATTGGAAGGAAAAAAATATATATATATATAAAAAGAATGAGGCAGAGGGAGATTGGACCCACAGAGGAGGAAGAATAAACGAGACCACCAAGACAGAGATTGGAGTGATTGGGCCATAGTCAAGGAATGTTGCCAAATAAGATGGAGGAACCAAAGAACAAACTCCCCTGGATCCTCTGGGGAAAATATGGCTATACTGAGACTCTGATTTCAGGCTTCTGGTCTCCAGAACTGTGAGAGAACAAATGTCTATTGCTTTAAGACACTCAGTTTGAGGCAATGTGTTATAGCAGTCACGGGAAATTAATGTACTTTTTGTGTAATGTTTCAGAAACACTTAACCACTGCCACTGGGTAGATTCCAATGCACAGAGACCTTGTAGGACGTAGTGGAACTACACCCCTTTCCTAGGCTGCAGGTCTTTATGGGAACAGAAAGCCTCATCTTCCTCCCTCAGAGCCACACGTGGGTTTGAGTTGAGGACATTGTGGTTAGCAGCCCACTGTGTAAGCGCTATGCCACCAGGGCTCCTTTGGGATCTATTAGCATTCATTAATCCCAGGAGGAATTCTGGGTACGAAATTAAGCATCAACAAATAGAAAATTACCATTGAAAGAGATATCTGAGTAGCTCACCCATTAACTTCTCCTTTTGTGAGCCCAGTGCAAAAACAGGCTCAAAGTAGTTCCCAAACAGGAGCACCTTAACCAGCAGAACCCTGAATCCAAGCTTTAAATTGATCATGGTATTCTGAGACATGATTCTTCCCCCCACTTTTCCAAACCTACCCAAGGTTTGGTATCCAAATGAACACATATGAACAAAATCACCAAACTGCTCTTGTGAGCAATTGCTATGATTCCTATAAAGATGCTCTTCATTACTGCTTATTGAGCTACAGAAGAAGTTAATACTATAGTTTGCAGGCACAGCAAAGACAAACCCTTCTCTCCTAGCCCTTCTGCGGCTGTTGAGGTGGTAGGATCTCACCCAGCTGTGAGACACTGGACTAAAGATCACTCTAAAGGGTGAGGCTGTGTGTGGGAGAGAGCAGACGGCAAGTGGTTTGCATCGAAGCTATTGCGAAGTCCTGACTCCTGGTATCTGTGAATGTGATTGTGTTTGGGAGCAGGGTCTTGGACGATGTTTGGTTACGATCATACGGAAGTAGGATGTGTTCTACTCCAGCCTGAGTGCTGTACTTATAAAGGAGAAGAGACACAGAGAGACAGACAGAGGGAAGGCACAATTACTCAAGCAAAGGAACGCCTGGGACTACCAGAGGTTAAACGCGGACCGGAGAGGCTCTTCCTCCAGGCCGGGATTCGGCAAACTTCGGCTTGAGAGCCATAGCTCTTTTGGTATGTACATGTGGCGCTGAAGTAAAATAGAAAGGATGTTATTATTCAGATAACAGTGACTTATTTGTAAAACTATATTTGTGATGCTTGGATAATTATTTTTCTTTAATTGTTGTAAAGGACATCTCCAGTCTGCCGACCCCTGCCCTAGTTTTGGGAACCAGCACAGGCCCCGGATTCAGAATGCTGTTAGTTGCTGAGGAGTTGATCCTGGCTCACGGAAACCCTGCTCCTGAGCCCTCCCTGTGATGAGGTTTTCACTGCTCAATCTCCAGGCCTTTCTTCCTAGAGCATCTTCGAGTGAAAGCTCTGCTGAAACTGTGCAGCATCATAGCGCCGGGCCAGCCTCCACTGAGAGAAGGTAGTGGTTATGTATGCAGTGTGCTAGCTGGGAATTGAACCTGGGTCTCCCACATGGACGAGAACTCTGCCACTGACCCATCAGCGCTCACAAAATCAGACTGCAAGACAGTACATTTCTGTACTTACAGGCCACCCAGCTGTAGCACTTCAGAATTGAATACAGGGAACAATCAGGCAGACCATAGTAGAAGAACCTATGACAACATCGTCCCAAGGAAAAGCCTCTATCTCGGGCCAAGCCTCAGCCAGCCTGCCCCAGGAAGGCCCAGACGACATGAGCATTCACGGAGCCTTCTGCATCCAAGGCAGGAGTAATGTTTTCCCTTGGTTCCCACAGAAGACAGCAGTAGCACCCTCCCTTCCGTACAGCAAAGGATATTGGATTCCAGAAACCTTAGGAAGGACACACACCTGGATGCAGAAACTTGGCAAAACTGGGACAACGCTCATCTTCTGAAAGGACATTGCATTTTAGAAGCTACCAAGGGTCATTTCCAGTGAAGCGGCTTCACACCGACTCCTTCGGCAGCTCCTACGTCTGGGAGCTATAGTCAAACTAATATTGCTAGCCCTCAACAGCAGTGGTCTTTCAGGACCACCGGCCTCCAGTTTGTCTTGCTAACAAGTTCCGCATGTCTGGACAGCCAACCTGCCAAGCCAAGAAAACAACGGCAGGTACTCTCTCAGAAAACAAAGATTCTGATATTGCAAAATGGATTAAGAGTGAACCAAAGAAGAAGTCTGTTAAAAGTTCCACAGCATGGCAAGGCGTTCTCTTGCAGCTTCCAATACAAGCGGGGAGTGGGGGTGGGTGGGGGTTGGTGCTCCCTCCCTTTGGCTCAGCAGCTCCATGGCCCGATTGGCAGGGTCTCAGGAAATTCAGGGGCTGACTGGGAACTTGCCCAACAGCACTACTGAGCCACCCAGCCAACCTCAGATCTTGGTTCCCTTTGGGTAAATCCCGAAGGCTCATTGTGCTCAATGCACGGTGATAGGCGTATGCAAGCTGAGAACGCAGCCCCCACCTCTAATGTCCCCAAGAACAATTTTCATCTGCAGTGAGATCGGTGTCCACTAGACGGCATCAGCTGAGCATTTGGATCCAGAGAAGTATAAAATCGTAAAAACCGTAGATTGGCTAGAAACCAAACCAATATTTCTTTCCTCTATTTTCTCAATTCTTGAGAGAGAGAGAGAGAGAGAGAGAGAGAGAGAGAGTTGTGTTGGAAGTGACTTTCAGAGCAATTTTATTTTAAGTAAGAAGATCGGGGTCATATTGCTTTTATTAGAGAAAATCTGCCTTTCTTTTTAACATTATAATAAGTCAGTGGGTTGGAAAGAGGGAACCGATGACAAGGATCTACATGTGACCTCCTCCCTGGGGGACAGACAACAGAAAAGTGGGTGAAGGGAGACATTGGACAGGGCAAGATATGACAAAATAATAATTTGTAAACTATCAAGGGCTCATGAGGGAGGGGGGAGCGGGGAGGGAGGGGAAAAAAAAGAAGACCTGATGCCAGGGGCTTAAGTGGAGAGGAAATATTTTGAGAATGATGAGGGCAATGAATGTACAAATGTACTTTACACAATTGATGTATATATGGATGGTGATAAGAGTTGTATGAGCCCCTAATAAAACAATTAAAAAATAATAATAAGTCAGTATAAAGCCGGGAGGGAAAAAATAGATTAGGGTAAACTTCCACTATAATTCTAAATGGGTCTCAACATTTTCTCTCATAGAGAAATTAACTGCTGATGTGAAAATGACCTAACGTTGCGAGGTGTCACAGACTGGGTTGGCTCACAGGAACCCTATGTACAAGGGAACGGAACACTGCCCAGCCTGCCCCACCCTGACAATTCCTACTTCTATGAGCTCATTGTCGTAGCCACTGCGTCACTCCAGCTCTTGAGAGGCTACATCTTTTTCACCAACTCTACCAAGCATAATGTCCTTCTCCAGGGGCCGGTCCTTTCTGATAACATAGCCTGAGGACTTGAGACAAGTCCAAACCTTGCCATCCTTGCTTCACAGGAGCACCCTGGCCGTACAATACGCCGGAGGTGTTGCCGGCTTGGTTTCAGACCACAGCAATAAAGCGGAGATGGTAATAACATGAGTCACATGGATTTTTGGATGAACAGAACCAAGCCAACTTCCTGACCTCTAGTTAATTCTGACTCACAGGCACCCTATGGGGCAGGTGGACCTGCCCCTGTGAGCTTGCGAGACTATAACTCCTTGTGGGAGACGAAAGCCTTGTCTTTCTCCCATGGTGAGGCTGGTAGTTTGGAACCAGTGACCCAGTGGTTCCCAGCCCCACTCGTAAGCACTACACTACCGGGACTCCTTCTTGGTTGCCTGGGGCATATCAAAGTTATATTGATATATAGTATATGCTACGGTCACCTATTAAGGAGTGCTGGTGGGTGCTGTAGACTAAGTCTTAGACTCCTAACTGCAAGGCTGGAGGTTCAAACCCACAGGAGACCGACGAGCCTTGTCTCCGAAACCCTATCGAGGAGTCGCTATGAGTTGGAATCAACTCCCTGGGTTTCAGTTTGGGGGTTGGTGGTCTAGTACGTGTATTATGAAAAAGTTGGAAATAGTCTAAGAATTTCCCTAAACCTGACATGCTACTGGGAAAATCACTCTGACAGAGCAGAGCCCAGAGTACCGGCCAAGCTGTTTACTGGATTGCAGATCTAGGCGGGGCTCCCGCCCAGCTCCGGGCATATCCAGGGTAACCACAAAGAGAAATGGCCTCCCCTGCAGCTGAGCGGCCCTGCGAGGGACTCTGTCCGGGAGAGCATGGCTGGCTTGCACAATGGTGGCATCCAGGAGTGGGACCTGCCGCACCCACAGGTGCTGTCTTACAGGACTGAGACTGGACCTTCTGGGATGGAGAAAAAGGAAGGCGTATTGTTCCTTCTTTGGGGTAGAAATGAGTTTTACTTTTTATGTTTAAAATGGAGCTTTAGTACCCATTTCAGATTTCTTAGTAGTGAGGCTTTCCACTTTAACCTCAGAATTCCAGGCACTTCCGAATGGGGTGGGTCATGTGGTGGCCATGGGCAGACTCTTAGTATTTCTGGTTGCCTGGCCTGGGCATGGACTTGACAGAGTGGGGGCTGTGTGCCTGTCACCCCAGCTATGGGTCCCTGTCTTCCGGTGGGCGCTGAGCTCAGTGCAGATGAAAATTGTTTTCATCTGGGGCGTTAGAGGTGGGGCTATGTTCTCAGATATGCAGATGTTCCTGGTCTGATTCAGTGGGGTGGGGGTCAGACACTGTAAAGCTGAGCTGAGGCCACTTGCTAGTGAGACTGGTCACAGTTTGGGGAGGTGGGATTCTTGCCAGGGTCCCTTCTGAAGGAGCGTCTGGTTACCTGTTTACCCAATGGCTTCTGTTTAACTCTATCTAACTGGTGTTTTGTTAGAAACATATTGGGATATAAGAGCCATTTGAGTTTTAAAAAAATAGCTGTTAGGGAAATTTCTCAAAAGGGTCTGGGAGAAGATTTGATCATGTGCATTTATTAGAGTTTCTCTGTACTACCCCTCTCTACAGATCAGGCTTTCTGGTCTATGTGATGGAGAAAAGACCCCCAGTTCTTTCCCTCGCGTGTCACCCAGCCAGAACGGGTGAGAGGAAGGCTGGCAGAATACCCTTTGGAACACCCGGCACAGGCAGGGCGGTGTGTCTTAATTTGCTCTCCTGAAGCATGCAGTCCAGGCAGAGAGAGGAGTCTATTGACTTGATGAATATTTGATTTATCCCTTGTGCCTTAGTAAAGGACTGTGGGGTGAATCAAGGGAAACTAAGCAGTCCACTCTGGTCTGGAGCTTGTCCCATAATCCACATCAAGTCTGAGTCATGGGGACTGACAGGGCAGGTTCACTCCAGGGATGTGTTCCCATAATGGTCAACTAATGGACAGAGCCCCTCAGATCTGATCCTGGAAGTTTATGAAATGTCCCTGCCTCCTCATTGCTCCCCTTGACCCGTCCACCAGGTAACCTCCAACCAGCCTGCCTTGAAAGGTGTGTGAGAAGAGGCTCACACTTTCATCCGACGGTCACTTACATGCTTTGCAGTTGTTGTTTTTGGAGGGGAACTTATTGAACACATGGCTAGTCGGACAAGTCTTTTGAAAATATGGTTTGGTGTGGAAGGTTCGGCAGTCCCAGTAAGTGAGCCCATCAAGAATAGGTTGGTGAATTCAACCTTACAAATCCGGCTAGACCAGAGCATGTACACGGGTACAGATAAGAGCCAGAAACACGGGGAATCCAGGACAGATAAACCCCTAGGACATATAATGAGAGTAGCAATACCAGGAGGGGAAGGGGAAGGTTGGGGAAGAAAGGGGGAACCGATTATAATGATCTACCTATAACCACCCCCCCCCAGGGGAATGAACAACAGAAAAGTGGGTGAAGGGAAACATTGGTCAGTATAAGACATGAAAAAATAGTAATAATTTATAAGTTATCAAGGGTTCATGAGTGGGGGAGGGAGGGGGAGAAAGGGGAGGAAATGAGAAGCTGGTACCAAGGGCTCAAGTAGAAAGCAAATGTTTTGAGAATGATGATGGCAACAAATGTACAAATGTGCTTGACACAATGGATAGATGTATGGATTGTGATAAGAGCTGTATGAGTCCCCAATGATTAAAAAGAAAAAGAATAGGTTGGTGACTCAATCCATCTAAAAACATAATGATCTCTATACTAAAGAGTTACAGTTTCAGAAACTCACAGGGGCACTAGTGGGACCGCGTACCAAAGGTCGTCATGAGTATGTGAACATCCTATCAATTCTGTAGCATCGTATCCCCAGAGAGGAAGTAAGACCGGCGTTCAGCTTGGTGTCCAGTGTAGGAGTGTTCAAGGCTCGTGGTGAAAGTCTGGCAACCTCTGACGGAGTCCCGTGCCTGACAAGACCCTCCACTGAACCACATGGATGCGCTGTCACAGAATGAGCTCCTGAGTCTAAGCTTTCCTGTCCCATAGGAGCAAAGCAGTGATTATCCCCCACTCCAGACCAATGCAGAGTCTCGCAGTGGTACAAATGGTTAATGTGCTCAGCTGCCAATCAAATTTGGAGTTGACCCAGAGGTGCCTCATAAGAAAGGGCTGGCAATCTATTTCCAAAAAAGCAGTGATTGAGACCACTAGGGTCCACACAGCTACTCTCTGACACACTTGGGTCGTCCCTGAGTCAGACCTTACCCATTCGCTGTTGGGAACACTGCCCCGTCTCTCACCCTGGCAATGCCTACCTCTCTCTGCAGATTGATGTCCGCTCCCTGCAGAACCAGTTCCCGCACGCAGTCCAGGTGACCAGCATAGGAGGCTACCATGAGGAGCGTGGTGCCGTGCTGCACAGAGGAGAAACAGGCAGAGTGAGGTCAGGCTCAGAGAGAGTTCCCGGAAAAGACTGCAGACACATCAGCCCATTTAGGACACGACTGAGCTCCAAATTTCCTGCAGTCATCAAAGAGCCTCGTGAATAATCTTATCATGCCGAGTCAGTGGGAAAAAAAGGGAGGCAGCGATTGGCAGAGGTTGGACTTTAACTTACAAATGCACTCATTTCTGTTGCCTTCAGACGTGCAGTCCAAGGGAGCCAGAGAGACTGGCTTTTAAGGCGGCAGCGAGAGAATGACTTCACGTTAGGATTCCTGAGCTAAATCAGCATTATTAGTGAAAAAATATATATCAGGTGGTATTGGTGGGTTTCCTGTGTGTAGAAGTCTTTATCTTCAGAGTCATTTGGGTAAAGAAGAAAAGTATTTCAAAGAATCGAAAGATAAACGTGAGAAGAGGCAGGAGCTTTGGCGCCCAAGCCCACCTTTGGCATCCTCCAGCAGTGTAATCTGGGCAAGTTGTTGGACATGACTGGGCTCATTTACTCCATCTCCAACAAGCAAGGCCTGCCAAGATCTCGTTCCCCTTCAAGATTCAGGGACTTGAGGCCTATCATGTGCTATGGCCCTGGCCAAGTCGAGCAGACGTTTGTAGTCTCATCTATAGCTATTTCCCAGGGCTTCTGAATGGTGATCTCACTCACCACCTCTCCGCGCCCTGTAGACAGCTTTACCGGAGCGGAAGACAAGAGATAAGGGTGTGCTGATGAGGCAGGCTCCCAAGGTATGCGGCAATAAGTGACGTTAGAAGTTTGTTATTTATACCGTGGGATTCTGCAGGCATGCAGGATATGGGCACGGTACATGGCCTTTCAAAATCCCACTCTCCTCATCTGTATAATGGGGGCATAATAAAAGCATCTGTCTCTTTAAATGAATGAAGGAGACAATTCAGGCCATATGCTTAATAATGTGACACGGACTAGTGTTGAGTAAATGTTAGATGGTAAAATAATAGTTAAAAAACCATAAGGAAACCAAGCTTACTGGATGGCTACAGACTAGTGGGACACCCTCCCCACCCAAACTATGACCCTTAGTCACCCTACAGATCTGGAACTTGACCCCACTGCCATGTGAGAACAGTCAACCATTCTTGCCACCGGGCGGTATTTGGCACGAGGGGGAAGAACACAGAGAACACGGGACAGGGGGGAGAAGCCATGGTACCTGGAAGGGACTGTGGGGGGAGGACTTAAAACTAAGCACATACACACGGTTGAGCCTACACCTGATGGCCGCTCTGTAAACCTTCATCTAAGTGACAAAAAAGAGTTTCAGAAATGATATTTCAGTTCATGGTAAGCTGTCCCCTGGGCTTTTGTGGACTTGTGCGAATGGCACAGCGAGTTTGGGCAACGTCGTGCTGACTGTGGATAAAGACACCCGAAACAGAGTCAAGAACAGCTGCTGATCTCCCGACAAAGCTGCTTACACTGTGGGTTGCTGAAGTGAATGTGGGGGGAAGACCAAATTCGGCAGCAGTAAAAGGTTTCTGACCATGTGACCACCAAAAATGAATTCAACATCAAAGGAGTCATGTACCCGGAGTGTTACTGGCAGCACTTGTCCACGAAGCAAATTTCTTGAGAGGAAAGGGCTCATGAGTGGAGAAGTTGTAAGAAGCCCTGCAAGCCTAGGCAGTGCTTCTTGGCCACATGGCTATTTGGTATGTGAACATGACTTTCATGTGGAGGACACCATCTACAATTCTGTTGAACCCTTTCCTCAGTATTCTCCAGTGCTGGAGGGGAGAATTTAGTATGACTAACTTCCCCTGGAACGTAAGACATTTTATTTCGATATGAGAACCCTTGACTGAAGGCTAATCTGAATAGACAAACTATGAATACATTTAGTAGGTGAGAAAATATTTTGTCATGGCCTACAAAGATCTCAAAATAAATCAAAAGCCAGAGGAAATACAAATCACTCAATGTGGATACTTTAGAAATAATATTTTTTAAGAAGTAGCTTCGTTTGTTTTACAGTTAAGAAAGCCGCAGAAGAGGAAAGTGCTCTGCTTAAAGGCTTGAAGGTAATCAAGCGGCCATCAAGCTCAGAAGCAACAAAGCCCACATGGAAGAAGCACACCAGCCTATGCAACCACGAGGTGTCGAAGGGATCAGGTGTAAGGCATCATCAGAACAAAAAATCTTACCATAGTGAATGATGGGGGGAGTGCGGAGTGGAGACCCAAAGCCCATTAGTAGGCCACTGGAGATCCCCTTGCAGAGGGGTCTCGGGGAGGAGATGAGCCAGTCAGGGGGCGATGTAACAATGATGAAAAATACAACTTTCCTCTAGTTCCTAAATGTTTCCTCCCCACTCCCACTACCATGACTCGAATTCTATCTTGCAGGACTGGCTAGACCAGAGGAGGTACACTGGTACAGATAGGAACTGAAAATGCAGGGAATCCAGGACGGATGAACCCTATAGGACCAGTGGTGTAAGTGGTGAAACAGGGAGGGTAAAGGGCGAATGGGTAGGAAAGAGGGAACCGATTACATGGAACTGTGTGTGACCTCCTCCCTGGGGGACAGACAACCGAAAAGTGGGTGAAGGGGGACGTCGGACAGGGCAAGATATGACAAAATACCTATTTATAAACTATTGGGGGCTCATGCGGGAGGGGGGAGCGGGGAGGGAGGGGGAAGGTGAGGACCTGGTGTCGGGGGTTTGGGTGGAGAGAAAATGTTTTGAGAAATGATGTACAAATGCGCTTTGCACAATTGATGTGTGTATGGATTGGGATAACAGTTGTATGAGCCCCTAATAAAATGTTAAAAAAAAAAAAAAAGAGGAAAGTGCTCTGCAGCGGTCTTTCAATTCAGCATGAGGTTCAGGGATGTCGACACAGAAGTTGAGGCAAAGGAGAAAGAGATGGCAGAAGTTGTATCTGTTGATTTATTAAGCTACACAAAAATGTTTCCTTTATATTCAAAAATATTCCTTTATATTCAGCAGGACTTTAGATTTGTTAAGGATTCAATCTACTTTATAGTGTTGCCAGAGTTAAAATTTTAGTTTTCATGTCAACGCTAACTTATTGTCCCAGTTTTACTACTTGATGTATGGGCGTGTGTGTATCTTTTGATTTTGACCAGAGGATTAGCATAGGTGTACGTGCAAATAAACAATGAGCAAGACAAAGAAGTATATCCATGAATGCATCTAAAATGAGTACAAGAATCTGTCACTGCAAACTTTTGTGGTAAGCATGTTGTCAGCAGCAAATAACCAGTACTGGACAGCATTGGATATGAGCTAAGCAAAATGAATAAACAAACACACCATGTAAAGGAAGCCTGAACCTAGGAATTGAACTTGGATGGTAGCAAATTAAGACAGTGGTCTATAGAAGCCCAGAGATAAGATATTTGAAAAGCAGGAGGATGTCAGACCCAAGGTTAGGGACCATTCCCATGAAATCCCACAGGGCCAATCTCTGTATTCTAATGAATCTTACAGGTTTCCTAGGGGGTTCTGGGGCCTCAGGCCCTTCCGTATGTGCAGCATTAGCCTAAGAAACCAAGTACCACCACAAAAAACTACCCTGGAGCCTGCACTCCATGGTGGCACATGAGGTGGTGAATGCAGTGAGATTCGGGGGAAACAGGGCTGCCTCAAACATTTCCTTGCCCCTTTCATGCCACCAACCTGAGATGCCATTTCAAAATGAATGAGATGTTGGAAATTACTACTATCACTTAGAGTTGTTCCTTGGGGTTAGGGAATAAATGGATAAAATGATTGTTTTTGTAATGAAGGGAAACATAAACACATTCATGCTTATTCAAAAAACTAAATTTTTGGCTCAAAATAGCTACAGGTCACCCAGCTGAGAGACAGTGTGAGCCCTGAGGGCAAGAGGAAGGGTGGTGGGGAAAGGGGCCAGGTGGTGGGTAGTGTGGGGTGCTGTCTGGCGGGGAGGAAGGACTAGCAGAGCAGGGTGATCTTGGGACACCAGGAGGAAGACCCAGCAGCACCTTGCAAGGAGTGACTTTAAAAAGGGGAAAGCCAACCATTCAAGTGGTCAGGGTGGGTGAGGTAGTTTTGCCCAAGGTGGCAGTGCTGCCTCTTGAGGCAAATAAGACCAGCGTGGTCACTTCATCGATGCCCAAGACTCCATCACTCTGGGCTGTGGCAAGAAACACAGGGTGTTCTCCAAACGGGGCTAATCTTAAGAATGTCTAATGAAGAAACAATAGTACAAAGAAGTGTCTGGTTTGGAGCTGGTAGCTGGGCACTTCATTACCAGCCTCCTGGCCCTCGGCCTGCAGCTGGGAGGGAAAACTGTGGTTCTTGAGGCCTGGAGAGTGACAGCGCTGTGCAGAGACGAAAACAGGGCACTGGACTACCCAGCACCCTCTCCTTCCACCTTCTGACTACCTGCCCACCAATGCTGCCATTGGCCCACCCCAACAGGAAGCCAGCTGGCAGGCAAATCTGCCGCTGCAATGCATATTAAAGAGTCAGATTCTTGGATGTGAAGGAAGTTGGAGAAGAGGGGACAGTGGGTCTGGAGGTGCCAACCTGAGATGCTGTGCACTTGCACACACACACACACACCCTCCTGCCCCCTCCCCCCCACAAACACACATACCACCCTGGGGCTGGGGGCTGGTTTCACTTAGCACAAGAGTGCAATCACTGCTGGAAAGGGCACACCCTGTTTTCAGGAAAACAATCAGGATCAAACCAAAACATCATAGCTCGCCCTCAGCTGAGGCTCTCCTTGTCCAGCTGAGGGGGAGAGAGAGAGAGAGAGAGAGAGAGAGAATAGCTTCGAGCTAGGGAAGGAAAAGGCTAAGTGGGGCCTGCAGTGGGCTGCTATTGCATCTATTTTTATTTCCTGTTTTATTGCCCATGAAAGAACTTACTCTTGTAAAAGGTACTGAAAGGATGACAGAGGCTGGGTGGGGCTTCAGTATCTGTTTTCCTGTCCTTGTAGGAAAACAAAACAAAAGAAACAACAAAATCCCCCATGTTTGTGGAAGGCCCTCTCTGCTGTAAATGGTCTTTATCTTTTCCCAGAAGCAGTTGGCTTGAATTCTTTGGCTAAACCACCTTTTTTTCTTGGAATGTGCCAATTCTGGTTCCTGGTGCAGTGTCCCTCTCTCCAGCCTCTTGGGGCCTCCTGGGGACCACTCCAGTTTATGCATGTTAATTATTTCCTTTGCTTCTGATTCCACCCACTCCCCCCCACCCCCCTCTTTGAAGGTCACCATCTCACCCTGGACTTTTTGAAAAGAATAACACAAGCACACACCCCCAGAGGAAACAAGCATGGTGGGGGGAGGTGTACTCATTCGGGAGGGGCTCGCATGCCAAGGCGGGAGAAGGGTGAGCTCCTGGCATGCATGTACCGGCTCCGGGCCATACACTGTCTCTGCAGTCCACATCCACCCGGCCACTGTTCAGCAGCAGCTTCAGGAGGGCCAGGTTCCCTTTCCTGGCTGCCCAGAAGGCGGCGTTCGCCAGGGGAGTTTCCTTCTGCAAAAAACAAACCAAAAATGAAACAGGAGTCTTAACAATGGGCATTAGTCACAATGGCCACTTGAGCACCAAGTCTCAGGAGCACACACTGCCTTGAAGACCAGGCTTTGGTGGACAGTGCTCCTCCAGCAATCCTCGTGACCACAGGCATGGCCACACATTCTGTTTGCCCCCAGACACCCGAGCCTCAAGAGCAAGGCTGCTGCCCTGACAGCACTATTTGTGCTCTGCCTCCCACCCACGTCCTCCGTCACACGGCTGCCCCCATGCCCGCCACCACCATTTCAAGGCCAAGGTTCTGCTCAAACGCTCTTTCCTCCCTGAAACGTTTCCAAATTCTCCCTTCACCTCTACACTGGGCAAAATCTCCCCCTATTCTGGCTTCCCAAAGAAGTTTGCCCATCTGCACCTCTTCTCTGCCCTCCAGCCTTTCCAACTTGATTCCAACTGTCTGGGGGAGCACACCTCATCCCCCCAGCACGAGTGTTCTCCACTTCAGCTGCACCTGGCCAGAAGTTCTTGTGGGAAACCAGGAACATGGGGGCGGAAAGGACCGCTGCATGTCCCTCTATGGACTCTGCTCTCCCTTTGGCCATTTGAAAGTGACGAAGTGAATGCTGGAGCAGGGTGCCGGGAAGGCATGGAGCTGGGAAAACGGGCTCTGGGAAGTGAGAGTGGCAGGGCTGACTGCACTATAAGTTCCCTCTGAACAAATGCTTTGGATTTGTGGAGAACAGTCCAGGCGTGGGAGGAGGCCTCTGGAATCAGGCAGCTCTGGGCTCCAACCTTGACCCTGGACAAGTGACCGAACACAGCACCTGCCTGCCTTGAAGCTCATGGTTAGGAGGAACCAATGTAGATGAATCGCCCAAGGTAGTGCTCAAGATACCCAGCTGGCCCACAAAGGCTAGCTTCCTTTACAAAGTTAGAATCCATAGGCAACATGAAATGCAAAGCACTGGGATTAATAAAGCATTCTGCTGGTCTCAGGGAGTTGTAGAGTATTGAAAGTCCATAATAAAAGCACTTTGTGTGTGTGTGTGTGTGTGTGTGTGTGTGTGTGTGTGCATTAAAACCCCTTACCCTAAAAGCCTTTTATACAATGTGTTCTTAAATAGAGCTATTCAATTACTCCATGGCCCCCATCGTGGCACAAACAGTTGGCTGAAGGAGTGGATTCCCACTCGTGGTGTCCCCCTATGGGTCAGAGTAGAACTGCGCACCCCTGAGTGTTCCATGAATGGCTTCTCAGAAGGAGATCCTCAGGCCTTTCTTTTGTCGACTTGACCTTCCAAACTTTTGGTTGGTGGCTAAGTGCTTTCACCACTGGCACCATTTCAACCCACTGCTGTCAAGTGGATTCCAAATGTGTTAGTCTAGGGAAACAAATCCACAGAAACTCTTATGTAAGCATCCCAACCCAATGCTGCCCACGCCCACAAATCCAACATTAGCCCATATGTCCGACACCAATCTACAAAGTCCTCCTCCATCTCACAAAACACACACAATGACGCCGACTGCAGGAGGAAAGCCGAATCAGTGAAAGTGTAAGTATCTCAGCGCTGGCAGGGGTCTCCACACGGCTGCTCCAGCACCCAGGGCTGCATCGAGGTAGGTCCATGTGGCTTCTTCTCAGGGATGTCTTGCAGGAAGTGAGCCTTGCTAGGTGAAGCAGGGACTGGCTAAGGCAGCTGCCCCCTGGTCCGACCATCAGAGAGCAAGAGACCTGAGAACTAGAAAGGAAGGCTCACTGAGCCATTTATCTCTCCGCCCTTCAATTACTCCCACATGTGTTTATCAGCCAGGTTGGCACAATAAACTTTAACTATCTCACTGAGACACTAAAAGCCGATGGTTCAAAGTAGAACTGCCTCACAGGGTTTCCAAGGCTGTAAATAGAAGACTGCCCTATTGTTCTCCTGGAGGAGTGACTGGTAGGTTCAAACTGCCAACCTCTTGGCTAGTAGTCTACCCCTTTAACCATGACTCTATTAGTGCTCCTTCCATTTGTGCCACTAAGGCACTGAATACAACGTAGATAAGGTAGTACCTGCAATACAGAGAAGGTATGAAGTGCAATGCTTCATGAACTTCAAGAGAAACCACCGAGTTCCTCTCCCAAGCAGTCATCTCGGTCAGTGTGAGCCCACGGGTGTGAGGACTGGATTCCAGAAATCGTACAGCACACACAGTGCTGAGTGCTCTTGTGGCCAGTGGGAGGAGAGTGTGGTGAAGAAGGGCATGAGAAGATGATTACAGAAATACCTGGAATAGTTTCCCAGCTCACTCGTCGTTATTCTTAGGGGACGTTGAGCCCGTTCCAACTCGTAGCCATGCTATGCACAACAGAAGGAAACGGTGCCCGGTCCTGCGCCATCCTCGGGTTGTCCTTCAGTTGGCTCGTATGGCCGCAGCCACTGTGTCCGTGCATCTCCTCCAGGGCCTTCCTCTGTTTTTGCTGCCCTTCCACTTTTATCAAGCATGATGTCCTTCTCCGGGGAAGGTCTCTCCTGGACCTGTTCAAGTACGTGAGATGAAGTCTCACTGCCCTTGCCTCTGGAGAGCACTCTGGCATGCTTCTTCCAGGGCAGATTTGTGTGTTGTTTTGGTAGTGCATGGCACCTCGAACATTCTTCCCCAGCGCCACCGTTTAATGGTCTTCCTTATTCACTGTGTAACTTTCACATCACATGGGGTCACTGAAAAGACCCTGCCTTGGGTCCGGCTCACCTTAGCCCTCCAAGAGCCCTTCTTGCTTTCGACACTCTAAAGAGGTCTTGTGCAGCAGCTGCATCGCATGCCACGCGTCTTTTAGTCTTTGGACTGCTGCTTCCGTGGGCATGGATTGTGGAGCTCTGCAAGATGATAGCCTTCACATGAATCTTTTCTCCATTTTATCACGATGTTACCTAGTGGTCCAGTTGTGAGGATTTGGGTTTTCTTTTACACTGAGTGGTAATCCACACTGAAGGTTGCAATCCTCGATCTTCATCAGCAAGTGCTTCAAGTCCTCCTCGCTTGCAGCAAGCAAGGTGGTGACATTTGCATATCACAGGCTAATAAGCCTTCCTCCCATCCCGATGCCACATTCTTCTCCATGGAATCAAAATCGCAGCTTCTCTGATGATTTGCTCAGCATGCAGACTGAGTAAGTATGGTGAGAGGGTTCAACCCTGACACACACCTTTTCTGATTTTAAACCAGGCAATAGTCCATTATTTTGCACAACTGCCTCCACGATGAAGTGGAATTCCCATTCTTCTCAAGACTATCCATGGTTGGTTATGAGCCACACCGCTGAATGCCTTCGCAGACTCAATAAAGTCAAGTAAACATCTTTCCGGTGTTCTCTTAGCTCACGCAGGAGGACAGAGCAAGCAGCTTCCGGTCCAAATCAAGCTTATGCCTCCCCTGCAGGTGCACAGTTTCCAGTCCTGGGGTTCCCAAACTGCATTCCAACCCTTTGTAACTGCTTTTGCAACAGGTGTGAGTCTAATTTAGGAGCCCAGAGGGCCCAGTGGCAGCCTGCTTCTTTAAAGATTTACAGCCTTGGTAACCCCGTGGGGCATTTCTATGCATCCGAATGGACTTGACTTTTGTGGATTTGGTTTGGGGGTGGGGTCTAATTTGTTCCGTTGTTAGTAATTGGGTGAACGGCCAGTAATTGGGTGAACGGCCAGGCAGGTCTGACCTGTACAGTTAGTTAGGGAACAATGGCCTTTGAACAGAGATTGCACCAGGCCACCCTGAAGGCTGCGAGAGAAAGAGCATTTAAGAGACACCAGCCCTGTTGCTTCTCCTGAAACATGAAAACAAGAGAGTGATAAACCGTAATTCATTTTGTAATTCATTTTATTGATTCACCTTTGAAAAACCATCTGCCAACAGCAAACATTTACTGTCACGACCAGCTTTTCCAACAGCATCAGCTGCTCTCTTTGGGATGCTCTCGGGGATTTCTCTTCCTCTTGGGCTTTCTCCGTGATTCTTTCCAGCTCTGGGATGCAGGGGGTGTCATTTAGCATCTCTCTATTGCTGTGAAATGGTACCAATAGTCAGACTACCTTTCTCATGCGTTATTAGAATTAAACGAGGCAAGTCATGTGAGAATACTCAAGGGATATGGCTCTACATACTTGCACAGCGCTCAAAGCTCTTTAAACTCGGGTCCAGACAAATTCATTTCCCGGGTCACTAGTAGGTGCTAAGGACAGTGGCCTGCTAGGGCTGTGCCTAGAGGTACCAATCCATATTGGCCCCTCCCGCCATGGCTTCATGGCCTCATGGGAAAATAAGTCGCATCAACAGGTAAGAAAACATGATTATAGATGCTAATAGGGGCCTGCGGTTGCATGTGATAATCGCTCAAAGCACATCATGATCAGTTCTACTTGTGGAGGGTCCTCAGGAATAGCTCAGATGAGTTCTGAAAGATGAGCAGGGGTCTGCGTGGGCACAGGCAGAAGTGTTGGAGAAGCAAAGATATGAGGTGTCCATCACATGCTGGGACCCCTCACTAGCTCTGAAAGGATGAGGGGAGGGAGGGAGAGCAAGGACTGAGGTAGGATGGGTGGCCAGGGGCTAACTGAATGCTGGTGGGCTCCGGGGAGTCAGAAGTGCTTTGGGGTTAGGTGGACACCATCCCCTCTACACTTCAGAAAGGCCCCTGTGGCAGCTTCCCTAGAATGGTGTCTACAGGGGTTAGAAGATCCCTGCAGTGAACTGGGTAAGAGGTGATAGATGCCTGAGAAGACACAATGGTAATGGCAAGGAGAGGATGAGACAGACGGAGAAATTCCAGCCGAACGGAACGGTGTTGGCCTGCCATCGTGTGTGGAGGAGAGGAGAGGCAGTGGGAAGGCTGACCTGACCCTCAATTCTGGTCTAAGCACCTGTTGGATTGTGGTATGGCCATTCATGAGGAAAAACGGCGAGTTTCAAGTGTGGATGGGGCATCTAGACAGAAGTGCTTTGTAAGGATATGGGTAAGTGCTCCCATGCCACTGTGGTGGTCACACTGACCAGTCAGGCTTCTTGATGGAGACTTATTAAGTGCTTACTCAATCCTGGGGTTGTGCTTGGATACCAACAGAAAGGCTGAGGGTTCAGGCCCACCCAGAGAGAGGTGCCCCCCCCCCCCCCCAGAGGGAGCACATGACAGTCTGCCACTGGAAGACCATGGCCATGAACAAGGCATGGAACATAGTTCTACTCTGCAACACAGGGGGTGGATATGAGCCCTGTGTCAGTCCGGGTTGACTAGAGAAACAAATTCACAGAACTTTATATCAAAGAGCAATTGTACATTAAGAACACATCCTAGCCCAGATTAAATCCGATCTTAGACCATATGCCTGATACCAATCTATAAACTCCTCTTCATGTAATGATGCCAAATGCAGGAAGATCACAGGCCAGTGGGTAGAAAGTCTTGGGGATCCAGTGGCAGTGAAAGCATCTCAGTGTTGGCAGGGGTCTCCATGTGGCTCTTCCAGCTCTAGGGCTCTAGTGTAGCTCCATGTGTCTTGTCAGCAGGAAGACGAAGCTGAGTGTCTCTGTATCTGGCCTTCAGTGAGCTATTTATCTCCATGGCGCCTCCAAATGAGGTCATCAAGCTGTGACCTGATTTTTTAAAAATCATTTTATTGGGGGTTCGTACAACTCATCACAATCCATACATACATCCACTGTGTCAAGCACATGTGCACATTTGTTGCCATCATCATTCTCAAAACATTTGCTTTCTACTTGAGCCCTTGGCATCAGCTCATTTCCCCCCCTCCCTCCCCACTAGCCGCTCCCTCATGAACCCTTGATAATTTATAAATTATTATTATTTTGTCATGTCTTACACTGCCTGACATCTCCCTTCACCCACTTTCTGTTTTCTATCTCCCAGGGAGGAGGTTATATGTAGATCCTTGTGATTGGTTCCCCCTTTCCACTCCACCTTCCCTCCACCCTCTCAGTATCGCCACTGGTCCTGAGAGTTTCATCTGCCATGCATTCCCTGTGTTTCCAGCTCTAATTTGTACTAGTGTACACCTTCCAGTCGAGCCAGATTTGTAAGGTAGAATTGGGATCATGATAGTGGGGTGTGGGGGTGGAGAAGAAGCATTTAAGAACTAGAGGAAAGTTGTATGTTTCATCGGTGCTACACTGCACCCTGATTGGCTCGCCTCCTCCCCACGAACCTTCTGTAAGGGGATGTCCAGTTGCTTACAGATGAGCTTTGGGTTCCCAATCTGAATTTCCCCTCATTCACAATTTTTTGTTCTTTGATGCCTGATACCTGATCTCATCAACACCTCGTGATCACACAGGCTGGTGTGCTTATTCCATGTGGGCTTTGTTGCTTCTCAGCTAGATGGCTGCATGTTTATCTTCAAGCCTTTAAGATCCCAGATGCTTTATCTTTTAATATCCAGGCACCATCAGCTTTCTTCACCACATTTGCTTATGCACCCACTCTGTCTTCAGCAATCGTGTTGGGAAGGTGAGCATCATGGAGTGCCAGTTTAATAGAACAAAGTTCTATTATTAAGGGAGTACTTGAGTGGATGCCCAATGTTCATGTGCTACCTTAATACTAAACCTATAAATATGTTTCCCCATCATCATATATAAATATATATACATATGTACATTCCTGTATTTAGACCTCTATAAATGCCCTTTGCCTCCTAGTTCTCTACTCTATTTCCTTTTACTTTCCTCCTGTCTCATTGTAATGCTCAGCCTTCATTTGGGCTTCAGTAATTCCTCTCGATTACATTGCCCTTCCCTCCTCAGCCACCTATTTTAGATCACTTGTTGTTCCCTTGTACCTGGGTTTGTTAACACCACTTCCTTTCCCCTACCTCCCCCTCTCCCATGTCCTCCTGGAACTGTCAGTCCTGCTGCTTTCTCCTCTAGACTGTTTATCCTGCCTATCTTATCTAGATAGACCTGCAGAAATAATAATATGCACAAAAACAAGACAGAGCAAAACAAAGCAACAAAAGAAAACAAAACATCAACAACAAAATAATGACCAAAAAAGAGAAAAGCCTGTAAATAGTTCAAGGTCTGTTGACTTTTAGGAATGTTTTCTGGTCAAGTCTGATGGGGTGCCACACCCTGGCCCCAAAGTTTATTTTTGGTATTCCCTCAGGACTTCATTGCTCTGTTCCCCTTGCTGTTCTGTTGCACACCCTTAGTGTTTTGCCTCAGTGAGGTGGGGTCAGATTGGGCACAATTCCCACACTGTGCCTCCAGTGTTGTCCCCTATAAGGCTGTGGGTCAGTGAGGGATGTCATGTCTTGTAGTGGAATCAGCCATATGGTCCTCTCTGTGGATTGGCTGCTCTGAGTGGGAATCTCAACGTCAAGGCTTGGTGGGCCAGGATGTGCTCCACTCTCTCTTCCTCCCCCTTCATTTGCTCCCATGTGCTCTGATCAGACATGTCCCTCTTTCTGAGCTGTAGCTTCAGTGCTGTCCTCTGAAGTAAATTCTTCTCGGGGGAAGGGGCGGCTGTCCATGTAGTTGGGATTGGGGCCGGCCCCTCAGACCTCTCTACTGGTTCCCTGCTTCATGCCAGTATGTTGCATTCACATGTTGGAGACTGACCTGATTGATAGGCTAGTCTCCACCCCTTTGCAAGTTAACACCAGATTATGTAACTGCCACAAGCCCGAACCGACTCAGCTGTAACTACAGGTAGGAGCTTCCTAATTCCTCATCACAGCTCAGTCAGGTGGGTGTTACTGAAGCCCCATATTTCTGATTAGGTCACTGAGCAATGGCAAGTCAGGCTTAAGCATCAGGCTGTCTGTTGCTTGAGGCTGGTGTTTCAACCACCAACTGTCCTCCCTCTTATAGAGTTCTCCTACAGGCAGCAAGGAAGAAGCAATGGTGGGCCTAGAGACCTCCATGCAAGCCCCTCTTCTGCTAAGACGGAAGGTCCTCTGACCTACCACTTGGGGTCTACAAATCTGGATGACTTCCCTGGATTGCGTCCACATCTCCTCTAGGATCAATCTAATTGAAAATGGTCTGGAGGGGAGTGGGGCAAACCCTTTCACCTTGAAAGCAATCGATGTGCACCAAAATGTTTATGCACCGACCATAGTGATTAGTCCACCATGTTCTCCCTATTGGACCTCTTCCGTGGTTTGTCTGACTACAATAAGTCAGCGAGTCTCTCTCAAGCTTGTTGGTTGCACTACTATAAACCCTAACAACTAGCACTGAGGCTTTATTCTGTATCAGGTGGTGTGCCAAGAAAAAACCCACAGATAGGTACGATTACTGTCCCCACTGTTTAAAAAAATTTTGAGGTCAATATTTATGTAACAGAACAGTGGCCCTTTCGATAGTCTTCACATGTACAATTCTGTGCCATGAGTGATAATTACCATCTTGGTCAACCATCTTCATCTCTCTGCTCTCAGTTTCTTCTTCATCCTAACAGAAGCTTCGTGCACCCTGAACAATGAGCGCCGCCCCCCTCCTGCCCACCCTGGAAATCACTAAGGAACTTTCCCCTTTGAGATACGTCATAAAGGAAGGACCACGTAGGATCTGTCCTTCGGTGGCAGACTTAATGCCCTCAGCATAATGCTTTCAATTCTTATATCTGTTTTTCAGGTAATGGACTGAGGCTCAGATAGAGTAAGTGAATGAATTACTCATGGTCACAAGTTAAGAAGAGCAAGGATTGGAAGCCACGTTTGTTGGGGTCCAGAGACTGAACGTTTCTATCCTATGAGAAAAATTGAGTGTAAATATTTACCAAGAAAACCCCACCACAGACCACCCCATTTTCTCTCCTCATTTCTCCTTTACTGCCAGAATCTGGGTGGCTCCACCACTAATGGGCACCCAACCAGAACCTGAATACAGGAAGAGGGGTGTGTGTTGGGGGGAGGAAACCCAGAAGAGAAACTACTTGTACAGAACTGGAATTTGGACTAAAAGCTAAGTGGGGGGAGGGACTTTATTATTTTCAAAGATGGTTTAGAACAGGGGTGTCAAACTGGCGGCCCACAGGCCGCATGCGGCCCCCGAGGTAATTTTTTGTGGCCCGCGATGCTCTGAAATAAAATGAAAATAGAAAAAATTGTTATGAAGAAAATAGCGCTT
>NW_022111300.1:9487393-9494260 GCF_000313985.2 Echinops telfairi
TAAATTTAACAAAATTTGTAAATGTGATGTGGCCCACGTGAATCTTGCCTGTTGCACCAAATGGCCCACTTTTTAATTGAGTTTGACACCCATGGTTTAGAATAAAATGCATTTAATTCAATCAAGAGACTTTACACAGCTTTACACAGTGATCAGCTCCTTTGATGTTAGACACTGCGCCAAATGATGGATTTAGAAGCCACAGGCAGAGGGCTATTGATGAGACGACACTGGCTAGTCTATCCAGTCTCACTGTGCTCGAAGTCTTTGAGACTTTTAGAGCGTTGAAAAGAAAGCAAACCCCTGCTATTGAGTTGATTAAAGTCAGAGTGACCTATGTGGTTTCTGAGGCTGTAAATCTTTATGGGCGCAGATAGCCTCATCTCTCTCCTGCAGAGTTTCTGATGGATATGAACCACCAACCTTGCAGTTGGCAGTCCAACACTCATGCAATAACGCCACCACGGCTCCAGCTCCAGCTCCAGAATGCTGAAGCAACATCAAACAGGCCTAAAACCCCAGGTTGTTCAGTACCACTAGACTCCTGTGAATGACAGGAAACTGCAGGACACAATTAAGAGATATGCCCTGGGCTTTCTGCCTTACGAGGTAGGTGTGGATCATGGTAGCATTTCCAAACTTAAAACTCAAGATCACTGTTTAACCTTCTAGAAACATATATGTCAAAAATAGGCCAAAAAGAGGTAAAAAACCTACATTGGTATCAAAACTAAACCCAATAGACTGTTATCAATCTGATTACAACTCCTAGCAATCCGCTAGGGCAGTGTAAAACTGCTGCTCCTTTGTGTTTCTGAAACTGTAAATCTTTACGAGAGCAGGTAGCCTCTTCTTTCTTCCTGGGTGTGCCTGGTGGGGTTGAACTGTTGACCTTGCAGTTAGCAGCCTAACATCTAACCAACAGTGCCACCAATGGTTGCTGGGGCTGGGAGTGTGTGTGTGTGTGTGTGTGTGTGTGTGTGTGTGTATGTGTGCGTAATGTGACGTAACAGTTAATGTTTTTTTTTTGTGGTGATGATAATGTTCTAAGGCGACTGAGGTGGTGACAAAGCAATTCTGTGAACATAACAAAAACCACGGAATTGCATATTTCAAATTGTGTGACTTGTGTAGAATTTGGGTTTTATCTCAAGAAATGTCTTAAAAATACACGACTTTATTAATTTAAGCTGATTGGTGAGTTGGAGTTATAACAAATATGAAATAATGTGCAGACTCAATACACTACAAGGACGAAACTTAAGTTCCTATACGTCGGCCACTGCGTGAGCACTTTCTACCAGGAAGATGATACAGGGATTGAGATACTTTTACTTCCTTGGGTAGGTCATTTTAAAAAAGACCCAGAAATTTACTTTTGCCTAGCTATGTTGTCCTTTAGTACAGTGACCTTCCCCTCCCCAGCACCCCCACCACCACCACTATTCTGCTAGATTTTTGGCACCCTGAACTCTGGAGAGCAGATCCGAGTCACAGAATAAAGGAACAAAACAAAACTCACTACCATCAACTTGATCCTGACCCATAGCGACCCTGTAGGACAGGGTAGACCTGCCCCTGTGGGTTTCCAAGACTGTTGCTCTTTTGGGGAGTAGAAAACTTCATCTTTCTCCTGAGGAACAGCTGGTGGTTTCAAACTGCTGACTTTGTGGTTAGCAGACCAATGCATAACCACTAGGCCATTAGGGCTCCCGAGTAGCTGAATAGCTGTTATTAAGCCAGTGTACTGCAATTCATGAACTTGAATCCACAACAAGGCTTCGATCTGTGTGCTGAGTTTGCGTTTTTAAAAAATTCTAAATTCTTTATGATGATTTTCCCAGCCAGGACAAATTCGGACTTTAGTTGTGAGAGCTTACTGGAGGCAGACAGACACCCTCACAGCAGAACAGAGGCGAAATCAGTGAACATACCGGGCTCCGTGGGGCTCAGAGGCACATGGGCCTACATGCCAGTCACTCTGAATCATCGAGATAAAACTGCCAATAGTCTTCAATCAAGATAGCTTTCACCAAGTGCTCAATAAAAAGACGTTACTTACAGGTAAGGAAAACCCAATGGAACACACATGGAATCTCCTTGAATCAGAGCCCACCCAATGGCAATTGGTTTAGTTTTGGTTAATTTATGCACTTGAATGGGAATCTTGGTGGCCCAGTGGTTATGCTAACTGCAAAGTCAGCAGTTTGAAACCACCAGCTGATCTGCAGGAGAAAGAGGAGGCTTTCTACTCCAGTAAAGAGTTACAGCCTCAGAAACCCACAGGGGTGGTTCTATAGGGTGTCCTATAGGGTCACTGTGGGCCAGCATTGATTCGGTGACAGTGAGTTTGGTTGTTTGTAATTTTACACATACCATTGGTGGATATGGCAAAGATGCTGTTGCAAATATTGCACCACAATTTAAAAAAAAAACACCTCAAACCCTTGAGTATCACTGTGGGCTGTGATGCATACAATATGTGGGCCAAGATGCGAGAGAGACAAATGAGTGCGGGTAGGCTGATGCCATCTCCCTGGTGAATTGGAATCTCTCCCTCTCCAAACTTCCCTCTACACCATTTACCACTCTGAACCCAAACCACACTCATTGCCACCGAGCTCATTCCCGATGAAGAGAATCGCCTTAGCTGCACCGTTAACCTAGCACAGAGTGCTCCCTCAGCCTCCCTGCCAATAGTGTCCCAGCTCCTCCTCCGGGAGAAGGCAGGACCTCTCCCTCACCTGGCTTCCAGCTCACTCCTCCTCCTTCTCTGGTGTGTAAGTCTCCACTCCTTCACAACGCAGGCCATTCAACCTTCTCATCCTCTACCTCACTTGATAGTTGTCACCGCATCATTCTTATTCACTGAAAATATTGGTACCCATTTTCTTTCGACTCACTCCAAACCCTGAAAATGTCCTGTCCTTCCACTTACAAAACACCTGTGTCCACATTAGATCTGACCTCCTTCCTATGCAAAAGATGTACCCATTAGATCTACACATGAGCTCTACTCATGCAAGAGGTTTGCCACCAGGGCTTTGAAATTCTCACCCCCTTGCTGAGAATTTGCCTTTTCCACTTCCAATACACTGAGTCAGAATCTACATTTCAACAACACCCATCTGTGTATTCCTATACCGATATAAGAACCACCTGGGGCTCTGTGTGAATCAACCGGGGATGTTGCTAAAATGTGGATTCTGAGTCAGTGTATTTTGGTGTGGAGAAAGAAATCTTTAGCAGGGTGTTGAACTAAAATAACAAATTTGAAGGTGTCTGTGGTAGTCACCTAATCTGGTGTCAATTTAAGGATTAAGAGTGTAGGGGTGGTGTCTAGGCTGTCAATATGGAGATAGCCAATGAGACTTCTGTGTGGGCATGGCCTTCTCCTGAGAATTCTGGAAAATCTGGCGCTTCCTCCTTGGAGGTGGAAGACACCTCTCTCTCTCTCTCTCTCTCTGCTACTCCCTCGGAGACATTGTAGAAGACAAGACGCATGGATGCAACCACACCTCAGAAGCTGGAGGAGCCACAGAGAGACTCCTGCCAGCACTGAGATGCTTATAACGCCACTGGACCCAAAGATTTTTTTATCCACTGGCTTGTGATCGTCCTGCATTTGGCTTCATTGCATGTGTTTTGTGAGTCTGAAGAGGATTTTATAGATTGGTATCAGACATATGGGCTAATATCAGACTTATGGCCTTGGACTGGACTGGGTTGGGATGTTTTCTCAATGTTCAATTCCTCTTGTATATAAACCTCTCCCTTATATACATATGTGCGTGTTTATGAATTTGTTTCCCTAGTCTACCCAGACTAACAGTGTCTTTTACCACCTGTTCTAGTTTATCTCTGAAGGTAGCGGAGCCTGGTTCTTGTTCTCCCCCACTCCCGTGTCCTGAATAATTTATATCCACTCACTCAATTCCATCAGCCTCTATACTCCTAAGCCTTGCCAGCACTTGCTGTCTTAATTTTCATCATTCCTATTCAAATTGAGATGACTCGCATAGCATAAATTCACCCTTTAAAAACATGCAATTCAATGTTCATTAATTTACTCATAAGGTTGTGCAACCATAACCACTACCTAGTCCAGAACATTTCCATCACCCCCAAAAGAAACTTCATACCCAACCACAGTCACTCTCTATTCCCCCAAGCACCTGGCAACTACTAATCTACCTTCTGTCTCTATGGATAGACAGATCCTGGACATTTTATATAAATGGAATCATGGGCTTCTTTCACTCAGCATGGTGTATCCATGGTTCATGCATGCTGTAGCTTGTGTGTCGGTATTTCACTCCTTTTCATAGATGACTGAAAGCCCATTGCACAGATGTAACGGGTTTCGGTTCTCCAGTTGACAGACATAGGGATTGCTTCCACTTTGTGGCTATTATGACTGATTGCAATGAACATTCTTGAACAAGTTTATTTTTTGTGCAGGCAGGTTTTCAATTCTCTTGGGTTTATACCGAAGAGAATTGCTGAGTCATATGATAAATTCATATTAACATTTTGAAGAACTGCCAAATTACGCTATTTTATATTCCCACCAGCAACGTGTACAGATTCCAATCTCTCCATCCCCCCCCACCCCACCCCCGTCCACCACTTGTCATTGTTGATCTGTTTGATAATCGTCCTTTCAGTGGGTGTGAGGTGGTATTTCCTTGTGGTATTTCAGTGGGTGTGAGGTGGTATTTTGACTCGCCTTTCCCTAATACCTAAAGTTGTGGAGCATCTTTTCCTGAGCTTATTGTGTATCTTCTTTGGATAAATGTCTATTCAGGTCCTTTGCCACGTTTAAGCTGGGCTGTCTTTTGTATACTGGGTTGTCTATCATTTAAAGATGCTCCAGTCTTTACCATTTTTAAGCAAACACTCTCAGACAATCCCCTTTTCTAGTAGAATTTCTTGAAAGCGTTCTCTACACTTGCTATTTCCACATACAAACCCAACATTTTGCTGAAACACACTGCTCTAGGCAAGATCACGAGGGGCCTTGTTTGTTCTGAACTCCAGTGGATGGTTTCAGTTCTAAGATGACCTGACTTCCCTTACGGATTAACAGTCCTCCCTCTGTTGACCTGACCTCATTTTCTCCTGAGTTTTCTTGGCCATCTCTAGCTGCTCCCTGTCCATCTTCCTACTCTCTGCCATCGAGCCGACCTCGACTCATAGCTGCCCTAGGGGTCAGAGCAGAGCTGCCTCTGTGGGCTAGGGAGACTGTCTATCTTACCTGGACCAGAAAGTCTCACCGTCCTCCCTCCAAGCAGGTGGTGGTTTCAAACTGCCGACTTTTAGCTTGTGAGTACTACGCCACTAGGGCTCCTTCCCTTCTGATTCCCCATGAGATTTTGTTCTCTTCTCCGTATTTCCACGCTCTCACTGGGCAACACCGACATTCCTCCGGCTTCGATGACCACTTGACAGTGCTGGTTCCAAACTCTACACTCTAGCTCCTGCCGAGAGTTTCCCCAGGTTCCTGGTTTGTAGCTCTGTCTAGTCAGCATGTCTACTCGAACTACCACGCCACCCTCAAACTTGCTATGTCCTAAGTAGAGCTTCCAACCCATTCTTTCCATCCACCTTAGAACAGGGGTTCTCAACCTGTGGTTCTCGACCCCTTTGGGGGTTGAGCAATCCTTTCACAGGGGTCGCCGGATTCATACCAGTAGCAAAATGACAGTGATGAAGTAGCAACGAAAATAATTTTATGGTTGGGGTCACCACAATATGAGGAACTGTATGAAAGGGTCACGTCATTGGGAAGGTTGAGAACCACTGCCTTAGAAAAATCACCCGGGGAGCTTGTGAAACTGGAGATGCTGAAGGTCTATTAAACCATACAGTCTCAGAAAATCAGAGCAGTTGTGCCCTGTCCTATAGGGTTGCTGTGTGCCACCATTGACTCGGTGGCTATGAGTTTGGGGTTTTTGTTTTGTTTTGTTAAACCAAATCTCAAGGTGTCTGTCTGTCTGTGTGTGGGGGTGGGGGTGGGGGTGTAGGGGTGGAGAGCACTCCTTCTCCCAAACCAAAGGTCATTTCTTCATCCTCCCAGTCTTCTCTAATTCCGTACATGCCGTTGAGCCTGGAAGCATTCTGTTTTAAATCCTGAAGGTTCCTCACAGTTGTCTACTTCCTTCCAGCCTTGCTGCCTCTGCCTGGAACCATGCCTGTCAGTACCGCAAGATACCACACCACTCTCCTGATGGGTTCCCCAGCTCCACCCTCTTCAAACTGTAGCCCCAAAGGGCTTTCTCACACGCAAACCTCCCTGAGCCCTTCCTCAGAACGGCTGCAAAAGACAATAGGGTTTACAGGTGCCAGAGTCAGAAATACTTGGCCTTGGATCTTAACACCTTGAACTTACTGGCTGGAAGGCGGTGGGGGGATTCCTTAACTACCCTGTGTTTAGTATTCTCGGAAAATAAAATAAAAGCGCGCCCTGCTTTTAGAGTCGGCGCATCTCAAGTGCTCGGTGGATTTTAGCGACTTAAAAAAAAAAAATTACAACCTTCCAGTGTGAGCAAACCCATACTGTCACAGCGTCTTTGTAAAATGCTGGGATTGGATGGAATGACTTCCACGAACTCTTTTCGCCAGGGCTCCCCAGTCAGTTTCAGTGCTCCACCAAAGCACTGTGTGGAGGAGGCAGCAGCGGATGCAGCTGGGCTTCCGGACTAAGGACCCCAAGGGACACCCTGGGGACTCTGGCTGCGCAGCCGCCGCCCCTCCCGAGGCGCAACCGCTGCTCTGCGGCGGGGAAGCGCTGACCGCGGGCTGGGCGACCCAGGCCCGACCGTGCGCCCCGCGGCCCCTGGCGCCCACCGACCAGCCCCTTCGCGC
>NW_022111300.1:9495470-9497969 GCF_000313985.2 Echinops telfairi
TTCCATGTGGGCTTTGTTGCTTCTGAGCTAGATGGCCGCTTGTTTACCTTCAAGCTTTTAAGACCCCAGACACTATATCCTTTGATAGCCGGGCACCATCAGCTTTATTCATCACTTTTGCTTATTTGCCCGCTTTGTCTTCAGCGGTTGTGTAGGGAAGGTGGAGAACTCCTTTTCAAATAACGGTTTTCCTCGTTGCATTTTCTTTTATCTCTCTCTTTGTTTTCTCCTCTCACCTCTTACTTTTTCTACCAATCTGATTTTTAAATTTAAATTAAAAATTTTTAAACTCCCAGGGAACCCCCCAAAACCTCCAAACTTTACTGCCATGGATTTCTGACTCATAGAGAGTCTATAGGACAGGGTAAAACTGCCCCAGTGGGTTTAGATATTGTAACTCTTTAGAGGAGTAGGGAGCGTGTTTCTCTTGCTGAGCAGCTGGTGGTTTTGAACTGCTGACTTTGTGGTTAGCAGGTCAATATCTAACCACTACACTAGCAGAGCTCCAACAAGGCTTTTGACTGCATGAGTATTAAGCAGTATTATTCTTTTTGAAAGTGAAGGGACCCAATCTGAAATACAATCACATCCCTTCTCCATCTGATCACATCAGTCACCTCTAGGTGTTAGGTAGCACAACAGGACTTTTAGGAGCTTGCACTGGGCTGTGAGCCCAGTGTGGGCTTGGGGGAAGTAGAATGGGAAAGTATATTAGTTTTCCTAGAGCTGCTACAGCATAGGTGATTTAAAGAAACACATTCAGTCTCCAATAGTTCTAGGGACTTTAAGTCTGAATTGAGGATGTTGGCTGTATTACCAGAGACACCATTCCCTAGCCAACATCATAAAAGAAGAATCTTAATAGTTACTGATGAAAAATAGCAAGGAAAGTCAGAGATTTTTCTCACGTTCACTAGTAGGAGCCCTGGTCGCGCAGTGGTTACCCATTGGGGTGTTAACTGCAAGGTCAGCAGTTCGAAACCATCAGATGCTCCAAAGACTAGGCTTGCTTCTCTTGCAAAAAGTTACAGTTCTGAAAATTCATAGGGTTACTACAGTGTCCTAGAGGGTCACTATGAGTCGGCATCAATTAGACGGCAGTGTGTTTTTTGTTTTCAGTGGGAGAGTCTGTAGATAGAGGCAGGGAGGGCCTTTGCAATGCTCAACCCCCATGTCCTAGAATAAAATTGTTTCCAGAGTATTCAAAGGGGATGATGTTGATTAGGCGTGCAAACAACAACCCCTTTAAGATGGATTCTTTCAAGGGGGCATCTGATACTGATGAACAAAACATATTCTGGGATGTCACACTTGTGTAGTTGGGTGGGGTTTTGGCCCATGTCCCTGAAGATCATGCTGGTATCTTCCACAGATGCTAGGGCTGTTGATTCAACTCAGTGTCTCAAACCTATTCTAACAGGAAAATCTGTGCATCACAATGCACCATGCTTACACCATTTGTAGAACCAGTGGCCTCTCTCATTCAGCCCCATTGTCTGGAGGCGATTTCAACAGGAAATTCAGCAAGCTACAATGTGTATCACAAATGCTATCAGAGGTGGTGGCTGTTTGAACTGGCACAGGGGAGTGGGCCAGAAAAGAGGGGGTTCGGTTAACCCTGCTAACTTGTCTCAATGTGAACAAAAAGTGGTTTCGCCAGTGTTAAAACAAGGAATCCTTGAGCTTCTCCTTGCTCTTGTTTTGGATAGGACATGCTGCCATTTGAGGGTGGTGGTCACCTTTTTCCTATTAAATAGAGAAATAGCTGAGAGTGAAGGCCAGCTCTGCTAACTGATCTCAGCAGGCTCCTGCTCCTGAGAAGCCTCTACCGGAAGCTTCTGGAGGCTCCCAGTGGTCCTTGGCTTACAGCAGCACCACTCCAATCCTGGCCACCTTCCTGTGTGGTTTTCTGCATCTGGGTCTCTGCTCCTTTTCTCCCAAGGATCCCTTTTACGTTGGATTCGGCTCCAGCCTATTCCAGTGTGAGACTTCACGTTAGCTAATGATGTCTGAAAAGACCCATGTAAAGGTCCTATCTACAGGACCAGGGGTTAGAACGTTCCTTTAAGCTCACAAATCAACTGCTGCTTGTAAAGTATGAGGCAATAATAGCCTTTTATCTAGAAAATTCAAGTGCTGCTGTATGAGTGGATGCCTCCATTCATGGCGTCCCTCCCCCTCCTCCACGTTTGCACTTTTTGTTCCCTTCTCAATTGAACTTAAGATGGATATTTAAGTGAAAACTGAAAAAGACAACCACGAATGAAAATTAACAATGAGCTGTTTATCTTTTAGGTATTAATTGTGCTACTTTTTGTTTAGAAAATGTTTGAAATGAAACATCCCCAAATTGGACAGAAAATTTAAATTGTTAAGTCAAGAAAGACAACATTTTTTCCTTGCCTTAAGAGTCTATGGATGTAAACAAGCGGCCATATAGCTCAGAAGCAACAAAGCCCACATGGAACAACATATCAGCCTGTGTGATCACGAGGTGTC
>NW_022111300.1:9498648-9501695 GCF_000313985.2 Echinops telfairi
GGAGCTGGGAGGGAGAGGAAAAATGAGGACCTAATGCCGGGGGCTTAAGTGGAGAGGAAATGTTTTGAGAATGATGAGGGAAATGAATGTACAAATGTGCTTTACACAATTGATATATGTATGGATTGTGATAAGAGTTGTATGAGCCCCTAATAAAATGATTTTTTTTAAAAAGAGTCTATGGATGGGCCAACTTTGAAGCTGTCCACATGATATTATCATATGGGATCAAGATGGGAGGTTTCTTTATCATTTCTGATAAACAAAAGGGGGTGGGAGAACAAATATTTTAAATGCTTTTTATGTACCAAGTGCACCTACAAATCCAACTTAGTAGGTACTGTGCCCATTCCACAGATGAAAATATTAGGAGATTATGAGAGATGAAATCAACAACAACAAAAGGCAACCTCACGGCTATCCAGTCAATTCTGACTTACAGGGACGCTCTAGGGCAGAGTAGAACTGCCCCCTGGAGTTTTGGAGACTGTGCATCTTTATGAGTACAGAAAGCCTCATCTTTATCCCACTGCATTAGAGCTTAAATTCAGAGCAACCCAATTTTCAGGAGGCTATGGGTTAGTGGGATAGCCCCAAAGTCATGTGCAGTGTCCCCATACAGAGTAAGCCTCCATTGAATTCTTTGTGATCATTAACCTAGGATGTAGATAATCATGTCATCAGGCAGAATGCCTTAAAAAGTGGGTTGCCTCCAACCCTCTCCCCGACAACCCCCAAAGGGAAGTCTCTCTTAGGGGTTTGCCTGAGTTTGTCCTTGATGGGGGTCATCGTACTGGAGATAGTACCGGGGGTCAGGGTGGGGCCACAGTCACGAGTCATGCCCTATGAACTTCACCCTGACTGCGTTGGTCAGGAGGCCTTGGACTTAATCGTGTAATCCCTTCTATCAAACATGTTGTACATGTCCCCATCACAGTCCTGTTCCTGTTCTGCAGTCAGTCCCACCTGTAACTATGATGTATTGATCTGCCAACAATCATGCTTTTGTGACAGCTTCCTTTGCCCTCCCATGACTTTTTAAAAACTTTGTATATCAACAAACCATTGGACGTTATTTTGACTTTGTGCTAATGGCCTCCCTCATCCGGATGATATGTCTGGATCTTTGAACTGTCTTTGTCCCTTTTAAGATTGCACAAGGTTCTCAGTACCTCGTATTTGAGATTGGGGTCTCTTTTGTACCCTAAAACACCACAAGGAACGACAACATTAGACTTGTTTTGTCTGACTTCAAGCCGTGTTTCCTTTCCCAAACCACACTTGGTGTTCCACGCTGTTTTTGGCGGCGTGTCTCTGGCTAGGCTGCTGACGGGTTTCTAGTCAAAGCCGCTGGAAAGAATGTGGCTGCACACCATCCCACATAGCTCGTCTTCTCTTAAAAAGCTCCCGGCTGTAAGAGCCCCCAATAAAGTGATCTTTTAAATAAATAAACAAATAAGCTCCGAAATAGGACAAAACCCTAATGATTAAGGCCAGACAACTCCTTCTCTGACCGGTGACTCCGCACTGCGCCTGACACACGACATTACGCCCAGACAGCTCACTCGCCCTCTGATTCTTCACGACCCAGCAGAGCGGCTTCTTTGTCAGAGGCCCCTTGAGGATGGCTTCCCTCCCGCGCCAGTGGCTCTCTTTTCTTACCTCCCTTCTGTTGGTCCTCAGCCAGATCCTGACCGACTCAGCCTTCTTCCCACCTCAGGAGCCCCTCCTCCTCTCTTCCAACTGTGCTGAGCTCCTGTCCTAACCCTGCTCTGCATCACACGCCATAGCTCCGCATCTCCCCTGCTAGGAGCAGGTGGGGGGTAGGTAGGCAGGCAACTGATGGTGCCTGTCATTCGGTGGGGAGGAGGGTCTCTGCATTGGTCAATGGGAAAAAGAGTTGTATGGAATCCATGAGAGATGGGACCACCATATCCAGGGATACATATGGTAGCCAACTGAAAAGGGGGGGGGAGAGGAAAAAATAAAGATATGGGTAGCGGGGGAACAGGGCACTAACCCACCCAACAGGAGGGTATTGTTTATATCTCTACAGGGAAAGAGGGACCAGACTTCAACCCAGTGCTCCAAGATGTGAATGCAACATGCTGGCATGGAGTAGGGAACCAGTGAAGAGGTCTGAGGGGCCGGCCCCAATCTCAACTACGTGGACACCTGCCCCTCCATCCAGAAGAATTTATTTCAGAGGACAGCACTGAAGCTACAGCTTAGGGAGAGGGACTTGTCTGAGCAGAGCACAGGGGAGAAAATGAAGGGGGAGGAAGAGAGAGTGGAGCACATACTGGCTCATCAAGCCTTGACGATGAGGTTCCCACTCAGAGCAGCCAATCCACAGAGAAGACCATATGGCCGGCCCCACTATGAGACACGGCATCCCTCACTGACCCATAGCCCTACAGGGGACAACACTGGAGACACAGAGTGGGAATTGTGCACGATCTGACCCCACCACACCGAGGCAAAACACTAAGGGCGTGCAATAGAACAGTAAGGGGAACAGAGCAACCAAGTCCCCAGGGAATACAAAAAATAGACTTTGGGGTAAGGGCTTGACAACCCATTAGACTCGACCATAAAATACTTCTAAAGGCCAAAGAACAGTCCTTGAACTAACTACAAGCTTTTGTTTTTGTTGTTGTTGTGTTGTGTTTGTTTGTTTTGTCATTGGCTTTTTGTTTTTGTTGTGTTTTTTTCTTTTGTTGCTTGGTTTTGCTCTGTCTTATTTTTGTGCATGTTATTATCTCCACAGGTCTGTCTAAATAAGAGGCTGGATGAACAATCTGGAAGAGAAAACAACAGGACCAACAGTCCCAGGGGGACATGGGAGAGGGGGAGGGGGAGGGAAAGGAAGTGGTGCTAACAAACCCAGGGACAAAGGAACAACAAGTGATCCAAATCTGTGGTGAGGAGGGTGTAGGAGGCCTAGTAGGGCAAGATCAAGGGTACTGTAACCAAGAGGAATTACTGAAACCCAAATAAAGACTGAGCATGATAGTGGGACAAGAGGAAAGTCAAAGGAAACAGAG
>NW_022111300.1:9502454-9513718 GCF_000313985.2 Echinops telfairi
GGGAGCGTGGAGGGAGAGTAGGTTGGAAAGAGGGAACCGGTTATAAGGATCTACATATAACCTCCTCCCTGGGAGACGGACAACAGAAAAGTGGGTGAAGGGAGACGTTGGACGGTGTAAGATATGACAAAATAATAATTAATAAATTATCAAAGGTCATGAGGGAGGGGGGAGCAGGGAGGGAGGGGAACTATGAGGAGGTGATACCAAGGGCTCAAGTAGAAAGCAAATGTTTTGAGAATGATGATGGCAACAAATGTACAAATGTGCTTGACACAGTGGATGGATGTATGGGTTGTGATAAGAGTTGTACGAACCCCCAGTAAAATGATTTAAAAGAAAGAAAAAAAGAAAAAAAGCTTCAGGTAGAGGATGTGGTCATTTACTTCACATAGAAAGATCAGACTACACAGAGACTTATCGGCAGAGGTGAACGGCTTGAGTCAGGAAAGAGAAAGCTAGGAAGCCTGGGGTAAGGAGCTTAATAAAGTCGAGGGTCAGAGAAAAAGAGGAAGATTGTTGAGGAGATTGTTGGTGGCTTTAACAATGGGTTCAAACATAAATGTGTTGTTCTGCTGTACCTTAGACTGCTGTGAGTCAGAACTAATTTGGTAGCACCTAACCCCATGACAATAACCCTGTGAGATGCACTGATACAATCCCCTCAGCAATGGACGCAAACATGCCAACAGTCAGGAAGATGGTGCAGGGCTGGCCAGCAGTTTGCTCTTTTCCACCTAAGGTTGTTGTGCATTGGGATATAATAAGCATTAGGCATGTTGAGCATGAGTTTGGATCTCAGGATGAATGGGGCTGGATCTCACACCTACTTACTTCTTCCTAACTTCCAGATCTTGAGTAAGATGTTAACACAGCTTCCAACTCACTCACTCCAGTTCAACCCCTTTTTGAGAATTGGCATTCCCATCCCAGGGAGACTGAATCAGAATCCACAGTTTAACAAGATTCCCCCAGGTGATCCTGAGGTATGCATGAGAATCGTCTGGGATTTGCAAGAGTCCACTGTGGATTTATTAGAACACAGATCTGATTTAGTCTGTGTGGAGTGGACATGCAGACTCTCAGCAGGTCTCAAACCAGAATGAACTGGTTCAAAGTCCAGGGTACTAGGTTGAGCTGATCCAGACACTATTTTTGCTGCTCAAAACTGTGTCTATATTAGCAGGTTTTTGGCTTAATCTAAGACTTAAGCTTTTTAAACCTTAATCTCTCATCTGTGCAACAGAGATGGTAATACAATCTCTCTTGCTGTATTCTTGTGATGATTAATTTAACACAAGTAAAGCCTGATGCATGGCAACTGACTATTAAATGCTGACTATGATGAGGATGCCAATACATATTCATTGAATGAGCCAGTGCATATTTGAATAGGAAACAACAAAAAATTGATGATATTACCTTAATGAAAACAATTAGCTATTTTGTATCCGATGCAAAAATTAAATAGCAACAATTTAAAATAAAACAATAACATAGCAACTATTGATATGCTATACCAACTTGTCATAGTTTCTAGCCTTTTGCAGGACTTTTACGTAATAAATTTAGTGTACTTTAAATACTGCTGCTAATTCAGTTATTCTTTCTATGATATCTAAATCTAAGGGATTCTCGTCTTTGATAATCTGTTCTTCTGCTAACATATCTTCCAAAAGGGATGCTCTTTTGGGATCTCACTCTGGAAATTAAGGTTTTAAAAATAGCCCATTGATTAATGTATCACATTGATTAATGTATCACATGAATGCATCTCTCTGCTTGCTTGCTGAAGTGTGGGCCATCAGAATCTTGTGGGCAGGATTAGGGGCAGGTACTCTGCCTATGGTCCTGTTCCTTGTCTGGCTGTGTGTGAAGATCCCATCGCCTCGCTTTTCCCCAGGTGAAGGGCCATGCCAACATAGAAGAATGTGACAGTTAACCTCTAAGAAGCCAATAACCACCAGTTCCTTTTGAGATCACGACTCAGTGGTGGCTCTCCACGTACCAAAGTAGAACTCAATTCCACAGCGTGTTCAATGACTGAGTTTGTGGATATAGACAGCCAGCACTTTCTTTTTCTTTTTAAAAAATCATTTTATTGGGGGCTCCCACAACTCTTATCACCATCCATCCATCCATCCATCCATGCATGCATGCACGCATGCATGCATCCATCCATCCGTTGTGTCAAACACATTTGTACATTTGTTGCCATCATCATTTCCAAAACATTTTCTTTCTACTTGAGCCCTTGGTATCAGCTTCTCATTTTCCCCTTCCCCTCCCTCCCTCTTGAACCCTTGATCATTTATAAATTATTATTATTTTGTCATGTCTTACACTGACTGATGTCTCCCTTTACCCACTTTTCTGTTGTCCATTGCCCTGGGAGAGGGTTATAGATAGATCATTGTGATTGGTTTCCCCATTTCCCCCCAACCTTCCCCTTCCCCTCCTGGTATGGCTACTCTCATTATTGGTCCTCAGGGGTTTATCTGTCCTGAATTCCCTGTGTTTCCAGCTCTTATCTGTACCCATGTACATGCTCTGGTCTAGCCAGATTTGTAAGGTAGAATTGGGATCATGATAGTTGGGGGGAGGTAGCCTTAAAGAACTAGAGGAAAGTTGTATGTTTCATTGTTGCCATACTGCACCCTGACTGGCTCGTCTCCTCCCCACAACCCTTCTGTAAGGGGATGTCCAGTTGCCTACAGATGGGCTTTGGGTCTCCACTCTGCACTGATCCTCATTCACAATGATATTACTTTTTGTTCTAGGTCTTGATATCTGATACCTGATCCTATCAACACCACATGATCACACTTAGTTTCTATCGAGGTGCCTCTGGGTGGACTTGAACAGCCAGACTCTCAATTAGCAGCTAAGCACACAAGTCATTTGCATCATCTGGTTAATATGGTAGAGTCCAGTAAGTACGCATCTAAACCTTTATTACCCTTTGCTTTTTCATATGCTCTTGACATTTTATGGAGCCCTGGTGGCGTAGCAGTTACGCTTGGGGCTGTGATACTAGAGGTCAGCAGTTTGAAACGTCCAGCCCCCTCCAGGGGAGAGAGACCGGGTTTTCTACTCCCATAAAGAGCTCCAGCTCAGAAACGCACAGGGGCAGTTCCACCCTGTCCTAAAGGGTCGCTACAAATAGACATCGGCTCAGTGGCAGAGTAGTGCGCAGACTTACCGTTTGCCTTGAATCCGCTGTCGTAGACATTTAACACAATGTTAGATTTTAATCTCTTCGGTGCTGGCGCTGGCCATGAAAATGCCTTGTGGTTGAAAACCTGTCGTGCTGAACCATGCGATCCACGGCTGCCCCTCAGGGTGCTGTGAGGAGCAATGGCAGTGGGTTTTGTTTCTTTTCTTTTTGTTCATTTCTCTTTTTTTACTAGACGTCATGTAAGACATGACAAAATAATAATAATTTATAAATTCTCAAGGGTTCATGAGGGAGGGGGAGTGGGGAGGGAGGGAACAAAATTAGAAGGTAGAAAGCAAGTAGAAAGCAAATGTTTTGAGAATGACGATGGCAACAAGTGTCCAAATTTACTTGACACACAATAGATGGATGCATGGATTGTGATAAGAGTTGTACGAACCCCCAATAAAGTGATTTAAAAAAATCCCTGCCCTGTCCTGCACCGTCTGCACAATTGTTGTTAAGCTTGAGCCAACCGCTGCAGGGATTTGTTGCTTTGGTTTTCGTCTGTGGCCCAGGGGAGTAAGCCCCGAGATCAAGACACCGGCCCCAGAGGTCTTCATCCCCTGGCCAGACAGCTCAAGTTTTGCCGGAAGTGTTTGCTTTTCACTTGGATGCTTAGCATTACTGTGCAACTCTTTATAGTTTCCCCAGCGTCCACCATTTGTTTAAGGACAGTCTGGGTTAATAACTGGAAAGTCCCTTATCACTAACACGGCACTTGGGAATAATAGCATCTATTATGGATGGGCCAAGAAGGGATGCATCATGACCGAAGCTGCCTTTAGCAATCCATTGAAGGCTAGCAGTATCCATGCAAGAACATTAGCTCTTAAGGCACTTCCGCCTGCCAATGTTAACCGAGCTGGAACCGCAGGCCCGTCATTTTAGGTTACTGTACTCACAGGGTCCAAATGTGCAGTTCACACACACA
Source organism: Echinops telfairi (assembly GCF_000313985.2). Taxonomy (NCBI): domain Eukaryota; kingdom Metazoa; phylum Chordata; class Mammalia; order Afrosoricida; family Tenrecidae; genus Echinops; species Echinops telfairi. Next base: position 9,506,606 of record NW_022111300.1, read on the forward strand.
CCGAGAATGAGTTCCGTTTCCCAAGTTGGCAGTTGTTCTCTTAATCTTTCGTTGACCCACAGCCATTTAAGGGAAGTCAGAAAAGTTGCCTTTGGCCTTACATGGGAGCAAGAGTAGAATTCTAATTTCATTTTGTGTGTGCAGAAATTAGACGCTCCACTCCTGGTTGAAAATGCAAACGAGAAGACTTGTATTAACATTTGCCTTTGGGACTCTTGATGGATCGTTATTTTGGAATGTACATTTGAACGACATATCAAATACATCTTAAGGGTGGTGGGAGCTTCACCCTTTTACTGATTGCTCCTTGGTGAGCTTCCTCCAGAGCAGTGCTAAGGTGGCAGACGGGGGAACCGCATTCGCTTGTGATTCTCAGGGGCTGAGAAACTGTGTTTATCTCATTTTTTCTTTACAGCCCGGATGCCAAGCTCAGTACTTAGCGTACAGTCAGTGCTCATGGAGTCTTTTTGAACGAATCCGTGAACGCTCGTGGATTATCTGAAGATCCAAGAACTTCTCAAATATGGAACCAATTCTTGTGACACTTTTTGATCTAATGAAATGGGGCGTGATGTTTACATGATTATGTTCTTATTGAGGATTCTCAGACGTGTGGCCACCAGCTCGTCAGTGAGGCTACTGGAGAGGCAACAATAAAAAACACCGCTCTGCTTTGGCGTGAACGCTATTGCCTTACAGAACCACCATCACGGCTTCATTAAAGGCAGCGCCTCTCTCCCTCGCCACCCAAAGACCTCTTATGATTGGATCTCAACACGGGGCGGAAGGTCCCTGAAGCCAAGAGGTCATGGCTCCATCTTTGTGTATATATCTCTGTGTGTTTTTAATGAGCTGATACTTTGCGTGTGTATGGATTTGTGTTGGGCTAGGTCTGGCAGAACTCTCGAGTTTGGCAGTTGAATAAGGCAGCTATTTCTTGCCTTGGATGCTGTGCCCTCCCCACCTCCCAGGAGGTGCAGCTCAAACTAAGCTCTAGTCACAGCCCAGCGTTGTGCACTGTTGATCCCCAACTCCCTCAGCAAGTGGAATCAAGTTGAAAAATGAATCATGAACCAAGACAGAAAGGACGCCAGGGAGAGATCGACGTGATTTTATTGGGAAGAGAAATGGCAGCAGAAGCTCATAGAAGAACCACAAGCACCCGTGGCTTCTAGGCAAACCAGTTACTCCTCCTAATATGCCCCTACAGCGAGGTGCCCATATTATGACACCATGGTGGTGTGCCAATGCCCAGGAAGGGTTGTTCCATAGGCACATAGCATGTGGTCCAGGGCCAGACCCCATTGATTCAATCCTGGGCTAATCAGGCTCACGGAGGGAGCAGGGATCCAGGGAGCTCCCAACAGGAAGTAAGAGAAAGAAGCCAAGAAGAGATGCTGTGTTCAGGAGAGCCTTGGGGCAGATAGTAGATAGTGGCCGAGGCAGACTAGTGGGCCAGAGTTGCTTAGAAGAGTGAGAGTTTCCACCAGGCTCCTCACAGACCCTCCACGACCCCAGAGCTCTAGTGAATTTTTTTTAAGTGGGCTATGTATAGGTAGCAGACGAGGTCAGGAGGAGGAAACAGGGAAGCATGACAAAAGATTGATGCTTCAGGGCCAGAAATTACATTTCTAAGCAGGCTCTGGTCAGAAGTTTAGACACAATAGGGCAAGACCTGTTACTAGAGCCTGGGCATGAACAATAACTAACTGTACGGTCACTGGAGGGATGCCAAGTGCTTGCTTTGTACTGGGTCTTTTAGAATTATGACTCCATTCAATACTCACAAGTCTTTAAACAGTTTTTCAACCTTTTAATTAATATTTATATTTTTACTTTCCACTATAATCCTGAGCCTTTTAAAACAATTTCATTGGCATATAATTCACGTATCATACAATTCCATATTCAATCATATTAAGAAGAGTTTTTCAATCAGCAGGACAATCAATTTTATTACATTTTCTTCTTTCTTGTACTCAGTCTTATTAGCTTCCCATTTTCCACCCAACCTCCCCAGCCATACTCTTAAGAAATCATTGACTCAGTTGCTGTCTCTATAGATTTATATATCCTGGATTTTATATACCAAAAAGCAAAAGCTAGCTAACTAAGAACAATACAAAGTGAAACAGAGAAAAGCCTCCATTGAAAAGAAAGCAGAAACTATTAAAAAGTAAAAAAAAAAATTTAATGGATTCAAAGGACAAAAGGGAGATCACATGATAACCACATGTCAGCAGTTGAAGCCATGGCTACGCTATGGGAGCACAAGGCGTCAGAGTTCTTCTGTAATGATGTACAGCCTTGGAAACTCTCTGGCGCAGCTCCACCCTGCTCTCTAGGGTCCAAGTGCATCAGAACTGATGTGCTGGCAATGAGTTCTGTTTGTTTGTTTGTTTGTTTAACTATTGCACTATATGGCATGGTGGAAGCGTGGACTAGCCCTGCAGCTGATTCTTCCACGGATGTTCTGTCATTAGCCTTCACAATAGCCTTAGCCACATACTTATTATCCTTCTTCTCAGATGGGAGGCATGAAACACCTGGAGACTAAGTGTATGGCCCAAAACCACACAGGAAGGCGGCACTAACCCAATTAGTGGAAGTGGAGCAGATGCCAGAGCCAAACTAGCAGGACGATGGTCTGAAGCTGCTGTGCTTTGGGGAAGACGAAGACATAGGGATGCAGGATGCGATGTCTGCTGTGCTATGCATCCAGGTGTTTTTAACCCCAAACTCCCATCAGGGAAAGTTTTCTGAGACCGAGAGACATTTTGGAGATAGACAACTCCAAGGAGTATAATTTCCTAAAAATGTGCAGGGAATGGCTTTCACCTGATATGACCCATGAATTTACCCTTCGTACTGGATGACTCATGGATTAGACTTTATACTGAGTTCATGTTATTAAACCAACAACCTGACAGGCGTCTCTGAGGCATTGAAATCAGTAGATGCTATTGTGGACTAAGTGAAAACTAAATTTAACTTTAGCGTATGTGTCATTTCTCTTGAGTTGTCTAAACTTGGGCACGGTTACTCATACCAAACCAAGGGAATTAGGCAGGCTATTTCATGCCCTTAAAAAAAAAGCTTGCAAAACTCTCACTTTTTATTTGTTGTGTGCGCAGTTGAAAGAAGGGTAACATTTTAACATAATATTAGAACATCATACAATTAGAAATGATCTAATATCAATCAGTGACAGATGTCTTTTGAGCACCCACTCTGGCTCCCACACTCATTTTAGTTCTGAGGTTGGACTGAGACCTCAGGAAGAAAGATCACTTAAACCAGCCCTTCTTTACCTGTGGGGAAGGGCCATTAAAAAATACCAACCCATTGTTGGAGCACCTTTTTTTTTTTTAATTATTTTTTAAACATTTTATTAGGGGCTCATACAACTGTTATCGCAATCCATACACACATCAATTGTGTAAAGCACATTTGTACATTCGTTGCCCTCATCATTCTCAAAACATTTGCTCTCCACTTAAGCCCCTGGCATCAGCTCCACATTTTTCCTCTCCCCCCTCCCTCATGAGCCCTTGATAGTTTAAAAATTGGTATTTTGTCATATCTTGCCCCGTCTGACGTCCCCCTTCACCCACTTTTCGGTTGTCTGTCCCCCAGGGAGGAGGTCACATATATTCCTTGTAATCGGTTCCCTCTTTACTACCCACTCTCCCTTTACCCTCCCTGTTTCCGCCACTCACACCACTGGTCCTGTAGGGCTCATCCGCCCTGGATTCCCTGTATTTTCAGGTCCTATCTGTACCAGTGTACATCCTCTGGTCTAGCCAGACTTGCAAGGTCGAATTCGAGTCATGGTAGTGGGAGCAGGGAGGAAACATTTAGGAACTAGAGGAAAGTTGTATTTCTCATCGTTGTTACATCACACCCTGACTGGCTCGTCTCCTCCCCGAGACCCCTCTGCAAGGGGATCTCCAGTGGCCTACTAATGGGCTTTGGATCTCCACTCCGCACTCCCCCCATCATTCACTATGATAAAATTTTTTGTTCTGATGATGCCTTACACCTGATCCCTTCGACACCTTGTGGTTGCATAGGCTGGAGCACCTTTTGTAATACCCAATAAGTTCACACAGTGACACACAGGGAGTGTTATGGAGATAGCAAACTGCTAAAATGTTCCTTAAAGCTTTCTAGATACAGTGAACTCAACAACGGACACAAACACAAAAACCTCCCTCTCTGCCAGCAAGTGTCCATGCAGATGGTGTAGGACCAGGTACCATTTATCCTACTACGCACAAGGTCAGCATGAGTTGGAGCTGACTTGGTGGCAAATAGCAATGGTAGCCTGCACTGTGCGGACATACAACCTTGCTGGCAGAGAGGGAGGAGCATGTCAAGCGCTCACTGATGAGCATGGATTTCAGCCTTCAATACAGACTACAACTCAATGTAACAGAAACCTGATCTAATAAACATATAAAGAATCTTCTGCGCAACAAACAGAGATTATAGATCATTTTCAGTACATACTACTTTCAATAGTTTAAAACATTTTAAAATTTATTTTTAACTTTTTATTGTGAATTAAGTGAAAGTTTGCAGAGTAGAATCATTTTCCACTCAATAATCCAAACGCATTTTGTTTCATGTCCCTGATTGAAATCTCCCCAGTGTAACATTATTTATCCCACGTTCTCCCTGTGCTTCCTGTTTCTGTTCGTCCTACTTTCTCGACTCTTTTGAAATTTGTCCCTGGGTAAATGCTGCAATTTGGATCTTAAATGGTTGATTATTCTAAGGCGTGTGTACCTCCCCAATGTTTTTGTTCCCTTAGAGACTCGTCTCGTTTGACTGAAACTTGAGTGATGGGGGTGAGTCCATGTCTAGCAATGAAAGGTGGAAAGGGCCATATTCTCAGAGGTCCCACTGGTTTCTATCAGCCCAGTAAGCCTGGTCATTTTTATCTTTTGATTTTTGTGCCATTTCCCTTGCCCACCCCCTCCATCCCCCCACTCCACCTGCCACTCTTTTAAGGACCTTCTAATTTAATCCCTTTCAGAGACATTGGTAATAGTAGTTAAGCATCATCTAGTTCTTCCAGTTTCAGGGTCATAAAGACTGGTGTTCATGTGGCCCATAGTCAATTTGAGTAATTGTTTCTATACCTCTCTGATTTTCTTCACTCTTTTTTCCTCTGCACAGGGAGAGACCAATGGATGCACCTTAGATGGCTGCTCATGAGCTTTTAGGACCCCAGTTGCCACTCATCAAAGGGTAGCCAACATTGTCTTTGTGGACCAGGTGATGCCAATTGTCTTAGTGTCCTCTGAAACTATAGTCCTGAGCCCCCAGGCTCAAAAATTCATTTCCTTAAAGTGTTTGCTTATGTAGAAGAAGTTTTCATAACTTCCCCCCCTATATCCTCCACTATATTTATGGATATGTTTGGAGCAAAGATGAATGCACACATACAGATATCATCTGCAGAAACTTTTTGATTCAAGGTAAACCATGCTTCTTCCAGCTTAGAAGTAAGGGGAGAAATGCTCCATCAGTGACAGCCTGTAAAAGTTGTATGAAGAGAAAAAGGAGGAAATATGAAGCACAACAGCCAGCTGAAGGGGAAAATCAAGGTCAATGCTGTCCTTGAAAGGGGAGTCATGAATGGCCACAGCACGCTTTCAGAGGGATCTCACGGCTCTCACAGACGCCCGTGGAAGAAGGGTCGGACTATGTAGGATTCACAAATGTAGAGTGAAGGAATCTATTTTTATAGCATTGTCCTTTCTGGTACTATTTTTTTACTCCATAGAAGAAAGCATATGCAAAGAACTTAAAACAAACAAACAAACAAACTTGGAATGAAGTTAGCAGAGTATTTTGGCAAGAGTGAAGGACAGAACATGAGATTCAAGAGAGCAAGTTTTACCTTTCCCTAGATACTTACCCAGGCTCCAAAAAACCAGGAAAAGAAAGAGAGATGGGGCAAGGGAGATGGCGGAGGTGATGAGGGAGGGGGAGGAGAGAGAGAGAGAGAGAGAGAGAGAGAGAGAGAGAGAGAGAGAAGCTCTGGTAGCATAGTAAGTGAGGCACTGGGCTGGTAACCACAAGGTTAGAAGTTCAAAACCACTAGCCACTCCCCAGGTGAAAAATGAAACTTTCTATTCCTATAAAGACTTATCATCTCCGAAATCCACAGGGGTAATTCTACTTTGTCCTATACTCTTTATGAGTTGGAATCAACTCATGGCAGTGAGATTAAAAATAAATCATTTTATTGGGGGCTCATACAACTCTTATCACCATCCATCCATACATCAATTTTGTAAAGCACATTTGTACATTCATTGTCCTCATCATTTTCAAAACATTTGCTGTCCACTTAAGCCCCTGGCATCAGCTCCACATTTTTCCTCCTCCCTCCCTGCTTCTTCCTCCCTCATGAACCCTTGATCATTTATAAATTATTACTTTGTCATATCTTACGCTGTCCAATGTCTCCCTGGCAGTGAGATTTTTAAGAGCAACAAGTAATGACCAAACTATGGTCAATTCTAATGCTTGCAGAGTCCACGTGTTTCGGAGTAGAACTTTGCTTCGCAGAGATTTCCGTGGCTGAGATTGTACAGAAGTAGTGGATCATTTGACTTTTCTTCCATGGCACCTCTGGGTTCAAACGTCTAATCTTTTGGTTAGTAGCCTACCACGACCCCTTTGTGCCACCCAGGGACTTTATCAATGCTGTTAGTTCAGTTAAACCAAGCAAACCCACTGTAATCTTCCAACGTAACTTCAAAATAAAATAATGAGCGGAGTTACCTTGTGAGATAAGGAGCCTGTTGAACTGCTGACAACAAGTGCCAGTGAAAGAGTTCTGGTACCCACTTAGGGCCTCGGGAACTTTGTGAGGGGTCTCTGGGGGTCTGAATCAACTCAATGGCTGGGAGTGGGTTTACCCTGTGAGTTAGTTAATTGTGCCAGCCTGGCCAATAATCACATGTGGGGCTAATTGAAAGGCGGAGGGATAAATGGGTGGTGAGCCTCACCTTTCTAGTTTTGCACTGGGTGCAGCTGCCTTAGCAGTTCCCTGCTTCAGCTTGCAAGATTGACTTCCTACAAGACATCCCCAAG
>NW_022111300.1:9516510-9519341 GCF_000313985.2 Echinops telfairi
TCCTGTGTGCTCTGGTCAGATATATCCTTCTCCCGAAGCTGCAGATTCAGTGCCATCCTTTGAAATAAATTCTTCTTGGGGGAGAGGCAGGCATCTACTTAGTATTTGGGGCTGGGACCAGCCCCCTAGACCTTGGAGAGGTTTTTATGAATTATATCCACTTGCTTTTCCTTGATTCAAAATTAATCATGTGGTCCAATTGAGCTGCAGAGGGGACTGGAGAGTGTGCTCCTCAGGGAGAGCTTTCTACTCTGGAAGGGGAGCACCATTCCTTGTTGGGGAAGGAGAGAAGATTACACTGATCATCCTTGAGACTTTCCACATTTCTGTTTCTTATATTATATATATGTATACATATATACATACACACATACTGTTGCATATGAAGGATCCTTGGGTGGTATACATGGCTAAACCATTTGACTACTCACTGACAGACTGGCATTATGCTGCTCTGAGACACATGGGTTTCCATGAGGAACGTTTGAAGCTCCCTCATATCTGGTTGACCTTGTCCCACTTCCATCTCCCACCACTTCTGCAGGCTTATGTTTATGCATGCTGTCTGTTGTCTTACATTCCACAACCACCGTTGCCCCAACTATCTAACCAGCCATCTTCAGAAGTCTCTTTGGAATTTATTTCTAACAGCACACTGGATGAGATAAAGAAGTAAATGCAATTAGGCACTGGAAAGATCTAGAGCGAAGAAATACAGGCACCAGCAAGGTATATCTACATTGCTCTTAAGAAATGTTAAAGTCAGCTTCCCATATGGTCTATGGACTGTTCAGCATTAAGAAGATTGTTAAATATCTTTAAATAATGGGAGTTTTCAGTAATAATGTGAATTATAGTATTTCATATTAGCCCAATATCCTCAAGTGGAATTAATTCAATCTGAATGTTAATGAATATTTACCAATTACAATGTACAAGGCACTTCTATTTCTGGTGACCTATATATGCCAGAGTAGGTGCTCCATAGGGTTGTTATTATATTTATAAAATCATATGCAACAAAACATACCCCACCCAGCCGTTTTTACATTGACAATGGTTACATTCTTCACATTGTGTCACTATTTTCACAATCTCTACCCTTTTTGTTTCACCACCATTAGCTTAAACTTTCTGCCCATGTACATTTTCATCTACGTATGTTTTAGAGTTACTATTGGCATATGATTTCATATGGATTTTTTAAAAAAGAACTCAATGCTCAAAGTGAATATTCTTTATTAAACGTGCTAACTTACTATGCAGTTTAAAGATGATTTCATGGGACAATTTTGATTTAAGGTTTAAGTTGCTCTAGGCAATATACCTGGGCGTTCCTCCAGTTTCAAGTATCCAGTAAGTCTTATATGTCAATCATTGTAATCTATTCTCTTTTTCTTCCCACCTTACCCCCACCCACATGGTATCACTACTCCCATTACTGTTCCTGGGGCGTTTATCTGTCCTGGATTCCATGTTTTGAGAGCTCTTATCTGTACCAGTGTACGTGATCTGGTCTAGCTGGATTTGTAAGGTAGAACTGGGGTCATGATAGTAGGCGGGGGTGGGGGGGTGCAGAGGGGAAGCATTAAAGAACTAGTGGAATGTTATATGTTTCGTCAGTGCTATATGGCATGCTGGCTGACTCATCCCTTTGCAAGCCATCAAGAGACCATTTTATTTAGGAGCTAAACGCACTAACTGGACCATTTAAGGCCTTCAAAACACTGTATCGTGACACATTTTCAAATTTTTATGCTATCTGTACTGCTTGCTACCTCGTGTGGTCCTGAAGACTATTAGAGGTAGTACATGCTCTTGAACTTAAGATGACCAAGAAGAGAGAAATGTCAAAAGAGGCAAAAGCTAAGTTCCAGGTTACTTTCTAATTCCCACTTCAATTCCCACCCACATCCCCACAAAAAATGATGGAGCTTCATGTCAAGAGATGAGGGCTCCATTCCCTAAGTACCCAGACTGAATCCCAAATTAAAAACAAACAAACAAACAAACAAAACAACAAAACAGACCCCAGTCATTTGATTCCTTGCCCCTTATTTTGGCTCACCCATAAACTCAGAATAATAGTTTCTAGCCATTTCATCCAGAGGGTCACTCTGGATTGACAGGCAACAACTTCGTCATAAAGGAAAGGTGCTATTACCAAGGTGCAGGCATTCTTTTATCATAGCATGACTGCTAGTCGTAACACACACCTGGGGTGGAAAAAGGACATCTCTTAAGAGCAAATGTACAAAATTACCTGCTCTGCCCAGTTGCATATTTCTCATAAGGGTCAAACTGAAGGGTGTGGAGCGGACGCTGGAGAGGAAGTTCTTGCAGTTGGAATGTGAGTTCTTCATAGCAGGTCATTGGCAGACCTGAGTACCAGGAAGTGCCCAAGGGAAGTTTGGAGTCTCTCTGCAGTGAGCACAGGGGTTGCAGAAAGCCAGGCTGAGAATTCCCCTCAATGTTGGTTAACACTGAGGATTTTGAGCTCACCAGGTGAAACAGACACAGACTGAGAGTCAAGGGAGCAAGCTACTTTGCAACGAGCCCTAGACTCAAGAGACCTGGAGCAGGGAGGCCCATACAGGAAGGAAGTGGGGAAAGTTGTGTTGGTATCACCATCAGCACAATGTTGGAGCCTGGATACTGTCTGTAGGTAGTGAGGTCTAAGGCCTGCCCCTTAATCTTTATTTCCTTATTTACAAATAAATGCAAACGACACAGTTTAGAGTTGTGTTTCATGAGGCCCATGGGCCTTTGGGTCTCCACTCCGCACTCCCCCTCTCATTAACTATGGTAAGATTTTTTGTTCTGATGATGCT
>NW_022111300.1:9519829-9528945 GCF_000313985.2 Echinops telfairi
AGGTGAGCATCATAGAATGCCAATTTAATAGAAGAAAGTATTCTTGTATTGAGGGAGTACTTGAGTGGAGGCCCAGGAATTGGCTTTTCACTTTAAAGGAAGTAACATGAAAACTTTCTGCATAACCTGTGGGAGTGGAAACATCAGGATCTTCATTTGCTGATATGGTACAATAAAAGGTCAGAAGAAACAGCTGCACAATCTGCTAATGATTGGAACTTTGTTTTATTTATCTTTGATAATTTATAAATTATTTTTATTATCATATTTTACACCATCTACTGTCTTCCTTTACCCACGTTTCTGTTGTTGGTCCCCCGTGCCAATGGACACACGTGTGTGCTTGCAGCCCCCGCCCCCCTCCATGAAACGCCAAAGTCTGTATGCTGCCAGGCTGCTCTTCTGGAGCCGACAGCAGCCCACTTGTGCCCAAGTGTTCCTGGTCCACAGGTTACAAGCATGCTCCAGCACTGTCAGTTGCTCAAGTATTACAACACCGCTGGCAGCCCGCAAGTTTCTTGCCAGCTGCTCCTGAGCATCCCCGCCCCCCAAATGCTCCAATCCTGTTACAAAACAGCCCACTTTCCCTGCGCTGTTGGCTGCCTGTGTGCACTTCATCCCTCTCCCTCTGGTGACTCATCCAAGCCCAGGTGCTGCCAGCCCACTGAATGTCCACTTGCATGTTTGCCCCAATGCTGGGTGAAGGCCCAGGATAGGCAGCTCATTTAAGGTACTACAAGGACATCCACATGACCTTCTGGAGATGCTGGATGCTGGAGACCACTGTGCCCAGCAGATCATGATCCCTATTGGGGCAATCCCAATGCCTCACTCTTGCATACCCTGCTAATAGCAAGGCTGCAGTTAAGCCCTCCAGATAGATAACACCAGCTCTCTAGGGAGAGACCCAGCCCCAGCGAGTCAGTAGACGCAGCTTGAAAATATGGTGTAGCTGGCTCCAGGTAGTTCTTAACTTATTCTTATTAACCTCTGTGATAGAAAACAGAGGGATTGTCCCCTGCACTGTACTCACTGCACACTGAGTACCACCCCTAGCTCCACCAAAATGCCATGCAGACTACAAACCACAGCATCAGTTACTACAAGAAATCAAGAGAAACTAATCACAATGTTTGAAGAGGACCTCAACCTAGCGACATACAGAGAAGAAGCAGACTTTCAACTGCTGCAGAAAGAAATTTTCAGAAATCTGCTTAGAGTCATACAGGATCTGAAGAAATCAATACAGAAGAAGAATGAAAAAAATTAAGTCCACGTAACAAAGGGAAATGCAAGAGTTAAGGGATGATGAAGCAGAATCAAAGAAAAGTGTAAGAGACCTCACCAATAGGTTGGAAGAAGCAGAGAACCATAACAGTGACCTCAAACATAGCACCCCAAAACCCCAAAAACAACTCAGCAAACGTGAAAGACAATCAAACAAAATAATTAAAGAAGCTGAAGAAAATTTGGGAACACTGAGCAATGCTATGAAGAGAAACAATATTTGAATAACTGGGATACCAGAGCAAGATGTAATGAGAAAATCAATAGCCAAAACAACGAGGGAATTCCTGGAAGAAAACCTTCCCAATATAATAAAAGAGGATCCAACAATCATCCAAGAGCAGAGAGGATGCCAATTAGACTGAATCCCAGAGGAACTCACCAAGGCATATTGTAGCCAAATTATCCAACATTGGGGAATAGAAGAAAATCATAAGGGCAGCCAGAGAAATAAATTCTGTCACCTATAAAGGTAAGCAGATAAGAATATGCTCAGATTTATCAGATGAAATCATGAAGAAAAGGAGAAAATAGAGTATCATCTTCAGAGAGTTGAAGGAGAATAATTGCAGCCCGAGAGTTCTCTACCCTGCCAAACTCTCCATCAAAATAGAAGGGAGGTTAGAATTTCCTTGGATAAGGAACACTTTAGAGATTATATGAACAAACAAACAAAAAACCCAGCACTACAAAGCTTACTTCCAACTCACTTTGGACAGATGACCAACATCCATAGAACACAAACATGAGACCACTGCATGGTGTAACACTATCCAGAAGTCATTGCACTGAAAACAGTGCCCAAGATTTCTTTGGCTCAATGGAGGAAAGAAGGCAAGTATGAATGCTCTACACGTACATGACCCACAACTAAGGAGGGAGACAAGAAAATGCCTAACACAAAAGGCAAGATGACAGTAAAGAATCCACAGATGGATTTCATTACTATGTACATCAATGGTCTGAACTCAGCCATTAAAGACAAAGGCTTGCAGACTGGATTAGGAAACAAAACCCATCAATTTTCTACATGCAACAGACACATCTCAAGTTCACAGACAAATGTAGTTAAGGGTTAAAGGGTGGTGAAGGCTATATCAAGTGAATGGCAATCTCAAACAAGCAGGAGTTGCCATTCTAATCTCTGACGAAATCTATCTCAAGGTGCAGGACATCACGAGGGATAAGGCAATGGAAGGATATCAAAGGTATACATTTGGGGAAAGAAGAAGCTAAATTGTCATTATTTGCAGATGATATGAATTTATATATTGAAAACCCCAAAGTCTTAACAATAGGATTGATGGAAATGATAGAGAAATATGGTAGTGTGGCAGGATATATAATCAAAAGGCAGAAGTCAATTGGATTGCTATATACCACTGACGGAATTACTGAAAAAGAGATCAAGAAGGTAGTACCCTTCACAATAGACTAGCATAAATGGAAATATCTAGGGATATACGTAACCAAAAAACCAAAGAACTGGTATGAAGAAAACTATAGAACATCTTTACAAGAAACAAAAGGGACCTTTACAAGTGAAAGAATATTTCATGCTCACAGATCGGAAAACTCAATATTGTAAAGATGTCAATCCTACCCAAGGCACTATACAAATTCAATGCAATCCTGGTACAAATTCCATCATCATTTTTCAAAGAAATGGTAAAACTGACTACCAACTTCATATGGAAAGGGAAGAAGCCCAGGATTGGCAAATAAATCCTCAAGTAGAACAAAGTGGTCGAGATTGTAATACCTGACTTCAAACCTTATTATACATTCACAATTGTCAAAATAGCATGGTATTGTTAGATCTCTCTCGTGGGAGAAATACCTGGGTCCTTGGCTTCGCGTGAGAAAGAATTCACTCCAAAACTTGGATTATAATCCAAGTGAGTTTTATAAAAAACAGAAGACGTTTCAGGTTTTACATAGGCACCTTCAGGGCACTTCACCCCCCACCCCCCGCCCCCCAGCCTGCTGAAAAGTAGTTCGAGAGACATGCAAAAGAAGCCTGGTGGGCTCCGGATCCTGCCTTTCCCGTTCCTCAGCTGGAAGGCGTGGTTGATGATACTGGTCGACCCCATTGGCTGAATTGAATTCACCTGGCCCAGATGCTCCAATCCAGGTGCACCGCCCACTCAGATGTACCACCTCTTCCTGGCCAGAAGCTCAAACCTTTGAGCATGCGTAATGGAAACCTGAGTTCCTAGTCTAGCTGCCAAACAGTACTTACTGGTACAAAAATGGATAAGAACAGAAAATCCAGAATAGAAAAAACACAGCATACAAACAACTGATCTTTGACAAAGGCCCAAAAAATATCTAATGGGAGACAGATGCCCTTTTCAACAAATGGTGCTGGAAAAACTGCATGAAAGAATGAAACAAGACCCTTACCTCACTCCATGCACAAGAACAAATTCAAGGTGGATCACTGATCTCAAGGTAAAGCCCAAAACTATCAGGTTCATCAATGAGAAAATGGGCACAAAGCTAAGAACCTTTGCACAGGGAATACATGGGTTACAAAAAATAAGGAAGATAAAATAGACAAGTGGGACCTACTAAAGATAAAACACTTATGTACATCGAGAGACTTCATCAAGAGAGTATTAAGAGAGCCCACAAACTGGGGAAAATATTTAGTAATGACATAACAAAGGGCTTATTACTAAAATCTACAGAATCCTGTAAGCTTACAACAAGAAAAAAAATGAATAAGCCACTGAGGAGGTAAGCAAAAGACTTGAACAGAAGATTCACAAAGTAGGAAACCTGAATGGCCAATAGATGTATGAGAAAATGTTTCTAATCATTAGCCATCCAGGAAATGCAAATCAAAACAACTATGAGATACCTCTTAGCACCCACAAAGATAGCCTAATTAAAAAAAAACCAGAAAGCAACAAATGTTGGAGGGGATGTGGCAAGATTAGAACTCTTATCCCCTGCTGGTGGTCTTGTAGATACATACACGCACTGTGGAAATGGATTTGGAGATACCTAAAACAGATGGATATTCAGTCAGCAATCCCACCACTAGGCATATAGTCAGAAGAAATAAAAAACAGACCACGACCAGTCAGTCATCTGCTCTCCAATGTTCGTCGCTGCACAGTTTACAAGAGCAAAAAATTGGAAACACCCTAAATTTCCATCAATAGATGAATGGTTCATACACACAATGGACTACTACACATCCCTAAAAAATACTGATGAAACTATGAAACACCTCATCTTGTGGATAGAGTTGGAGGATATTGTGCTGAGTGAATTTAGCCAAGCACAAAGGGTCAAGTACACCACGAGTCCACGGAGGTAAGTTCAAATAACAGAAGGGGCATAAGGGAAAACTTCACAAGACACAATTCCCTTGCTGAAGACCAGATATGCTGGCAAAAGCCAGAGCAAACCCAATAATTCATATGTCATCAACACTAGATGCACATAACTCCTGCACTGAAAGACATCATTTTCCTTCCTCTCATATGCCTTTAGGGCCCACAGAAAGGTGGGGGAAGTATAACAACAGCAATTTGTGTGTGGGGTGGGGTGGAGGGGGAGGTGTCAAGGTGCTAACCAACCCATGGGGAGAGTCTTGTTTATATCTCCGCAGGAAAGGGAGAGTGAAATCATCCTGGGGTGCCAATTCACCAGGGTGATGTTGCTACTCAGAGCAGCTTTTCCCCAGAGCCAGCCCAGCTTGAGATGTGACACCCTCTCCCTAAATGACAGTGGTGCAGAGGACAGCCTTGCAGATGCTACTGAGAGAGGCCGGCCTGACCCGCCCAGCTGGTGATAACCAAGATAGGAGTGCAACAGACTGGTGATGGGAGCAAAGATACGAAGTCCCCTGACAAAGAATCCCAATAGTAGACTTCTGACGCTGGAGTGGGGGCAGCACTTGGCACCCCATCTGAACTGGTTGGAGATTGCACACAAGGGGGCCACACTGTAAATCTGCAGGCATACTTAGGTGGTGGGAAAGCACTAGAATGCTCCGTCCCTGACTGAGGGAATTGCAATGTGGTCTTATAGTAGGATCACCTTTCGGACACGATGGAAGAAGTCTAAAAGGGTGTAGGTGTTATTAGACAAGACAGACCCGGGAGAGGTAACCCTGAAAGAAAGGGGGTCAGGACAGATGACTTATAAATGACTTATAACATGTCCTTCAGTATACATAACCCAGACATATTCATCTGTTATATGTTATGATTCCTGTTAGGCTTACAACTATCTGTATGTTTTTGTTTGTCTGTTGTTGCTATTGTTGTGTGTGAGGATTTGTTTGTCTGTTATCTTTTGGTTTGGTGTTTATGCATACAGGATATTCAGGATACAGGGAAGGAATGAGTCAACCAGGGTGCAGTAAAACATCGATGAAACACACAATATTCCTCTGGTTCCTTGAAGCTTCCTCACCCCCAACTATCATGACTCCAGTGCTGCCTCTTAACTCAGACTAGACCGGGGCATGTACACAGGGATAAGGGATGGAGGCTCACGACACATGGAATCCAGGAACAGGAGTGCGAATAGCGATACCAGAAGGATAAGGGGAAGGGGTAAAGAGGAAGGAAGAAAGGGGGAGCCTATCGCAATGATCAACATATAACCATACACTCCTCTCCAGGGGAGGAACAACAGAAAACATGGAGGAAAGGAGACAGTGGTTGGTGTGAGAGATGAAAATATTAACAATTTATAATCCATCAAGGGGTTATGATGGGGGGGAGGGAGGACAAAAAACAAACAAAAAACAAAAATGAGGAGCTGATTCCAAGGGCTCAATAGAAAGTAAATGTTTAGAAAAGAATGAAGGGAACATTTGTACAAATTCACCTGATGCAATTGATGTATGATTGTAGCAAGAGTTGTAAGAGTCCCCAATAAAATGATCTTTTAATTAAAAAAAAAGATATTCAGGATAGTTAATCTCATGGAGACGGCTACTGGACCGATTGGTCCAGTAGGGGATGGGAGGGAAGAGGGGTGGGGAGGTAAGCAGGGAGACAACAATGATGGGTTGGGAGAACAGCATGTGTGCTAAAATTGACAGCAAGGAGGGTGCAGCTTTTCTTGTGTTTATTCAACCAATTTGTATCTGGGAGGAATTACTGAGAGGTGAACGATGGGAGATCATAGTAATGGGGTAGAGGGAAAAATATGTGTCTATTTGTTCATATATGCATATATATATACACTTGCAACAAAGAAGCAGATGGGTTTTAGGCTTCTACTTAAATCTTGCATCAGTACAAGAATAGTTTGTTCTTATAATGTGGCATTATATAATACTTACCTTTCTGACACGGTTGCTAATACAAAATGGGTGCATAAGCAAATGTGAAGAAAGCTGATGGTCCCTGGCTATCAAATGATATAGCATCTGGGGTCTTAAAGGCTTGAAGGTAAACAAGCGGTCATCTAGCAGGGAAGAAACAAAGCCCACAAGGAAGAAGCACACCAGCCTGTGTAATCATGAGGTGTCTACGGGAAGAGGTATCCAAAGTCCAAAAACACACAAACAAATTGATGTGAAAGGGTCTGGATGTAGTGGAGACCCAAAATCCTCACGAAAGATAATTAGGCAGTCCCTCTCAGAATGACAATGCTTTCTAGTTGGATAGAGCCTAGCAGAACTCCTGAGGCTATGGGCCTTTAAAGAAAACACACACACACACACACACACACACACACACACCAGCCTATGCCAATTTGTTAGGTGAAAATGAGTCTCTTTGTTGATTTACTTGTATTTCAGTTGCTAGAAAGGTAAAATTAAAAAAAAATATGTTTATTATCTTTTGGCAGCCTTGTGAATTGGGCATTAGGGTTCTTAGCCCTGGGTATTCAACTTCGTTTTTAAGTGCTTTGTAAAAGCAAATTGCCTACTCTCCCATTTGTTTTCTATATTTGCTTCATATGGTGCTTTTTGCTGCACAAGTTTTTATTTTAATTTTCATGTCATCAACCTATAAGTCTTTATGATGTGATTGTACTATGCATAGACATTATCTTTTTATTTTCAAATCATTTTATTGGGGGCTCTTATATATAACAGTCCATACATCCATTATATTGCAGATATGTACAAATATATTTCCATCAACAATTTCAAAACATTATCTTTCTTTGTGAGCCCCTTGATATCTGTTCCTCCTTGTTCCCCTCCCTCCCCCGCCCTGCCACCTTCACGAACCCTTAATATATTAGGTATTGTTATTTGTACATATCTTACACCGCCCTTTCTATCCCTTTACCCACATCCTGGTATTCATCCGCCTCGAGTGGGGTTATTTAGCCATCATTGTTATCAGTCCCCACCCCCCACCCCCACCCTTCCCTTCACTTACTTTCCTGAAGTTATTACTCCCTTATTGTTACTGAAGGGTTTATCTATCCTGAATTCCATAAATTGAAAGCTATCGTTTATAACTGAAGTATATACGCCCGGTGAGCTAGATTTGTGAGGTAGGACTGAGATCATAATAGTGGGGATTAAGGACTTCGTGAAGTGCTGTGTGTTTCGTCGGTGCTAAACGGCCCCCCCTGGATATATCTTCTCTTTCGTGTGGCCCCTCTGTGTGTGGACGTCCAATTATCCCAGATAGGCTCTGGGTCTCTAGCTCGACCCCTATCCTTCCCCTCCATTTGATTTTCAAAGATCAAATGGAAGATTAAATAGACATAATTCTTCCGACAACACATGCAAACGTTTAATAAACATACCAGTCAGTGTGCCGGAACTATTCCATTTTCCCTTTACTGAACCAGTGCTTAGATCTCTCTGTGGTCTTCAAAGTTCTAGTTCTGCCTTCTCCGGGGTACTTTCCCTCACCATCTTGGCCTGCAGCAATGGCCAACCAATTTCCAGGTAAGTCCACTCCTCCTGGTGGCTTAGTACCGGACAGTACGACGCTGGGGTTTTCAGTTGGAGGAACAGATTGCCAGGCCTTTCTTTCGAGATGCCTCTGGGTCAACCCGGCCCTCCAACCTTTGCCTCCAGTGATAGAGATGCAGCAATGCTTCCTCGACTTGATTCTCACTGCCCAAGCCCACGCTGACTCATAGCACGCTGACTCATAGCCACCCCACGCAGGGTTTCCAAGGCTGTACATCGTTATGGAAGCTAATAGCCTCACTTTTCTCCTGTGGAGCGGCTGGTGGGTTTGAACTGCTGAGCCTGTGCTTAGCAGTCCAGTACTTACTTGACGGCGCCACAAGCAGTCTTTTCTAATTGCTTAGAGGGCCTGTACTGTTCTATTTTCATGAGGTGTCCTGCACATGGGAGCCAGTTTCCGTTTGTGGGGAGTCTCCTCTGCTCTGATGCCAGCGTGGGAGCTTGAGAAGTTCACTCACCTGAAAAATGTAGAGAAATATGAAGGGATTTTTCTCCAATGTACTTTTCCTGCTTAACAAACCACAACTTGTACAAATCGGTGGTTTTAAACATGTAAATTCCACCACTCCCCATTCCCCCGGGAGCGATTCACAGCCCAGGACGTGGCAGGCAGCGGTTACGTAGAGTCTGTGGATGCAGAGTACTTGAGATTCGAACGCTCTGTCCTTGTCCCGGACGCCACCCTGGCTTGGTGGGAAGATCTGCAGACCGTGGGAAATCAGACTGACTCGCTGATACACGTTCTTCAGGCCGTCCAGTTCCTTCTGCCGTGTCGCCCAACGTCGCTGCAAGCCTCCTTCCCACGCTTTCGGAGTTTGCTGGCTTTCCGGACCGGCCTGCGAGCGCCGAGGAGCGCTAGATCCCGGGTCCGCGGCCGGGAGCCGGGCACGCCTTTTCCCTTCGCTTGCTCGCG
>NW_022111300.1:9529501-9555445 GCF_000313985.2 Echinops telfairi
TTGGTTGGGGGGCCGCCCGTCCCGGGTCGAGGCCACGCAGTGAAGGTAAGGCCGGTCCTGGGGTCAGGATACGGAGTGAGGGGCGTGGGGACGGGGGTGGCGTTCTGGAGAGCCCAGGCGACGGGCTCGGCGTCCTTCCCTCCCGCGCAGGTGACCCTGGGCCACGAAGGATGCCCCTTGGCTTCTCCCCTGCTCATGTTAGTGGGACCCCGGGCGCGAATGGACTCTCCTCGACAGGGCCTCTCAGCGACCCTGGGTGTCGGGACAGGCTCCCTTCTTCCTGGCGCGTGCCAGCGGCCCTCCCGAGGAGGGGGCGCGCAGGGAGCCTTTGGACACCGGCACCTGGCTGGCGCGCCGGAGGCGGAGATGGGTAAGGCACGCACGCGAGGGTGTTTGAAGGATGTCGCCAGGTTTGGGCAGTGGAGGAGAAAGTGTGAAGCTGAAGTGCGAGGACGCATGGAACTGTCGCCTGTCACCATCAGAAGAGCTGGCCCCGAGCCAGGCCCTGGAGACCCCTTGACATTACAGGCCATGTCACCCTGAATTTATAGGAGAAGATGCCGCAGTTACTCTTTGTGGGCCTTTTTTTTTCTTTGGTGAGGGTCGGGGGTGGGGGAGGGGACTTCTACTTTACTCCCCAGTATCCCTTTGATGCCACTGGAAAGATCACTTCATTGAAAAGCCACCTTCCACAGGCATTGGGGTTCAGGGGAGCTTGGAGGGACCGAGGTAGGCCTGGCTGTCAGAGTCTATCAGCACCCTGGCGTAAATGACAGGGGATCGGGTGTTCAGTTAGCCTCCCCAGGGTGTCCGACCCTCACTCTGTCCTTAGCACAGGGCTCCAAGTGGAGCGAATCAGAAACGTCCTAAGTCCTAGGCGGGAAACTTTGAATTGGAATTCAGCATGGACGCTGCCGGAGCCCTGGTGGCGCTGTGGTTACACAGTGCGCTGCAGTTCGAAACCGCCAACAGCTCTGCGGGAGAAAGCCTGGGCTTTCTACTCTGCAACCTACAGTCACTCGAGGTCAGCGTTGACTCCATAGCAGTGAGTTTGGTTTGGGTTAATTGACTCCACAGCTTCTTTACATCAAGCCAGAAGGGTCTCTGCTTTTAAAAGTGGAGCCCTGGTGGCTATTGGGTTATCAGGATGGCAGTTTGAAACCACTATTCGCCGCGCAGGGAAAGATGAGGGGTTCTACTCCAGAGTGACAGTGTCGGAAATCCACAGGGGCAGGTCCGTCATGTCCGATAGGGGCACTATGAGTCAGGACTGACTAACGTGGTGAGTTTTCTTTGGTTTTGGTTCTAAAAGTGGCCTGAACTGAAAGTGTTGCCAGTAGAGGGGGTATGATGAAGCTTGGGGCGACCCCCCACCCCCAAAGAGCGAAATTATCACTGGGTGTCTAGGCTAATGTTTTAGAAACTACTGACCAAGCATCCCCATAAGTGAAAAGTTGTAGAGCATGCAGTGTCAGTATATGCTTATTTATTCGTCAAGTACATGCATGTGCTACTTTAATATATTCTTAGTGTGCGTATTATAAAACATGCAGGAATTGCAATCGAAAAGCTAAAGTGACAATAATCAAAATACTTTGACTTTTCTTTATGAACAGCACCAAAATAATTTTGCTTTCTCCAAGGCAAATTCCATTTGTACTGTGTATAATTTTCATCAAAATATAATTATGTGTATAATTGGTTTTGCTGAGTCAGAATTTATAACACAACAATTCAACGTTGATATTAATGTTTGCTCTTAGTGCCTGTCATAGCTGAAAAGGTAGCTTGGAAAAAAAACAACAAGTGTAGATTCAGAAAGGAGAACCACTGGGTTTCAGAACCTGTTCCGGTTGAGCTTCTAAAATGGGTCATTAAACCTGCATTCCCAGCCCTAGATAGAGTAGGAAGTGGCTTTCTGAGTCCCCTGGCAGACCGAGTTTCTAGGTTAGAGAAACCTTCTCCAGAAAGAGAAGGGTACCCCGGACATAAAGGGGAGCACAAGCCCCGGTGAGGAATGCCTTGTGTTTTCATCGTTGAGGGCTCTGCAAGATGCACTCCTGAGGAGAGCTGTGAGTCAGGACACAACGGAATCTTTCTGGAAGCTTCTTCCAAGGAGTAGCTCATACAGACTTGCTTTTCAGAAACGTGAGCGGTGATGGGATGTGAGTGGGAGAAAAAAACAGAAAATATATCACTTGGTTTTGCTTGAGTTTTGGTTGTCTTGAATCTGCTCATTTGCAGCTGAAAATAGGAAGTATAATCAAACTAATTCTATTTCTTGGAAGTTTCCACAAAGAAATCTTTGGGGTCAGCCAGGATTTAAAATTTCTGGCCAGTAGGACAGTAGGATTTTGCGCTCACGCATGTGCGCGTGCACACACACACACACACACACACAATGTTAAAAAAAAGAGTAAAAATTGTATCTTAGGTTTATGGTAGCGATTCTATTAAAATGATGCTGATGGTTGGATAGAAGCCTGTGTGAGTAGAGTTCACAGTGTTTTAAAGTCTGAATGTTTTTGTTGTGTGAAAAATGTTCACGGTGGCTTCTCTGATCTTAAAATTCATTAAATAAACATTTACATTTTCGTTACTCCTCAGATAGTACTTTAAAAAAAATGTATGTCCAAGGACTCCGTGATTCAGGGGTCCTGTCTGTTTACTCACCACTGTATCCTCCATGCTCAGCGCCAAGCAGGTGCTCAGAAAATGTTGAAAAGAGATTGAGGGAAGAGACAGTCTGTGAGGAAGTTAATGTCAAGCATAAATGAGAAAAATACACCAGTTAATTCTGTTGAAAAGTACTAAAATAGGTCACACTTTGAACTTAAATATTAAGTATTTACTTATTAATGACATACAAATATGAATTTGTATCACTTAACTATGACATCTGAAAGAAGCGATGCTAAGATAGAAGTTAGACAAAGTTGTGTTGATATAGTTTGGCATAAACTCTACTCTTATAAGGAGTGATTGCACACATTTACCAAACACATCATCTTGTTTTTGTACAATTAAAGTTCAACATCTTTTTTACACATATTTACATTACGCATGGGTATTTGAATAACCTGTTGTCATAAAGTCAATCCCGACTCATGGCAATCCCATATGTTATAAATTAGAACTGCTTCATAGGACTTTCATGGCTACTATCTTGTTTTAAATGAATTTTTATTGTAAATCAGGTGTGTGGGGGGTTATAGTTCAGGCCATCAATGCTGCATTCAATAGTTCAAAGCACTCCCCTGCCCTCCAGTAGTCTAGCCCACCTTACTCCCTCTGATTTCTCTTCTCCCTCTTAAGGACCTCCATCCTCCCTTTTACCCAAGTCAATACTTGTCTACCTTCTGATCTGTTGCTTTATCTTTCCACCTTTTGCCTGCACTCCCTTGTAACCTCTTAACTCTTCTTTATGGTACATTTTTGTCCTGTATTTTTATTTTTATAGTAGTGGCTGATACAATATTTGTCCTTTTGTGGTTGATTAACTTCACTTAACATAATGTTCTCCAGGTCTATCCATATCTTGAAGTGTTTAGTGGTTTCATCACTGCTTTTTAGCACTGCATAGTATTCCATTGTGTGTATGTACCACAGTTTCTTTATCCGTTCTTCTACTGATAGTGGGCTATTTCCAAGTTCTTACTATTGTGAACAGTGCTCTGATGAGCATGAGATTACATACATCTGTTTGTCTTATGGCTTTTACTTCTTTAGGACAAATACCTAATATATATATGTATTGCTGGCTCCTATTGACTTTCTGTTCCCTGTTCTTTGAGGTAGTGCCATACCACTTTCCACAATGGTTGTACATACTTATAGACTCACCAGCAGGGTATGAGAGTTCAAATCTCTCCACACCTTCACCAGCATTTATTCTTTTCTGTTTTTTAATTTAATTTTTTATAATTGGACTGTCAATGTCTCATTGTCAATATTAGTGCTATCTCATTGTTTTGCTTAGCATCTTGATATCTAATGATCATGAGCATTTTTCATGTTATCCATTCAAATGTCATTTTGGGTGTACTGTCTGTTCCTGTCCTTTGCCCACTTTTTAATTGGATTATGCACTTATTTCTTATTGATATTGTAATTTTCTATAGAGCTTAGAGAGTAGGTCCTTGTCAGTTACATCATTGTTAAAGATTCTCCCCTAGTCTCACTTTTTATTAAACCATTTTTGATGCACTAAGAGTCTTATTTTCAGTATGTCTCAGCTATTTATTTTGTCTTTCGTGTGCGAAGGCTTCCTTTGTTATGTTTAGTAGTATGTCTACACCCAGCAAGAGGGCCCTTACGTTTGTTCCTATTTTCTCATTCATGAGAAAATTGTTGATTTTTTATTTTGTTTTTCTTTTCGTTCTCCAATTCATTCATTTTATAGCTCTAGGAGTTAGTTAAGTCTTTGATCCATCCTGTGTTTGGTTTTGTACGTGGGGTAAGATATGGGTCCTGTTTTGCTCTTTTGAAGATGGCAATCTACTTTTAACAAATGGCAGCAGCATCTGTTAAAGCAGTGGTTCTCAACCTGTGGGCCTCGACCCCTTTGGGGGTCAAACAACCCTTTCACAGGGGTCACCCAATTAATAACAGTAGCAAAATTACAGTTATGAAGTAGCAACTAAAATAATTTTATGGTTGGGGGGGATCACCACAACATGAGAACTGTACTAAAGTGTCGCGATATTAGGAAGGTTGAGAATCACTGTGTTAAAGAAACTTTCCCATTAAAAAAAAATCATTTTATTGGGGGCTCTTACAACTCTTGTTACAAACCATACATCAATTATATCCAACATATTCGTACATAGATTCCATCGTTCTTTTCTAGGCATTTTCTTTCCATTGATCCCTTGGGATCAGCTCCTCTTTTTTCCCCTTCTCTTTCCCATTTAATGTACTTTTTGGTCCTTTGTCGAAGATCAATTTTCTATAGGTGCATGAATTTATTTCTGAGCTTTATATTTAGTTTCATTAATCTATATTACCTATCATTGTACCAGCGGTTTTGACTACTGTGGTTATGTAATAGATATTGAAGTTGGGTATTGAGGTATTCTATTTTGTTCTTCTTAAAAACTTGTTTGCTTATCCTGGCTCTCTTCCCTCTCCATATACAGTTAGTATTAGTTTTTCCATTTCGTTGAAGAATGTAGTTTGGATATAGGTCAGAATTTTATTGTATTTGAAGATTGTTTTAAATAGTATTGACAAGGTAAAGCCTTCCTATCCATGAACATGGGGTATTCTTGTATTTATGTAGGTCTCTTCTAGTTTCTTGTAATAATGAATGTGTTGTGAGAGTGTTCTTTCTTCTTTGCCCATTGGATACTTTTAATTTTTTTTTGGTTGCCTAGTGGTTCTGGCTAAGACTTTCAGCACAACATAGATTAAGAGTGGTGATAAGGGACGTGTTTATCCGGATCCTATTTGCCGGAGGAATGCTTGCAGTTTTTTCCTATTGAGCAAGGTGGTACCCATTAGCTTTTCATACATGGCCTTTATTGTGTTGAGACATTTCCTTTTATTTCTATTCGTTGAGAGTTTTTATCAGCAATGTGTGTTGGATATTGTCAAATGCTTTTTCTGCAGTGATTGATATGATCATGTTATTTTAATTTTTTTGCTTTGTTTATATGGTGTATTGCATTGATTATTTTTCTAATATTGAACCATGCTTGCACACCTACTAAGAATCCTACTTGATCAAGGTGTATTTTTTTTATATATTGTTGGATTCTATTGCTAGGATTTTGTTGAGAAATTTTGCATCCATGTTCAGAGGCATTTGGTGTGTAGTTTTCTCTGTGGAGCGTTAGCTAGGGTTTGGTTTATGCTGGTTTCATAAAATGAGTTTGAGAGCTTGCTGTCCTTTTCTATATTCTACAAAGAACAGCCTTTGTAGAATTGGTGTCAGTTCTTCCCTGAAAAGTTGGTAGAATTCTCCGTGGAAGCCATCTGGTCCTGGACTTTTTTGTTTGGAAAGTTTTAATGACTAGATCTATTTCTTTTGTTATGGCTCTGTTGTGGTTTTCCACATCAGTCTGCATTAATTTGGGTAGATGGGATGTTTTTTAGAAGTGTTTCCATTTAATCTAGGTTTTCAAATTTGTTTGCGTACCATCTTTCACTGTAATTTCCTTTGTTGTGATGTTACCCTTTTCATCTCCAATTCTTGATATTTGCATATTCTCTTGCTTTTCCTTTGTTGAATTTGCCAGTGGTCCATCAATTATGTTAATCCTTACAAAGAGCCAATTTCTTGCCTTGTTGATTTTTTATTTTGTTTTTCTTTTCGTTCTCCAATTCATTTATTTCTCCTCTACTCTTCACGATTTATTTTCTCCCGGTGGTTGAGATTTATTTTGTTTCTCTTGTTCTAACTGTTGAAGATGTTGGGTAAGTTGTTGATTTTCCTTTCTTTATTCATGTGTGTATCGATTCCTATAAATTGCTCACTGACAACTGCTTTGTTGTGTCCCAAAGTTTTGGCTTGTTTTGTTTTCATGCTCGTTTGTTTCAAGGACTTTAAAAAAATTTCAGCCTTTATTTCATCTATTACCTATTTATTTTTGAGTAGTGTGGTCTGAGTTTCCAGGTGACCAGTTTTTTGCCCTTGTTCTTTCTATTGTTGATTTCTAATTTTATAATGTGGTCTGAGAAAATTGAGTGCAATATCTCAATATTTTAAAATATATTAAGGCTTGCTTTGTGACCTAACATGTTTATTCTAGAGAATATTCTATGTGCACTGGAAAAGAATGTACACTTTGTTGCTGTGGGGTGGAGTGCTTTGTATAGGTCTAGGAGGTTGAATTGGTTTGTTGCATTTTTTAGGTCTTCTGTGTCTTTATTGAGTTTCTTTCTTGATGATCTATCTTCTTGAGAGTAGGATATTGAAGACTCCTACCATTATTACTGAATTGTTTACTGCTCTCTTTAACTCTGTAAGAATTTGATGGATGTGTTTTGTGGGTTTTGGATGCATATTTGTTTATTATGGTTATGTCTTCTTGTAGTTTTCCTTTAGTCATTATGAACTGTACTTTTTATGTCTCTCATGATATGTTTTGCCTTGAAGTCTATTTTATTGGCTATTCATATTGCCACTCTTGCTTTTTTATTTTTATTGATTTATTTTTTGGTTGCCATTAGTTTGGTAATGTTTTCTCCATTTTTTGATTTTAGGTTTATTTTTGTCTTTGTGTCAAAGTTGTGTTTCTTGTAGGCAGCATATTGATGGGTCTTGTTTTCTTATCCAGTCTGCTACCCTCTGACTCTTGACAGGTGTATTCAAAACATTGTCCTTCAGAGTCACAAATGGTATGTGCAGTTTGTCATTTCTCTCTCCGTGTGTTTTCTGTGGTTTCATTGATTTCTTATTTTTGCCCGTGTTTCTGTGTTATTTCAAGTACTGTTTTCAGTGTTTGGGTTTCTGGGTGATATTGTCTTTTATGTTGCTTTCAGGTTTGTCGACTGTTGTTTATTCTCTGTCCAACGTGTTCCCTTTAACATTTATTGTAACTCTGGCCTTGTGTTTACAAATTCCTTTAACTTATCCTTTTCTGGAAATACCTTTTTTCTCCCTCATATTTAAGGCATATTTTTACTGGATGTTAGGTTTTTGGTTGGCGTTTTTTTCTTTCAGGGTGATATATATGATATTCCATTGCCTTTTTGCCTGCATGATTTCTGCTTAGATATCTGAGCTTATTCTTATTGGTTTTTCTTTGTCGGTAACTATTCTTTCCCCCCTAGCTGCTCTTAGGAGTCTCTCCTTGTCCTTTATATATCAGCGTTTGATTATGAGATACCGGAATGTTTTTCCTTTGGGGTCCATCCTGCTTGGAGTTCTCTCAGCTTCTTGAATAGTTATTTTCTCTTCCTATGGTGTTAGGGAGGTTTTTCCCCATGATTTTTTGCACTATTTTCCTCTAGATTTTTTTTTGTGTGTGTTTCTCCCTGCTCTAGAATCCCAAGGAAATGTAGGTTGTTCCTCTTGATAAGATTTCACATAAGAGTAGTGATACCAGGAGAGTAAGGGGAAGGAGGGTAGAATGGGGGAACTGATCACAAGGATCTAATGTGCCCCCCCCCCAGGGGATGGACAACAGAAAAGTGGATGAAGGGAGACATTGGACAGTGTAAGGCATGATAATTTATAAATTATCAAGGGAGGTAGAGTGGGGAGAGAGGGGAAAAATGAGGAGCTGCTACCAAGGTCTCAAGTAGAAAGAAAATACTTTGAGAATGATGATGGCAACAAATGTACAAAAGTGCTTGACACATGGACGGATGGATGGATTGTGATAAGAGTTGTACGAGCCCCCACTAAAATGATGGGAAAAAAAAGATCTCACATAATCCTTAGTCTTTCTTTGGATTCCTTTGCTCTTTTTGTTGATTGTTTCTCTCAGCACTTGCCTCCAAGGGAGTTGCCTCCCAGCTCACTAATTCAGCTTTCCATTTCTTTGATTCGATAACTCAGGTTGTTTACTGTGTTGTCTAATTCTGTTATCTTATTATTGCTCTTCTAGAATTCTATTTGTTGTAGGGTTTCTACTTTTTCTGTTGTTCTTTATCCTTTGAAAGTACCTGCACTTGATTTTCCTGAATTCTGTTTTCATTTCTTAACAATATTCATTTGAAGCTTGGTGTTGTTTAGTTTTTTGCGTCTATTTCCACCCTCCACCCTCCCTTCTTCCTTCTCTCTCTCTCTCTCAGACTACAATTGAAGACTGTTCTCATGGCACCGTGAGGCAGCTGTTAGGGTTGGGAGGGTGACTGGGTCATGTGGAGGTCGTGGGCTTTGTCTTGACTAGGTGCTGGAATGGCTGAGCTCTTCCTTTCCAGGGTGCAGGGATGCCTGAGGGCTTCCTCCTGGGGCAAGAGGATGGCTGGATCCTTCTTTGGTGCAGAAGGGGGTTGGCTATAATTTTTATGGAAGCATCTTCTATGGTTGTCAATGTGTGGATTTGAATTTCCAAACTTCAATATGGTAAATAAATGCCAAGCATTGATGCCACCCAGGGGCCTTGGAATTATTGACGGAAATGATTGTCTAATCTGTATGTTGTGGCTACTGCAGTGGATACACATGAGTTATAGCTAAGAGTGAGATTGGTTGCTCTCAGCCACAGAACATTTCTTCACATTTATGTTTGTGGAACTTGGGCTAATTATCCTCAACAGGAAAGTCAAGTTCGCCAAGGTGCTGTTTATAGAACTATTGTGAATGAAAACCATTTACTAACTTCAACCAGAGCCTTTTCCTTTGTTAAACTGATGTGAAAATCCTGGCAAGGCCTGGGAAATGTCAAACTCTTCCTATGGTCATTGAGATATTTACAATTATTAATGATAACAGTTATTTTGGAATGTCACACAGATAGTAAGCAACTTAAAGGGGAATGATTCATTTGGTAAAAATTTAACAGTTTCTATGTGTGGACATTTGCCAAAGTAGCTCAGTAAGGAAAGTTTATGTACCTAACACTTCATAAAGAGAAATGTTATGAGTTTTCCTTTAGAGAGCCAAGTTCACTTATTAGCTAAGAAATACCACATAGGTCCCCACACCAGACTCACAGAAATTTAACTTTGTTCCACAACAAATGTCAAATGACTGGATGTCATGGACCTTTAGGGCTCCTAGTGACTACCTGAGGCTTGACTTTGGTACCTGAAAATAAACCTATGGTAAATAGAAAGAATCCAGTTTTAGAACATTTTCATTGGCCTCAAAACTTCTCCTATGCCTTTTGCCTTCAATGCCCGCACCTGTCTTCTGCCTCTTGCAAGCACTAATCTGATTTTTATCTCTGTAGATGTGCCTTTTCTAGAAAATGTACATGCTCATACATGAAGTTATATGCTGCATGGTCTTTTGTGTCTGAATACTTTCACTTAGCAGAATGATTTTAAGATTCATCCATATTGTATGTTTAATAGTTCATTCTTTTCTGTTGCTGAGAAAATTTCGATTGTATCTCTTTTTTAAAAGCCATTCACTAATTGATGAACAATTGGATTGCTCCCAGGTTTGTTTGTTTTTTTTTCCTATTATGAATAATGCTGCAATAAGCATGTGGGTATTTATTTTCAAAATTATTGTGCAGATCTCTATGAGAACAATGGCTGTTTAGTGCTTTAAGAAATTGCCGCTCTCTTTTCTAAAGTGTTGCACGTATTTCATGTACATATGAATGTGAGAAGGATGTGGGTACCACTCTCCACTTCTCCCCAGCGTTCCAGTTTCTCATCTTGCTTGGCTGTTGATTTGGCTATGACTCATTGTGACTCCGGGTACAGTAGGAACAAACACTTCCTGGTCTTTCAAGAGTCTCACAATGGTTGTGTTTCAACTCACTGTTGCAGTCACTGTGTTAGTCCGTCTCATCGAGGGTTTTCCTCTTTTTTGTTGATCTTCTACTTTATCAAGCATGATGTGTTTTTTACAGAGATTGGTCTCTCCTGATAACACATCTAAAGTATGTGAGATGAAGTCTAAGCTGTACTGAAGGCATTAACCTAAAGCAATGCTTCTAGAGTGGAAGGAATACCAATCGAAATGCTGATGAAGCACTGGCAGCACTCACTCATCTGCGTCAGGAAATGTGGAAGCTATCTATCTGGCCAACTGAATGGAAGGGATCCCTATTTTATACATTCCAAGGAAAGGTGACCCAATAGAATGTGTAAATCATAGAAAAATCTTACTGTTATCACGTGCAAGTAAAATTTTGCTGAAAATCATTCAACAATAGTTTCAGCAGTACATTGGCAAGGAGCTTCCAGAATTTCATGCCAGATTCAAAGAGGACATAGAACAAGGGATATCATTGCTGAGGGATCTTGACTGAAAGCAGAGAATACCAGACATATATTTACATTTCTTTTCTTGACTTCTCCAAGGTATTTGATTATGTGGGTAATAAACTATGGGTAGGCTTGAGAAGAATGGGAATTCTAGAACACTGAATTGTGTTCATTCAGAGCCTGTACATAAATCAAGAGGTAGTTGTGCAAACACAACAAAGGAATGCTGCATAGGTTAAAAAATTAAAATCAGGAAAGGTGTGTGTCAGGGTTGTATCCCATCATCATATTAATTCAATCTGCTTGCTGATCAAATAATTTGAGCGGCTGGATAATCTGAAGAAGAATGCAGCATCAGGATTGGAGGAAGGCCTATTAATAACCTTGGACATGCGGATGCACAACCTTCCTTGCCGAAAGTGAGGAACACTTGAAGCACTTGCTAATAAAGATCAAGGATGGAAGCCTCAGGGATGGATTACAACTCAATGTAAAGTAAACCCAAATCCTCTTACTAGGACTAATAAATAAGGTCACAGCAAGAAGATAAATAAAGCCTGGTAGGGCTTGATCAAGGGCAATGTAACTGAGAGGAATTACTGTAACCCAAATGAAGGCTGAACATGATAGTGGGACAAGAGGAAAGTAATAGACGAGAGGAAAGAACTAGGAGGCAAAGGGCATTTATTGAGGTCTAAATAAAGGCTTGTACATATATAAATATATTTATATATAATGATGGGGAAATAGATCTATGTGCCTATATTTATAGGTTTAGTATTAAGGTGGACACGGGGTCTCTACTCAAGCACCCTCTCAATGCAAGAGCAATTTGTTCTATTAAAATGGCATTCCATGATGCTCACCTTTCTGACACGATTGCTGAAGACAAAGCAGGTGCATAAGCAAATGTGGTGAAGAAAGCTGATGGTGTCCAGCTATCAAAAGATATAGCATCTGGGGTCTTAAAGGCTTGAAGATAAGCAAGCGGCCTCCTAGCTGAGAAGCAACAAAGCCCACATGAAAGAAGCACATGAGGTGTTAAAGGGATCAGGTATCAAATAACACAAAACCTTATCATTGTGAATGAGGGGGAGTGCAGAGTGGGGACACAAAGCCCATCTGTAGGCAACTGGACATCCCTTTACAGAAGGGTCACAGGGAGGAGACATACAACTTTCCTCTAGTTCTTTAGTGTTCCACCCCTCACCCCCCACTATCATGATCCCAATTCTACCTTAAAAATCTGGCTACACCAGAGGATATACGCTGGTACAGATAAGAGCTAGAAACACAGGGAATCCAGGACAGATAAACCCCTCAGGACCAATAACGAGAGTAGCGATACCAGGAGGAGAAGGGGAAGGTGGGGAAGAAATGGGGAACCAATCACCATGATCTACTCATAACCCCTTCCCTGGGGGATGGCAGACTACAGAAAAGTATGTGAAAGGAAACATCAGACAGTGTAAGACATGACAAATAATAATAATTTATAAATTATCAAGGGCTCTTGAGGGAGGGAGGGTTAAAAATGAGGATCTGATACCAAGGGCTCAAGTAGAAAGAAATGTTTTGAGAATGATGATGGCAACAAGTGTATAAATGTGCTTGACACAATGGATATATGCATATATGTGATGAGTTGTATGAGCCCCCGATAAAATGATTTTTAATAAATTTTGAAGAGAAAAGATGTCACTTTTAGGACTACAGTCTCTTGGACCCAAACCGTGTCATTTTCAATTGCCTCATATGCACGTGAAAGTTGGATATGGGATTAGGAAGACTGGAGAAGAATTGATGCACTTGAAATACGGTGTTGACGAAGAATACTGAAAGTACCATGGACTTAGAACAAGCAAGTCTGTCTTAGAAGTACAACCAGAATGCTCCTGGGAAACTAATAGCGAGACTTCATTTCACATACCTTGGACCTGCTCTCAGGAGAAACCAGTCCCTGGAGAATGAAATCATGCCTGGTAAAGTTCAGGGGCAGGAGCAAAGAGGCAGACCCTCGACCAGGTGAATTGTTGTAGTCCCTGCCTTGATGCGCTCAAACATAACAATTGTGAGGGTGGCACAGGACTGGGCAGTGTGTGGTTCTGTTGTTTACAGGGTTGCTATGAGTTGGAACCAACTCAACAGCACTTAACCACAGCAAGCTTCAGATATTGAAAGTTAGGAGCTAATAAGTCCCCAGCTCCCCGTATATTTGTACCATCACTACGACAGTCAGGTGATCTTATTCATCATACCTGGAAGTTTCTGGTCTGCTTTGCAATCCCTCTCTGTCTCTTCCCTCTGCAGTCCATCTCTGACACACTCCTTTCACTGTATATTGATTTCGTTCTCTAGAGTGTCATGTATACAGAATCCTAGAGTCTGTATTCTTTATTGTATATTTTGCCAAATTAAAAAGTAGTCTGTCATTGTTTTGAGCTATAGCAGTTCTCCAAATGTTCTGTTTATTAGGATAAACAATCTGGAGGAGAAAACAATGGGACCAATGGTTCTGGGGGGGCATGGGAGATGGGGAGGTGGGGGAAAGGAAGTGGGTGTTAACAAACCCAGGGACAAAGGAAAAACAAGTGATCCAAAATCGATGGCGAGGAGGGTGTAGGAGGCCTGGTAGGGCTTGATCAAGGGCAATGTAACCTAGTGGAATTACTGAAACCCAAATGAAGGCTGAGTATGATAGTGGGACAAGAGGAAAGTAAAAGGAAATAGAGGAAAGAACTAGGAGGCAAAGGGTATTTATAGAGGTGTAAATACAGGCATGTACATATGTAAATACATTTACATATGACTATGGGAAAATAGATCTATGTGCATATATTTATAGGTTTGATATTATGGTAGCAGATGGACATTGGGCCTCCACTCAAGTACTTCCTCAATGCAAGAACACTTTGTTCTATTAAACTGACATGTGCTCACCTTCCTGACACAATTGCTGAAGACAAAGTGAGTGCATAAGCAAATGTGGTGAAGAAAGCTGATGGTACCCAGCTATCAAAAGATATAGTGTCTGGGGTCTTAAAGGCTTGAAGATAAACAAGCAGCTATCTAGCTCAGACGCAACAAAGCCCACATGGAGGAAGCACACCATCCTGTGTGATCACAAAGTGTCGAAGGGATGTGGTATCAGGCAGCAAAGAACACAAAATCAAATCATTGTGAGTGAGGGGGAGTGCGGAGTAGGGACCCAAAACCTATCTGTAGGCAACTAGAGATCTCCTTACAGAAGGGTTGTGGGGAGGAGATGAACCAGTCAGAGTGCAGTGTAGTACCAATGAAACACACAACTTTCCTCTACTTCAGTGGTTCCCAACCTGTGGATCGCGACCCCTCTGGGGGTCAAATGGCCCTTTCACAGTGGTTGCCCGATTCATAACAGTAGCAAAATTATAGTTATGAATTAGCAACGAAAATAATTTTAAATTGATGGGTCACCACAACATGAGAAACTGTATTAAAGGATCATGGCATTAGGAAGGTTGAAAACCACTGCTGTAGTTCTTTAATGCTTCCGCCACTATCATGACCTCAAATCTACCTTACAAATCCAGCTAGACCAGAGGATGTATACACTGGTAGAGATAAGAACTGGAAACACAGGGAATTCAGGACAAATAAACCCCTCAGGACCACTAATGAGTGTAAGATACCAGGAAGGTAAGGGGAAGGTGGGGGAGAAAAGGGGAACCAATCACAATGATCTACCTATTGCCCCCTCCCTGGGGGACGGACAACAGAAAAGTGGGTGAAGGGAAATATTGGACAGTGTAAGACATGAAAAAATAATAATTTATAAATAATCAAGGGTTCGTGATGGAGGGAGGGGAAAATGAGGATCTGACATCAAGGGCTCAAATAGAAAGAATATATTTTGAGAATGATGAGGGCAACAAATGTGCAAATGTGCTTGACACAATGGATGGATGTATGGATTGTGATAAGAGTTGCACAAGCCCCCAATAAAATGACTTAAAAAAAGCAAACATACAAGCTAAAAAAACTTTTTAAAATTCTTCCCAGGCTTATAACAACTATAATAAAGTTAACAACAAAACTTAAAACAAAATATTCTGTATATTAGTTTTTAAAAATCAGATATGCAATTTATAAATATTTCCTCCCTTTCGGTGGGCTGCCTTTTGATTTTCTTTCTTTCTTTTTTTAAATCATTTTATTAGATAAAAATGCATAGATGCCCTGCAGACCAAGCCTCCCTAGACTAGTAGAATAGATTTGTAGGGCAGAGTAACAAGCTAACTAGGAACTGATACTAGAAGACACCAAAAAAGTCAAGTTCACAATAGCTTAAATGAAGGAACAACTACAACACCATCCACAGTAACTGGATGAACAACATGTAGACCATACACACAATGGAATAACCAGCCAAAAAGAGAGGGCAAGGCCTGGCGCCTGCCACTGCATACATGAGTCTTGAAAACATCAGGCTGGGTGAAATCTGTGCAGGATCTCCTTTGTCAGAAGTATGAAAACTCATTGCCATTGAGTTGAATCCAATTTATAGCGACCAAACATGAGGAGAAATGCCCCATAGGGCTTCCAAGGCTGTAATCCTTACAGAAGCTGATTGCCACATCTTTTTCTCACCGAGAGGTTGGTGAGTTTGAACCACCAATTTTTCAGCACCTGAGCATTCAACCACTACGCCGCCATGGCAGAAACAGAAGATTATTGGTGGCTTTCAGGGGTGGGAAGAAAGGAAAAGGGAGACTTTTTGCCTAAGAGCATTGAGTTCATGCATGTGGGGGTGGAAGCATTTGGCAAAGGATAGAGAGAATGGCTGGCTGTGTAACATGGAGAATGTAATCAACATCACTGAATTGTACATGTGAAAATTGGGGATGAGGGGAGAGATGAAAATCCGTGCCATAAATAAATAACCCCAGAACTGGTAAAAAAAATTCAGGTGGGATATAAACAAGGTCATATTTTGGCTGTAGTGGACGTGATTTAATGTTCTTCAATTTCAACCTGAACTTACACATGAGCTCTTGGTGGTCTGTTCCACAAGCAACCTCTTGCCTCCCTTTAGTTGCTGGTATTGAACCTCGCCATGGTCTGTCTCTTCTTACAGATGTAGTCAGTATGACTTCAGCATATTACATCTGGAGAAGTCCACATGTATAATCACCAAAAGAGGTGAGCACACAGTTTTCAGGAGGCTGTGCATAACACTGAGAACCAAAATCCATTCGCAAGGTCCACACATGGATTCAACCTCTGATGAATTCCCTTTGACCATATCACACAGACGATAATACATTTAAAAATTAAACAAGTTTTTTGTTCTATGGTTTTCTGAAATGAAGTCCAGGATGGATAAGCTGTAGAGATAGTGAATACACTGATGGTGTCTTGGGGGTATAACAGAGGCAGATAGGGAAAAATGAGGAGCCGATAACAATGAGTACAAGAAAGATGAAAAGTTCTAAAATTGATTGTGGAGATGATTGTGCAGACCTTTTTGATATGATAAAACTATTGAATTATATGATAAGTAAATTGTAGGCCAATAAAACTGTTAAAATGGTTTTGCAACTATTTGTCCGTTTGTCATATTGCGGTGGCTTGTGCGTTGCTGTGATGTTGGAAGCTATGTCACTGGAAACTTCAAATACCAGCAGGGTCACACGTTTGACCGTATCTAGGAAAGAGTGGAACTGCCTCTGGAAGTTTCAGAGACTATAACTCTTTATGGAACCACTTCTTCTTTCAAGGGTTAAAAATTACCACCAGATTGTCGATTACCTTTTGACTTGATGTTCTCTAGTGTAGTTTTTGGAGTAACCAATTACACAGTTTGTGCTATTTTAATTCATAAATTCAGTCAACAAATATTAAGTGCCTAGCTTATGCCACGTGCTGTTCTAAGTATATAGTGGTGACAAAGTTCCTGACCTCAAGAAATTGAATCCATTTATAATCCAATAAAGATGAGAGACAATAAAAAGTAATTAAGTTAACTGCCAAGAAGAAACAGGGTAAAGGGGAAGCAAGAGATGGGAGAGGCCAGCACTACTTTAGATAGAGTTGCTAAGAAAGCTCTTGGGAAAGTCACTTGGATGAGGTCTGGGAGATGCATCTCCCAGGGAGAGGGGGCAGCAAGTGCAAGCACCCTGAGGTGGGAACACCCTTGGAGCAATGGAAAAACAAGAGTTCCTGTGTGTGGTGTGTGTGTGTGTGGGGTTTTGGTTTTAAATATGTTTGTTGGTATTCTGATGAGAACGATCCAGTCAGGCAGGAGTTTGTGGGGGTGAGTTTAATTGCAGCTGCAAAGTCTTTGAGTAGGCAGGAGGGATGGGCTTGTGTGTGTGTGTGTGTGTGTGTGTGCGTTAGAGCACAGACAGATTCTCCGTTGCAATGGGAGGGAAGAGGAAGCCTATGGGCACAGATGCATGGGAGTGTGTGGACTAGCAAAATGGGCAAGTTAAGCAAAGCCATCAGGTGAAGCAGTGGAGGACATTTGAGGAGAGGAGACTTGGTGAAATCACAATGTTGGAGAGAGGAGGAATGAGGTAGTGGAGCATGATATCTAAATGGAAAGAGCAGAGCGCTCACTTTTCTGCGGATGGAGCCAGCCAGGAAGTATCTTCCAAAAACGGATGGTCCCTTTCCCACAGCCTGGCAGCACCTGTCAGAGAACACAGGTTTTTTGGCCAAGTCCAAACCTCTGTGGTCCCTGCAGATTCCAGTGCACTTTTGCTAATATTAGACTTTGATTTTTCTCCCCTACTCCCTCCCCATGCCTTGTCCCCCAATGCCCTGGGTCAGTCTTTTCCTGGATTCCTAGCTTGTCTCCACGGGTTATGCAGTTTACAGCCTTAGACAAATTGCCCAGCTTCTTTGTGCCTCCATCTCCCCACCTGTAAAATGGTCTGATGGCTGTCCCTCCCAGGGGGTGTAGCCTGGAAATGATGAGTGGGTGCATGTGAGGTGCAAGGTGCAGTGCTGATCTGTCGTGGTGGTCGTGCATCCAGTATTGGACAGGTTTTGGTCCTGGTAGCTTCTGGGCAGTGCATAGAAGAATCACCTGGGTTTCTGCTGCAAAATGCAGGTCCTTGACTGCCACCGATTGTGCAGGACTAGGGCAGGGCCAAAGAGTTCATTTTTGACACATCCGTCAGTGGTTCTCACGCAGGTGCGGCCACATCACACTAGACAAAGTGGGTGACATCTCCGTCACAACTGCACCCGAGCAGGCATTATCACTCCCTTTTGACAAGAAGGAAAAAGAGCCCGAGGGAAGTGAAAGAATTCAACT
Source organism: Echinops telfairi (assembly GCF_000313985.2). Classification (NCBI taxonomy): domain Eukaryota; kingdom Metazoa; phylum Chordata; class Mammalia; order Afrosoricida; family Tenrecidae; genus Echinops; species Echinops telfairi. The sequence goes on from NW_022111300.1 coordinate 9,547,641, forward strand.
CAAGTTCCATAGCTGTAAGTGGTAGAATCAGGATTTGAAAATCCATCTCTTCTACTCCATAATGTGCCCCTTCCAAATTAATAAAAAAGAAAACCGACAGACTGTGGTCTGGATCAGCACAGGATTGGAATTACATGTAATAAGAAGTTGAGTCAAAAAATATTCCCTCTAGCGTTCCAGTCCCTACATGCACAGACCTATTCCCAAGCCTATGTGTTTAAACCTGTCTCTGCAATCAGGGCTGGCTGCAGATACGGTCATCTGTAATACACGGGGCTTAGTCTCATTAGAGTGACTTAAAAAAAGCGGGGATTACTTTTTGTGCCGTGGAAAAAAGCAATTCTGAGATCAGGGCTAATATAGAATTTTTAAAAATGTCATGTAGACATTTTCCCAAATCATTGAAGCTTTATAACCAGTTTACAGGAATGCTTCCCTACATAAAACAACAGTTTTTCAAAAAAAATGAATCAAGTGTTGTAAGGAAGCTTGGGAGGACCTCAAAGATGAGCCAAGAGACCACCAAATTCAACAGTGAAGAAACTGTGGCCAAAGTCCACACACTGGTGGATGAAGATAATAGACTCACCACTGATAGGATAGCTAGCACGATCTTCCGTGGTTCAGCATTCTAAACGTCAAGCAAATATATCGTCCTCAGAAAACGTTCCGTTTGGTGAATGCCAAAAGGTGTTGTGTGAAGATAGATTAAGTCAAAGAGTGCTGATCTTTCCATCAATCGTGTAAGCAAGCTCAAAGCCAATGGAGACGGTTTGTGGAAAGAATTCTAACCGGGTGCGAATCTTGGATTTACTGCTGCAGTCCAGAGACCGAGGTCCAATCAGAACAGAGGCAGAGGTCAGCTTAGAAGACAGAAACACTTGTTTTTGAGATTCTGAAGATGAAGTCTTGATTGATAGATTTTTTAAAAAAAGGATACAGAACAATCATGAGGACTTACTAGGAAGAAGTTTTATGAAAATGAAAAACTGCATTGATGAGAAAAAGGCCATGAGAATTGCCCCGAGGGATTTTTTTCCACCATTACAACAAGGCACCTGCTCATCCTTTGAGGTTAGCAGTGGCTGTCCCATGAGAATTTCTTACCTCATGTACCCTACAGCCCTCATCTTGACCGTTCAGATTTTTTTTTTGTTTCCCAAACTCAGATTGAAAAGGAAAAAAAAAAGAAGATTGAAAAGGAACACATGAGTTGGGTCCCTCAAGTTGCCGTTTTGAGGGTATAAACTGAAGAGCGCAGAATTCTATGGGGAAGAGTTAGAGAGATGAAACACTACCTTCAGAATTGTGTAGTCCTAAATAGAGGCAATGTAAAGAAATAATAGTTTCATATTTCCATATTTTTGTTTCATGAAGGTTTCTATGGTTTTTCACTTACCCTTTGTATAATAATTCATACATCACTTAGCTTCCATGATATGTTCTGTGAAATAGGATGTTATGCGGTTTGGACGTTGTGCCCGCACCATATTGTAGTCTGGTCTTGCTTTATTTTTTTAACCCTCTCCAGGAAGCTTCATTCCTTAGCATTGTCACTGTGCTGAGAGAAATTTGCTTTTGTGTTTGGTCCTCAATCCACGTCATTAACAATTTCTCCATATCTTAGATAGGCCCTTCTCCATTTTTCATTAGTTTATAGCTTTCAGTATAGTCAATCCTTTAACATCATGGAGAATTTTTTCTTTGTTTGAAAATTAAGTCGAGAATAACACAACAGGATTCAAAAGACACCTGAAACACAAGCTTGAATATTGCCTCCTTTATGTTGAAGCAAACCCTATTATATGTTAGATATTTTAGCTGGAAACTAAAGTACAGCAAGTATATAAGCCAATCAGATAGGCATTTATTATGGCTATCAAGCCATATACATATTACAGGTTACACAGGAGGCTTCAGCAAGTTCATGAAAAATTCTGTTATCTTTTATTTCCATTTTTCCATGAATTTGCTGAAACCCACTTATATATGCACCATACGTATGCCTGGAAGCACGACTGCTTTCCATACGAGAGGCACGAGACGCGTGCTGTCTCTGGGAAGCTGTCATGTTCACTGTGTTCTAGTCTTTGATTGGGAATCTTGATTTCTGTTACAGCTTTACAAATACATGCAGCTGAATATATGCATCTAGTCAGAGAACTAAGTCTGGTGACACATCTGTGTGTGTCTTTGTGGTTGGGTGCTAGTGACTTGGTTCAAACTCATAGCAACTCTTTGCCTCACAGAGTGAAACCCCACTCACCCTTGCGCCATCTTCCCAGTTGTTATGTTGGAGCCACGGGTGCAGCCACTGTGTCCACCCAGCTCGTTGGGGCTCTCACTCCTTCAGACCACAGGCCAGAGGGTGTAAAGTCCTGTGGATCCAATGGTGGTGAAAGCAGTGCCAGGCTCCAGTGTTTCTCTGGGTGGCCAGCAAGCAGGACGGTGACATCAGAGAGCATGAGAGCGAAAGAGAAGTAGACAGTTGCTTATCTGCTTGTGGCTCGAAAATCCCAGGACCAACCATAGGCCCCTCATTTTACGTCTCTCCAAAGTCCTATGGAAAAAATCCTGTGTGCTAGGCAGGTGATGCCCCACCCCTGGTGCCATGCAGTGTTTTGTGTGGAGCAGTCCGTCTGGGCTGTGCTCTTTCAGGTTAGACAGAGAATTACTGTGGGCAGTGCAACCTGCCATCCAGATCACTAAGTAGAAAGTGGCAGACAGGGAATTCACAAAACCCTTGTCCCGAGTCCCGAGTCCCGAAAATTAGGATCACTTGTTACTAAGGTAACAGACCGTAGCCTTCAGTATGGATGATACACGACTGTAAAGAAAGTGAAATTCCTCACAACCGGATGAATAAACCACATGATACATGAAGAAAAACTAGAAGTTGTCAAGGACTACCTTTTACTTGGATTAATAATTGGCATTGTGTTAGGTTGGGTTGACTAGAGAAACACAGCCAGTGATACTCATATATGTGTAAGGAAGAGCTTTATATCAAGAAGTAATAGTGGGAGGGTGGGGAGGGAGGGGAAAAAAAGAGGAGCTGATACCAAGGACTCAAGTAGAAAGAAAATGTTTTGGAAATGTTGATGGCAACGCATGTACAAGTGTGCTTAATACAATTGAATGATGGATTGTTATAAGATTTGTAAGAGTCCCTAATAAAATGATTAAAAAAAAAAACAATCCCAGCCCAGTCCAACTCAAGTCCATAAGTACGATACTAGTCCATGAGTCCCTCTTCAGACTCATGCAGCCACAAGATATGATGCAGAATGCAGAAAGATCACAGGCCAGAGGGTGTAAAGTCCTGTGGATCCAATGGTGGTGAAAGCAGTGCCAGGCTCCAGTGTTTCTCTGGGTGGCCAGCAAGCAGGATGGTGACGTTAGAGAGCGTGAGAGAGAAAGAGAGGTAGACCTCCAGAGAGCGCTATATCTCGGTCGCACTTCCAAGTGAAGTCATCAGACTGTGACCCGATGGACAGGCTACACTCTACCCCTACACATTTTTATCTTTTCACGTTGACATGAAATTAACTACCACAGACACACATCATTTATAGTCGATGCGCTCTGCATCTTGTTTAACGTTTTCTTGCTCTGAGGTCTGAAAGGTGCTTATCTTTATTTTCCACTAACCTCAAACCCACTGCCATCAAGGCAATTCAACTGCTAGTGACCCCACGGGACAGGGCAGAGCTGCTCCCTCGGGCTTCCGAGAGCTCTGACAGCCTCAGAGCAGCGGCGGGCCTTGAAAGATTGACCTTGCCACTAGCGGACCATTATGTCATCCTCTGTGCCACAGGTGTCCACTAAGAGGTTTAATATTTTTATTCGAGCAATTTAAGTCCTAAATTCATGGGGAGTTGATTTTGTACGTGGTTTGAGTAGGGACTGGATTTTACTATTTTCCATATGGATTCTTCACCTACGCTGATTTGCAGTGAACATTACATTGTGAGGTAGAGCGAAACTGCCAGAATTTCAAGATGAAACAAAATTAAAGAGAAGAAATATTTTAATAATTCTGAAGAAAAAGGTTCCCACACTGACCATTTAAAAATAACTAAGAAATCAGACTTTTTGTTTTGAAAATGATGATGGCAACATATGGACAAACGTGGTTGACACAATGGATGGATGTATGGATTGTGATAAGAGGTGTACAAGCATGTATGGATTGCGATAAGAGCTGTAAGTGTGCCCATTAAATTATTTTTAAAAAAACTACTCAGTGAGATCCAGAGCAACTATAAAATTACTTTAGCTCTATTTACCGCACATATAAACGTCCATATTTTGCTTCCCCACTTTGTGTAAATTGTTATACATTGACTTGTGTCTTCCAAAAATTGTGTCATGAATTCTAACCCCTATACCTGTTGTAGTAATCCCATTTGGGAATGGGTTTTCTTTGTTGTTTTTTTATGAGACAGGATTAATGTAAAGCATGTTTTGAGTCCGTCTTTTTTAAAATAGAAAGATTAAGCAAGGAGCCAGAGCTGTAAAACAGATAGATGTTAACCCACAGGAAGATTACTAATGTGCCAAGCGCCCTGAATTTGGACTTCTAGCCACGTAAACCTGGGCAAATAAATTTCTGTTTATTAAAACCAAAAGAAAAAACATCAGACTCTCTACTTATTAATTTTTAAAACTAAACTTATTTTTAAAAGTTAATTTTAATTTCTTTTTTCAAAGAAAAGTATATATTACACTTTTTCTTGGTAGTATGTAACTTTAAACATGTGGAATTTTTTGTTAGAACTTATAAAGCCACACATGAGGAACCGTATGAAAGGGTCGCAGCATTAGGAAGGTTGAGAACCACTAAACTTTGCTGATGCAGTTAATCTAGAAAAGCCATTATCTCTGGCATTACGGGTTTGATAAGTTATTTCTAGAAACTTTTTCCAGTCAAGGTGTATTTTTCCCCCTCTTTCTTATTATTGAAACATGTAGAAATAAATAGATCATTTCACTTTTTTTTTTTTAAAGCCATGTATCAAAGTCCTAGCCATCCTTCCCAGGCCAGCTGGAGTCCCGTCTCTTCCTCTCTGCCTTCCTGAGCTCCTTGGAGCCTCTCCTGCCCTGAGGCCCAGCATTCTTCACTCGATCAGGGAGCTGCCCTTCCCACCCTTCCCTTATGGCATTTGTGTACTTCAGATCTCCATTCCCACATGGGCCGGAATCCCCTTTGTGCCCTAATGTCGGACCCAGAGTTGCCCAGAGCAGAAGGAAAGCGTGAGAAAGCATTTGTCAACTAGAAAAGATCGTTGCTTCCCAAGTACAATAGGATTATCTTCAAGGGTTCTATTGGACAAGGAAACAGTAGCTGTAAAATGAAAGATAAATCAAATCTGTATCCTAGAGACACAATGAACAAGAGTATCCACCAGTGGTATGGTTTCAGCTTTTCAGAATATCCTCTGATTCATTGTAACAGCTGCACTCTAAGCAGTCTGAAACAGTCTGTTTTGATCACCTCTTTGACTTTAATTACTTGCAAATGAAAGGAAAACCTCCCTTTCTCCCCTCCAGGGCCAGTTCTGTGACTATTGCAATTCTGAAGACCCCCGGAAAGCACACCCGATCACCAATGCGATCGATGGAAGCGAACGCTGGTGGCAAAGTCCCCCTCTGTCCTCGGGCGCACAGTACAACAGAGTGAATGTCACCTTGGACCTAGGGCAGGTGAGTGATGCTTTCCGTTGGAATGGAAAAAGCAGGATGGATCACTGCTTTTGTGATGATTTCTGGAATAACCATAATTCCTTAGTAACAGTAGTTTTAACTCATGCGTCATTGTTCAGCCTGTTACATTAATGTTTCCTTCCACATCCACCACAGCTTGTCACAATATAGTTCCCTAGGCCTGTCTGTTACATGGACTAAAAAATAATTATAGATGTTTCATTGGCAAAGACCTTTTTAAAATACCTTGTTACCTAGAAATCCTGATCCTACGAATACTGACTCCTGCGGTTTTTACCTGTTTTCCTGCCTGGTCCATGGAGGAACCTGACTTCAGGCTTATCCATCTGTGGTTGGCTGCGATGACCCCTAGGATGCCTGCCCACTGCTGAACATCCTCTGTATAATCCCCTCCCCGAGGGAGTGGACAAAGCTGTGAATGTGATGGACTGCGGTCCTATGATTTCATGGCATTATATAATGAAGGGACTTTGCAGATATGTTTAAGGTCTCAAGTCAGTTGATCCAAAGGGAGATTGGCTTGGGTGGACCCCACCTAATTAGGGGAGCACTTAAACAGCGTTTTCTGAAGGGAGATACTTGAAGCATGAGAAATTATCCTCCTGCTCTTGATGGGAAAACTGGCACGTTGTGAACAGCTGGTGGAGATGGGCATGTGACGTGGGACCTGAGAGCAGGGTCGGAGAGCCCCCAGTCAACAGCCAGCTCCAAAGCGGAGACCTCAGTCCTGCAGCCACAAGGAACTGAGTCTTGCCCAGAACACATGGGAGCTTAGATGTGGGTCTTTGCACACCTCTTGATTCCAACCTTATGCCAACACAGCACCCAGTCATGCAGTGCCAGGGTTCTGACCACCAGAACTAGGTGCGGGGATAATCCATGGGTGTTGTTTTAAGCTGCTATGATGATGATCCTTTGTTAGGCAGCAAAAGAAAACTAGTATACCTTTCAATTTCCTCTTTTATACCAGGCAGTGCCTCCTGCCTCTTTCAGTCTACTCATCTCATCCAGATGTATCCCCTTCCTTCCAAGTGGCCGGTACTGGTCTAGGGATTTTGGATATGCTAAGGCACAAAACAGAGGAGGACCGCTGCCCCCGGAGCACTTTCACTGTAGGAGGAGAGAGAGACAAGACAAATACACAGAGGAGATCAGTGTGTGCAGTATGCTGGAAGGTGATCAGAATTGTGGGAAAAATAGCAGAGCAGGGTGAGCAGCGCCAGGGCCAAAGACAGCAGAGAGGTTATTGTGAAGGTGAGGGTTAAAGGAAAGACTTGAAGCTGGTGAAGGGGTGAGCAACTCAGACACCTGCCCCCCAGACAGAGGTGACCCATTGCCATCCACTAGATTCCCACTCCTGGGACCATGTTGGGAGAGCTTCCGCTGTGGGTCTCCAAGACCGTAAGTCTCTGTTCTTAAGATGCCACTGCGTCACCACTGACTCATGGTGACCCCGTGCACCACAGAGCAAAACACTGCCCGGGCCGGCGCCAGCCTCACCATTGTTCTTATGTTGGAGCCCATTTTTGCAGCCACTGTGTCAATCCATCTGGAGAAGATGTAACTCTTGAGGGAAGTAGACAGCGTTGTGTCTTGCTCCCTTGGAGTGGTTGCTGGCTTCGAAGGGCTGACTTTGGGGTTAGCAGCTCACTGTGTAACTATTACGCCCCCACGGCTCCCAGACAGGTAGCAGCCCTGCTAAAGCCATCAGGTGGGATTTGTCTGCAAATAGAAGTTGCAGCGTGGAAGCTGGTGAGAAAGCAGAACGGCGAGGGGAGAGAAAGCCCGGACAAATGGGGTCAGATGGTGCAGGGCCTTGCAGGCCACGGAGAAGACCCGGTGTTTACGGGAGATGGAAGCAATGACGGGGGCTCAATGGCAGAGGAAGAGCACGATCCAATTTAGTTCACAAGGGTCTCCCGGGCTGTTTTGTTGAGGACCATAGAAGGCGCCCTGGTGGCGCACTGGCTCCACGGGAGGAAGAAGAGGCCTTCGACCCTGTCAAGAGTTCCACGCAGAAATGCACAGGGTAGTTCCATCCTGTCAAGAGTTCCACGCAGAAATGCACAGGGTAGTTC
>NW_022111300.1:9555545-9556873 GCF_000313985.2 Echinops telfairi
CAGGGTAGTTCCATCCTGTCAAGAGTTCCACGCAGAAATGCACAGGGTAGTTCGACCCTGTCAAGAGTTCCACGCAGAAATGCACAGGGTAGTTCGATCCTGTCAAGAGTTCCACGCAGAAATGCACAGGGTAGTTCGATCCTGTCCTAGGGGCTTGCTGTGAGTCACAGTCAGCGTGGGGGCAGTGAGTGTGGTGTTCGGTTTGGTAGAAGGGTAAATGTGGAAGCCACTGGTGACAGTGGGAGGAGAGAGACATCATTGCGTCCAAGATAGGTTTTGAAGTGGTGCCAGGGTGTCCTGCGACAGTCAACGTGGAGTGTGAGAAAAGAAAAGATTCAGAAAAATTCCTGAGACTTTTGGGCTGAGCAACCAGAGCTGCTAATTGCAGAGCTTGTGGGAGGGGGCACAAGTAGAGTTAGTCTGGAAGTGCTAAGTCTGAAATACTTTGGACGTATGAGTCTAGAGTGATTCTCAACCTTCCTAATACTGTGACCCTTTAATACATTCCCTCATGTTGTGGTGACGCCCCCAAGCATAAAACTATTTTCGTTGCCACTTCTGAACTGTCATTTTGCTACTGTTATGAATTGGGCAACCCTTGTGAAAGGGTGGTTCAACACCCCCCCCCAAAAGGGGTCGCAACCCACAGGTTGGGAACCGCTGGTCCAGAAGATTGCGTAAGCTGGAGACTAATGTGTGGATTGTGTTAGGAGGATCTTATGGGGAAGATGTCTTGGAGCACAGTGGTTAAGAACTTAGCTTATCATCAAAGGTCGGTGGTTCAAACTCATCAGTCACTCTGGGAGTAAGCCATGGCAGTTGGCTTCCTTGAAGATTATGGTCTTGCCCCCTGTGGGGCAGTTCTTTGTCCTCTAGGGCTGCTGTGAGTTGGAATAGACCGGCTGGCAATGATTTCCTGTTTTGTTTGGGTCTTCTCTTTGGAATTCCCTCAGCTTCTTAAATCTGTAGGTTTATATAATTTGCCAACTTTGGGGAGTTTTCAGCTATTTTTTCAGATACATTTTCAACTTCACTCTCATTTCTTCTCATTTTTCTGTGCTTCTGATACAAGAGGCTTCAAAAAGTTTGTGGAAATTTTCTATGATCTTTTAATTCTACTTTTTTCCACAAACATTTTGAAGTCTCTTGTATATGAACGCTAAATCCTCATTCCACAGGTCCCTACGACTCTCTTCTACACCCCTTTTGTCCTTCAGTTGATTTTCTTTTTTCTTTTTTTAACATTTGATTAGGGGCTCATACAACTGTTATCCCAATCCATACACACATCAATTGTGTAAAGCGCATTTGTACATCGTTTCTCAAAA
>NW_022111300.1:9557218-9560743 GCF_000313985.2 Echinops telfairi
GAATTCGAGTTATGGTAGTGGGAGCGGGGAGGAAACATTTAGGAACTAGAGGAAAGTTGTATTTCTCATCATTGTTACATCGCACCCTGACTGGCAATGTTCAGATTGAGTTATTTGTACTGGCTGTCTTCAAGTTTGCATCTATTATATTGCTATCATTTATTTGGAGTTTTATAATTTCCATTTGGGGTGAGATTTTATATATCTTCATTTTTTTTCAAGAGAATTTGTAATCATGCATTGAAACATTTTAATGACTGCTGCTTTAAGTCTATGTTAGATGTTTCTATCATCAGATTCATTATCTTGTATTGCTGCCTGTTGATCATCTTTTCTCATTAAGTTCTGATTTTCCTGGTTGTTGAAAACACAGATCAAGAGAAAATGTACTAATTATCTATTTAACTAAAGCTAATTAATGAAAGATAGGAAAGATAACAACATGTTTTCCTGCAATGGTAACATGAGTAGGAAGAAGAGGCTCGCTGCTATCACATGAATTTGCTAGGTGCTCACAATACTAACTGTAATACTAATAGTAATATGAATTTTAATTTTTTTGGCTGGCTACAGTTGCATGCATACCATAGTTCATGTAAAAAACAACATTTCAAAGAGGTAAAAGTGGGAAATGCACTTCAGAAACTGGAACTAGGATGAGACTAATAATTTCTTAGAAGTAAGATATTATGGCATCTTTGGTTGGTAATAGTTTTGTGACAGAATGTCTGGTCTCTCGATATCTCAACCCATAGCTTGTGTTCAATTAGGACTCTAGCTGAGAATATTTTCACCATCAAATTGCAGCTGAAATAATTCAGGGAGAACCACCATGATTCAAAGGACTTTATAACCCCAATATCAACTGCAAATGAGTCATATTCCTCTGTTAACTAATTTTGGACATACTGTCAGGAGCTATCAAGCTCTGGAGGATGAAATCTGGTTTGGTGAAGGAGAGGAGCAGTGAAAAAGAGGAAGGCCCTTTACAAGATGGATTAACATAGTGGCTGCATCAGTGAGCTTCAACATTACACTTGTGAAAAGGTGCAGGACCTGGCAGTGCTTCATCCTGCCGTACATTGGTCGTTATGAGTCAGAACCAGTGGAAAGCACCTAACAACAAGAGCCCTGGTGGCACTATGGGTTATGTGTTGGGTTGTGAGATAGTTAATGTTTATTGTGCCAACATGGCCAATGAACACATATGGGATTAACTGAAGGGTCGAGAGATAGATGGCTCGGCGAGTCTTATCTCTTGCTCTTTGATCATCAAACCAGTGTACAGCTGCCTTGCTTGTTCTTCTGTGCATCAATTTGCAAACTACACTACCGGTGGGACACCTAACCCATGGACTGTGTTGCTGTTTGATTATTTCCTTTCCCCCAATGAACAGTCACTCTTGTGAAAGGTCACAGGTCCCTTTGGGGAAGGCTAGAAGAAAGACTAACAATATAAACCTTTGGTGATGTATCAGGGTCCTCCTTCAAAGGGAACTGGCCTCCCCCTCATTCAAAAGGTTGTGGGTCTGTAAACTGCCCAGGTCTGGGAATTGATGGAGTGATTGTGACTCTATTCTGCTGTTCACCTGATCTAGCATTCTTCTGCCTGTGTAGATCACGTAAATATTTAGTAGGCTTCCCATCTATTTCTAGGAACACTGTGGCTAAGTAGCGAATGCCATAATTCCACACAAGACAGGTGCTTTGATTACAATGGAAACCTTATTGTCTATTATAACCACGTCCATCCTGTCTCTGTTGATTCAGTGCTGACACCTGCCCTCTACCACCACGGGGCCAATCAGCCCCATTGTCGGCAAATGTCGGAGTTTGCTTAGGGCAGTTCCCACTGTTAATCCTGGTGCACATAAAATAGCAATTACAGAAGTCTTCAAAGATGCTGGGGCCCTCTTCCAAACTTGTTCCTTATGGTTGTGGTAAAGGGTATGTCCTCAGGACACCCCCTTTTTGGGTCTATGGAAATATCCTGATAGATCCATTCCAACATACCTAAGCTTTTGGATGCCGCCTTCTACGGTGTACTAAGGTAGGTCAGGTACCTCAAGTTAGTCTAATCTAGGTCATCTGGCAGTCCATGCTTCAATGAACCAACCAAAAATAGAATTTGATCCTCTCTTAGCCTCTCTCACAGAGATATTGAAAGAAGAATCTGTGCTTAGGGGTCCCATATCCAGAAACTCAAACTGGTCTAATATTACATTTCTTGCACTAGTATCCCACACCCTTAGTAACCATTCCCAGGGATATTCCCCAGGCTTCTGCTTGTATGTATTTGAAAACTCGAGCAGATCTTTGTGAGTATAGCTCACCTCTTCTTGGGTAATCATCTCAACCTCACCTTTAGGAGCTTTCTGAGACTTAATTTTAATTACAGGTCTAGAGGAAATAATGGGTGGTGAGGGTGTTTCCTAGGTGCTCTCAGCAAAATCTTGTAAGGCATCTCCCTCAGGCAACGCTACCGATGCAGCCCCACCTGGCATTTCAGCTTGAACAGTTTGGCTAATCTGCTTAGGTGTGGATTGTTTTATTGATAGTGGATTAATACCTTCAGCTGGGAGGGGTGGATCAATTGTTTCTAGGAGCTCAATATCATCCTCCTCTGGATCACCAGCCCATATGTTCCCATCCCAAGTTTCAGGGTCCCAACTTTTTCCTATCAATGCCCTCCCTTTGGTATCAGACACTGGTCTATATCTGCAATTCAGCTGCCGTTGTATTTCAGCCACTCGCATAATGAGACTCTGGACCTGGTTCTCAGCAATGTCAGCTCTATTACTAGCGGAGAGAAGGCTCTCGTTTGCAGCACAGGCGGAAGCTTTTAAAACTGTTAGTCAGCACCTGAAACGTGCTTGTGAGGCTCTGAGACCATCCCTCTCCTTAATCACACTTTCCATTGTAAGAAGGACCAGCCAATGAGCTTCCCTAAATTTGTCATCCTGACAAAACTGCTGGAAAATATCCAAGATACGATCACACAAGAGCCTCTCCTTTAACCAGCACCTCATCTATTGGTGGTGATACTGTAGCTATTAGCTTTGCTATTTCACACCATGGATTAGTAAGAGTGGAAGACGTCTCCTTGCCTTTGAGTATAGAAATAGCATTATCAGTGCTGTTAAGACTAATCAGTCTGGAGAGCCAATTTAAGAAGCCCATATTTATGATTTTCTTTCTCTAGAACCTCTCCTGGTACCAATTATGTTAGATAGGGTTCTCTAGAGAAACAAAACCAGAATGCTAATAATTATATATATATATATTTATATAGATAGATAGATAACATAAGAAATAAGCAGGTAAGCAACAAAGCCCACATGGAACAACATATCAGCCTGTGTGATCACGAGTTGTCAAATGGATCACTGAAGACAAATGGGTGCATAAGCAAATGTGGCAAAGAAAGCTGATGGTGCCCAGCTATCAAAAAGTATAGCATCTGGGGTCTTAAAGGCTTGAAGGTAATCAAGCGGCCATCAAGCTCAGAAGCAACAAAGCCCACAT
>NW_022111300.1:9562206-9563302 GCF_000313985.2 Echinops telfairi
CCCAATAAAATGATTTAAAAAAAAGAAATAAACAGTTAATTAAATTATAAAGCAGTACAAATGGCTCAGTGCAACTCACTCCCGTGAGACAGTTGTGAGACACTGGCAGTCCTTCAGGTCTTGAGGTCCGCCGGGTAGTCCTCTCTTCAGGCTATCCTGGACACAGGCAGCAAATAGCAAGGCAGGTCACCAACAGTCAGCCAGATGACAGTTGCTATGGTTTGGCAAAGCAGGTCTTGAAGGCACCTCAAATTACAACGACACAGTCCACAGGTTAGGTGTCCCACAGGTAGTGTAGCTTGCAAACTGAGGCACAAAACAAGCAAGGTAGCCGCACACTGGTCTGATGATCAAAGAGCAAGAGACAAGAGAGGCAAGGCTCACCGAGCCATTTATCTCTCCTCCCTTCAATTAATCCCACATGTGTTCATTGGCCATGTTGGCACAATAAACCTTAACTATCTCAGGTTGGTAACTGCAAGGTTGGCAGTTCAAACTCACCAGCCACTCCATGGAAGAAAGATAAGGCTGTTGGCTCCCATAAAGGTTTACAGTCTTGGAAACCCCATATAGGCAAACTCTGTATAGAGTCCGAATGGACTTACTGGCAGGGGGTTTGGTTTGGTTGATTTGGCATCAGTGCAGTAGATTATTTTTATATGCACTGGGGTAATTTAAAAAAATCATTTTAGTGGGGGTTTTTACATCTCTTATCACAATCCATGCATATATCCATATGTCAAGCACATTTGTTGCCACCATCATTCTCAAAACATTTGCTTTCTACTTGAGCCCTTGGTATCAGCTTCTCATTTTTCCCCTCCCTCCCCCAACCTCCCGCTCTCACGAACCCATGATAATTTATAAATTATTATTATTTTGTCATGTCTTACACTGTCTGATATCTCCCTTCACCCACTTTTCTGTTGTCCGTTCCCCAGGGAGGGGGTTATATGTAGATCCTTGTGATCGGTTCTCCCTTTCTCCCCCACCTTCCCCTTCCCGTCCTGGTATTGCTACTCACATTATTGGTCCTGAGGGTTTATCTGTCCTGGATTCTCTGCATTTCCAGCTCTGATCTGTACAAGTGTACATC
>NW_022111300.1:9564840-9569639 GCF_000313985.2 Echinops telfairi
TGAAGGGATCATCTGCCCTGGATTCCCTGTGTTTCCAGTTCCTGTCTGTACCAGTGTACATCCTCTGGTCTAGCCAGACTTGTAAGCTAGAATTGGCTTCTTTCTTGTACTCATTGTACAACCTGCCCTGCCATGAGGCTTGGAACTGATTAATCCAGTTACGGTCTCTCTAGATTTACCTCTCCAGGATTTCCTAACAGAAAAATACACAAAACAAAGACAAAAAACTTCAACAGCAATGACAAAATTAAACCAGAAAAGCCTCAACGAAAAAGAAAGCAGAAAATATTAAAAAGTGGAACAAATTTAAAATAAGACAAAAGGGAGATCAAAGATAAGTTGTTACATTATAACTTTTACCACATTTACCACATTCTACAATGATCGCTGTCTATTCACATCCTGGGACGATGTTCAGAGGGAATTCAATGGAGGCTTAATCCATGTGTGGATCCTGCCATTTGGGGCTTCCATTGTCATCCATAGCCTTCTGCAGCTGGGTATTTAGAATTTCAACTCTAATACCATTGCCCCCTTCAGGTTTATATTTTATTATTTACAAACATTGGGTCGCATAGGCTAATGTGGTTCTTCCTTGTGGACTTAGCTGACACCTCAATTAGATGGCTGCTTGTTTTAAGACAAGCCTTTAAGACCCAGATGCTATTATTTCTGATAGCTGGGCATGGTCTTACTTCTTCACCACCCTTTATATAACACCCATACCTTCAGTAATCTCTTCATGAGTAGGTATTGAGTAGTGCCACGTTATAAGAACTAATTGTTCTTCAATTAAGGTTATGATTAAGTGTGAGCTCAAAATCCAGTCATATATCTATGGTTACAGGTGCCCCTGGTTCACTTTAGAAATCCAATAAATTTTTTTATTTTTTTGGAGAACACTATAAATATCCCCATGGGGCACAAGGTAATTCTCTTGATAATATTATTAATTTAGTCAATGGCATAACATTTAAAGCACTATTGATAAAAATAAATGATACGTGTCCTACACTAGGTTTCTGAGCCTGGAAATTTTTGCCAGAGCAGATAGCTTCAACTTTTTACTATGGAGCGGTTGCTCGGTTTGAACTGCTGACCTTGTGATTACAAAAGTTTTGTACTTCACACTGTTGTTTGAGTTAATTTGATTAAATAGTATTCATCAGTTTCGGGCTAGAGAAGAAGAATGTGATGTCTTACAGGAAAGTTTAGTATCATCTCTTCAAGTATAATGAGTTCGATTTTGCATTAGAGCCATTTGTTGCCATCATCATTTTCAAAACATTTTCTTCCTACTTGAGCCCTTGGTATCAGCTCCTCATTTTCCCCCTCCATCCCCGCTCCCTCCTCCCTTATGAACCCTTGATAATTTATAAATTATTATTTTTGTCATGTCTTACACTGTCCGATGTCTCCCTTCATCCACTTTTCTGCTGTCCATCCCCCTGGGAGGGGGTTATATGTAAATCTATGTGATCGGGTCCCCCTTTCTCCTCCCACCTTTCCTCCACCCTCCTGGTATTGCTAATGATCATCTAATAATGGTTGCAGCAGTACATTAATAGGGAGCTTCCAGAGGTTCATGCTAGATTAAGGAGAGGATATGGAACAAGGGACGTCATTTATGAGGTAAGATGGATCTTGGCGGAAAGCAGAGAATAAGAGAAAGATGTTTAGTTGTTTTTCTTTGACTATGCCAAAGCATTTGACTGTCTGGATCATAAAAAAACAAAAACTATGGATAGACTTGGGAAGAATGGGAATTCTAGAACATTTAATTGTGCTTGATCCTGTACATGGATCAAAAAGCAGTTGTGGAAACAGAACAAGGGACTACTGAATGGTTTAAAATCAGGAAAGGTGCACATCAATGTTGTACTTGTTTACCCTCACTATAGCTATCCAGTCTTCATGTTGAGCAAATAATCAGAGAAGTTGAACTATATGAAGAAGAATGAGGGATCAGGATTGGAGAAAGGCTTATTAACAATTTTGGATATGTAGATTATACAACCGTGCTTGCTGAAGGTGAGGAAGACTTGAAGCACTTGCAGGTGAAGGTCAAGAATAGACCAGTAGATACCTGGACCATGATAAGTGGAGAAAAGATTGAAGTCTAGAATTTCGTTTTGCTTGGATTCCCTATCAATGCTCATGGAAGTAGTAATCAAGCGATCACAGGACGCATTGCCTTAGGTAATTATGCTGCATAAGACCTCTTTAAAGCATTAAAACAAGGATGCTTCTGTGAGGACCTAACCCAAGCCATCGTATTTTCAATGGCCTCATATGCATGTAAAAGTTGGACATTGAATAAGGAAGATCAACAAAAAATCGATACATTTGGATTACGGTGTGGGTGAAGAATATTGAAAGCATCATGGACTGCCAAAAGAACAAACAAATCTGTCTCGGAAGAAGTACAGCCAGAATGCTCCTTGGAAGCAAGGATGGCGAGACTTCGTTTCACATGCTTTGGACACATCATCAGGAGAGACCTGTCCATGGAGAAGGACATCCTGCTTGGTGAAGTGGAGTGGAGGGGCAGCAAAAAGAGGAAGGCCTTCAGTGAGATGGATCGACAGAGTGGTTGCCAACGGGCTCAAACAAAACATTTGAGAAGACGGCACATGAGCAGAGGTGTTTTGCTCTGTGGTACATAGGGTCCCTATGAGTTGGGATTGACTCGACAGTACCTAACGACATCAGAGTAGAAACTGCTCTTTAGTACTAACTCTGCTAATCCTCCTGACAGCATTGTAAAGCAGGTCCCCATTATATAGAAGAGGAGACTGGAGCCCAGAGATCCTGTAGCCTCCGACCCTTTGGGTTGTGTACGGGGCAGTCTACCTCTAGTGCTGGCCTTGTATGTGCTGCCCATGCTCAGGCCCAGAGGAAATTCTTCTGGTCAATGTGGATCCTGGGTGGTAACTGCTGTCTTTCTCCCTGAATGCTTTCATGGTACTCCTTATCATCTTCCACAGTGTTCCCTGTGAAGATCTGGGGGGAAATAACCCTCGTCTTAACAATACTTGGGATTCCATGAGGGAATTAAGCACACAAAACTGTATGGGCCTGAGAATCATGTTTCCCTCTTTGAGGTTGCATAGAGTCTATGGAAGCGTACGGTCAAGTTCAAGTTCTTGACTGTAAGCATCTGTCTAGAGCTTCATGGTGGTTCAGGTAAGTCCTAGGCTCAACATTTATTTCTATTTCTATTATTTTACTCTCTTTTTTGTTTGTTGATAATTCCATATTATTCATTTCTTATATCCATGTACCTTACTTTACCAATTGCTATTAAGTCAGTTCTAACTCATGGTCACCCCAAGTGTGCCACAGCGCCACTGTGTTCCATAGGGTTTTCTGAGGCTGGTTTGGAGAAGTAGATTCGCCATTTCTTTCTTTCAAGGTACCTCTGAGTAGTTTCAAACCACTCACCTTTCAGGTAGCAGCTGAGTGCCATAACTGTGCATCATTTAGGAATTCCTACACTCTTTAAGTTGAAAAGAGGTGGGGGGGATGGGGAGGATATAGCCAAATATAAACAAGATATTGGTGAAACAATAAAATAGCAATATTTCCATCTGATTCATGTATTTTGTTGCCATCTGTGTAGACAGATGTTTGACCTTCCTTTACAGTTATTCCAAGCCTGAGAAATCCGTATCGACACATAGAAACATTTCTTATTGTAAGTGTTAAGTGATATTTCTGAGTCACTTCGAGAAATGCCGTGTAATTCGTCAGCAAACACTCAAGCGCCATCACACTGGCATGGGCGCTGCTTTTGGGGTTGCCTTTTTCTAAGTGGATTGTCACCAATTGGCTCGACATCAAGCAGCATGGCTGAACTTCAAAGGCTGTCTGAAGAGTGTGCCAGTTTATCATTTTCCTTTTACACCCCAAGGAACCTGCTTTTACCCAACAGATTCCTTTTCAAGCTGATTTGGTCTTTTTGTTCCCTTGAGCCAAGCTATCCTTTAATTAGAAGACCCCATTAGTGCTTGTACTGTTTCATTACCAGCTATTCTCTCTCTCTCTCTCTCTCTCTCTCTCTCTCTCTCTCGTTTCTAAACGTTTCCAGTGACAGCAACATAATAATATATGTGTTGGTGGCCGAGAGTGAGCTCCATTTCTAAATATGAGGCTCAGCATCCACATTCGTATCCCGGCACGTACTGTCTTGAGACATTCTAGCCTAACAGACCCCTTCCCCTCAGGCCATAGGGCTTTCTAGCCCTATTTCTCCCCTTGTTAAGATGACTGCTTACTTGGGAGAACAGTTGGGGCTTAATAAAACATGTTCTGCACTGCAATTTCTTGCTCACAGTACTATTCTTTAGCAGATGCTGTAAGCTTCTGCTGAGTCGGCACCAACTCATAGCAGCCTTCCTTATAACAGAAAGTTCTATCGGGTGTCTCATCTTCTGTCTTGGGTTCCAGCACTGCACCAGATGGTATTCTGTCTTGATCCAGTGGGCTTTCTCTGACTGTTGCTCAGCTTAGGTTCTCCCTAGTCTGTCTTGGTTTGGAAACTGTGCTGAATCCTGTCCACCAGGAGTGCTCCTGCTGGCATTTGAAGAAGGGCTGACATAGCTTCTAGCCTCATCCCTATGCACAAGCCACCATAGTACAACAAACTGACAAATAGCGTAGCAGAGAGAAGTGCAAAACAGATGTAATCTGACAACCTGAACATAGTCTATTTAAAAAAAAATCATTTTATTAGGGGCTCATACAACTCTTATCACAATCCATACACACATCAATTGTGTAAAGCACATTTGTACATT
>NW_022111300.1:9571155-9585866 GCF_000313985.2 Echinops telfairi
AGCAAAACCAAGCAACAATGTACAACAAAACAGCAACAACATCAAGCCACTGACAAAGAACAAATTAAAATATACCAAGAAAGAAAAGCTCGTAGTTAGTTCAAGGATCGCCTAGTCTATTTGATCCCCTAACTTCGTCTATAGTCATTGCACGGAAAAACTGGGCCAGCTTTTAAAGGAGGTGATATGGCAAACTGTTTCTCAGGGTGTAATTTTAGCTGATAATAAAGCAGGCTGTCCACCAGCCCTTAGGATTTCATTGGTAGGTGACAAGGCCATTTATTGAAAGGCTATGTTTTGAGAGAAGCTAGAGGAGCCCTGGTGAAGTAGTGGTTACGTGTTGGACTGCTAATCACAAGGTCAGCAGTGTGAAACCACTAGTGAGTCACTGGTATAAAGCCAGACTTGACACCGGGCTGCATCTACAGCACAGAGATAATAATAGTGGCAGCATCCCGGGGTGGTGATACAGGCTGAAAAGGATGAAAGCCTTAGGACCAGATATGTACTAAACCCTTAACCAATTCTACGTCTCCTCCCTTTCTTCTCTTCTCTCTCTGTTTCTGTTAATTTAATAATTCTTGTTGCTTAACCCTCTTGCAGCACACCTTCCCATGGGGTGGTTTGTGTGTTGCTGAGATCTGCAAGCTCTGCCACACGTAGTCCAAACACTAGCCGGTCACGCATGGTGGGCAGGTTTCAACGGAGCTCCCAGACCAAGACAGATTAGGAAGAAAGGCCCAGAAAATCAACTTTGGAAAATTGTTTTTAGCTGTCATCTAGTTGATTCTAACTCATGGTAGACTTGTGCTCTTTGGGGTTTCCAGCGCTGGAATCTTCCAGAAGCAGATCACCAGGCTTGCTTTTTGGAGTCCCTTTGAGGTGAATTTGAACCATCAGCGTTTTTAGCTAGTGGGGTGGTTAGATGATTTGATGTTAACTTGAAGATGTATGAAAGTGGAGGGGTGGAATCCAAACAGTCAGTCCAGTCTCAGCCTGATGATGCTTCCTGGGGGAGCGGGGGGGTGGGGGGCTTCTCGTACGAAGGACCCTGGGAACCTCCTTCTTCTCTCTCTCCCACTCCACCTTCCTGCATGCTGCCACTCTGGTGCTCTGCTATATGTTTCTACCGACCTTGGATCTACATGGCTCTGCATCCACCAGCCCGTGGTCATCCTGCATTCTGAGCCATTACATATGAGTCTATAGAGGGAGTTAGGGACTAATACTGCACTGATGGACTTGAGTTAGACTGGGCTGGAATGCTTTCTTGATATAAAGCTCTTTCTTACACATATATGAGTGTCACTGGATTTGTTTCTCTAGACAACTCAACCTAACACCACTAGTCATCACGTTCTTAGTCATGTATGCTACCCAAGTTTCATTTCTGAAAATTAGCCAATGGAAGTTATAGGAGTCATAAGCCCTCTAGCTCGGAGGGCACTTGAATAACACAGTGGCCATACCAGTGAACTTGAGTGTAGCAGGGCTTGTGAAGGTGGCCAGGATCGGAGAATGCTTTGTCTGTTGTTCATAGGATTGCCGTGAGTTACAGCTGACTTGGCCATGAACAACAATGACAATCCTGCTTGCAGGGGGGGGGGGGTCACCTTTTTCTTGGTGACTGCAACCATCTTCCCAGATTTCCTGTCCTTTGGCCTTATGTTGCATCCAGCTCAGGGGACCGGTCCTAGCTGAGACTGGGATTCCCCAGGTTCTGGGCTACCTTGAAGGCCATGGAGCAAAGCAGAGGAGCTCTGGGCCTGGCTTGGTGAGCAGCACTTGGTTGGCCTTGAACGTAGGGCCTCCTTCCCCAGGCCACCCCTCAGAAATGAGGTCATCTTCACCCTTCTCTTTCCTATCACTTGTGTCCCGGTCTCTGTCTTCTGGGATTTCTCTTTCTTTGGGGGCGTCAAATGCAGGATACAGCCATTATAATCCTGGAGAGGGAGGCATCCCTTCTCCTGGGGCAGGTTTCACAAGGATGCAGTGGTCGAGCACAGAGCAGCCTCCTGCGGGCTGCAGCGTTCCTGTCAGACCCTCTTGTCCTCGGGTGCCTGTATTTCTCAAAACGTGATCCTTGAATCTCTGTACCCAGAAGAGGGCCCTGTGCATAGTGTCCAATACTGCCTTGAAATTCTTTACAATTTTATCTTATTATTATTATTTATTGGGGACTCTTACATCTTTTGTTACAATCCATACATCAATTGCATCAGGTATGCTTGTACGTATGTAGCCTTCATTCATTTCCAGACATTTACTTTCTATTGAACCCTTGGTATCAGCAAATCACTTTTCCCCTTTCCCTCCCTCCCCCTTGGTAGATTATAAATTATTATTATTTTCATATCTTGCACAGACTGCTGTATCCCTTTCCCTGTGTTTTCTGTTGTTCTTTCCCTCTGGAGAGGGGTGTACGGTTATGTGTCGATCATTGTGACCGATTCCCCCTTTTCTCCCTTCCCCTCCCCCACCCCCTTAAGATCTTTGAGTCTCTCTTTTGAAGCGAAGTCCAGTGGGACAATGGAGCCTGTGCTGGGGCCCTGGAGCCTGGACTTGTGCGGCTTGTGTGCCGTCTTGCCTCTCGTTACCTCCCTGCTTGCTTGGTCTTTGGTCACTTGCTCCCCTGATCTCTGGAGCACTGGACCCCTCTCAGACGCCTGCTCCCCACCTCTCTCAGTGACCAGTATTATCCTTAGTCCCAAGGGGGCCTGGGGACAGATGCAGGAGGGCTGGGGTTGGCAGCATGCACACAATGGCCTCAGGGTGGGGGACATGTCATGGTGATCCCTGTCCCTACCTGGCAGTGCTATGGCACATTGGATGGGTGACTTGGTAGGGTGGGGCCTGTTCCTTTCCTGAGCCAGGTCCTGAATATGTTGATGTGGAGGTTATGGTTCCTGGGTGGTTGCCCATCTGCAATTTCACACAGCTTGGGGGAGTGGGCAAAACTGGTATGAAAGGCATCCTCGAAGCATAAAGATCTGTATACTGCGAGAAAATACTGT
This sequence comes from Echinops telfairi, assembly GCF_000313985.2. Classification (NCBI taxonomy): domain Eukaryota; kingdom Metazoa; phylum Chordata; class Mammalia; order Afrosoricida; family Tenrecidae; genus Echinops; species Echinops telfairi. Next base: position 9,574,170 of record NW_022111300.1, read on the forward strand.
GAGCAAAGGCTTGCTTGCTCTCAGTATTTCCAGTTCTCCCTCCAGGCTCCAGGTGAGGCTGTGTGTTGGGGTGGTAGCCTCTGGCCAGGCATGTCCACTCTTAGCTGGAGGGAGAGTGACCCTGTATGCATGTGCACAGCGAGCAGGCCCCGGTCCCTCTGCAGGGCTGCGTTTCCCCCAGCAAGTATCCCCTTGTGGAAGGTTCATCGCATTCAGTAGAGAAGACAAACAAACAAACAAACAAACAAACTCCACGAGAGGTCAAAACAAAAAGTGGAGGAGAGTAAAAACGTGTGGAGAGCTGATGAGGGCAATGAATGTGTAAGTGTGCTTTACACAATTGGTGTATGTGTGGATTGTGATAAGAGTTGTATGAGCCCCAATAAAATGACTTAAAAAAAAAGATGACACTAATTCAGACCTATTGGATTAAATCAAATGTCTGATTAAATGTCAAAAAGAAAAAAGTGTGTTAGTCACTCTTATGGAGATTCACCCCTTTTTTAAAATGAAGGACCCCCATTCTCATTTTGCTCTGGTCTCTGCTAATTACTTAGCCTTTCCTGGTCCCAGGCCTTGCTGTGGACCTCCTGAGAGCTCTGGTGCATGGTGCATTACACATTGGACTGCAGGATCAGCAGTTTGAACCTACCAACTGTGCTGAGGATGAAAGAGGAGGCATTCTGCTCCTGTAAAGATGCAGAGCTGCAGAAACCCCATTCTGTCCTGTGGGGCCACTACGGCTTGGATCCAACTCCCTGGCAGTGGGTTTGTTTGGTTACAGTCTGGGAGTCTGCCTTTTAACCTGCTCCCTAGGGTTTTTGAATGCACCCTGAGGGGTGAGATTAGTGCAGGGTTGTTCTACCTCTCACCTGGCTTGAATGCCAGTGACTGGTCTCTTTTCTCGCAGCCATGTCTTCCTGTGTGGGGCCAGCCTGGAAAGAGGGTGTGAAAAAGGACAATCCAACATCTTTGAATCTGACTTCTACCTCCAATTTCACACTTAGCTGGGGGAGTGGGCAAAACTGGTATGAAAGGCATCCTCGAAGCATCATGACCCATAGACTGTGAACAAATACTGTGAGCAAAGCTCTCTTGCTCACGGTCTTTCCACTTCTCCCTCCAGGCTCCAGGCGAGGCTGTGTGGTGAAGGGAAATGTCCGAATTTGGCTCTTCTGCCCATGTCCTTGTAACTCCCATGACAGGAGTGGCTGGGACGGTGCAAATAAAGGTGTGTGAAACACTAGCAGAGGACAGGGGTCAGTGATCATGGCCATTCCATCGGATCAAAGGGAGCCATCTCAGAAGCAGCAACAGAGATTCTCGGGACCCGGCACTAGGAAGAGGAGTCACCAGCGGAGCACATCTGAGTACCCTTGCTGCCTAAAGCAGCGGAGGCCGAGACCAGAGGCATCTGAGTCTGTGCACGGAGACCATGAACCAGAGCAGAGACCAGAGGTTGAGGCAAGGGGACTCGGTAGAGCAGCAGGCAGGCCTGCTGGCCCATGGAAGCAAAGGCTAAGTGGCTGAGTGGAGGAGAGCCAGAGAGAGACTTGGCTGCAGACCAATGACTGTACCCTTAATGTTTTCTCCTCCTCTTAATGTTTTCTCCTGTACCCTTAATGTTTTCTGATGCTGGCTGGTGGCAACAGTTTAACTTCCCTAATAGACCCCCTTAGTCATGAGTATTGTCTATGGGGTCCTCAAACTTTTTAAACAGGGGGCCAGTTCACTGTCCCTCAGACCCGTTGGAGGGCCGGACTATAGTTTAAAAAAAAACTATGAACAAATTCCTATGCACACTGCACATATCTTATTTTGAAGTAAAAAAAAACGGGGCAAAAACACGCTGCGGGCCGGATAAATGTCCTCAGTGGGCCGCATGTGGCCCGTGGGCCATAGTTTGAGGACGCCTGGACACTATGAGTTCTGTGTGGTCATCGCAACAAATGATCAAACTCAGCATAGAAGGAGAGTGCAGTGGAAGGAATGTTTGGTGTCAAACTTTGGTCCAAGAAGGCTGGAGGGTGGCAGCGTGCCTGCCCTTTGCCTTGCGGTGATTGGTGTGGGTTGATCTGGAGATGGGGTCTCCTCCCTTGTGGAGCCAGAGGAGGTCAGAAATGGACTCCATGCTGCTCTCTCAGGCTGCCTTTCCTGGAGTGCACAGTGCACCCTGCCGCCTCCCCTCGGCCTCGGTGCTGTCCGAGATCCTGGCGGATCCCCTGGATCAGTTGGTGCCCCTGGGTGAAGAGGGCAGTGAGCAGAGTGCCACCTCAAGAGGCATGAGCATGGGCAAGAGAGACAACGGTGCTGAGCCACTGAGATGTTGGTGTCGTTTGTTATAGCAGGTAGCCACCGTTTCGGGATTGACGCCAGCGCCGTTTGAAGGGAGGCCCATGGTAACCATCCATAAGTCGCTGGATAGAGAGCACAAGGCAGGCACACCAGACTTCTGGGGTCGGTGCTCTGCCATAAAGCAGAAAGCAATGAGTATTTCCTTCTAGAACGTCCTGAACAGAGAATTAGATTCTGACCCTACTGTGGTGTTCGTTCTCAGACCATTTTGACCTCATTGGACCCGAGTTTTAAGATAGGAGCCGTCTTAGCCTTGGGTTATAGCAAGGTCTTGCTAAATTGAAAGAAAAAAAATTAAGAAAAACAAGCCAAAGAAACAAAACACCAAGGAAGGAAGCATCCAGAAGGTTATAAGTTCACAGAGATATAAGGCAGGGCCTGTAGGGGCAGAAATGAAGTCATCCAAATGGTTAGTCTTAAGCTCAGAGCAGATTCCCAGATTAGGAGTGGATTGCTTCCCTGGGATACTGGCAGTTGAATTGCAATTCATGTTGAAGCTGTCCTTTCTTTGCAAATCAGGCAAAGCTAATGCACCCATTCCTCTTATCCAGTCAGAATGAAACAAGTGGAACACACACACACACACACACACACACACACACACACACACACACCTAAATGTCTAGCTGCCCAAACCACAAGAAGTACGTGATTCCTTCTATGGTGCATGTGCTCGCTTGCATTTGCATTTACAAGGCTCGCCTCAGTTACGCCATCTCCCCTACTCCCTGATCAGGAGGCCTCTCCTGCTGCTGGTTTGGAACCAGGAGAAGCTGCGAAACTGCTGATGGACATTTTCACTGGTTCCCTGGGGTTCTTGCCAAGTCATCTGACCTGAGCTTGCAGAAAGAGAGGCTTTGTGATGACTACAGATGGGTCTTCCATTCAGTGTTGGATCTCTGTCCCTCTCTGTTGTTGTTAGTTGCTGTTAAAGTGATTCCGAATGGTGGTGCCCCCATCTGTTAGAAACCGCCCCCCCCACTGGGTTCCCTTGGGAAAGAGATCCCTAGGTTTGTCTTCCAAGGTGCTCTGGTTGGGTTTGCGTTAATAGTTGGGCACTTAGCCATTTGCACCACCCAGGGACTCCTGGGTTGCCATGAGTTGGCGTTGACTTGATGTCCACTAATGACAACAGTCAGGGCCAAGGGCCTAGCTCCTTTTCTGCCTTTCCTCCAGGGTGCCATCTGCTTATCCAACTCTACGGAGCCCAGGTGGCATTGGGGGTTATGCATTGGGCTGCTAAGCACAGGCCAGCAGTTTGAGACCCCTCTCCTGAGCTGCTGCTTGGGGGAAAGATGAGCTATAGACGTCTAGGCTTGGAAACTCACAGGAGTAGATCTGCTTTGACTTACAGGGTTGCTATGAATTCGAATAAGACTCAGTGGCAGTGAGTTTGATTTTTGAGTTTGAGGGACTCCTTAATTTCTTTGTAGGAAGAAATTATTAGAGAGTTCAATGGCACAGGTGCCCCCCACCCCCCTGCCATTGCCTATTCAAGAAGATAATGAATTGATTTAATGAACATCTCGGTCCATTTCATGTTATCATGTAGTCCATGCAGAGCCCCTCTCTTGCTGCAGTTGGATAGTTCTTGTTGTCCTGGAAAATGACCTGTGGAGGGGCATGCTCCCCCTGTGAGGGTGGCCTGGAGCTGGTTAGCCTGGGCCTCCTGGCTCCAGCTTGCCGGTTTAACCTACACCTTCTGTGGGGAGTCTGTCTGACTTGCTGACCCACCTCTCCACCTCCAGTGTCTGCTCCACTTCCTCTGTGGGGTAGGCTTGAATCCTGCCTGCTCGAGAGTTCCAAAGAGGGTCTTGTCCCAGACCCAGATGCCCAGGGTCTTGGTGCTGCAGGGACAAAGTGCTGGTCAGTGGCTCACACCCACCCAGCACCCTGTGGGAGAGAGATGTAGCAGTCTTCTGTGAAGTTCACAGCTTTGGAGACCCGATGAGATAGTTCCCTGTCCTTGCAGGGAGGGTGTCTCTGAATTGGAATTGACTTGATGACAGTGGGGTTGGTTTGGTGCGGTTTTGAGGCTCAGAGAAGTTCAGCTCACTAACTCATAGTCACCTGACTTCTGGCCAGTGATGAGCTGGGCCCCAAGTCCAGTTCTTACCCAAAGGGCATGGAGCCCTCCCAGACACCACTCCACCAGTGACCCTCCACCATACCCAGGCCCCACAGACCCATTCTTTGCCATCTTTTTCCTGCTGTGAGGGATGGGTATTGTGGCCCATGTGCCAACGTCAGAACATCAGGGGAGATCTCTGTCCTGGTCTGAGAGTTTAGCTCAGGACACTCCTTTCAATCACAGTGAACGTGACTTTGAGCTGTCCCAGTTTATGCCAGGTCAGTGCGATCCTTAGGGTTTGGCCAACTCCCAATATCACCATCATCCAGGCAAAAGGAGTACCCTTCCCTGGCTCCTGGATGCACATTACCTGAGTGCTTTGCAGCAGCTCATGAGTAGGCAGGATAATTGATCACAGATTCTATACTCATAAGGCCGTGTGATTCTCATCTTATTTAACTACTCAGGTTGAGTGTTTTAAGAAAAAAACATGGTGCTCCATGAAGCATAAAGCACAGCTAACTAGAGAAGTGATGCTAAATTGAGATCTTGAAATTAAATGGGAGCTAGCAACTCAAGGTGGGGCTGGTATTTAGTCCTATTATGGGGACCCATGAAGTCTCTGGACGGTACAAATGGTTTATGTGTTTGGCTGCTAACTGAAAGGTTGGTGGGTCGAGTCTGTCCAGAGGAACCTCAGAATAAAGACTTGGTGATCTAATCCTGACAGCTGTACAGACCGTGGTTGTATTCTGCCACACACGGGTTTGCCATGAGTTAGAATTTACTCAGCAGGAACACGGTTTTGTTTTATTTCATCTTACAAGGCCTTACAGAATCATTTTTGAAGTGATGGTAAAGTGGAACTTTGAGGGACATAATCATTGATGTTGGGCTAAAGCCACTCGTTGGGGGGTGGGTGGGTGAGGAAATCCTTGATTAAAAAAAGAATCTTTGGCTAATCTCCATGGTGTAAATACTCCACTCATTGCTATCAAGCTGATGCTGACTCATAGCAACCCTATAGGACAGGCTAGAAGTGCCCACTGTGATCCTTCCAGACAGTAACTCTTTAAGGGAGTAGAAAGCTCCCTGGTTCTCCTGCAGAGTGACTGGTGATTTCAAACTGCTGACCCTGGAGTTGGCAGCTCAACACACAACCACTGTGCCACTAAGACTCCTTAATCCTCCACAGTTTGGGTTATACTGAGTTATATTGGGTTATATTGAGTTTTGTGGAGGAAATCCAAGTAGAGAAATCAAGTATGGACTAAAAATATGGATCTGAAGTTTATGTAAAACTTTGGGGTCAAGATTTAAACTGGGAGGCACTGGTGTACAGTGGAAACAGGGTATAGAGTGAAGTAAGAAAGGGCTGAGGTCTGGTGTGTGGCTCAATTAGAGGGGACCAGAGAGTGCGGAAGAGGAGGGAGCTAGCTTCTCAGTCCTGTAGGGAAGAGTGGCTGTAATGGGCTGAAGAGACATGGGTGGGATTAGAAGCAGATTGGAACCGAAAACACAAACTCACTGCTTTCAAGTCCATTCCAAGTCCTAGGGACTTTGTACAACAGGGTAGACCTGCCCCCTGTGGGTTTTTATGGAAGTAGAAAGCCCCACCTTTGTCTCACGAGTGGCTTGTGGTTTCAAACTGCTGACCTAGTGGTTAGCAGCCCAATGCATCATCACTATGCCGCCAAGGCTCCTAGATCAGGATGGAAGGAGAGACATTTTCCTTTCTTTCGGATGGGAGAAATACTTAAAATTAGATGGAGTCCAAAGCCCAGCACACTCTTTCTAATGGAGCCAGGGACAGGTTTTGCAGGGCAGGGTGATGATAAACCCAAAGACAGAAGTGCCCTTGCTGAGCTACTGGCAGACGTGTTCTTTGGATCAGGATTAAAGGGATCCTTTTTTGGGCCAGCTCAGGTGTATTTCATCACTGGCTCTCATTGCTTTTTATGAGGACTGCACCTCATCTTGTAAAAAGGTTTTAAGCGGAATAACCAAAATGAAGTTACATTTCAAGTCTATCCACATCTTTCTCAAAAAAAAAATCTATAAAATTAGCTTGTTGGAAATACTCTTCGAACGAGCACCAATTATGGAGTAATTTGACCTGTTCCCATGTTTTTGTGACTTATTTTTCATGACTTATAGTTTATAGATGGACACCTGGCGGACTTTTTAAATTTATTTAGATAATGAAAGAGAAGCATTCCAAAGTGTCTCCTTGCAGGAAATGGACTCCTTACCCAGGTACAAAGGAAGCTTTGCCATGGGGGATCTGGTAGACACTACCTTAAGCACGTGACCAAACTTAGCATTTCTAGTAGTTGGATCACCTGGCCCCGGTGCCTCCTGCTATGAGACAATCAGAAGGATTTTACCCAGGCAGGGCTCCTGCTAAAATATGCCAAACCCGAGTCAGATCAAGAGGAAATAATCAGATGACTTCAGACTGTGGCGCCTTCTATGATATAAACGATCCAGACTCCTCAACATGCCAATATCAGGATCAACCGAAAAATATTGAGGGATGGTTGTAGATTATCAGAAGAGACTTGACAGCTAAGTGCCATGCTTGCAATCCTTGTTCAGGTCCCTGGGTGGCCAAAAACATTTGTACCTGATTGCTAAGGTTGTTGGTTCAAACCCACCCAGTAAGAGCACGGAAGACAAGGTCTGGTGATCTATTTGTGTTAGGATTGCAGGCAGGAAAGTCCTATGAAGCAGTTCTACTGTGTACCGATGGGATTGACTCCTTGGCAACTGACAGCCTCACTCCCTACAGGATCTTGGGTTGGGAAACAATAGGAATGGCTTTATTACGATTGTCAGCGAAATGTATATGAACAGTGTATTAGAAACGTTTTTGGTATAAATGGTAAATTTTCTTGGGTATGAAAATCCTGAGTTTCTTCAGGAGATAACATATTGACGTGTTCAGAGGTGAAATTCCCTGGTATCTGAAACTGTCAACATTTTAGCTTTGAACCCCTTAGGACACCACTTTCTCTACCTCACAGGCAGTTGTATGTGTATGGAGAGAGAGAGAGAGAGAGAGAGAGAGAGAATAAATGTGGCAAAACAATTGTCCAGTGGAGGTAGACAGTATCTGAGTATTTGTCGTGTTGTTCTGTGAACTTTCCTATAGACTTGGAAAGGAGGCTTTATGGTATAGTCAGTTATGAATTGGATTGCTAACTGCAAGGCCAGTAGTTCAAAGCCACCAGCTACTCCAGAGGAAAAAGATGAGGCTTCCTGCTTATATAGATTTACAGACTTGGAAGCCCACTGGGGTAGTGAAACCTTGTCACTATACGGCCCTTATAAGTTAGAATAAATAAATGAGAAAATGCAGCTGTGTGAAACAATATACAGTATGTATCTCATTAGAGAGTTTTGGGAGATAGATGAGGCTTTCTGTTCCCGTAAAGAGTTACAGTCTCGGAAACTCACAGTTTCTACTCTGTCCTATCACGTCACTATGAGTTGGCATTGACTAGATGGTAGTTAAGAGGCATTAGAAAGTTATTAACTTTCTCACATAGGCTTTTCTTGAAGGGTGTCATGGTAATTACATCATATGTTGTCAACTTGCAAAGGGATGGAGCCTAGCCTTCAGGTCACAGTTTGATGACTTCATTTGGAGGCACCATGGAAATAAATAGCTGACTAGAGGCCATATACACACAGACTCTCTCCTTGGTATTCCTGGTGATAAGGCACATGGAGCTATGATAGAGTCCTGGAGCTGGAGGAGCCACGTAGAGACCCATGCCAGCGCTCAGATGCCTCCACTGCCACTGGATCCACAAGACTTTCTACCCACTGGCCTGTGATCTTCTTGCATTCAGTGTGTTTCATGAGTCTGAAGAGGAATTTATAGATTGGCATTGGACACATGGGTTAATATTGGACTTATGGGCTTGATGTGGTCTGGGCTGGAATGTTAACTCAATATTCAGTTGCTCTTGTATATAAAGCTCTTTCTTATACACACGAGTATCTATGAATTTGTTTGTCTAGTCAACCCACACTAACACAGTGTTCTACTTCCTTGAGCAAGAATCTTATTTTAGATGTGATTTCAAAAGTCCCATTTCTTCATTTCATGTCAAGTCAACAGCATTTCGAAACATTTCTCCTGGGGAAGCAGAAGGGAATAAAGCACTTTGAGGACAACTGTTTGGTGAGCACAGCATGGAAGCAATACCATGCCACAAGGCATGATGGTTTTCCCTTGGCAGGAGAACATATTGTTTATATGAAGCAGACTTAATTGCTTACCACTTACTTAACAAATAACATTTGGATTCATTTTATTTGATTATTTATGGGCCAGAAAATAAAATCTCAGCATGGTTAAGTGATGCAGTGAGAATCCCATAACTGTTGATGGCAGGGCAAGGATTCTGTCCCCAGGGAGTTCATTCTGTTATTCCCCTGGCTGTCTGCCATCACACTCCAAACTCAAATCCAAACTCACTGCCATTGAACGGATGCCGATTCACACAGGCGTAGAAAGCCTGCCAGCTCGTGTTCACTCGCTCAGCTCAGCACGACCCTGAAGCTTCCATAGTTCTACCTTCCTTTGTTCAGGCTCTAAGACAGAATCAAGTCCAGCATAACTTTTCCTCCAGAGCTTCAGTGGCAATGGTTATGCACTGGCTGTGATCCACAAGGTCAGCAGTTCAAAACCACCCACCACTCTGTGGGAGAACTATGGGGCTCTCAGTAACTTTAATTACATACTGCAATGCTTTGCAATTATAACCACTGTTTCCAAAAAACATTAAATGAAGTACATACAGATGCAAAATCTGTCCTCTCGTGTCCAGCACCTTTCCCTCAGCATACTGCTCAAGGTGCACCCTTGATGCAACCCGAGTCCTCACTTTCATACCATAGCCAAGAATCCTTAAAGGTGGGTGGTGATGCTTGTGACTTCAAAAGGCTCCCAGGTGAGTAGATGATGTGAGGCAGGACTGTCACATCGCCCTGGCTTCTGAACTCACATGCTCCATTCATTCCAGGGCTGTACGGGGTTGCATGTCATAAGAGTTCAATAAATGCTTCCATAAAGATTGTAGGAAAAAAAACCAACCTCTACAGGTGGTTCTAGTCTGGTATTGCTATGAGTCCAAAATAAACTCCATGGTGCCCAACACCAATCATAGTTTGGAGTGATCAAACGGAAGAGAACAACTGTAGATTTGTTGGTCAACAGCCAAGAACAGACTCTGAACCCCTTTGGACATCGCTTTCTCTACCTCAAAGGTCTGCAAGTCTCTGAATAGATTTGGTGCTGGGCCAAGCAGTGGCCTGGCAAATCCATGGCAAGCTATCCAGCAGTGGTGGCCATCAAGACAAATACAGTGCTTCCAGCCCATATGGAATTGGGAAAAAGAAATGCAGACCTGCCAATATCCAGGGCACATGAAGGTTTGTCGCAGAACGCCATAAAGGAGCTCCTGAGACAGAGGGGCAGAATGTCATGTCCTGTCTGATAAGTGCTGCGAGATGAGTGGTGGGCACTGTGGGCTGTTAAATGAGGCTGGTGGCAGGTCCATTGAACAAGTGGAGGAAGGGACTTCCAGGCACATTTCCACTGTCTCCTGGAGTCTGAATGTCTAACCGCCCTGCTGTGTCACAGGGATCACACATTGGCTCCAAAGAGGCTAGGGCCAAATGGAGAGGCTCCCTTCTGAACCCATCGAGGCAATTTCACTTCTTTAGGTTTTCAGTGGCAGAAAGTACAACTCTGGAATATTTCTGCACTCAAATAGCCCTCCAGGTTTCCTGCAATGGGATTTTAGCATACTTGGGAATAATGTTTGGAACTTCTCTGTCGATATATTTCTCTCTAGCATGAATAATGCCAAATATAAATACAGGTTTCCCCAACTACCTGAAAGTTGAGTGTTCCTGTGAAATCTTTCATAAGCTGAAATCGTGTAAAGTGATACCGTTAATTTATATCATGTGTGTGGTAATGTATTTATACCTTGTATTAGGACCCTTACGTTTGTTCTTATTTTTCAATTGATGGTACCTTGACTTATATTTAGGTCTTTAATCCATCTTGATTTGTGTACATGGTGTGCGGTTTGGTCCTATTTCATTCTTTTGCAGGCTGATAAAATTTTTCCAGCACCATTCATTGAAAAGGCTATCTCTTCCCTACTTGATGTATTTTAGTCTTTTACCAAAAATCAAGTAAGTATCTATAGGTACTTGGCTGTCTTTCTGAATTCTCTGTTCTAATCCACTGGTTAACATATCTATTGTTGTAATAACACCAAGCTGTTTTGATTACTGTGGCTGCATAATAGGTTTTGAAATCAGAAAGTGAAAGGCCTCCTAATTTGTTTTTGTTTTTTATTAATGTTTGTCTATCATGGATTTCTTTTTTTTTCCATTTAAAATTGGTAATTGGTTTTTCCATTATTTTGAAGAATTGTACTGGGATTTGGATCAAAACTGTACTGAATTTATAGAATGCTTTTGGTAGTATCGAAATTTTCAGCATATTAAATCTTCCTATTCATGAGCATGGGGCATTCTTCCATTTGTTTAAGTCTCTTTTGATTTATTGTAGAGGTGTCTTATAGAGTTCTTTGTGTAAATCTTTTGTTTCTCTGATAAGGTTTATTCCTAAATATTTTAGCTTTGGGGTTTGTTCTTGTCGTTGTTAGGTGTCATTGAGCCAGTCCTGTGCCAGCTTCATAATTATTTTCATGTTTGAGCCCCTTGTTGCAGTCACAGTGCCAATCCATCTTGTCCAAGGCCCTTCTCTTTGTCACTGTCTCTCTACTTAACCAAGCATGATGTCCTTCTCCAGGGACTGGTCTCTTCTGACAATATGTCTAAAGTATGTGAGACTAAATCTCATCATCCTCGGCTGAAAGGAGCATTTTGGTTTTGTTTCTTTCAAGATAGATTTGTTTCTTCTTTGGGCAGGCCACAGTACTTCCAATATTCTTGGCCAGCACCATAATTTAAATGCATCTATTCTTCTCCAGTTTTCCTTATTCAGTGTCAACTTTCACACGCACATGAGGCATTTGAAAATACTGTGTCTTGGGCCAGGTTCACCACAATCCTCAAAGTAATATCCTTGCTTTTCAACACTTTTTTTTTTCCTTTTAAAATCATTTTATTGGGAGCTCAAACAACTTCTATCACAATCCATACATCCATCCATTGTGTCAAGCACATTTGTACATTTGTTGCCATCATCATTCTCAAATCATTTGCTCTCCACCTAA
>NW_022111300.1:9587560-9590023 GCF_000313985.2 Echinops telfairi
GTTGCACGCCTAGTGTTTTGCCTCTGTGTGGTGGGGTCAGATCGGGTGCAATTCCCACACTGTGTCTCCAGTGGTGTCCCCTGTAGGGCTATCCATCAGTGAGGGATGTCGTGTCTCATAGTGGGGCCAGCCATATAGTCCTCTCTGTTCATTGGCTGCTCTGAGTGGGAATATTGTCCTCAAGGGTTGGTGGGCCAGGATGTGCTCCACTCTCTCTTCCTCCCCCTTCATTTGCTCCCATGTGCTCTGATCAGACATGTCACTTTTCCTGACCTGTGGCTTCTGTGAAGTAAATTCTTCTGTGGGGAGAAGGGGCTGCCCACGTAGTTGGGATTGGGGCCAGCCCCTCAGACCTCTCTATTGGTTCCCTGCTTCATGCCGGCATGTAGCAGTCACATCTTGAAACACTGGGTTGAAGTCTAGTCCCTTTTTCCCTGTGGAGATGTAAACAATACTCTAACTCTTGGGTGGGTTAGTGCTCTGTTCACCTGCTGCCCATGTCTTTTTTCTCTCACCCCCCTCCTGTTTGGTTGGCTACCATATGTGTCCCTGGATTTGGTCAGGCCCCTGCTATACTACCTGGACCTCACCTGAGGAATGTTTTCCCTATGCCCCCTTTGAATTTTTTTTAAAGCTTACCTCAGAGGGCTCATGGTGTGCTTGTCCTTTTGTGCTTGGCTTACTTCACTTAGTATAATTTCCTCCAGTTCTTCCCATGTGATGATGTGCTTCATGTGTTCATCATTGCTTTTTAGGGATGCGTAGCACTCCATTGTATGTATATACCACAGTTTTTTAATCCAATCGTCAGTTGATGGACATTTGGGTTGTTTCCAACTCCTTGCAATTGTGAACTGTGCCACAATGAACACTGGAACACAGATGTCTGGCCGTGGTTTGTTTCTTGCCTTTTCTGGGTAGATGTCCAGTAGGGGGATTGCTGGGTCATATGGTAACTCGATTTCCATCTGTTTTAGATATCCCCAAATAGATTTCCATAGTGGCTGTACATACCTACAGGTCCACCAGCAGTGGATGAGAGTTCCTGTCTTCTCACAGCCCCACCAACACTTGTTGCTTTCTGATTTTTTGAATTGGGCTGTCTTTGAAGGTGTTAGGTGGTATCTCATTGTTGTTTTAGTTTGCATTTCTCTTATGGCTAATGATTGGGAACATTTTCTCATATGTCTATTGGCCATCTGTTCAGGTCCTTTGCCCACCTCCTTAGTGGGCAATTAGGTTTTTTTCTTTTTGGAAGCTAGCAGAGTTTTGTAGATTTTAGTAATGAGGCCTTTGTCTGATGTGTCTTTTCTAAAGAAGTTTTTCCAGTCCGTGGACTCTCTTGGTGAATTCTTTTGATGTACACAGGTATTTCATCTTCAATATATCCCATTTGTCAATTTGTGCCTCCTCTGTGTTTGTGTCCTTCCCTATTTCTAATAGCCTACGTATTCCCTGCACCAAAGTTCTCAGGTTGGTCCCAATTCCCTCATTCATGGTTCTAATAGTTTGGGGTTTTACCTAGAGGTCTGTGATTCACCTTGAGTTTATTCTTGTGCATGGAGTAAGATAAGGGTCTTGCTTCATTTTTCTGCAGGGAGATATCCATTTTTTTTCAGCACTACTTGTTGAAGAGGGGATCCGCTTCCCATTTGATATTTTTTCGGGCCCTTATCAAAGATCAGTTGTCTATATGCTGATGATTTTATTTCTGTGTTTTCAATTCTTTCCCATTGGTCTGAGTATGTCATTATACCAATACCATGCGGTTTTGACAACTGTGGCTGTATAGTACGTGCTAAAATCAGGTAAAGCAAGCCCTCCCACTGTGTCCTTCTTGAGGAGTTCTCTGCTAATTCTGGGCTTCTTCCCTCTCCATATGAAGTTGGTAATTAATTTTTCCATTTCTTTGAAGAAAGATGAGGGTAATTGTATCGGGATTGCATTAAACTTATATAGTGCTTTTGGTAGAACTGACATCTTTACTATATTGAGTCTTCCAATCCACAAGCATGGGGTATTCTTCCATTTGTTGAGGTCATTCTTGGTTTCTTGTAATAGTGTTCTATAATTTTCCTCATATAATCTTTAGTTCTTTTAGTCAGGTGTATCCCTAGATATTTAAATTTGTGCTTGGCTATTGTGAAGGGTACCACCTTTTTTATCTTCTCTTTTATGGTCTTATTCAATGTGTATAGCAGTCCGATAGACTTCTGTTTGTTGATCTTGTATCCTGCCACTCTGCCAAACTCCTCTATTGCTTCCAGTACTCCCCTTGTGGAGCTTTGGGGATTTTCCATTTATAAGATCATGTGGTCTGCGAATAACTATAGTTTCACATTTTCCTTCCCCAGGTGAATACCTTTGATGTCTTATGTTGTTAACTAAAACCTCCAGTATGTTGTTAAATATGAGTGGGGAGAAGGGGCATCCTTGTGTGGTCCCCCCTTTCAGTGGGATTGT
>NW_022111300.1:9591534-9611266 GCF_000313985.2 Echinops telfairi
TGGAGAGCAAATGTTTTGAGAATGATGAGGGCAATGAATGTACAAATGTGCTTTACACAATTGATGTGTGTATGGATTGTGATAAGAGTTGTATGAGCCCTAATAAAATGATTGGGGGAAAAAAAGAAAACTAATGGGCCAAAGAACTGGAAAATTAAAAATCTTATGACAGAACTAAAAAAAAAAAGAAAGAAAAAGAAGGGAGGGATAGGAGCTGCAGATGCAGGGACTTAAGCCATCTCCCTCCATGAAATTCTGAGGTAGGGTGGTGTCTTGATTGTTCCCCCTGATACCGAGGAGGTGGCTCATTGTCCTGGAGCCCTTTTATCTCGGTCTGATAAGGGCACGTCAGGCTGTTCCTAATGTCCCAGATCGGTGCCTGACTCAACAGATTTGAAGTGGTTATTGTAAATGGTATTGTTCTTTAAATTTCCTTTCATATTCCTGTTCTTTAATATATAAGATTCCAATTAATTTTTTTATGCTGATCTTTTAGCTTGGTATGTTGTCAAATTTTTCAATTAATTTATATGGCAAACATTTTTGAATGTCTCCAGATCATAATAAATAACCTATCAAAATCATCCCAAAGAACACATGAATCCTAAAGTAGCACTTCTATCTAGGGTTCAGAGACACAGTCACAGCTAGGTTGGTTCGATGCTGAGATGTGGAGGGTAATTATTTGAGAAGGGCCATGGTAGCACCACTTGTGCTGCTTCAAGTGAGGGCTGCCTCTTCAATGGATTGCCACAAAAATGCTGATTGCTAGTTTAGCTTTTTGCCTTTTCCTGTGACCAGACATCCCGCTTTTGGTGGGACAGTCCTGATTTTTTAAGTTTTTCCCCCCCGCGTCCTGCGGTGTTTTTAAAAAGTCCCGATTTTTGGAAAGAATGCACGACAAGCTAGGGTATACGGTTTTCGGCTGCTGTGTGGCTGTTTCACCAGGATATGAGTTTTATCAATGGGGTCCCGCTTTTGTGCTGCTTTACCAATTTAAAATCTGGTCACCTTAGCATAAACACAGAAATCCTCTTTGAATTTCTTTTGATTCGTGAACACAGGTGCTAACAAGCTTTTTGTAAAAATGAAGTGGGGCAAAGTGAACTTTCTCAAAGTTGGGGAATCCCTGTACCAATTAGATCCTGTGCTGAGTGAATCTGCTATCTATCCTAATGCACATATTCTTCATCTGTAAAGTGGGGTTAATAAAGCACAACGTGTGTGTGTGTGTGTGTGTGTGTGTGTGTGTGTGTGTGTGTGACGTTTAAATGAGAGAATGTTTGAGAAGCACTTATGCTACCTGGAAGACAATAATTCTTAAATCACAAACTATTCCAAAAACAAATATTTGGTGTGTGTGCTAGGGTCATGAGGTTCTATAGGAAAACCTAAAATGTATTGTATCATGCCAGTACCCCCAAATGGGATCTAGCCTGTCTTATCCACATAGCTGAAAACCTGCCCTGTTTTAGTGTGGCACCAGAGCGATGCACATATAGTTTTAAAAGAAATGTGTTTGTTCTGATTTGACAAACTGGGAGTTCTTGAATTTCCTATGAATTCCCTGTGTAATAACAATGTATGTCTTTAGAAATTCTTACAACCGATTGCTTTGTGGTTTTCAGAATACCTTATAAATTCCTAATGCGTTTTTCTCAGTGAGATTAGATCAGTTTTTCCAAGTTCTGATAGACAATCTGGGAGTGTTCACTTGAATGCCGGTAAGCAATCGTTTCAAGATCAAAGAGTAGATCTTTGAGTGGGACAGAACTTACGGTTTTCAGCCATGGATGTGATCATTCTTCCTTTGGAGATATGCAAAAAGGTTTCTTAGTGCAAAGGGTAAACCATTCTGACCTAGAGCAGTGGTTCTTCACGCACAGTCTGCGAGCAAAGGAGCATTTCCAAGGCTTTCCAGCAGTCCCTTTCCTTTTCTCATTACGTGTCCACCAGCCGCCAGCTTTAAATACTCCAACCAAACCAGCGCATCTCAACTGAGTGAATGCGGAACCAGAGAGGAGAATCCACTTGCAGTTGCCTTCTGTTAAACAGACACTTAAAGAATTTGCAAAAAAATGTAAAGGTGTCCATTATTTTCACTGTTTTTTTTTGGCTTTGTGATAGTCAGCGTTGTTTTTTTCATAAAATACCTTATTTTTGGTAACATGTCATGAGTTTATTATCATTTTAAAAGCGTTAATCAAAACAATTTAACCCATTGCCATCAAGCCAACTCTGACTCATAGCACTGAGTCACCTGCCTGAGATGGGATCCAGCGCCGTACAGCTTTACAGACGCAGACTGCCACCTCTTTCTCCTGTGGAGACACCTGGGGGGCGCGTGGGGGTAAGACACATTGACCTTTTCGATGGCAATTGCTGAGGCTGAGACAGACACTGGGGCTCCATTAAGCAAGTTAATATATAATAGTAAATAAATATATGTAAAGTGCATTATAGAATATATGTAATTTTAATTTCCTATATAGTGAATATTGATAGCTATAACCTGTAGGATGCTTTTTGAGATCTTCCATAGTTTTAAAAAATGTAAAGGGTTCTGGGGCCAAAATGGTTGAGAAACCTTGTTCTACCTTTTCCTGCCTCTAGTTCTGGCTTTGGAAGATTGACGTTGGCTGGTAGTTCTCAGATTTTTAGCTATTTACTTTAAATTATAATAACTTTGCCCATCCTACAGTAAGTGAGAAATAAAAGGATCAGAACACCTTTGTATTTTTCCAGGTGAGGAAAGGCTCCCACAGGGTCTGTGTGTTCCTTCTCTCCCTAACTGAATGAGCTCAGTGTCTGCATAGCTCTGCCGGGGAGCTCATGGAGAGGGCCGGCATTATCTTCACAGTCACTGTTACATCTGCTGTGGGACGGAAGGTTAGAGGGTCTGGTGAAGGAATCCTTCCCGCTCATTTACAGGGTTATGTGGATTGTTTTGTGGTTTTGTTCATTGTCATACCAGACTTTTTGGGAAATATATAGCCCTCAGAGTACAAAAAAAATTTTTTTTTAATCTTTCTCTTTTTCCTTTTTTTTTTTTTTTGCTTTCATGTTGTTTTTAAAATCATTTTATTGGGGGCTCAAACAACTCTTATCACAATCCATCCATCCATCCATTGTGTAAAGCACATTTGTACATTCATTGCCCTCATCATTCTCAAAACATTTGCTCTTCACTTAAGCCCCTGGCATCAGCTCCTCATTTTTACACCCTCCCTCCCCGCTTCCCCCTCCTTCATGAACCCTTGATAATTTATAAATTATTATTATTTTGTCATATCTTGCCCTGTCCGACGTCTCTCTTTACCCACTTTTCTGTTGTCCATCAGGGAAGAGGTTATATGTAGATCCTTGTAATTGGTTCCCCCTTTCCACCGCACCCTCCCTATCCCCTCCCGGTATCGCCACTCTCACCACTGGTCCTGAAGGGATCATCCGCTCTGGATTCCCTGAGTTTCCAGTTCCTATCTGTACCAGTGTACATTCTCTGGTCTAGCCAAATTTGTAAGGTAGAATTGGGATCATGATAATGGTGGTGGGAGAGGTGAGGGAGAGGAAGCATTTAGGAACTAGAGGAAAGTTTTGTGTTTCATCTTTGCTACACTGCACCCTGACTGGCTCGTCTTCTCCCCACGACCCTTCCATAAGGGGATGTCCAGTTGCCTATAGATGGGTATTGGGTCCCCACTCCTCACTACCCCTCATTCATAATGATACGATTTTTTGTTCTTTGATGCCTGATACCTGATCCCTTTGACATCTCATGATCACACAGGATGGTGTGCTTCTTCCATGTGGGTTTTGTTGCTTCTGAGCTAGATGGCCGCTTGTTTACCTTCAAGTCTTTAAGACCCTAGATGCTATATCTTTTGATAGCCAGGCTCCATCAGCTTTCTTCACCACATTTGCTTATGGACCTGCTTTGTCGTCAGCGATTGTGTTGGGAAGGTGAGCATCATGGAATGCCAGTTTAATAGAACAAAGTATTCTTGCATTGAGGGAGTACTTGAGTGGAGGCCCCATGTCCATATGCTACCTTAATACTAAACTATAAATATATGCACATGAATCTATATCCTCATCCTTATATATAAATATATTTACATATGTACATGCCTTTATTTAGACGTCTATAAATGCCCTTTGCCTCCTAGCTCTTTCCTCTATTTCCTTTGACTTTCCTCTTGTCCCACTATCATGCTCAGCCTTGATTTGGGTTTCAGTAATTCCTCTCAGTTACATTACCCTTGGTCAGAGTCCAAAATTTAAGTTGGAAACATTTTGAAAGAAAGGGATAGCATGGGCTGCAAGGCATCCTGTGGGCCCGCTGTGGAAGGCATCTTGGGATTCAAGAGTGGGAGGATGAAGAAAGCATCACCAGAGCTCTGCCATATACCCTTCATGCTTTTTCATGTTCCTGCTCCTTGTGTGGTACAAATGTTTCTATAGCTGGTAACAAAAACCTTAAGATTCAAGCCCAGGCTGAGGTGGTTGGGAAGAAAGACTTGCCTATCTACTTTCAACGAACCAGTCAATGAAAACCCTACGGAAAGAGCCATGTAAGTGAGGTGCCAGAAGGAGCAGACCAGCCCATGTGATCCAAGGATTGTCAACACTAAAATTGAAGACGAGAGGAGAGAATTGCATTAGGGGTTTAAATTCTGAGAACCCAGTTTTCAGAAGGCTACCAATGACAGTGAAAGACTAAAATTCATTTGCAGAGTTCTCACTTGGATTGAGCCTCCATTGAATCCTTTTGCACCATTGGCCAGAGATGTGGACATGCTTACACTCTCAGTACATTGGAAAGTGAATTGTTACAGACATTGTCATGCTAAAATGGAACATAATTGTTCTACTTTCTATTATCTTCTGTTTTCTCTTAGAGCGAGGATTTTTTATATCTTATTTTGTTGTCACTTTTTTTGGGGGTGGGACATGAATTTCTTTATTGCAATTCCAGGATAGGTAAATTTATAAAGACAATAACTAGATTAATACTTCCTTAGGGTTATTGGAGGCAAGATTGGGCGGGTGTGGGGTGCGGGGATAGGGAGCTAATAATAATGAGTACAAGAAAGAAGAAAATGTTCTAAAAATTGATGTAACTAACACCATTGGTCCTGTAGGGCTCATCCACCCTGGATTCCCTGTATTTTCAGTTCCTATCTGTACCAGTGTACATCCTCTGGTCTAGCCAGAATTGCAAGGTTGAATTCTAGTCATGGTAGTGGGAGCGGGGAGGAAACATTTAGGAACTAGAGGAAAGTTGTATTTCTCGTCGTTGTTACATCGCATCCTGACTGGCTCATCTCCTCCCTGAGACCCCTCTGCAAGGGGATCTCCAGTGGCCTACTAATAGGCTTTGGGTCTCCACTCTGCACTCCCCCCATCATTCACTATGGTAAGATTTTTTGTTCTGATGATGCCTTACACCTGATCCCTTCGACACCTCGTGATTGCATAGGCTGGTGTGCTTCTTCCATGTGGGCTCTAGGGAGGGTGGAGGGAGAGTGGGTAGGAAGGAGGGAACCGATTACAAGGGACTATATGTGACCTCCTCCCTGGGGGACGGACAACAGAAAAGTGGGTGAGGGGAGACGTCGGACAGGGCAAGATATGACAAAATGACAATTTATAAACTATCAAGGGCTCATGAGGGAGGGGGGAGCGAGGAGGGAGGGGAAAATGAGGACCTAATGTCAGGGGTTTAAGTGGAGAGAAAATGTTTTGAGAATGAAGTACAAATGCGCTTTACACAATTGATGTGTGTATGGATTGTGATAAGAGTCGTATGAGCCCCTCATAAAATGTTTTTTAAAAATTGATTGTAGTGCTAACTGCACTTTACTATATTTAAACTATTGAACTGTATGATATGTGAATTATAGATCAATAAAACTATTTTTTTTAAAGTGTTATAGAGGACAATGCTAGTCTGACACACATCAACTTGTCAGAAACAGCTTTATGGCAACTGGAATTTTGCGTTTGGTGTCACGAGGAACAGAGGGACAGGGAGGATAAGAAAATAAGTAAGAGGGAGACTAATCAGGCAACAAAACAGTGTAGATGATCTAGAAAAAGGAGGTGCCATACCCCACCAACAAGCTGGTCGGATCTCACTTCTGCAGCTGTCGCCTCTCCAGTGCCTAGAAGCAGGCCTGCGAGACTCCTGGACTGTTGACTCTTGGCCCTCAAAGCACACGGTCCATATTGTTTAACACTGGGATTCCCTGACTGCTGCTATGTAGGCAGTTGAAACTCAAGGCCACACTTTTTGAAATATAAAGAAGATGGTGATTATAGATCTGGTAGAGAAAGAAAAATGATTTTGGTTTTGAATACAAGAACCTAGGGAGGCTGCCTCTAGGCAGTGATGGCCATTAGGCAGTTGGAATTAAGGATCTGGCTCCTGAGAGAGAGTTTGTGCTGGATGGTTTGCTGTGGAAATCAGCATCCCATAGAGGTAGTTGCAACTGTGGATACACCAGGTGACTTTAATAACTCTCTTTTGCTTTATCAGCTTTTTCAGGTGGCCTATATCATAATCAAATTTGCAAACTCTCCTCGCCCTGAACTTTGGGTCTTGGAACGATCTGTGGATTTTGGAAACACCTATGTACCATGGCAATATTTTGCTCGTAAGTAATCGTGTCTACCACGTTATGTGGGGCTTTAATTATTTCCAGCTGATCAATATTACGGGCCTTATTTGAAAATTAGTCTCTCAGTGTTGCTAGCTAGAGACCGGTCACTCTTTAAACAACAAACATTTTCTTAAATTATGTTTTAGGTGAAAATTTGCAGAGCAAGTTAGTTCCCCATTCAATAGTTAGTATGTGAAGTGTTCCATGATGCTGATTCAATTGTTTGCTATCTCTTAAAGTTTTTATTGGCATCTGGGTAACCATTTACAGGGCAAATTGGTTTTCCACTCAACAAGCCACGCAGGTTGATTCGAGTTACTGCTTGCAACCCTGCAACAGAACAGCACACTCTCTTCCCACTTCCGTCCTGTGCTGACCATTTCCCTGCGTCCTCCTTTCCTGGCCCTGCCGCCTTCAGAACCTTATCCCTGGGCACATACTGCCCTTTGAGCCGGTATTACTAGTTGTTCTAAGGAGTCCGTACCTCCCTGGGGCTATTGTTTGCCTCCCGTTGTTTCTGTTGTTCTGATTCCTAGTGACATTATGTACAATAGGACAAAACATTGCCCAGTTTTACACCATTCCTATGCAATTAGTGCTGTTTGTTTGCCCATCTATTATTTGGCTGAACATTAAGCCACGGGGGGGTTGGGATAAGAGGCTTGTTATTTTTAATCTTCTAAATTAGCCCTCAGAATATCTCTATTTCATAAGTATGTGCGTGCTTATGCCAAGGATACCACATGCAACCCTGAGGATGCACTGCCTTTATGATCACAGTTCTTCCATTATTTGGAGTAAGGCAGTGTACCTATAAGTGGGCCACCGCTCCAGCCTTTTAGTTTGATATCGAATGAGGAGGTGAGCTCCATCTGCATGGATCCTTTGTGGTGAGTTACTTGCCTTGGGCTTGCTGTCCTTGTGAATGAGGGATAGCAATGCCACGGAGCCTTACGATGAATTGAGGAGGACAGGAGGTGGGCTTGCAGCGTGCACACCTTTTCCGTGAGAGCACCTGAGAGGGTAACCTGGTCTGACGGGGTGTGAAGATATAAAGCCTCATCTTCAAATATTGCAGCTGAAAGTGAGTTTCGTTCACGAATGAAACATGCCAAGATTTTACCTAGAAGCCTTAAACGGTTCTTTTTTCCTTTCTTAAGCGAACACAAGCCTTTATAAGAGATGGACACCAACAATGAAACCTTCATTCTATGATACGTACATTTCTTTTTCTTCCTAGATTCGGAACAAGACTGTGTGGAACAATTTGGGCAGGAGGCAAATCAGGCCCTCACTCGGGATGACAAGGCCCTTTGTGTTACTGAGTACTCTCGGATCAACCCTTTGGAGAACGGCGAGGTGAGTCCACGTGGGTGGTGTGAGGGATAAGGCTCGGCAGTGAACCTGCAGAATTAACGCAGATTAAGCTGGAAATCAGCGCTAAGGACGGAGCGACAAATTAATCACACCGAGGTCTCCCAGAATGAGTGGGGTTGGGAATTCTGGTTAGAGTCCTGAATTCTCTCCCTGGGAGATCAGGATTCAGGATTCATGGTCCAGGATCTAACCCTCTCCTTTCTGGTGGCAAGTAAGTCACTGGTGAGTGCGGCAATGACCCCTCCTCTATTATCCCCTGCATGCATGCAGGGGCTCCCTAGTCCCTGAGCTCTTGTGGCAGGATGGGTGCCATCTGTTGGGGAGCAAAAAATTGGGGTTACATTTGACTGTTGTTTGGAAAAATGGAGGTGGGGAAAATCGGGTGAGAGTCCAGAGAAATGGTAAGGCCCAGTGAACAGGGACTGAGTTGCCAATAAACTTTCCTAAAGGGTGTCAGCTCCTTTCTTTAAGCAGAGGATCTTTCCCCAGTGGCTCACCCAGCATCTTCCAATAGTGGCAAGTGGGTCACGTTTCAAATGGCTGCAACCAAGCCTGCTGGTGTGCAGGCGGATTTGTCTCCATCACTGCCAAGCTCAGAGTCAGGGAGCTTCCTTCTTCAACCTCCCTTTGATGACGTTAGCCCTGTTACTCTGATGCCGCTCAGCACATTTCTTTACCTTTATGGGTTGGAACACATTTCCCATATTCCATAGCTGTTTAGCCCCTCCCTGCAACTGCACTGGTAGAGCAAAGGGATTGAACATGAAACGACACCACCCCAGAAAGGCCAGGTTTCACGAACCCGTTGCCAGACCCTGGAACTAGGAAGGAAAGAGGAGATGAAACTGGCAACCATAGCTTTAGACACAAATGAGACCCAAGACCACCTACACACAGCTAGTGGCTCAAGGAAGCCAGGTGCTTCAGGGCACGTGAGTTATTTTTGTTTAGTTGCTGCTGAATTTTGATGAAAGGATTTCCCCCCCTTTATATGTGTGTGGTTATTTTTAGGTTGTTGTGTCCTTGATAAATGGCCGGCCAGGTGCAAAAAATTTTACTTTCTCTCATACCCTGAGGGAGTTCACCAAGGCAACAAACATCCGCTTGCGTTTTCTTCAAACCAACACCCTTCTTGGACATCTCATCTCCAAAGCCCAGCAAGATCCAACAGTCACGCGACGGGTAAGTCGTGGCTTTCAAGTGTGGAGTCAACAGCTTTTACTACTATTTTTGTTTATCAAGTTAATTGCCTTGATCTCTTTCAAGTAAGCGGCTTAGCCAGGGATGGTGGAGGGATGGGTGTTGTTCTTGTTTGATATGCTTCTTGAATTAGGAGTTTGGGTGTTTGAAGAAAAATCATCATCCTAATAAAAAAAAGATAAAACGCCCAAGATGCTAGCCAGCCTGAGGGGATGGTAATCTTGGTAGGATAATACTAATAGTGCTAGCTCCAAAATCTCAGAGGCGTGGACAAATAAAGGCTTGTGCCGTAGTGCAGCGTGGGTCAACAGTGGGGAACTGCTCTGTGCAGCAATTCAGGGGTCTAGACTCTTTCTGTCTAGTGTCACCGCTATCATGCTGGGCCCAGAATTTTCCTTTTTATCCCCTGTGTCAACAGTGGACAGAAGAGAGAAGAGATAGAGAAAATATACCTTCTTTAATCCCACAGATCACTTATACTGACAAGAACTGCTCAGTTATGAGGGTGTTTCCAGAAGGTGGTGGGAAAATGTATTATCTTTCAATTCCATTTTCCACCAATGTTTTGAGGCTCCTACATTGTCCAACCTAGAAGCAAGGAAGCTGGGTCATGCAATCCAGTTGTGGGCCCAAGAAGCTGCAGAGGAGAACACAGATACTGACGAACAGTCGTAGATGAATATCCTGAGCATCTCTCACTCTTAGGTGTTAGGATAGTACCCCTGCCTTCCAGGAGGGAGCCAACAGAATTAATACCCAGAATTCACCCTTCTTCCACTCTTTGATTTCCTGCCAGTGTCTGCTTTCGGCCAAACCCAACTGAGCACCAAAGGCAAGGCAGTCTGTCCATGCAGTCGGCTCTGTTTAGGAGAAGGAGCAGGGTGGAGAGCAGACCTGGGCAGGGACTGGGAGCTGCCCAGGACACCTTGCAGAGTTGTTCCCCACCCCCAGCCCCGTAGGTAATATCAGAGAGCTGGGAAAGGACGGAAGAGATACAAAAAAAGTTTAGCTTCAGTTTTAAGCGATTTCAAGGAAAAGGCTGAGATCCGTGGGTGTAGATGGCCTGCTTGAGCCATCGCCCGCCCACTTAGCCTGCTCTGAGCTGCTCCAGAGGTGGCCACTCCACTGGACCGGAGGGTGGATATTTGCAGGGAGGGCTGGACTTTCTGATAAAGCTGCTCCCCACTGTACTTCCATTTCTCCACATGCCCTGGCCACGGGTCAGCTCCTTTTGCCTTTTGGGGGTTTGTAAGTCTGGCAGCCATCCATATGTGTAGTTCAGTGGCCTTGGTGGCAGAGTAGCTATGTGCTGGGCTGATGACTGCAGGGTCAGCAGTTCAAAACCACCAGCTCCTCCAAGAGAGAAAGATGGGGCTTTCTACTCCCTTAGGGGATTTCCAGTCTCAGAAACTCACAGAGGCAGTTCTACGTTGTCTTTTAGGGTCTTTATGAGTCAGCATCAACTCGATAGCAGGGAGTCCATGTGCATTTCACTATGGTCAACATAGCCTCTGCCATTCAGTGATTTGTTTTCTTAACAAAGTCATACACACATATAATCCCAACCACCCAAATTTATGACTCTTTGGAGTGAGGGATAGAATATGGGCTGTCTTATCACACTGTCAGGGGAGGCTGATGGGTGGCCATGAGGCCATGATGCTGAACAGGTTTCCGTGATGTTTCCAGATTAAGGGGGACAGGGCAGCGCCTCGTGCTCCACTACTGAAAAGTTAGGGGAGAGCTAGTGAACCCTCTCTGGTCCCATCCACAGTGGATCCAAGGGCCGGGGAAGGGCTGGGCAGATCTCAGTGCCCTGGGCATAGGGTTGCCATGAGCTGAGGCCCTCTGGCTGGCCTTTTACAGCTATCCCACAAGTCATGTGCTTTGCTGGGTGAAAGGCCGACCTAGCCCTTTTCTTACCATGGCAACTTCATATCCTGGTAGAGAAAGCTCTGTGGTGGTGGGCACCAAGGCCTCTCTCTCTGAGTGCTCCCTTGTCACTCAGATTCATCCAGGATTAACAAGAGGGCTTGTTAATGTCTCCCGATAAAGTAGGATGTGACCAGGAAGCTTTGACACTTTTAAGTTTTTAATTAGTAAAACAGACCGAACCCCAGCATCCGAAGAAGGGAGTACCTGAAGATGAAGGCATTCAACCAAAAAAAACAAAAAAAGATACAAAAGGCTTTTTGTCCTTCGGGATCCAAAAGCTTCCTCACTGACAGGGGGTCTTCTCACGGGCAACACGACTGAGAAGACAGCTAGCCTGACCGCCCCCACATTCATCTCAGACTCCCGTGCAGTCTTCTGTTAAGAGCTGGCAGAACGTGCACTGATTGTCGATTGTCGCTACAGGAGCGTGGGGAATGAGACGGCAGGCACTTCCTTGTGGCCCGGGGACAGAGCCAGTCCTTGGCTGGGCTGACAGCCCATTGTTGGACCTTGTGTGGCTTGCACCTCTGACTTGGTTTTACTCACACAGCCAGTGGGGCTGCCACACCTGCTGGGGGTCCCGCCTGCCTCTGAGCTGTATCCGATTCATCTTTGTAAATGTCCCTTCCCAAGTCCCACCCATGGCGACCTCGTGCATCCAGCTGCACTGTATAAGGTTTGCATTGCTGGGAACAGATCACCAGGTATTTCTACCAAGGTGCCTCTGGGTGGGTTCAAACCATTAGTAGCCACACACATACCTGCACCACTCACGGTCCAAGGAGGCTTATTTACACATAGACCAAAACCAAACGAAAAAGCAACCTAAAACCCCACAGCGGTCAAGCTGATTCCGACGTACATGGACTTACCGGACACAGTCGAACTGCTCCACAGGGCTTGCCGAGCCTGTAGCTCTTTCTGGAAGCAGACTGCCTCATCTTTCTCCCCGGGAGCAGCAGGGGGGTTCCAGCTGCCAAGCGGACCAGGAGCAGCCCAGGGCTTAACCCATCGGGTCACCGGGCTCCCTTTTTTTGGGTAAATGAAAATACAGTCTTGCATTGCTTCACATCCATGGATACATTCTGTGACACAGGATGTTGTGGGACTTGGATGTTGTACCAACACCGATGTCTTAGTCTGCTGTCTTGACCTTAGGCCTCAGCAGTGCTCATCAGCCTGAAGCGAAGGATTCCTTTTTGTGTTGGTCCTTCATCCACTCCATCAGCAAGTTCTCTATCACGGACATCGGCCCCGCTCACATTTTCTTTCACTTGTAGCTTTCAACGCAGCCCAGCCTTGATCGTCATGGAGAGTTTCGCCCTTGACTTTGAAGGTCGTTGTGATTGTTGAGTGGGTGGCACACGCCCACATTGGCAAGCCGTAGCATTCACCGATTTTCCACCCACATGGTCCTCAATGACCTTTTGTTTCACTTCCAAAGCCATACTTCTCCTTTCTCCCTTGTGCTGTTGTCCCTTAGCACCGGCTTCGCTGCCTTGGGGAGCTGTGTGCACTACTACATGGCAATAGCTTCTAACAAAACTCAACAGGGAGATCTTGCATGATACCAGAACAAAGACTGCCACGTGGAGAAAATCCAGCACAGTATATACCTAGGTGTTTACTGTAACTCTAGGGACATATGTATCATGGGTTATATGTATAAATGGCCACACCAGATACCTGGCAGTACGATTGTTTTGTGTACAGGAGCCACAAGATCTATGTGTTGCATTCAGGAAGCTGTTGTATTTTCCGGGTGGGGCATCTGAACGCTAGTGTAACCTTGAGGCAGTGGTGGGGGTGGGGAGGTCACGATGTACATGCAGTTGGATGTTGTCTTGGACAGATGTTATGTGGTGCATGGCTGTAGCTCATTTATACATTCCAGATTAGAAAGAAAAATACTAGGAAGACGTTAATCCCTTTTCAAAAGGCCCCAGGATATGATTTTTTTCCAAGTCAGTTTCTCTCAATTGATTTTAAGCACTTGATTTTTAGAACTGGGCAAGTTTGGCTGTTTTTGAAAACGATGATTTGATTAAGGAATGCATCAGTGTTGTGAGGCAAATGACTTCTGATCCTGGCCACCTTTTGTGTCGAAGTGGGCAAGAGAACAGTCTCAGGAGTGCGAGGATCGGAAGCAGGATAGATACAGACGTGGGCTACTGGTGGAGGAGGGAAGGTTGCGGTGGCCGTTCAGGAAAGCTGACACCCCCTGTGTTCGGTTGTGCAGTATTACTACAGCATAAAGGACATCAGCATTGGGGGGCGCTGTGTCTGCCATGGCCATGCGGAAGTGTGCAGCGTGAACAACCCGGACAATCTGTAAGTACCAGCACACAGTTCCTCTCCTTGCCAGGGTCATATCTGATTCTTTCTGGGGATGGGTCCCTATCATGGAGGGTGAGTCAACAAGTATTGCGACAAAATCATAGAAATTTTTATGAAACAACAACATATCAAAACGTACAGCAATCGTTTCTCTTAGTGTGTCTGACAGGACCTCCGTCTGATTCTATACACTTCTGAAGATGGGGTCGCTACAGCTCTGACCTTGTCCTGAAGAATGCTGTGCGCTTCCATTGAGCCCATATACAAAGTGCCGTGTTGACATCCACAAGGGACTCAAAGTGTGCTCCTTCTAAAGGTTCTTTGTGTTTTGGATGTAGAACGACGTCGAAGGGCCAAGATCAGGGATGCAGGGTGGATGGGGTAGGCTTTCCAACCAATCCTCCCATGGCAGCCATTGCTACTCTCCAAGAAGAAGCGGGTGCATCATCCTGATGGGTTGTTTTTTTTTAAGTTTTGGTGCAAGTTTCTTGGCCTTTTCACTCAGAAATGCAATTTACAATGTTCGTAAAGCCTCTGTGATTTTCCTGCGTCCTCTAAGAAAATCGATCCCAAAAGGAAGACACCATGACCTTCCGATCTGACCTCTGTGCCCCAAGTTCAACTAGCCCAGCGGATGCCCCCAAATCTGATTTGAATGGACTTTTCTTTCTCAAGGCTCTCTGAGACTAAGACGATTGTATTATGGTAGCCACCCATTAAGGATAGAGACATGTTTAAACATGTTTTATTTGGATAAACCCATACATGTAGGAGTTGGAACCCTAAATTAGCCATACTGTTTTCAGTGACCCTGTATATATCCACATTTCTTCCTCTCTGTCCGTTTGTCATGCTGTGGTACATGTGTGTTGCTGTGATTCTGGAAACTATGTCATATGGGCTAATGTTGGACTTGTGGGCTTGGGCAGCACTGGGTTGGGATGCTTTCTTAATGTACACGTACCCTTTGTATAAAACTCTCTCCTATACATCTGAGCTTCTGTGGGTTTGTTTCCCGAGTGGACCCAGACTGACTCAGACACGTAGTCAGGAGGGACCATCTCCTGGAGAAGGACGTCCTGCTTGGTAATGTAGAAGAGCAGCGAAAACCAGCAAAGCCTTCAACAAGATGGATTGACACAGGGGTTCCATTGATAGCCTCGACCATAAGAACACTTTTAAGGATGGCACAGCACCAGGCAGTATTTCATTCTGTTGTACCTACAGTCGCTATGAGTCCGAACTGACTGGATGGCACCTAACAACAGCAACACACTTCTACAACTACATCTTGCAAATGGTATTGCCCCTACTTTTCCCAAGAGGCAACTAAGGATCGAGATCCAAAAGGTTAGAGACTGAGAGAGGGGTATGAGTTCTAACCCTGTGTAGCCAATGCGAGGACATGCGTTCCATGTCAACGCTCAGCCTGGTGAGGGAGAGATTTAGGAAGGGCAGTCATCTGGGGTTGCCAGTATGACTCAGAGGGGACCAAGCCATTTTTTAAATTTGTCATATAATCTCAATCTTCATCTCTCTATTAAAGTAATGAAGGAACCCTGGTAGTCCAGTAGGTTAACTATTGTGGTTCAAACTCACCCATTATTCTGAGGCAGAAAGACGAGGCTGTCTGCTCCGGTTAAGATGTAGTCTTAGAAACCCAATAGAGCAGTTTTACACTGTCCTACAGGGTTGCCATGAGACAGAATTGATTTGATGGCCATGGATTCAGTTCGGTGTTTTGGTTAGACTAATTAGGAGTCCTCAAGGGGCACAAATGGCAAACTCTCGATTACTAGTCAGTAGGGTTGTGGTTTGCGCCTACTCAGAGGTGCCTCACAAGAGAGGCCTGGCAATCTGCTTCTGCCAGGTCACGACCTTGGAAACCTGCAGAGCACAGGTGGGCTGTGTACACGTGGGGTTGCCTTGAGTTGGAGACAGCTTGATGGCTACCACCTGGGAGTCATCCTACTGCCTGCTCATTAATCAGTCCCCCCCAAACCATCTTTCAGTCCTGCCTGAGCCAAACGTTTCATGGCACTGAGCTGACGTTGGCATTCTGACAAATGCCCATTTGGATGCCAGCTGTTCTGCGCTGCCAGTTAAATCTCTGCCCACGTGCTCTTATAAACAGCTAAGCTGGGAGAATGACATATCCCCTTGGGAGGGTGACTGAAGATGTACCGTCCTCCTCCCTAGACAAGAGTGGGGTTTGCTTAGAAAATGGGTTTGAATCCTCTTTCATGCACAGATGAATAAGACATCAAAGCCTGGGGTTCTAGTCCAACTCGATGGCTACACAATTTCCACTTCACTTGGAAAAACGTGTGGGTGGAGTCATACTTCTTTGAACGTAGACTTTTAGAGTTTTACCACCACCCCACCCCGCCCCCATGCCTCACTGAGTAATGTCTGCTTTGGGCCTGGTGAGTGAGCTGTTGTTGAGCTGGCACGGCCCCTGGGAGTGGGCTTCTCTGAGAGCTAATGATTAGTCACAACCCCCAGAGCCCTGAAGTCTCTGGGGTGACCCCAGGTGGGGACCAGCACTCTAAAGCAGACATTTTCTCACGGGACTGTTCCAGATCCTCGTGAACAGATTCTGCTTTGTCTTGTTGTATAGATAGATAGATATGTAAGTATATTTATATAACATAGCATTTGCCATTTCAAGATTTCCCATGTGTCCAGTCAGTGACACAATTACATTCATCATGTGGTGCAATCATCACTAATCTCCATGGCTAAAAGTTGCATCATTGTAAACAGAAACTGAAGGCTTCCTAAGTAATCACTCTTCCTCCCCTCACACCCCTTTGGTCCCAAGCCCCAACCCACTGATATCACACCTATTTCAACTCATCGTGACTTATAGGACGGAGTAGATCAGTCCCACAGGGTTTCCAAGTCTGTAAATCTTCATAGAAGCAGACTGTCACATCTGTCTCCTGAGGGATGGCTGGTGGGTCCCAATGGCTTTAACCACTGCAACACCAAGGATCCTCTCTCCTCTGGTAACGATGAATAAACTTTGGTCTTTATACATTTGCCCAGTGTGTTAGTCTGGGTTGACTGGAGAAAACAAAATTCATAGACACTCATATGTGTTTTAGAGAAAACTTTATATCAAAGAGCAATTGTACATTAAGAAAACACCCCAGCTCAGTCGAGATCAAGTCCATCAGTCTGATATTACCCCATATGTCAATACTAGTCCATAAATTCCTCTATAGACTCATGCAGCCATTCAATGAAGCCAAATGCAGGAAGATCACAGGCCAGTGGTTGGAAAGTCTTGTGGATCCAGTGGTGGAAGCATCTCAGTGCTGGTGTGGGTTTCCATATGGCTTCTTCAGCTCCAGGGCTCTGGCCCTATCAGCGTAGTTCCATGTGTCTTATCAACAGGAATGTCTAACAGGGAGTGTGTGTGTATCTGGCCTCCGGTGCACAAGTTATCTCCTTTGTGCCTCCATATGAAGTCAGCAAGCTGCGACCTGATTGACAGGCTAGACCCCACCCCTTCATAAGTTGACAGTAGATTATGTAGCTGCCATACCTAGTCTAGATATTTCATATATTTTACACTTCATTCATTCAATATGAGATCATTTGATATGAAGGTAAGTCAAAAAGTATTATTGCTAAGGTTCCAATTTGGGTTTATTCCAAACAAAATGTCTTTAAACATGTCTCTACAATCAGAAGGTGGCTGCAGACAAGTTTTTTAATGATACACTCTCCTTAGTCTCTTTAGAGCACCTTCAAGTCAAAACTGCAAACAAAACATTGGCTTCAAAGGGGATTTGTGGGACAGTGAGGTTCAAGGTCAAGGCCAGACTGGAAAGTTATGGTTACTGTTTTGGGGAGATGCCAAAGGGTTAATCTTTTTTTCTTTTTCTTTTTGTAAATCATTTCATTGGGGGCTCATATAACTCTTATCACAATCCATACATCCATCCATTGTATCAAGTACATTTGTACATTTGTTGCCCTCATCATTCTCGAAACGTTTGCTTCCTACTTGAGCTCTTGGTATCAGCTCCTCATTTTTCCCCTCCCTCCCCACATCCCCACTCATGAACCCTTGATAATTTATAAATTATTCTGTCATATCTTATTACACTGTCCGACGTCTCCCTTCACCCACTTTCCTGTTGTCCGTCCCCCAGGAAGGAGGTTATATGTAGATCCTTGTAATCGGTTCCCTTTTTCCACCCCACCCTCTCTCCACCCTCCCGGTATTGCCACTCTCATCACTGGTCCTGAAGGGATAATCTGTCCTAGATTCCCTGTGCTTCCAGTTGCTATCTGTACCAGTGTACATCCTCTGGTCTAGCCAGATTTGTAAGGTAGAATTGGGATCCTGATAGTGGGAGGAGGAAGCCTTTAGGAACTAGAAGAAAGGTGTATGTTTCATCGTTGCTATACTGCACCCTGACTGGCTCATCTCCTCCCCAGGACCCTTCTGTAAGGGGATGTCCAGTTGATCACAGATGGGCTTTAGGTCTCCAGTCCACACTCCCCCTCATTCACAATGATATGATTCAATGGTTAATCTTGACAGTTTTTCGTAAAGAACATAGGGAAGGCAATATACCACCTTCAGAAGTAAATAGATCTAGATGGACGATATGTTGGGAAAACAAGAGCTTCATTTTTGCAATGTTAATAAATAGAAGTGTATGTGCTTTTGCTTGACCCAAGCCATGAAATGTTCGATCGCCCCATATGCACATGAAAGTCGGACATTGACTAAGATGCAAGCTCAACACATTTGCATTACGGTATTACACAGAATACCGAAGTACCACAGACCGCATTATAAAGAATACCGACGTGCCACAGACCGCCGAAAGAAAGCCACAATCCGTCTTCGAAGAAGTCCAGCCAGGGTGTTCTTTAGAGGCCAGGATGGCGAGACTTCATGGTACATCCTCTGAATACGTTGTCCGGAGAGATCCCTCCCAAGAGAAGGCCATCGTGTTGGTAAAGCAGAGGGGCAGCAAAGGAGAGGAAGACCCTTTGACAAGATGGACTGACACAGCGGCGGCCACCAAGGATTCAAAAGTACGCATCATGTGAGGCTGGCTGTGTTAGTCCGGGTAGGCTAGAGAAACAAACCCATGGACACACATATGTGTACAAGAAAGAGATTTGTATACATGAGCAATGGAACATTGAGAAAACATCCCAGCCCAGTCCAGACTCAAGTCCATAAATCCGATATTAGCCCATATATCCAATATGAATCTATAAAGTCCTCTTCAGACTCATGAAACACATGCAATGACGCCAATGTCGGAGATCACAGCCCAGTGGGTAGAAAGTCTCTGGATCCAGTGTCGTTGGAAATATGTCAGCACTGGCAGGGGTCTCTGCATCAGGATGGGCCCATGTGTCTTGTCAGCTGCTATGTCTCCCAGGCTGGGAGCAGAGAGTCTCCCACCTCCAAGGAGGAACATACCGGAATTCCCAGAATCCTTAGGGGAAGGCTATGCCCACACAAACGCCTCATGGGCTATGACCTCATTGACAGGCTAGACTCCACACCTACACACTTAATCCTTACATTGACAATGATGTAACTACCACACTGGCGCAGGACGGGGCAGTTTTGTTCTGTTGTGTGGAGGGTCATGTGAGTCTGCCGGCACTGAACCACAACCACATGTTTTTGTAGCAATACTTTTTGATGTTTCCTCATGCATGTCCCTTGGTGATTGCCTTACTTGATTAAGCGGATTGTTTTCAAACTGCACAGATTCTGAACACGTCTTAGTGGGTGAGCTGGGTCCTGGCTGACTGGGTTGCTCATTCATTGCAGCGGAGGGTGTGGACGAGGGCGAGCTGGGGCGTTGGAGGCAGAGTTAGGTTTGCAATCTGGCTCTCCCTTTATCGCTAGTGTTACCTTAGCAAGTGTTTCCATATCGCTGCCTCCGGCTTTTATCATCTGCAGAATGGTGATCACACATCTGATTTGGCAGGCTTGGCAGGGAGGAGGGGTGAGGCTTGCAATCATAGGTGCAAAAGGCTCTGTTCGTTTCACCGCCCAATAACTGGCACTTGCCAGTATGACCAGGATGATTTGAATCCCAACATGGCAAGTAACTGGGTTGTGTTTCACCCACACGGCCAGGTTTCGGTGTGAATGTCAGCACCACACCTGCGGAGAGACGTGTGATCGCTGCTGTGCAGGCTACAACCAGAGGCAATGGCGGCCGGCC
>NW_022111300.1:9612246-9628097 GCF_000313985.2 Echinops telfairi
GGTCTCAGAGACACTGAGCTTTCTACTCCCGTGAGCAGTTACGGTCTCAGAGACACTCCGGGGGCCGCTGTACATCAGTACTAACTCGATGGCAGAGAGAGTGGGTTTATATATGACTTGTAGGTAACTTGGACGTTATACAAAATAAGAAAAGAAAAATTACCAATAATTTCACTACCTAAAAGAGAGCCACTCTTAATACCTTGTTAGATATGTTAGTGTGTTTTTTCCCTATGATCTCAGGATTACTCACTCAGAATTGTATTTTTTAATATAAATTAAATCTTGACCTTTTCCACTGGGCTTTTCAGATTTTTCTATAACACAGAAGACTCCCAACATTTTGTTGTGCTTTACATGAAAATTTCCATAGCAAATTAGCTTTCTCCATCAACAGTTCATATCCACATTGTTCCATAACCTGTGTCAACACTGTCCCTGGTTTTTCCCTGGCTTCCCTGGTGCCACTCACCCAGTCTCCCCGCTCCTCCCAGTCTCAGGTTCACAGCCCATGTTCCCTGCGGGTCACGTGTTGTTGACTGTTCTGAGAAGCACGTGCTGCTCGTTGGCTAGTGATGAAGGTGGCCTCCAGGAATGACTTTATTTTCAAGTTAGAAGGTTTTCTCAGTCATTTCTTTGGTCTCCTGGTCTCCTTTAGACCAGCAAGTGTGATTTTTTTCTTATTTGCATTTGGTTCTACATGTTTCTAACCCATCCTAACTGGCACCTTCCATTGTGCCCTTGGCACAGAGTATTTGGTAGTGGCCACCGGCTCCAGCTGGTTCTTCTAATCTCACGTTAGAGGCGGCTTTTCCTTTTTCTTCATCTCTTACGCTCCAGGAGGGAAGACCCCAATAGGTGTTTCTTAGTTGACGCCATTTTTACGGCGTATAGTACCATCATTCAGTGGACTTAAGTCAATCCCACCAAGTGTGTTGACAACCCCACTGTGTGTCAACTGGACAGCACCCAATAGCAAATGTGCCAAGGACTGTGCTCTATTATGAACAAAAAACATGCCAGCCTGTCTTCCTAGAATGGTCCAGTAAAAATGTAGCTGTTTATCCATGCTTAGCTATCTCCATATAATAAAACATTAGAATTAATT
This sequence comes from Echinops telfairi, assembly GCF_000313985.2. Taxonomy (NCBI): domain Eukaryota; kingdom Metazoa; phylum Chordata; class Mammalia; order Afrosoricida; family Tenrecidae; genus Echinops; species Echinops telfairi. The sequence goes on from NW_022111300.1 coordinate 9,613,355, forward strand.
ACAGTTGATTACTATTGTAAACAGTACTCAGCTGAAAAGCTTCCTGACTGAGGTACAGCATCTTAAGACAAGCAAAGACAGGCTTCTGTTGCTCTTACTTAAACCGATGTAACTGTCAGCACATGCTGTAGCCGCTCCAGGGCTAAGCATCTCTCTCTGGGCCATAGGAGTCAGCGAGCAGAGTGAATTAGAGAGTTAATGAGATAAAACACTTGTCCCAGACTACAAAGGGCTGGATTACTTTTGTTAGAGTAGTACTACCGAAACAAAACAGAACGAACAAACCAAAACCCACTGCCACTGAGTCCATTCCAGTGCATAGCAACCCAGTAGGACAGAGTCGACCTGCTCCTTAGGGTGTCCAAGATGGTAAACCTTTCTGAAAGCAGCACCCTCAGCTCTCTCCCAAGGAGCGCCTGTGGTAGTAATATTCTCTTTGTGCATAAAGATTAATTGTACTTTGCTTTGTCTTGCTTTGTTGTAATGACATATCTTCTGTGTTTCAAAACAGATATACATTCCACCTAATATCGAATGAAAGGATAGATAGCAAAAATAGATGATATGTCTATTGCAGATGATCATAGGTGGGTCATAGAGTCATAGCGTTTGAAGACATTTGCTACTCCGTGTGATCCTGGTGTTTTGGACTTGACTGCTCCCTGACTCATGATACTATCCGAGCGAGATTACGAAGGACCTCACATTCGTGGTGATTATTGACTTCGTGTGTGTGTTTCCCCCAGCATGCAACTGCCACGGCCATGCCACCGATTGCTACTACGATGCCAGTGCTGAGCGCCAGCAGGCCAGCATGAACACTCGGGGCGTCCGTGCCGGCGGAGGGGTCTGCATTAACTGTCAGGTGAGACGCCGTTTCTGTCCATGTGGGCGTGTCAGCAGAGCGAAGGAGCGGGCAGTACGGCAGGCTCCCAACGAAATGGAAAGGAAAGGACACACACTGAAGTCGTTTTCTGAGATAACTTCTCTACTTTCTTCCAAAAAAGGTTTTGCTACTGGATGTAATTTAGGGAGTGTGGGGAAAATGGATGAGGAGCCCTGGCTGCTGTGAGTTGGAATCGACTTGGTGGCAGTGAGTGTTTTAGAGGGAAAACGAAGGAGACCTGAGGGGAACTGCTAGTGGCTAACCACCAGTGGCTCTCAGGGAGAAAGGCAAAGCCATTTGCTCCCACAAAGATTTATAAAGCCCGGGAATCCTATATAAGGTTGCCATATGGCAGTAGAGTTGGTTTTTGATTGAGGAACGTTGGAAGGAACCCTAGTCACACAGGGTTCAGTGCTTGGCCACTGAAAGATTGGTTGGGACCTATCAGCCAATTGACAGAGGAAATATGGAGCAATCTGCTTCCAAGAAGATTACAGCGTTGGAAACCCCACAGCGCAGTTTTACACACTTCTAAGAAATCCATGGGTCATAGAAGAAATCAGTATGGAAACTAGAAAAAAATTACCCCCCTTTTTTATGGAGGTAACATTAACATATAATGAACCATTTAAAAGTGTACAATTCAGTGACATGTATACATTCACAATCTTATGCATCCAGTCTATATCTAGATCCCAAGCATTTCATCGTTCCTGAAGGAGACTTCATGTCCATTAAGGAATCATTTCATTCCTCAGGCCTCCTTCCTTCAATCACTAATCTTTTTTCTGCCTTTATGCATCAATCTATTTTGCGTATTTCATATAAGCGAAATTATATAATATTTAGCCATTTGTGTCTGTGTTCTTTGACTTAGCATATAGCATTTGTAAGTACTTCATGCCTCTTTATGACTGAATAATATTCCATTGTACAGATTTCCCACTTCTGGGTTGCTGCTATAAACATTTGTGTATAAAATTTGTTTGAATACTTAAAGCAAATAGCATTTGCTTTTGGCACCTTTGGGTCTACACATAGGAATAGAATTGCTGGGTAATTCTAATCTATAACTCTTCAAGGAGCCATGAAACCATTTTCTAGAAAACATTTTAAATTGAATAACGAAAACAACACATCAACATTTGTGGTATAGTGAAGCAGAACATAAAGAGAAATTCATAATTTTAAATGCTTATGTCAGAGAAAAAGAAACAGCTAAAATAAATGGCCGAAGCTTCCATCTTAAGAAGCTAACAAAACAGAGCAAAGCAGCCCTCCAAGTGCCCAGCAGGAAAGGAGACAGTAATGAAGGTGGAGCAAACGTCAACGGAAGAGGGAAACTAGGGATGCAATGGAAACACGCACAAAGCGGGTCCTTTTAAAAAGCCAACCCAATGCGAAGCCCCCATCCGCACCGACCAAGAAAGAGAGAAGTTACCACTGATTACGCTCATCAAATAAAGCGGAGTCTGTCACCTCAACACTGACCACCTGCATCAGATTAATGGACACACTTCTTAAAAGCTATCGCTTACTAAAAGTGTTATATGTTTAAGCAGAACAACTGAATAGCTCTGTGGCTATGGAAGAAATAGAATCCACGATCCAAACCTTCCTACAAAGACAATGCCAGGCCCAGGTGGTTTCGCTGATGAACTCTATTAATAATTAAGGAAGAAACAACACCAAGCTTACACAAATTCTTTCAGAGGGGTAGGTAGAGAATCTTCCCATTCGTTTGATGAGGCAGCGCATCCTTGGTTCCAACGCCCGACTGGGGTTACAAAAAGGGGGACTTATTGGCACAATATCGCTCCTGAACACCCAGGGCTATTCAGATAAATAATGATGTAATAAACGTACAGATGCATAATACATAGCTAACGAAGTATGGCACAAAAGCAAGCGGAGTACAACGCTGATAATAAGCGTTCCACGGTGGGAAGATGGATGCTCACTGCAACATCTCCACATGTCACGCTCCGACCTTGGGGGAAAAGAACAATGAAATAATAAGACAAGGAGCAGGACATTTGGGATTGACAGCTTGCACACTTTCCCTCAGGGAAACGTTGATGTTCTCAATGCAGGTCAACGATGGCCCCTGCTGTCTGAGATGATGATTGGAGATACTTTATCTCCACGAACTCAAATAAACATTTTAGTTTCTTTCCTAGAGACTGGCTTCTGATGTGAATCTTATGCTTTGTGTTTCTTTAATGCATCGGTCTCACTACTTCCAAACCGTTTCTCTTTTACACGCACGTAGACCACACACACACACCGCAAGAAGATATGTGCAAGCAAGGATCAGACCAAGTATATATGGCAATATTCTCACCCACAACAAACCTCACGACATGGCAGAAAAGACACATGAGCAGGAAAGTGCTTCCTGCCTCCAGAATCCGTAATAGCATGAAAGATGAGAAAGATTGTAATCACTAGACCAGGAATTGCAAGATTGAGAAAGACAGGGGTCAGAAACACAGCATTAGGGAAGGCCAGCTATGAGTGTTGGTGTCATTTGAAGATACTCCAACAGGCAACAGGTAGCAGGAATTAATTGGGGGAGAAGGTGCATTCAAATCTGGAAAACTATTGACGTTTACAAAAGAAGACATGGAGAAGGATAATGTGTTCCCAGACTTAGTGATATAAATAAACCAAATTTGGAAGGGATCTCTAAATTCCATGTGATCAAAACTGGAATTCCAACAAGATTTTTTAATGAAGGTTGACAGATTATAAAGCTCTAATAGAAAAATTGCATAGTTTAGAAAAGATGAATCATTTATCACACAAATTTGTCTCACCGACTTTCTGGAATTTTCAAAAGGCCCTTTTGTGTATGGAAGAATTTTTTGTTCTTCACTTTTTTTTGACCATAAGGTTTCAATTCACTTTGACAAAATGAATTCAGTTACTGTAGTGTTGGATATGAACACATCTGATTATCCATAAAAGATAGCATTATGTCTATAGATTGATAAAAATAATCCATGCTGCGCATCAGACTGTATTAAGAAAAATTCTTCACAATGGATAAGTGGATGGATTGTGATAATAGCTGTACAAGCCCCCATAAAATGTTTAAAGAAAGAAAAAGGGGAAAATCCTGACCCAGCCAATCAGGACCACAGCACTAAGATTTCCACAGCTGTAGCACCAAGTTTGGTTGTCATGGCTATTTGCCAACGATGCATTCATAGTGAATGAACCAAAAAATGTTATCAAGAAGGTAATGGAAAAGTATGGAACCTGGCTTTGATTTACTATCAGGACGAGTCCCAACGACAAAAGCAACAAAACACACCCAAGTCAAGGCCAATTGAGTTGTTGACCATGAGAATGATATTATGATGTACATTACATTTTACATCTGGAACAATTTTACCAAATTATGTAGGTAGCTGCCACTTTACTTAGAGCTTTGTCTCTAGCTCTCTTCCTACCTCCTTACAATGCAAGATCCTAAAACTCTAAAAGTTTAGAGTTTCTGTTCCTCAAGACAGCAAAAGGTGCGGGTTTGTATCCCAAGACCTGTGCAAGTCGCTCAAACGGTTGGGGATCAGGTGAGCAGAAGAGTCTCCATTGTTATTTTCCACTGCGGGCTGCTGGGCAGACCCAGTGTCCCAGCCCTGCACGACACGTTCAGAAGGAGCGGTAGAGCGCACCCTGATACCGTCCCCCAAACCCTGAACACGTCAGGCAGGCACCATGGTGCAAATGTTGCAAGTGGCAGAGTTCCGCTAAGAGGGGATGCCAAACACCCTTCTTGGGCAGGAGTTGGAACAGAGGTGGTTTCAAAGAGCTCCTAAGGGGAGGCAAGGAAGAGCTGTCCAATCACCCACACATTCAGGAAGGATGCACCCTAGAGGGCCTCCTGAGGGTCTCCTCTTCAGGCCACCAGCATGGGTGGGTCCCTGGATAAGGTCATCTTGTGCACTCAGCACATCATTCTGCAGTGTCTATTACCCGTCTGTCACTAGACCAGGACTTGGGGACACGTAGAGCAACTGCTTTACACCTTCCTGTCCCAAGTTTCTCCACCTAAAGGACAAACCCAAACCTAAACACATGGTCAGAGAGTTGCTTTTGACTCAAAGCAAGCCTACAGAGCAGCGGTGAAGCGCTCCAGGGGGTTTCCGAGGCTGCGCCTCTCGGCAGGAGCAGACACCTTCCTCCTCTCTCACTGGTGGGTTTGGACCACCGGCCTTGCAGCTAGTGGTCCAGCACTTAACCCACGGCGCCGCCCAGGCTCCTTCCTAAAGGACAAGACACACGCCAAATGTTCTCTTCTCCTGCCGGTGAGAATTAAGACCCAGCCCACCTTGCATGTGCTTCCTGCTTGCAGTTCCCGAGTGAGAAGGGAAGCCTGCAGTGGTCCTGCAGGTGTGGTCAAGGAGTTGAGGTGAAGCAGGCGGAAGGGAGCAGGGAGAGAAGGAAAAGGGAAAAGAACGTGCCGCTGAGTACGTGTGCAAGAGCCACCAACAGGCATGCCTTGAAGATGGAAATAGACATCCGAAAATTCTGCTGGATTTGGAGGAGCCCGCCCCGATAAAGTGATTAATCATAATACAAATAATAATAAATCTGCTTCGAGGAATTCTGACCTCAGAATCAGCAGAGCAGGGTCTGGGATTCCTAGCTGAGCCATTCCTAGGAAGTGTGAATGAGGCCAAGTGCAAAAGGAAAAGCCAAGTATGGGCTGAGCTTTCCTCCTGTGTGGATTCCATCAACACCCCCCAACTCCTGGATAATGGGGGTTTTCTTCTTATGTAAAGTCATGCCACTGGGACTTCAAACCCTCCCTCCTCCTAACATGATTGCTTCCCTAGTGTCTCCAGTATCGAAATTCTGACACCACCGCCATCCTTGGGCCTTGACCTGGGCGCGGTCCATCATGCCCCTCGGGCCCATGGGCCCTGTGATGCAGAGGTGCTTAAATTACGGTGCTGAGCCCAGAGAATCACCAGGCGTTAGAAGGCCAAGGGCAGACGGTATTCCATCTGAAGAGTATTGCTGCTCTCTCAGCGATTCCTCATCCGTATCTTACACATATGACTACTCTGTGAAAACAGCTCTTGTGTGTGTGTGTGTGTTTCCCACTCAGATGGCAGGTGCTCCATAAGCAAATGTTGTGGTATAGCAATGGCCTGGGCTGCCCACTGTAGAGGATTTTCCCTCACTTCCTGTCCAGGGGGGAAGAATCTCTAGCCCATGTGAAGTTGATGCCCTCTCCCTGTTATATGTCTCAGTGGCAAACAGCACCAAGGAGGGGTTCATTGGCATTTGATGGGGCTGGAGGGGCACTACAGATGTTTCTTATTTGCCCATCAAGTTTATGCATGTAAATGTGAAGACAGAGAATTGGCTCATGCGGTTTTAGACCTCAATGTTAAAGTGGACTCAGATTTTAGCCCACAGGACAAGGAGTGGTAATAATAAAGGCCTGTAGTTAATAAAAGCATCTGTAAATGAGGAGGGGAGACAGAATGGGCCTTTGTTCTCCCCTCTGTCTCTCTAAGCAGACTCTTGTGTGGGTCTGAGTGGATTATATGTGTTCTTTTAACTTCCCATCGCCTTTCCTTCCATTAATGAAAGAACACTGCTCCCCTGGCTATTTCTAAATTGAGAGAAAGAGCCAGGATTGAGCTAAATTCATGGTGTATAGTTCTTGGAAACTAATGGTGCATGTTGGGTAATTTGATTTTGAGGCAATTACAAGTCTTAGCTATGAAATATAAAGGGCTGCCTAGTATTATACTTTAAAATGAGCTCTGTGTATGAGACGCATGCCTACTTTTCCATTCGTGTGATAGAAATCTTTGGAAAATGAGTTCATGGATAAGGCATAAAATTAGAACAAGAGACGAGGATGTGGACATGCGATTTCTTCCCATTGTGGAGACCATATCAGTGCACACATGACCCTTTATTCCTTGACTTAAGCGCAAATGTGACTTACCATCCATTCCTCCGTTCTGAATACACGAGTATTTTTTGTTTTGTTTTTTGTTTCTCATTCAATAGCTCATACTGCAGTCAGCAAATCCTGTGGTGGAGGGGAGAGCCTGGGTTTCCTAGATCCGGGACGTTTCCCCCATTTCCTACCCCAATGGGAAAAGAATTAGCTGGTGTCTTGTGGTAATCTTGGATCTTTTTTTAGTGACGTTATGTAGGACAACAGCGTGCACAGGATAAGGACTTCTTCTGTATCCTTCTCCCATGTTTTTGTTTGTTTGTTTCTTCCTAGCATGACACAGCTGGTGTGAACTGTGAAAAGTGTGCTAAGGGTCATTACCGCCCTGAAGGGGTTCCGGTTGACGCTCCCCATGGCTGCATCCGTAAGTCTCGTTTCAGCGTGTCGTATCCGAAACAGTGATCCCTGCTTCTGCGGGGTGGAGGCGAGGGGGATCATCAGGGTCTATTCTGAATGGATGGTAATGCCCTTCACGTCTCTTAACACTATTGCTCCGGGGTGCTCAGGAAGTTACATCATTTCTCCAGAGCTCAGATTTCTTATATGTACATTGAAGTGATGATCCTGAGATATTGTTTTAGACCATAGGTTCCCCAAATTATTTGGCCTACCAGTCCCTCTTCACAAAACCAAACCAAACCCCCCAAATTTCTCAGTGCCTTTAAAAACGGTTGTACTAGGATTAATGTGTAGGTATCTGCTACTTTGCATTACTTTGGATAATTACAGCACCCTGGGGTAGTAGTGGTGGTGCAGTAACACCCACTTTGAGATACACTACTTTAAACCTTAAACCAAAAACATTCCCTGAACTCTTCTTTACTCTTTCATGACCCATGGATCATAAAGTGGCCACTTAGAGTTTCCACTTCTGAGGTCTCAGAAGAAGCTGCTATTCCACTTTCAATGCATGCTGCCATCTAGAGGATGTATAACTGCACGAATCAGAGGACATGGGCCATGTCCTACCAATCCCAGCCCTAAAGACCCCTCAGGACATGTGTGTCCCACAACTTGTCTTAAAATCCATATAACCTACCAAAAACTGTTTTTCATTTCATTTTAAATGAAATGTTTTCATTACTGAAAACCAAAATTCATTTTTAAAAAATTCAAAGCTGAAAATAATTTGGTCTTGAAAGGATTTAAACCAAACAACAGTTTAGCTTGACTAGTATTTTTTTAAATGTCTACCTGGCACACTATATCCTGTAAAGAATTTTCAATATGAAATCAAATCGACAACAACAGCCTGAAAAATCAGATCGGAGCCTTAGGGGCAGTGAGTGTCTGTTCTTAGGGAGGAGTCACGGGGAATGGTTGCACAGCTTGAAGACAGGCATCAGCATCCCGGCATGCACGTGCAGAGACGGTTGTGTTTGGATTAGTGTGTGTTTAGCCGTGCCTATTCTTAACAACAACATCAACAACAAAAAGGAAGTGATCACACATTTCTTAAGATCACAGGAAATACCATCACTAGCACCTCGAGGCCCACCACAAATGTTCCTTCTTCCTTCTTCTGATGTTTGGACGTTCTTGCTGTGGTCACCGGTGGTTTCATAGTTTGCCAGAATTTGCATCAAGACGACATCGCAAGGATCTCACAAGGACTTAATCATACTCATAATTGAACTGTATGCAAGGTGCAAAGTACTCTCACACATGTCTTATTTAATTATCGCCACAAACTTCGGATCTGAGGAAGCCAGTGAAAGGGTCTGAGCCGGGAACATTCCCCCCAAGTTCCAGAACAACTGACTGGTGGGCCCAGGGGGTTCTGATTGCTGTCTGTTGTCACTGTGCCGTCCCACGTCCATTGTCCAGAACAATGCCACCGTCCTCTGCCGTGTAGAGGTCAGTACAGGTCAGGCGATGGCCCCTGTGTAACCCATCGCATACTCAATACTTGGCTCTTTTAGGTTCTCTGGTTGCCACAGATGGAAAATAATTCTCGACGTAACTTGGCCTTGGTGCCTAGGGTCTCCTGTCAGAACCATCCACGGCACCTCTAACTGGTGAGGACATCCACACATGCACTTGTCTCTCTGGAGGGCAGTCATAATTGTTCCAAAGTGACTTCCCTCTTCCACATCATCCAAGGACTCTGCCCATCGCTCTCCTTGCATCCGCAAAGACTAGACCCTGGCGAAGGAAACCGGATGTTGTCAATGTGCCTTGCTCGGAACCGACTCTTGCATCATTTTCCAAGTTTCTTTCTTCTTCACGCTAATGGGTCCGTAGAGATGCCACAGGCTTAGCAAAACAAACAAATGAGGAAAAATCCCAACAACCTCAGGACACAGACATCTAAATACATGTAGCAATGGATGCCAGGAGATGCCATTCAGGGTGATGTTGGATGCTTACCAGCCTCCCAGTTCCCCGGGGCATGTCCTCTGAGGAGCGATGGCCCTGTTCCCAGTCCAGGGTGAGAACTTGCCCAGTCAAGAGAAACCAAGCCTTCTATGCCCCAGCTGGTCTACTGAAACCCAAGCCTAATAATCTTGTTTGGCTGCAATAACATTCTCCAGTAAGCCATGTCCCTTGGAGCTCACATTTGGATGAAGGGTACAATCTTGCTATGCTGACTATAGGTCACATATCAATGTTGAGGGACCCCACATGTGTGGTCACATCACACCTGCATACTGACAATCACATGTGGACATTCACAGCTAGTCCAAGGCCTGGCGGGGCTATGCCTACAAAGCCACCAAGACCTCTCCACCATCCCAGCGTGGGACTCTGGCTTTATTTTATGCAGACTCGCCTTCTCCTCAGGGAGCCAGGCTCGGTGCACTGAGTTACCTTCTCTAGACCGCCCCAGGGCAGATGCCCATGGACTCTCCTGCCTGAAGCCCCCTAGGCTTCAGTCCGCCAGGACCATCCATCAGGAGTGTGGTGGCAAAGAGTCCCTTCAAGAATAACTCTTGAGCTGGGATAAGTACTAAACCTTGCCTGGGTGGGAGAGTAGGCCCATTGTTTGCCTTATTACGTGCGCTGAAGGGTGGACCTGTTGGACTTCCCACAGCTTGCAGCTGCAACCCCGAGCACGCGGACGGCTGTGAGCAGAGCTCCGGCCGCTGTCATTGCAAGCCCAACTTCAGTGGAGACAACTGTGAGGAGTGTGCGGTCGGATACTATGATTTCCCATTTTGCTTAAGTAAGTATGCACGAGGAACAAGGGGCCTCCCTTTTCTCTCCATAGCTGGGTTTTGTGCATTGAGGTTGGAGGACATGAAAGGCAGGTTGGGGTGCAGGAGGCAGAAACGAGATCAGGTATAAATGAGGCCGTTGTATTATGCACAAGTGTTTACAAGAGTTTATTTGGAATCCCTGGGTAGTGAAAACTACTAACCAAAGCCTGGCAGCTTGAACGCACCCAGAGGTAAGCCTGGTGAGCTGTCCTGAGAAGTCTGAACACTCAGAGTAGCTCTCTTCTGACACAGGGGACCCGAGATTTACAGTTGACGTGATGGCCATGAGTTACGACAGCATAGTTTTGAGTTCGTCAACAATTTGGTTAGACAATGGAAACTGGATCTCGGGAGGTCAGAAGGATGGAATGGTGGCCGTTGCAATTGAATAGAAACCTATGCATGGGCTATTTCGTCTCCTAGGAAGGAGAGCTGTTATGGGCTTTTCCCAAGCTTGGGTTTGCCTGCCGATCATGTGTGGTATTTCTGGGGGGGGCAGGTGGGTTCGTTTCTTCTTCCCCCCTGCACAGTGGGACACGTTATCATGAGCTTGCTCCTGACCCACTGTGATGATCAAAGTGAACACCCCCACGTGGCAGAGAAGAAAGGGGCCTCATTCGCCAGAAGCACTGTGCAGCATGAAGCAGGAAAACAAACCAAAGCAAACCAGCAGCCATCCAGCGCATTCTGACTCATGGCAACCCCTGGGTGGCTGAGTACAGCTGCGCGCCTAAGATGTTCAGATTGGTGCCGCCTTTCAGAAGCAGGTTGACAGGTCTTTCTTCTGAGGCACCGCTGGGTGGGTTGCAGTGATCAACCTTTCAGTTCGGGGGTCAGCACCCAGGGCCACCTGCCTACATGAAGCAACAGAGCACATGGGATTCCTTAGGCAAATAATGATGCCTGAGTCTGGGTTCTGCTTGTTTTGCAACAGTGTAAAAACAGGTTGCACATTAATGTCAGCACAAAGAAACACTGACTTCATCCCCTCTCCCAAATCCACCCTTGGCAGCTGCGATCCTCACCCTCACAACTCCTGCAGGCCAGCCCTTGGGATCGTCTGTTAGGACGAGTGGTGGGACTGTGGGGGGAGGACTCTTGTGAGTGGAATGACTGTGCTCCAAGTCATACATGCTGTCCCAGCGAGGTCATTAGAGTAATTATTAGGGGTACTCACCTTCACTTGTGAAAGCATCCTGTTGGAGTGAGGAATGAATGACCATCTTTAACAGGAGCTCTTGGGGAACTGTCAGGGAAGTGTTGAACTGCTTAATCACAAGGTCAGTGGTTCAAACCCACCAACCAACTGCTCTGTGGGAGACAGATGATGCTACCTGTTCCTGCAAAGATCCAGTCTCCGAACCCCTATAAAGGTTGCTGTTATTTAGAATCGGCTCTGCAGGAAGCAACGCTTTAAGCCTAAATAACACGACACTTCATGGCGATCTAATCAACTACGGAGTTAAAAGTGGATTCACCTTTTTTAGTGAGAAAAAATAAAGAAGGAAAGAAACTTGAAGGGACTTTATGGCACAAGCAAAGTTTCAGGGAAGACACTTGAGAGAAAGGGTTTTGGAAAAGCTGTTCTTGATTTTATATTGAAAGATAAATAAGTGTTCATGAAGCCAAGACCGGAGTGAGGTGGAAAACAGGTCATGTGTTCCACCTAAGTCTGGGAAACTCCACCCTGTCCTATAGGGTCCCAGGAGACGGCTTTGACCGGCTGGCAGGGAGTCGTTTCTTTCCTTGAGGGAAGGACTGGACTGCTGGTGGGACGCAGCTGCTGTGAACACAAAACATGCATGTGCAGTTACTCATCTGCGTGTAAACACCAGACACACGTGCAGTAGACCAATGTGCCTTTCTTTAAAGTGGCCTCTGACTGCGACCTTTCACTGGCTTAGAGGGCTTCTGCCTCGCTAAGGGGATTTACAACACGGTCTCATTGATCGTTTTCTGTCTTCTTTTCACCCATTCTTTTTAACAGGAATTCCCAGTTTTCCTCTCTCTACTCCGAGTCCCGAAGATCTAGTCTCAGGAGATTTAACAGGCAAGTAACCTCCCTTGAATGAGCGAGGGTCGCATCCCTTTCCTGCTTCCTGTACAGAGTGGGAGGAGCCCCGGTGTCATCATATGGTGTGAGTTAGGCCGCCAAGGTCACCAGTCTGAAGTCACCAGCTGTTTCGTGGGAAAAAGATGGACCTCCTCAGGGAGCTCCTCACCCCCACACTGGCCTCTGCAGGGATGTCACCTGGCCAAGAAAACGCAATAGAGATTAGAGCACATCATCACCCTCCCTGCCCACTAACCTTTGGTGGCTGCTAGTTGCTTAAGGTTTTATTTTTTAAAACAAAACAAACAAAAAACAGTCACCTTGACTTCTGGGGACCCACACGTGCCAGAGCAGAGCTGTGCACGTTTCAGAGGCTGATTTTTTTTCTGACGTCGATCGCCAGGCCTTTCTTCTGAGGTGCCTCTGGGTGGACTCAAACCTTCAACATTTAGCAGCTGGGAGCAGGAACTGTGGGCACCACCTAGTGATTGCACCGCCTTATTGCGGGTCTCCCCAAGGCAGACTCTGAGAAAGGAGTGCAGGGCCAGCAGTTTCTGTGGGAGGCAACCCCTGGGAATACCAGTTCGGTGGCGGTGGGTGAGCGAGTGAGCGGAGCAGTGAGGAGGCCTGTCAATCAAGGAAGGGCACCTTGGAAGCAGGTGAGGAGCTCCGTGCTCTGCTCCCGGTGGAGGGCTGCTTCTCCACCAGGAAGTTGGACCATAGCCTCGCCAACCGCGAAAAGGCTCTGCGCAGAGAGGAGTCGGGGCAGTGAGCCCCAGATGGTGGGAGCGCCACATCTACCACCTAATTAATTCTTCCCACAGTGCTTTTAGGATTTCCATTTTGTGTCGTTGGATGGACACAGTGGTTGCCACAACAGGCTTCAACATGGCCACACTTGTGAGGATGGCGCAGGACGAACCGGGCAGCACGGTGTCCTGTGAAGCGTAGGGTCATTAGGAGTCCCAGTGGATGCCTCGGCATCTAAGAACAACGTTAGGTGTAAAGGGGCCGGGTCCCACAAATAATGTACCCTAAGCTGGGGGCGGGCGGTTCAAACCCACCCAGTGGTGCTGCAGGAGCCAGGCGTGGCAAAGTGCGGCTGTAAAGAAGACAGGCCAGAAACCCCAACAGGGCGGATCTACTCTACTCCGTGGGGTGACCATGAGCTGGCGTGGACCAGAGGCCCACGGGTGGCTTCTGTACTGTGTATGAGCTGTGTCGGGAGAGGAGACCTGCCGAGTAGCCACTGTAAGAACCCAGGGGCATGAGACCGTGGTGGTCTGGACCAGCAGGCTGTGGGTGGGGGTGATGGGCAGCAGGCCGACGGTAGATATCATCTGCAGGTAGGGCCAAGGGGCTCTGTGCTGGCTGGCCAGGTAGGAAGTGGAATAAGAGAGAAAGTAAGAACCCCGGGAGACCCCAAGACTTTGGGACTGAGCCAACAGAAAGATGAACTTACCATTTCTTTCTTCTTCTTTTTAAAAAAAATACTTTTATTGGGGACTCTTACGTCTCTTCTCACAGTCCACGCATTCATCCATTGTGTCAAGCACATGTGTACATATGCTGCCATCATCATTTTCAAAGCATTTTCTTTCTACTTGAGCCCCTGATATCAGCTCCTCATTTCCCCTCTCCCCCATGAACCCTTGATAAGTGATAGTTTGTTATTTTCATATCTTACATCATCCTCTGTCACCCTTCACCCACTTTTCTGTTGTTTATCTCCCTGGGAGGGAGTTGCATGTTGATCCTTGTGATCAGTACCTTCGTTTTCCTCCCATCTTCCCCTTAGCCTCCTGGTATCTCTATTCTCATTGTTGGCCTTGAGGGGATTTATGTATCCTGGATTCCCTGTGTTGCGGACTCTTATCTGTAGCAGTGTGCATGCTCTGGTCTAATCCGATTTGTAAGGTAGAGTTGAGATCATGATAGTGGGGGGGAAGGAAACACCAAAGAACTAGAGGAAAGTTGTGTGTTTCATTGGTGCTATACTGCACCCTGACTGGTTCATTTCTTCCCTGTGACCCCTCTGTGAGGGGATGTCCAATTGTCTACAGATGCCCCGCCCTCATTCACCTTGGGTATGATTTTGTTCTGGGTCTTAGATGCCTGATATCTGACCCCATTGACACCTCATGATCACACAGGCTGGTGTGCTTCTTCCATGTGGGCTTTGTTGCTTCTCAGATAGATGGCCGCTTGTTTATATTCAAGCCTTTAGAACTTACCATTTCTTGAGGTAGGAAAGACCTATCCACAGGTTAGAGGTGGGGCAAGTAGGCCTAGTCATGGTGGGAGCCTCTGGAAACACCCTGTGTTAGACAGGGTTCTCTTGAGAAACAAAACCAGAATGCTAATAATTTTCTATATTTTTATTTTATTTTATTTTATTTTTTAAACATTTTATTAGGGGCTCATACAACTGTTATCCCAATCCATACACACATCAATTATGTAAAGTGCATTTGTACATTGTTTCTCAAAACATTTTCTCTCCACTTAAACCCCCAATATTAGGTCCTCATTTTTCCCCTCCCTCCCCTCTCCCCACTCCCTCATAAGCCCTCGATAGTTTATAAATGGGTATTTTGTCATATCTTGCCCTGTCC
>NW_022111300.1:9629511-9644419 GCF_000313985.2 Echinops telfairi
TCTCTCTGCCCTTCAATTAATCCCACATGTGTTTATGGGCCTGGTTGGCACAATAAACTAACTCCCTCCCTCCCTCTGGCTGCAACATTTTTCTACTTTTTTCTCTGTGAAATATGAAGCAGGGTCCAGGGGAGGGCATGAGGATGGCTGAGGAGGTGTTGGTGTAGAGGAGAGAGAGGTCATGAAAGACGCTCCCTGCGTTGATACCAAGGGCGCAATTAGAACATGTTTTGAAAATGATGATGGCAACAAATGTACAAATGTGCTGCACACAATGCATGTATGTATGTATGCATTTTGAAAAGGGCTGCGTGAGCTCCCAATAAAATGAGGAAAAGAGAGAAAGAAAGAAAGCAAGCAAGAAAGGCATTCCCCGAAGGGATGGAGTGAGGGGCAGGGAAATGTCACAGGTTGTCAGGCTCCTTGAGGTCAGTGGCCTTGAATGTAATTAAGCCCTGCCCCCCCAGCATTCACATTTAAATGGTGACTTGATTTCCCTACCCCTGCTCCTTTGATCCAGCCCTGTGCTAAGTGTTACTGACACAGGGCACTGCCTTATGCTTATATCAGACCGCTAGCCCCAGGGGACAGAAGCTGGTGTGAAATCCCCCCAGTGCCCACCTTGGACTCCTTCCCAAAGTGGGGCACCAGCAAAGGTGTCTTTCAAAGTTGTCTCAGCTCTTTGCCATCTTCCCTGTCCCTCTGCGGCCGCAGCCCCCAAGGCCGAGGTGTGCACTTTCAGCCGGTGGGAGATTTTCCCGGACACGGGAGGCACTAGGACGGGTGGAAAGGTTTCCCAGTTGCTTACTCCAGAATAGGAATCAGCATTCCTGTCCCAAGGGAACCCTCACTGGACTGGTCTCCTCAGAAGCAAGCACCTAAAGGGGCAATCGGAAGAAATGGAAATGCAGAAAACCTGCCATGCCCTCCGGTTGCCGAGGGCCAGCACCGGTGCCTCTCCTGCTGGCCTCGTGGCCACGAGGAAGCCGAAGCCTGAAGTTGGCAAGGCCCGGCAGGAGCAGGCTCTCCGCGCTGCCGAGCAAGGAAGAAGGCAAAGCAAGCCTCAACCGTCCTGGTGCCGCCACCCTTTCACCCAGCCCTCCCGTGGTGGTGACCCCCAACCATCACATTGTTTCATTGCTGCTCCATCACTGTCATTTTGCTACTGTTATGAATCATCATGGAAATATCTGACAGGCAGGATGTATTTTCGTTGTTACAAATTGAACATCATTAACGCATAATGATGAATCACAAAAACAATGTGTAATCACATATTGTGAAGTATTTATTTCTAAGGACAAATGAAATTTGGTCTCGAAGCTTGGTGTAGCATAGGTCACAGTCTCAATGTAACAACCGTAAACGACGTGGCTACATTTTGTGACAGTGTGTGTAAGAAGCCAACGTCAGTGCGAAGGTTGAGATAGCTTCTTTCTCACCAGATCAGAAATTCTCAGGCCGTCTTTGCAAGAGCACAACGAAGATCATCTCTCACAACAAGTCTACGTCTGTGTTTAGACTTGGTAACCAACAAGCTGGAAAACCCCGTTTCACAAAGCTATGCTGTTTGAAATGGAAGAAGAAGGCGCAACACAGCCTCAGACAGAACAGGATAGGACTGCAAACACTTGGTCCAGAATTTTGTAACTGGCATTGTAGAGAAATCAGTTCTCGCTGCATTGCTGTTAATACGTTCAACAAGCTCCTCTTGTGCTGTCTCAGGAACATCTCCCACTGTGACTGTGAACGGGCTTCTGGCAAGTGCAGATGGGGTGTCAGGTAGAGGAGCGGTGTCTTGGTTCCTAAGCTGTGTTATTGGTGATCTTGGCGGCCCCTGTGAAAGGGTCGTTCGACCCCCAAAGGGGTCGTGACCCACAGGTCGAGAACCACTGCTCTAAAGCCAGCAATGGCTGCTGCCAAGGCAGCATCTAATCAAGACAATGAAGCCTGGGGACGGTTCTGCTCCCCGGGGTTGGTGGGAAACGCTAAGTTGGCAGATGAGACTCTCTAATAAAGATGCAGCTATAACTCAAAGGCACCCACGGGGCAGTTCTCCCCTCTCCTCTAGGGTAACTAAGTATGTAAGCCGGAGCCTGGCCATGCTTGCCTCTGAGGATGATGGCAGCGAGTCAATTGAATTGACTGGACTGGGACAAAGCTTGAGAACCT
The DNA here is from genome assembly GCF_000313985.2 of Echinops telfairi. Lineage (NCBI taxonomy): Eukaryota > Metazoa > Chordata > Mammalia > Afrosoricida > Tenrecidae > Echinops > Echinops telfairi. Next base: position 9,631,684 of record NW_022111300.1, read on the forward strand.
TGGTGACAACACCAGCCTGGCTCCACTCCAAAGCCTGTTTTGGATCTAACGATGGGCTGTTTACAGCAACCCCTTTGTTTGTCGGTGGCCCCTCCCTTCCCCCAAGTCGACTAGTGTCTGACATCAGGAAAAGAAACTTAATTGAACTTGAAGGGAAGTGCAGAAGTTTCCTATCAAATGTCAGAGAAACTTAAGAACGCAGCCTTAAGGAGAAGGAAGGTTCGCTTGGTGCAGTTAGGCTTGTTTGGGAATTTTAATACAGAGTTTTCCACTTCAATCTGGCCTTCTATTAATGGATTTTACAATTATTTTCTTTGGGACCTAATTTCTGGCAGTCAGTGTTAGAAACAAAGCTATCTCAACTTCCAGGGCAAGGAAACATATAACCCTGGGCAGAACTGGGCAGCCGAACAAACAACAACAACATTTAAGGCCTATGGCTATGTACTCAAATCCAACTCCACCCACCGCTGTTGAGTTGATGTCAACTCATAGCAACCCTATGTGGGCTTCAGAGACTGTCAATCCCTATAGTAGCCAGTAGCGCTTCAACAGGAGTGTGTTTTGAAATCTCTTGCCTTTTCCCAAATACAAAGGGGCTTCAAAAGGTCCATGGAAAAATTCCATGTTTTCCCTGTGGATTTCTTGAAGTTTTCTCATAAACTCCTGCGTGTCTCCTCAGATCTACTAGGGTGAAGTTCACACTTGTATTTTTTTTTAGTCATTTTATTGGGGGCCCATACAACTCTTATCACAACCCATCCGTCCATCCATGTGTCAAGCACATTTGTACGTATGTTGCCATCATCATTTTCAAAACATTTTCTGTATCAGCTCATTCCCCCGCTCCCTCGTGAACCCTTTCACAATCTATAATTTTCCCATGTCATACTGATTAATGTCTCCCTTCACCCCTTCGCTCCCTTCACAAATGCTAACTCACACTTGTATTTTGAACAAGTTTTCCAGATGGTTCCAATGTATGTCTCTCATTAAAAACTACTACTCTAGTTTGCAGAAATCCCCATGCAGAGGTTAGCAAACTTTTCCCGAACAGGGTCAGAGGGTGCATGTCTGTGGCGTTGTGGGATTCTGTTATAAGCAGAGGGACAGGCCCTCAGCGAGATGGCTGGACATAGTGGCTGCAACAATGGGCTCTGGCGTAGGGACAAGGGTGAGGATGGCGCAAGACTGGGCGGTGTTTCGTTCTGTGGTGCACGGGGGTCCCTGTGGGTCAGAATGGACTCGGTGGCACCTGACAACAACAATAGCAAACAACAACAAGAGCATAAGTACTCAACTGTGCTGCTGTAGATCAAGGCAGCTATAGAAGGCATGTACATTCTAATAAGCCTTTAGTCATGAAAACAAGGCTGGAGTCTGCCCTCAGGCTGTAGTTTGCAGGCCTTGGGATTATGTCAGAGGCTCGGGATGTGAGGGTCCATCCCCAGGCATGGGGTTTTCCCAGGGGGCTCCAGGGGGCAGCCAAAATTGCGAACCTTTGCTCTAGAAAATTAATCTACCCAATTTCAGAAGCCCAAACATGGAAGAACAGAGCAGAGCAGCTTTGCTGATCAAAATATTTTTGGATTTACGCTATACCTTATGGCTGCAAATATTAGGGTTTTCTGGGTCCCAAAAGATCAGCTTTCTCCACGCGAGATTGATTACTAGAAACTCAGTGCTTTCTGGGAACATTTTCTCTTTTTACAATGACACCATTTCTAGCATCGAGACTGTGGGAGGCACAAGCCCCCCCCACCCCTCGCATTCTTCCAGAGGAGCCCTGGGGACTCTGTGTTGGACTGCTAACCACAAGACTGGCAGTTCAAACTCACCAGCCACTCCGCCAGAGAAAGATGAGGCTATCGGTTTCCATAGAGATTGACAGCTTCAGAGACCCTGTATATAAGTACCACGGGTCGGTCGGAATCAACTCTGTGGTAGCAGGGTTGGGGGGAGTTATTCTTCCAGGCTTACAGAGCACTGACAAGCAAAAATCAGTAGTTAGAAAGGCTGGTGTTGGTTGCCACGGTGACCTTTGGAAAGCAGATTACCAGGCCTGTTGTACAAAGTCCCTTTGGGTGGGCTTGAACTTCCAACCTTTCAACTACCTAGCCATTTATGCAGCCAGGAACTCCTCTAGAACTACGATGCCCACTTTGTCAAGATTGGTGCAGTCTGGGATGATTATGTAAAGCAGCCCTTTTGGTCTGAAGGTATGGATACCCAGTTGTATTCCTTAAGGAGGATTCTAGTCAAATATTAGGGAAAGTTTTTGTCTTCCTTGCCCCCCTCCAGGCATTGCCAATGTTTTGAGCTCAGTGTGGCCAGGGCGGGGGGTGTCCTAACCACGAGAACTCTGAGAGGTTGGGACAGTGGCCACAGTGGCATGTGTAGCTGGCTGAGTGCCTCCTCCAGGCTCAGAATTTTTGTCTGCCTGACAAGGGTGGGGCAGCCACTGTCGGCTTGGAGACCCAGCAGAGAGAGCTTAGAGATGGGCAGGCAAATTTTGGTATCTTGAGCTCCAGCACCTACTTGGTGTGGCTGCCAGTGAAATAGAATTTCAGGAATGGTGTTTACCAAAGATAATTGTATTCCAGAATAGTTAGCATATTTTCCATTCATTAAACTGTTAAGTGCTTACTCTGTACTGCTGCCAGAAGGGGACTGCTTGCTACAGGGTCTCTGTATCCACGGAGCTCCCAGTCTCCTGAGAGACAGAGAGGTGAAGAGTTCAGACAGCAGGTGCTAAGTGCACCGATGGGGCCAGAACATGAAGCTATAGGAGCCCATGGGAGAGACATCTCTATTGCCCAGGTATGGAAGGAGGCCCGGAGGAGGTACCGGACCTGGAAGGGCCTCTTCAGAGCAGACGTTAACATCTGTACTGAGTCTCAGGGGTTGAAGGGAAGTTAGCCAGCAGAGAGGCAGCTAAGAGCAGGCCTGCAGAGGGGACAGAGAATGGGCAGGTAGGTCATCGGGACTGGGCAGACTTCTTAGAAGGGGGAGTCATAGAGAGGCCAGAGCTAGAGGATTAGGAAAAGACCAGAGTAGAAAGCCCCTCTGCACTTTACCTCAGTGGGGCGCCATAACCATTGAAAACACAGCACTCACTCACTTAGGAGGGGGTACCCCCGCCCCCCCAAAAAGAAAAAAAAATTGGAATTACGCAGGGCAGAGCAGAGATTTCAAAGTACGCATTTTTCCTGCTAGGCGAGCATCAAGCAACTCGCTCTGAGTTAGTGCACCCAGTGGCATTGCCTGGGAAGGTTCTTTCTGGTCACGGTGAATTTTTTTATAAAAGCAGTTTTACTCATATTAGGGGAATGGCCAATTTCAGAGAACAGCATGTGGATGTGAAATTTTGTTTCCTGTTCAGGAAAAATGCCCCCGAAACTGCTGTGATGTTGAACACAGCTTACAAGAACAGTGCTGTGGGAAAAACACAAATGTAGGAGCGGTTTTCTCGGTTCAAAAAAGGTGAAATGTCGAGCTAAATGGATGAAAATGACAACTCATCGTAGTGCATTTAGTGCACTGGTTTTGCTACCTGCTCACACAGCCATCTCAGTACGCCAGTGTTTGGCTAAAAACAGCGTGCCTCTCTTGCTCCATGCATCTAACTAAGCTGACCTCCCTCCATTCGACTTCTTTTTGTTTCTGGGAATGGAGAGGGACATGAAAGGACAGCAATTTGATGACTTCGAAGAGGTGAAGAAAAAAATGAGGGAGGTGCTGTCAGACCTCCAAACAGATGAGTTTGAAAACTATTTCCAAGAATGGAATCGCAGATTTGACTGATGTAATAAGTGTAATGGAGAGTATTTTGAAGGTGATAAGGTTGTTTGGCAACAACAACCAAAACAAAAATAAAATAATGACATAGCTTTGGAAAAAAAATTCCATCTTTTGTTGTGGGCACCCCCTCATAAGGTCACTGCCATTGAGCAGATTCCCACTCCTGGTGGTCCTACAGGACAGGGCAGAGCTGCCTCTGCAGGTTTCAGAGACTGCACATCTTTCCAGGAGTGGAGAGCCAGGCCTTTCTCCTTCCGAAGGGCCGGTGGTTTTGACCTGCTGATCTGACAGCAGCCCAATGTGTCATCTCTCCGCCACCAGGGCTCTGACAACCCTGCCGATTTTGGTCTGTATTGTGATGGTTTTACTGGAGGTGGTAAGAAAGCATCGGGAGGAAGAGACCATTTTCTGATTTGCACAATACCGTCACAGGGACTTCTGGCTACCCCTGCCTTTGGGAGTTTCCTATGTGACCACACATGCCAAAGAATTTGGATTGTGCCCCGAAGGCAATGGGAGACCCTTTGTGGGAGAAGGTGGGGGTGTTAGGAAGCTCACTCTGGACATCAGTATGGAGAATACATCTGAAGGTGGAAAACTGGAAGCCGATGGCGCCTTCTGTGGCCCTCAGACTCACCCAGACAAGCAGGGATGGACTCCTGGAGGGGAGGAGGGCTCCCGGGACTTCCCTGAGAGAAAGTCACATCAGCCTGGTGATGGGGTGTGGGAAGGGGAAGGTGGAGACAGGGCGAGACTTCACAGGCTTCTGGCCCCATCGCTGCGTGGGACGATTTATTAGATAGGGAAGAGCACATTTCATGAACACGTTCTTGTTGTTAGGTGCCGTGCAGTCAGTTCCGACTCCTAGCGATCCCCTTTACAAGGCCCTGCGCCGTCCTCACCATAGCTCGTATTCGAGCCCATGGTTCCAGTTCTGGTGTCAGTCCATCTCGTTGTGAACCTTGCTCTTATCTGCTGACCCTCTTCTGTTCATGTGACCAAACACAGTATCCTCCAGGGACTGGTCTCTCCTGACAGCATGACCCAGTATATGAAATGAAGTCTTGCCTCAGAAACATGGTTGGGTTTTTGCTTTTTAAGTATCTAAGTACTAGAAATTGAAGGCGCTCTAGTGGTGTAGAGGTTATGCATTGGGCTGCTAACCATAAGGTCTGAAGTTCGAAGTCACCAGGAGAAAGATGAGGCAGTGTTTTCTTTTCTCTCTTTCTTTTACTGCTTGGAGTAGTGGCACATCTATAACAAGGAAGAAAGCTTTCCTTCTTCCGGGGGCCTTCTTGGTCTGTGAGGGCCAGGGCCTTGGGCCTTGGGTGGTGGTGGTAACGGAAGGAGAGGCCAGAGCTTCCGCCAACCTGGGTTCAGGGCTGCTGTTGTGATGGATGTGCCCTTGACCGCTGCCAAGACCGTTCTTGCCAAGTTATGCATCTGCGTTTAGTCGGGACAGGTTAGACATGATGCAAAGACAGGGAAGTTGTTTTGATCGACCGCGCTCATGCATTCTCAATTGTGTTAGCAATAAATACTTACACAAAGGTATCATAGCTTTTTATCTGAGAGGTTTATTAGAGCCATAGACACTCTTATCAGTCTCTGCCTGGCGGCGCAGGGTAAGAAGAGGGAGGAGCTCGCTTATCTTTCTCTGCTTTGACTGCAGTAGGAGAAATGCAGTATCTGAAGCTGGAATTTCTAATGCTTTTACTGGGAAACTATCTACCTGGAGCATCTAGAAGCCTGTACATGGGCCCAAGGCTGCGTCCTTTCAGCTGTGTTAAGAGAGGGAAAACCCAGCAGTCTTAGCTGCCTGAGCAGGGGCCACGGAAAAGGAAGTTGATTCGACTTGACAGTCTTTCAGTGACACGCACAGCCCGGGGTAAAGGGGAAACTCTCACTGGTCAAGGAGGCCTACGCACATTAAGTGACTTGTCCTGACCCAGCCGTGGCCTTGACATAGCAAGGCTAAAAGATAAAAACCAGGGGGGAGATCTGAGCAGGAACATCCGAAGCTGAACATTGCGGGGGAAGTAGGCTTTGCAGAATTAGTTCACCCAAATCATTAGACAAATGAATTACCAAATAAGTAATAACAAAAACCTCAGGAGGAGATTATTAGTTGCCAGGGTTGTTGCAATATATTATTTAAAAGGTCCCGTGTTTTTTTTTAAGCATGAGACATGTATTGAAACAGGAAGGTTTGACCCACATTCAGGAAAAATAAAGTAATAGAGAAGGTGAAGCCTGAAAGAATTTTAAAAAAGCAAAATGAATAGAGACTCCGAGAACATGGGCCATCATCTAGCGTCCTGACATATGCATATTGGGAACATCAGAGGGACAGCAAACAGACGAAGACAGAAAATAGTTCAAGAAATAATGGCTGAAACTCCTCAAATTTGATTAATAAAAGCAATCTATAAATGCAAGAGCTCCAAGCAAGATACATTCAAAGAGACCTACATTGTTAGCAGATTCCTTACAAGGACACTGAAGGAAGTTCTCCATGCTGAAAACAAGTAAGATCAGACAGTAATTTGAATTCCTATGAAAAAAACCAGAGTATTGATAATAGTAATTACTTAGGTAACTACGAAAGCAATGCAATTGCATATTGGTACTTCTTTCTTTTTATATGTTTTAAAAGAAAGTACATGAAATCATACAGAGATATGTGGTTGTATTATTGGGTCTATAGCATACAGGAATGTAAGATATTTGACAATAGAGGACAAAGAAAATGTATGAGAACAAAGCTCTACTGGAATTAAAAAAATAAAAAAAAGGACACCCGACAGCAGGTCAAATCCACAGGAAGAAATGAAAGGGTAAATAAAGTTAACATATAATTTTCACTGGTCAATTCTGACTCATAGTGACCCCCTAGGATAGGGTAGAACTGTCTGTGTGGGTTTCTGAGCTGGTAAAACTGTATGACAGTGGACAGTCCTCTATAAGCACATGTTGTTGTTAGGTGGGTTTCCTATGTCCAATAGAGCACAGCACGCCTGGTCCTGTGCCATTTTTACAGCTGTCCCTGTGCGTGAGCCTGTCAAGGCACATGCTGTGTCCGTCCATCTGGTTGACGGTCTTTCCTTTGTCACTGCCCTACTGCTTTACCAAGCACAATGTCCTTTACCAGGGACTGGTCTCTCCTGACAACATGTCCAAATATATAGTTTAGATTACTTTTTCTAATAGCTTTCCTAGAAGAAGTAGATTATATAAGTCAATGACTAATAAAAGTGGTCATTGGGTTTAAAAATCTATCGTCTTAATCCATATAACAAGACTTAGGCATATATAACAGCAATAGAAATCGCACATAAAAATGAGTAGGGAATGGAGCTACTAGGTGTAAAGTTTCTATATTTCACTGGAAAATAGTCGATATAAACCTAGATAGAATTCTGAATAATTGTCTTTTATAAACCCTAGAACAATCACTAAGATAACAAATCAACTACAACAATGAATTAAAGTGTCATTAAAAGAATTAAAGTGTCACTTAGTAGAAAATAAGGCAAGAAAGGAGGAATAAAGTAAAAATCCATAAGATAAAGGAAACAAAACAAAAAATGGTAGAGGTGAATCCTACCATATCCATAATAGCATTAAATATGCACGGATTGTACCTCACCCTCTATTAAAAAATTAACTGAAAATGAATCAAAGGAAGAGTTCAAAAGCTATAAAACTCTTAGTAGAAAGTATAAGCTAAGTCTTCATGACCTTGTAATTGACAGTAGTTTCTTAGATACAGTACCAAAAGCCCAGGAACAAAAAGAAAAAAAATTAAATTGGATTTAAGTTTTTTTAAAAGTTCTTCAAAGAATACTATAAAGAAAACTCACCAAATGGAAGAAAGTAGTATTTTCAAAGCCTGCATCTATAAGGGACGGGTATCAAGAGTCTATATTTAAAGAACACAACACCATGATAGAAGCCAAATAATCCAGTTTAAAAATGAGCAAGTGATTTGAACAGATGTTTCTCCAAAGATGAGACAGAAAAGGACAGGGGCTGAACAACAGCAGCAGCCAAGTGAGCTCCTTGCCCTGGAGGTGATTCCGAGACACGGCACCCTCAGGACAGACCGAGTGAGCCAGCTGCCCCTGGTGTGTGCTGAGCCCTAATCATTTTGGAAGCAGACTGCTCTATCTTTTTCATGCAGCGTGTCTTCTGGGCTTAAACCGGTGACCTATAGGTTAGCCGCCGAATGCTTTATCACGTTGTCACCAGGGCTCCTTCCAGATGATTAACCAATGCATGAAAATATACTAAACACCTGTAGTCATTTGAGAAATGCAAAACAAAACCAGAATGAAATAGTATTTTACTCCCATTCGGAAGACCAACAACAAGAAATGTTGGTGAGGATATGAAATGCAGATGGTGCAGTCTGTTTTGGTAAACAGTTTGACAGTTTCTCAAAAAGTTACCACATGACTCAGCCCTTCAACTCCTAGGGATATACCCAAGAGCAACATGTATGTAAGTCTTCATAGATCATTAATCCTAAAAGCAGAAATAATCCAAATGCACATTAATCAATGGATAGATGAATAAAATGTGACCTCCCCATACATTGAATATTACTTGGAAAAAGTACCGAGGCATGCTGCAGCATGGAAGATCCTTGCAAGAGCTTTGTTGAGTGACATTGATCACATATAAAATAGCATTCCATCATTCAACTGTCTGCATTTTCATAGCCTATGGATAACATTGTGTAGAACACCAAGATGTCACTTTGAGTACTATTGTGCACCTCACCCCAGCAATGGTATTTTCAACTGCCTCGTGTGCATGTGAAGACCAATAGATAAGTAAGGCATGAGATGAATAAGATTAAGGGAGACCAAAGAATTGATGTATTTGCAAATATGGTGCTGTCGAAGAATATTAAAAGTACCACGGACTGCTAAAAGAACAAATAAATCAGTCTTGGACGAGGTACAGCCAGAATGCTCCTTACACTCACGCACTTTGGACAGATTATCAGGAGAGCCCAGTCCTGGAAAAGGACATCATGCAGGCTAAAAGGGAGGGGCAGCCAAAAGGAGAAAGACCCTCAGAGAGAGGGAGCGACACGGTGCCTGAAGCAATGGTCACCATCACAGCAGCAGTGGCCAGGATGGGGCAGGACTGGGCCGGGTTTTGTTTTGCACAGTCACCGTGAGTCAACAGCAATGGAAGAGTCAGAAGTTAGCCAGCAGCAAAACAAAGGGGTAAAAATGGTCATCACAGTCCCCGAAGCACTTTTTTCCTGCTCTTCCTTTGAACAGTTGTCTCCTTCCCTGAAGTCTAGTTCAAGTGCACCTCTCCTATGAAGCCAGCCCGGACTCCATCACCTAAACTTAGAGTGCTTCCCAGGATATGCTCGATACTGTAACTGTGTACATACGCTTATAATCCCATAGCCACTTTTATGGCCTCCTTTCTATTTTTTTAAATGCAAGGAACATAATCCCGTCAAGCAGTCAGCAATGACAATCAATTCAAGACCAAATTTTGAAATCTTTACTTCTAAAAAAATAGCATTCTATATATAGGAAAGGTGCAGGGCACATTTATAGAGGCAGAGGTGGCCTAATGGTTCATTGGACTTGGGGGTGGAAAAGGAATTGATGGACAAAGGAACGGGCTCCACTGGGCCCGGCTTTCTTTTTGAAGGGAAGGACGTGCCCTACCAGTAGATTGAAGCGATGGTTGCCTATGTTGTGGATATATTTTAAGAGTTGATTTGTATGTTGTAAATAGGTGAAGTAGATGGCATGTGAATTACATCCCAATAAACACATTTTTAAAGAGAGGGAGACAGAGAAACCAGAAACCCCACACACGAAAGCAGGGTGTTTCTTCTCCAGACAAGCACTGGCTTCGTCTAAATCTCACCCCACTGTCATTCACAACAGCGACAAACCACCACGCACCAGGATTTTAGAATGAAATGACTTGAGATCAATCGTTTGAGACCCAGGGAATAAATCAAATTAGGTGGTTGCCGGGCAGGGAGTAGCACTCATGTTTCCTGACGCCCCATGTGTGTGCTGCAGCCATTACATTCCCTTCCTTCGGCATCACACAGCTGGACATGAAAAAGCATGAACACTGCACTTTAAAAAAAATCATTTTATTGGGCACTCGTACAACTCTTATCACAATCCATACATCCATCCATTGTGTCAAGCACATTTGTGCATTTGTTGCCGTCATCATTCTCAAAACATTTGCTTTCGACTTGAACCCTTGGTATCAGCTCCTCATTTTCCCCCTCCCTCGCCGCACCCCCCAAGAACCCTTGATAATTTATAAATCATTTTGTCATGTCTTACACTGTCAGATGTCTCCCTTCACCCACTTTTATGTTGTCTGTCCCCAGGGAGGGGATTATATGTAGATCCTTGTGATCGGTTCCCTTTTTCTGCCCTACCTTCCCTCCACCCTCCTGGTATCGATCGCCACTCTCTCCACTGGTCCTGAAGGGATCATCTGTCCTGGATTCCCTGTGTTTCCAGTTCCTGTCTGTGCCAGTGTACATCCTCTGGTCTAGCCAGATCTGTAAGGTAGAATTGGGATCATGATAGTTGGGGGAGGAAGCATTAAAGAACTAGAGGAAAGTTGCATGTTTCATGTTGCTACACTGCACCCTGACTGGTTTGTCTCCTCTCTGTGACCCTTCTGTAAGGGTATGTCCAGTTGTCTACAGATGGGCTTTGGGTCCCCACTCCGCACTCCCCCTCGTTCACAGTGATATGATTTTTTGGTCTTTGATGAACACTGTACTTCTAAAGTCTGGTATTTCCAACTACAGATCACTGTCCACTGGTGGGCGGGGAAATCAATTGAGCAAGCACAGCCCAGCACTAAGTGACAGAATAGATTAGAAATTATTAGACATGCAAGTCGTGACAGTGAGAACTGATGTACACAATTCTTATTTATAATTATATGTGTCTTCGTGAATATGTTTACATTTATTATCGCTCCATTTGTGGGTGTGCATTTATTGGGTTACATGCAAATTGTATTTCTTATCGTGGATATAACCAAAAAAGTTTGAAAGCTTCTATGTGAAAGGATTTCTCTCTTCTTCTTCTAATCCCAGGCTGAGGGGCAGACTGTGGATATAAAACCTTCTCTAACACCACCACTTACTCCTCACCTTTCCTCCTGTGATCTTTTGCCCTGAATTAGGTCTGAGCTTGTGGGAGGGGGTGGGAGGAGCAGCATTTAACCTGAAACTGGGTTTCAACTTAAAGGTCAACTACAGTGTCATGGCAGACTCCCTAGAGTTTGCCTCCAGGTGCAGGGGGCACTTTCCCCCACTGGGCGAGGTTTATAGTAGCCATGGGATTTGATTCACACAGCTGTGCTTGTTTGGTAAGGAAAAAACCAAACCAGTTCCTTGCCATTGGGTCAATGCTGGCTCATGGTGGCGCTACAGGTCCAGGTTGGACTTCTGTGAGTTTCTGAGAGTGTAAGTGTGTATAGGAGCAGACACCCTGTCTTTCTCTCTCTGAAAGGCTAGTGGTTTTGAACTACCGACTTTGCAGACTGTAGCCCAACTTGCAAACACCATGCCACACAGAGTTACAGTTGTAGGACTGAGCAGATTTGCCTCTTAGAGTCCCAAGGCTGTCACCCTTTACTGAAGCCGACTGCCACATCTACTCTGTCTCCTGCTGCGTGCCTCGTGGGCCAACCTGCGGTTAGTACACCACTGCCAGCAGGGCTCCTATTGGAACATGCACTTCTATACTAAATTCTAAAACCTTGACCGGATGGTCCTCTTTTTAAAAAGTCACAAAATAAAAGCCACTGCGGTGGCGTTGGTTCAAAGTCCTATTGATCCTGGAGGGCAGAGGGGAACCGCTCCGCTGGGTTTCCTAGACTGCCAGTCTCTCTCCGCGGAGTGGCAGTGAGGTGGTGGGGTGGTTAACAACCCACCATTGAAACCACGGCCCCTTTGGGACTCCTTTCTTTGAACTTGAACCAAACTCACTGCCACCGAGTGCATTCTGACTCATGGCGATGCCAAAGCACAGGGTGGAACTGCCCCTGGGGGTTTCCGAGCTTGTGACCTTTTGCAGGAGTAGAAAGCCTCCTCTTGTTCCCTGATCTGGCGGTTAGCAACCCCACGTGTAATCACTGTGCCACCTGGGCCCCTCCTTTGAACGTAAGGAAGGAACGATTCCACGTCGCTGGACTTTGATTACTGTCAGCACCAAGCAGCCCGCACCCTCACCTCCTGCCGCCTCTGGGTAGCCAACACACACCCCCAACGTTGCCCCTGAAAAGCCATGCATCTTACCACTTAGAGCAGCACACAGGCCCTCTCTCAGCCTCATAAAAATCATACTCCGTTTGGTTATTTTTTCCCAAAGCCAAATTCACGGGAAGTTAGAAACAGACCTAGGGGGGCTGGTGGTGCGGGGAACCACGGGAAACTTGCGTTTGGGCACCTGGAGTTTCACGGAGGGTCTGCGTGTCTTCCAAACTCAGGCAGTTCTGAGGGTACGTGTGTCAGGAGTGACGGCACCTCAGGGCGATGGTTCTGGGTCCTGAAGAAATGGCTCAGTTATGACGAAGGCTGAGGATCCACGCGTGCTGTGGGGCACCCCGCATCCCTCAAACACAGGGCTGGCACCTCTTAACACGGATGAACCGGGAAAGCATTACACGCAGCAAAGTTGGTCGATCTCATCAAGACAGTAAGACCAGTGCTTTAAAGGAAAGACTCAAGAAAAATGGCTCTCACACCGCAAAAAGAACGCCGACTCTGAAGGTTACAGGGATTCAGGGAAGAGGGAGGAGAGAAAGGAGTGCCTGTGGCTGTGTGTGTGTGTGTGGTGTGTGTGTGTGTGTGTGTGTGTATGTGTGCTGTGTGTGTGGTGTGTGGTGTGTGTGGTGTGTGTGTGGT
>NW_022111300.1:9644853-9647589 GCF_000313985.2 Echinops telfairi
TGTGTGTGGTGTGTGTGGTGTGTGTGGTGTGTGTGTAAATAAACACATTAAAATGAAAAAATAAATAAAAAATGCAGATAGAGACACGCACAGATGTACACATAGGGAAAAAAGGTTTTTTTTCTCATTATCTAAAAATAACTTTTGTTTAAAGAGCAAAGGGATTAGAGAGAAGGGAAAAGAGGGGCTATTGCTTATGGAGCACCGAGCCTCTTAAAAAATGCAAGGAAGTATGCATTTTAGCAAAAGTACTATTTAAAATAGCCAGATTTAAACTGTTTAATTATTTTGGCGATGAAAGCTTCAATTAAGGGTATTTACCATGAACAAGGTGGCCTACAGAGGAAAGGGAAAGTATTGGTTGTATTGAAAGTCCAACCACATGTGGCTTCAGGAACCACTTGATCTAGGGCAGTGGTTCTCAACCTGTGGGTCGAGACCCCTTTGGGGGTTGAACGACCGTTTCACAGGGGTTGCCCGATTCATAACAGTAGCAAAATGACAGTTATGAAGGTAGCAACAAAAATAATTTTATGGTTGGGGGGTGGTCATCACAACATGAGGAACTGTATGAAAGGATCGCGGCATGAGAAAGGTTGAGAACCGCTGCCCTAGAGAGAGGGGTGGACAAAAACCAGAAGAGTCTGCAGGTTCCCGAATCTGAATATTTGTGGTCAGCCTCTGCAGAAGCCCCTCTGTGGCACAAATGTAGGAAGAGGGACTCATACCGTGAGGCGGGAAGGTGAGCAGATGAAAAATTATGCTCTGATTCCACCCTGGCTGGAGTTCCTGGGTGGGGCACCAATCATCATCGAGCTCAGCTGGTAACTGACAGGTTAGAGGTTCAAGGCCCCCCAGAAGTGCCTCAGAGGAGCAGTCTTGAGATCTTCTGGGGACAAACAGCCAGCCTCTGAGCCCCCTCTGGAGCCCCGTGCTTCTCTGCCACGTGAGCACAGGGGCAGCCAGGAGCCTGTGCTGATGTGATGCCACTGGTTTTCTGATTTTTCTCTTCTGTTCTAACTGCTAGCGAATTGCTGGCAAACTTTGTCAGGAAAAGAGCGGGAGTGAGCAGGGGAGGGGACAGCAGAAGAGGCTGACAAGGAAGTGGGGAGAGGCAGGAATGGGGGAGCGAGGAGAGAAAGGGGAAGTGAGAGAAAGGAGGAGAAAATGGAAGCGCTAGCCCTCCAAATCACCAAGTCGGCCAAGTGGACCCGATGGATGAAGATGAAGGCTGGGGGGCTCCCTTCCACACACCGGGAGTTCTGAGTGCGTGCTGACAATGCTTCCGTCCAGTCCCTGGTCTGTGATTTGATTTACACCTACGAGTAAGAACGCGCAAGGGCACTTGAGTGCGACAGAATCAAAATGAAAAGAACACAGCTTTGTGGGTTTCCCCCCAGACGTCTGGAATGCATTAAAAGTAATTGGATGAAAACACGAAGCCAGGGCTGCAGCTGGCAAACAAATTGGAAGGGTTTCCAAACTCCCAAAAAGCAAAGAGCTTTATTGGGCCAGAATATACTGGGCTATGGGACATAGCATTGGGGGCTGTGTTCATTGGATTCTAAAACTTACCGGGCCAAGCAGTGAGAGCCTTGGAAAAATGATCATGAAAGGTGTTGGCAGAGTGTGTACAAGGGGAGGGAGGCCTTCACACACCAAATGTCAGACCATCCCAAGCTCTCCGCGAGCCCAGTGGTAGCAAGCTGATGGAAGAGACTGCAGACAGTACGTGGCCCATCAGGACACGGCGGCCAGGCCCTGCCTCCTAGACCTCAGGAAGCCACTCTCCCGCTTCCCTGTGGCCCCTGGGCATTCAGAACAGGAGGGGAAGGGAGGCCGGATGGGATGGGGACCCCCGTGTTCTCTCTCACACACTCCCTCCCTTTCAGGTGGTACATACAACAAGTAAAACACACAACGAAGAGCAGTTGCCCTTAAGTCAGTTCTAACTCAAGGAGAACCCCTGTGGGTCCCAGGAGAACTGTCCTCCCTGGGGAGAAAGAAGGGGGCTTCTACTCTGGTAAAGAGTTGCAGTCTGGGAAACTCATAGGGTCAGGACATCCTTGTCCTATTGCAGGGGTCCTCAAACTATGGCCCGCGGGCCACATGTGGCCCGCTGAGGACAGTTATCCAGTCTGCCAGGTGTTTTTTTGTTTGTTCTTTTTATTTCAAAATAAGATATGTGCAGTGTGCATAGGAAATTGTTCATAGTTGTTTTTTTGTAAACTATAGTCTGGCCTTCCAACGGGTCTGAGGGACAGTGAACTGGCCCCCTGTTTAAAAAGTTTGAGGACTCCTGTCCTATAGGGTCGATACGAATCAGCATCAACTCAATGGCAGTGAGATTTTATTTTCAGGTTTTGAAGGAATATGCAAGTCCAGCTGCCCCTGGCCCTCAAGTACATTGACCTGGCCCATGATTCTGACCTGCCTCCATTAGGGTTTGGTGTAGCCTTGGGGTGGGAAAAGAGGGAAAGAAGCCTTTTTCTTGGAAAACTCCTATAAATACCTTACCAGTGAGAGACTAACCCCTCCTACCTATTTGCATATTCTCATGGACCAGATGAACCAGCTAATGGAAGAGGACAAGGGGTTGGTGCTGGGGAAGGTTTCTTGCATGGGATGCCCTGAGACAGTCCTCCAAGCCTGTCTGAGGGGCCATCCAGAGAGAGGTTGGCAGGGGAGGGGCCAACCAGAGAGAGGTTGGCAGGGGAGGGGCCATCCAGAGAGAGG
>NW_022111300.1:9648709-9707370 GCF_000313985.2 Echinops telfairi
CCATCCAGAGAGAGGTTGGCAGGGGCACAGTCTGAAGAGCAGTGCAGCACAGGCCCAATGCTTCCGTAGGAGAATATTGAGGTTATTGTTTGAACATAGGCTTGGGGTTTTCTGCAGATTTCAGTTACCTTAGGCCCAGGCGACAGAGGAGTAGGCTGTGGCGAGTCTTGTGAAACTGACTGACGGTGTTGTGGCTTTGACTAACCCAGGGGCCAGCCTGCCTTTCCAGCAGAAAGACAAAGCCCCTGAAATCAGAAGCAAAAAGAGCCCCCTTTCCTAATAAGGAGGCCTTTTAAACTTGCAATCTGCCTGCTGTCAACAGTGTTGTCTCACTCCCTGAGCTGTCCTTCCGCCGACAGACAGACGATGACCTTGTTCTCAGTAAGACTGTCTCCTGTAAGGGAGAGAAATCGATCAAGTTCCTCTCCAGGGCTGGATCCAGAGGAGGCAGTCCATAATGATCCCACCTTTCATTCCACACCGTTGTTCAGTGTGGACAAGGGCTGAGGGCCTCAGGCTGCACAGAAGGTTGGTGTGACAGGCACTGATCTCAAGGTTGGCGTTGCGAGCACACTTGAGGGCACTGCAGAAGGAAAGGCCTGGCCGCCGGCTTCCCTTCAGTGGACAGCCAGGCAGGTCCCGAGGTGCCGGGGCTGTACCACCTGCGGTGACTGTGTTAGACTGGGTCCTCTCAGGCAGCACAGCCAGCCGCACCTGTCTGTGTATGTTGCCAGGAAGGGATTCCTATCCAGGAGGGGCTCACCGGGTGATAGGAGGGGGTAAGTCCAGCCCAGTTCACGTGCAGGAGTTGGAAGTGACTCAATGGCCAGGAACACGGACAGCCTCTACTTGATGCTGGAAGATGGAGGGACATGCGACAGACAAGCTCTCTCTCCCCACGGACCTTTGCCATCCATCAGGGTGTCATAACCTAGACACGTTTGAGGAGCCAGTGGGAAGATGTCAACAACAGAAACCGCAAAGGCCCAGCAACAATACAAAGCGCAGCCGGGAACACTTCTTAAAGCCTCAGAGTGTTTCCAGGGAGGAGAGGAGAGCGGCCACGGTTGGGTTTGAG
This sequence comes from Echinops telfairi, assembly GCF_000313985.2. Lineage (NCBI taxonomy): Eukaryota > Metazoa > Chordata > Mammalia > Afrosoricida > Tenrecidae > Echinops > Echinops telfairi. The sequence continues at coordinate 9,649,788 of NW_022111300.1, forward strand.
TTGGGATTTGGCGGCTCTCCGGGCGAGCTGGATCGATACAGAGGCACCAGGCCAGATGGAGAAATTCACGGTTTTCCACATACGTGCATGACTGTAAGGCTGGGCCTCTGTTTTCCTCCCCAGAGTGTGACTGCAACCCCTGGGGCGCCCTGGACAACACCTGTGATCAGACGGGCCAGTGTCGCTGTCGCCCCCATTACACCGGCCGGACCTGCAGCCAGTGCGCCCCGGGCTTCTACAACTATCCCGACTGCCTTGGTGAGTGACCAGGCGTTCCTCTCTGAAATAGTGTCCTTCGAGCAGCACCAGCAGGAAGAGTCCAAGAGGCTTGGACCAGGACAGGAGCTCTGCTGCAGGCAATCGAGTCTTACCCTGTTGTTTGACAAGCACTCCCTGGATTTTCTATAGACGCCTTTGACCTTATGCCCAGGTAACAGAGGCGGAACCTGTGGCTTCTTCATCTCCCTCATGCTTAGTTTCTTGGGGCCAGGGGGCTTCATAGTACATCAGAAATCTCTCGCTCGTGTCTCTTTTGGATGTGGCCCTCCTCGAGTTCAGGGAACATACTTTAAAATGTTTATTATTTACGACCACACAACACCTAGCCATTATGCCAGAAAACGAAGCCCAGTGTCATCCAGTCGATACATCCAATGCAGGGGCTGAGACTGTGGATCTTTATGGGAGCAGATAGCTCTGATCTTCTCCCTCAGAGCGGCCCGTGTGTTTGCAATCCAGCGCCAGGTTCCTGTGCCAGGAATATTCAAAACCAAACCAAACTCACCGCCATTGAGTTGATTCCAAGGCACGGCGACCCTAGGACAGGGTTAAACTGTGCTTCTGAGACTGTACATCTTTCAGGAAGCAGAAAGCGTCATCTTTCTCCGCCGAAGTAGCTGGTGGCTTTGAACTGATGATCTTTTAGGGATCAGCCCGACTCGTAACCCCCAGGGCTCCTGCCATGAATGCAGTGGCCTTAAAGACATGTCTGTGGGGCGGCTTTCACAGAGGAGGTGGGATGGTGGTAGGTCCTCTGGGTCCGCCACTTTCTGAGAGAGTTAAAAGTTCCGTCAAGTCCCAGGTCCTTTGTAAAGGAGAAAACATTCTCAGTTGCCTCCCATCTTCCAGAGTTGTTACTATGCTCCCAATGACAAGCCAGGTGAACACTTGTGTTATTGTTAGCACGTGGGTCAGACTCAGTCCTGTCAGGATACAGAAGTCCCTGGTCCCCTCCCTGCCACCCAGCCCAGCCTTCATGATGGGAGCAGGGACAGGTCTACGTGACTCCTGCACATACATCACTGGAATTGAACTTGGTGCATGACCTTCGGAAGCTTTTCCTTTCCCCAGCTCCAATGAGCACGAGGTTTTTTGCTCATTTTTTGCAAACAAGTTGTATTTCTTGCTGTATCCCCCCCATTATTGCTTTGGAAGGCAGAAGCAGTCTCCCCTGGATTCCGTTTATGCAGTGTGGCATCATGGGAGAGAGCCCCAGCTTCTGTTTACCAGAGAGGAAATGGGGACTGGTAGAGCCCAGGCAGCTTGCCCCTGATTGCCCAGCTGTCCAGTGGTGCCACAGCCTTTGCTACAGATGAATCCCTGACACATCACTACTGAGCTCTACCCGGCGGAGATCAGACTGAGGCAGGAAGACAGTTCGCTTGAGTTCAGTCTAACCATTCATAGTACTCACTCCTCCCCAGTAGCAGGGCCCTTGTGGTGCAAACGGGAGAGGAACAGAGGGTGCTAGTCCCGGGGAGGGCAGGGGAGGGGGCTGTTGAGCCACATGGACTGGTGGGAACTTGACCCAGTGGGAAGGGAACATGGGTGGGGGCTCTGAAGATGTTCTCTCCGCCCATGAATCTACTCCTTCACCCACTTAACCAAGCAGGATCCTGAAGCTTGAGGAGGGAGGAGGCAAGTGGGGTGCGTTCCCCAACCACGTCCAGCATCGCTCTCCCGTCAATTATGCACCTACAGTTACATACCAACCAACGGGTACCATCAGGCCTGGTGGCAGAGTGGGCAGTGAGGGAGAAAGATGCGGCTTTCGGGCAGTTCTCCTCCGTCCAGTCGGCCCCCGTGAGGTGGAATGGGCGGATGGCCATGAGTTTGGAGGGTGTTAAGTGCTCAGCTCATCTGGATTGGACGGATTGGCACTGTATAGTGTACAATGGCCCATTAAAATATCTCTTGGTCCAATGTTGCCCTCTGCTGGAAAAAATTTGAGACATCAAAATTGTGGAATCTACATTTACAACTCACTGCCATTGAGTGGGTTCTTACTCCTGAAAACCCTGTAGGACAGGATAGATCTGCCCTGGTGGGTTTCTGAGGCTGTAACTCTTTATGGAAGGTGAAAGCCTCATCCTTCTCCCCCAACATGGCTGGTGGTTTTGAAATGTTGACCTTGTGGTTAGCTGCCAGAGTGGTTCAGTGGCCAAAGGGATGATTTGGGGATTGAACATCAGGAATACATTTGGGGTCCTTTCCTAAGAATCACATGCACAGTCCTTGCCACTCATCTATCAGAAATATACACCGAACACGTCCTATTTTTTAAAAAGACAAGAACAATTATAAAAATGCAAAACAGCAAAAGAAACAGAGAAGAGACAAGGAAACACACTCCCCTTCCGTCCACGTTTAAACCAGTTCTACCTCCACAGGCTCCAGCAGTTACTGTGATGCCGCCGGCACCGCTGAGTCCAGTTTGGTAAGTGGAACATTCTAGAAGGCTTGAACTTCTAACTACTGTGTTGATACTTGGGAAAGGCTATCATATTTGGGCCCTTCTTTAAATTCACAGTAAATTAAAATAAGATGTGATGCCCAATCTCTTTGAGAAGGTAGGTGTTTAATTTGAAAGCCCACATATAACCTTTGTCTGGTTTTTAAAAATAGAGGTTTGTTGAAACATTCCACTACTTTGAAAATTCCATCTATCCTCAAGCCCCTTGAAGCCCCCTGTAAGGATCATTTAAACCAGGGGTCCTCAAACTACGGCCCGCAGGCCACATGCTGCCGGGCAAGGACGTTTATCCGGCCTGCTGGGTGTTTTTGCCCCATTTTGTTTTTTACTTCAAAATAAGATATGTGCAGTGTGCATAGGAATTTGTTCATAGGTTTTTTTTTTTTAACTATAGTCTGGCTCTCCAACAGGTCTGAGGGACAGTGAACTGGCCCCCTGTTTAAAAAGTTTGAGGACCCTTGATTTAAACCTTTATTCTGGAGATGTCATGTTTAGTCGAACTTTCCACCACCTGTCTGCCGGTGTGTCAGGCCAGGTGGCTTGTGTTTTGCGATGGTGATAGAAGTTCTACTGTGGGTATTTCAAATACCAGCCTGTCACCCGGGGTGGATAGCTTTCAACTGAGTTTCCAGAGAGTCAGCCTAAATCTGCCCATGAAGACCCAACAGATCCCAATAGAATGTGGCCCAATATAGTGCTGGCCTGGTGACAAGTCACCCTGTTACACATAAGATCGCCATGAGTCGGAGAAGTCCTGATGGCCACTAAGAAGACCTCTAAGCCCATAGCCATCAAGTGGATTCTGACTCGGAGTGAACCTATGGAAAACAGCAGCGTCCTGCTCTCCCTGCCGCTTAGTCTGCAGGCATGGCTCCCAGGAAGCCTGCCCATAAGCTCATCCTAGCCACAGAGTTAACACAATGAAGAAAATCAAAGTCCAGCTATGCATGAATTGAAGCTGTGTCCCAAACAAGTACGAGTATTTACTGTTACTCCAAGTACCATACTCTGGTCCTTGTACGTTGAATAATTTTCAAAGAGCTATAAAACTTAACGTTTACCTGGCCTCAGAGTCTAGAGAGGTTGAACAAACACCCCAGGCCCTGGGTAGGTTAGTGGGGAGAGAAGGTCTGTAATCTGCTGGGAAGATTCCCCCTATTAAAGCAAAACAGTGAATCTTGCACCACCACCCTACAAGTTGCCATTGAATTGATTCTGACACGTGTGTGTGTGTGTGTGTGTGTGTGTGTGTGTGTGTGTGTGTGTGAACTGTGTGTGCCAGAACCGTGCTCCATAGAATTGGGGGGGCGGGGGGGGGGGCATTCCAGTTGAACATGTGATTGTGCTTTAGGTGAAAGTTCCCACAGCAAATTCATTTTCCATCCAATCATTTATACACAAATGGTTCTGTGACAGTGATGACAGTCAATACCCTCCCTTGTCTACCCTAGGTGCCCTCTCCCCGTTGTTGGCACCCATGCCCCTTCCGGGCTTTTTATCTGGGCTTGGGGGTAAATGTTGCCCTTTGGTCACATGTAATTGATTGTTCTAAGGAGCATATGACTGACACTCACAAGTGTCTATTTTTCAGGTCAGTTTGTGTGTTGGTGGACAGGTGGCCTCCAGGAATGTGTTCAGTTCCACATTAGCAAGGTGACTGAAGGTTGTAGTTTGGGGGCTCCTCCAGGATCTATCAGCCCAGCAAGTCTAGTTTTCTTTACTTAATGAACTTGAGTTTTGTTCTACATTTTTCTCCCATCCTAACCGAGACCTTCTGTTACATCGAAGTGGTCAGCAGTGGTAGCCAGAGACTACTTAGCTCTTCTGGTTTCAAGCGAGAGAAAACCAGGGTTCATGGGGCCACTAGTGCTGTGGACTCATCGGTTTCTGACTCTGGTTTTCCTCACCCTCTGCAGCAGCAGAGCAGAGAGCAATAGCAGTATTTTAGCTTCCCCTCCCCAGAGTTTGAGACTGCAGATTGCCACTCGGCAAACTCGGTGCCAAGCACTGTCTTCAGGTACCGTGTTTGGTTCCTGGGTCTAGATGACCCTGAAGGCTCCATTGGTTTTCAATGACTCATTTTTCAGGCATAAATCACCACACCTTATTCCCAAGGAGCCTCCGGGTGGATTTGAACCTCCCAGTTAGCAGCTGAGTACATTAACTGTCTCTACCACCGGTGGACACCCCCCCCCCAGATAAACCTAATTATTGTTTGATCCTCAAGATATGAAGTATCCAGATATTGTCCCCAATTGATTAACACGATCAACAGAATCTGGCAATATTGAAAATCAGGGTGTTTTTCAGGTTTTCGGTTCCCACGTGTTCTCATTTTGTGGATCATGTGTGTAACAAAGAGATGGAAAAACGAAAAAGGCATAAACATGCTGTTGAAATCTATCCAAGACGTTTAACCCCTCTGGTACACTTAATTTATTTTCATGTGCAAAATTTATTTCTGTGACAAGTCTTCGCTCAGAAACCCTGCTTAAAAACACGCCTTATTTCCAAAATGTCCAATGTGAGTTTGACTTTCATTCAAAGGGGTTTTGCCAATGCAAGCTTCACGTTGAAGGTTCGACTTGCCACCTCTGCAAACCTTTGTACTGGAATCTGGCCACAGCAAACCCCGAAGGATGTTCAGGTAAGGGTTCCTGTCCACCATCATTGACCATATTGTACCTTCTTCAGTGTCTACTTGCCCCCCTAAAGAGCTATGTATTGAGTCAATTCCATGTTTCTGAAATTCCATGTGACTTCATCTAAACATATATATTCCCACCTTTGGCAGAACTTCTGTCATTTCCAAAATCTCAATACGGGATTTATATCCTGTGTCCACATGTATTTTGTCATTTGCTAAGGAAGTTGCCTCTTTGTTATTAGACCCCATCCTCCTTTAATTTTCGTGTGGGCTTCTGCTGAAACAGAACTTAAGCTGCTGAGCTGAGTGAATCAGCTTAGGCAGAGAGTCTGTTGCCAAGTCCAGCATATCAGTGATGACCTTGGTGCTAGAGACCACGTAAAATTTCATGATGTTGCAGCTTTGATCTCGGAGTGACCATACGTGAGCAATTGCTCTTAGTGGGCGAATGGTATTGATCTGTCTGTCCTGCTGACTACCGAAAGCATTCCAAGAATAGGCCTCCGTGGTACAAACTGCAGCTCTGCTGAGGTGTGCTAGCCAGTGTGTAGGATTTCAGGTGAGCAATGTGCCCAGGGATGGGGACTGTCCTTGTGTAATGCTGGGTTATCTCCACAGAATGCCAGTGCAACGTGGCGGGGACCGTAAGTGAAACTGGAGAGTGCGGGCAGGTAAGTGGGCTGAGTTTTCCTATGGTAACAGGAGCATGTGGTAGCGGTTGATTGTGGACTTGCAGCGGGAGTTTATCAGTACCTCTCTAATTGGAAGATGAAGTGTCCTGGTGGGTTACGCACTGGCTGTTTGCCTCAAGGTCTTCTGTTCAAAACCACCAGTTGCTCTGCAGGAGAGAGAGGAGGCTTTCTACTCCTGTAAAGATTTACAGTCCTGGAAACCTGTCCGATGGAGTCACTGTGAATCGGAATTAGCTGACTTTATGTAATGGGGTGGGTTTGGGGGCAGCGATGGCACAATGGTAGCATCCTCACCTTCCATGGGGAGACTGGGTCCACATCTCAGCTAAAGCCGCTCATGCGCCGACACCCCATGTCCGTGGAGGCTTGCCATGCTGCTAAGATGTTCTACCAGTTTCCATGGAGATTTCCGAGTAAGGTAGCCATGGGAAAACGCTCAGGAAAACCCTACGGATCACCGTGGTCTGATTATGTTAGTCTGGGTAGACTAGAGAAACAAATTCATGGAGACACTCATAGGCATATAAGGAAGAGGTTTATATACAAGAGCAACTGTCCATTAAGAAAACATCCCAACCCAGTCCAGTCCAAGGCCATAAGTCTGATATTAGCCCATATGTCAGATACCAATCTATAAAGTCCTCTTTAGACTCATAAAACACATGCAGTGAAGCCAAATGCAGGATGATCACAGGCCAGTGGATAGAAAGTCTTTGGGTCCAGTGTCATTGTAAGCATCTCAGTGCTGGCAGGGGTCTCTACATGGCTTCTTCAGTTTCAGAAGTCTGGTTGCATCAAGGTAGGTCCATGTGGCTTCTCCAACTTAGGGCACTAGCACACTTCCATGTGTCTTGTCAGCTGAAATGTCTCCCAGGGAGTGGCAGAGAGAGAGCAGTGTCTCCCGCCTCCAATGAGGAAGTACCAGATTTCTCAGAATTCTCAGGCGAAGGCCATGCCCATACAGAGGCCTCCTTGGCTATGATCTGATTGACAAGCTAGACTCCACCCCTACACTCTTAATCCTCAAATTGACCAATGATTATACATGTACCCCACTGATGCATAGCCAGTCCTGAGGGTGGTGTGGGGTCTAGCAGGGTTCCTTCGTTCCATTATGCACGGTGGTCTCCATGAGTTGGGGCCAAGTCCACTGCAGCTAACACCAGTGCAGGATGCGTAGTGCTCCTGGCTGCCACTGCTTCCCATTAGACACCGCCAGTTTTAAGGCTTGACGATGAGAGAGTTCTGTGCTGTATCAACTTTGATCACTTGGCTCGTCCTGCAGATAAATGGTGACTGCCACTGCAAACCCCATGTCCGCGGTCGTTCCTGTGCCACCTGCGAAGATGGATATTTTGCTTTGCAAAATGACAGTTACTTTGGATGTCAAGGTAAATACCTGTAGGTGGCTCTGTTAAACACAAACGTGGCTGGACAAAGACGGCCAGATAGCTTATTTCTTTCTTTGTTCATTATCTTCATGCAGGACCATCTGGGCGGCGTGGTGGAAGTGGGGAGGATGGCACTGAAAAATCCGACTCAGGGAATCTGGCTAACACTTTAGTTGAAATTAGCAATAAGTTGCACGTGGACTGCTTCTACCTCACCGCCTACGGTGGCTTTTCTGTTAAGGAATGAGCGTCGAGAAAGGGGAGGACAGCTGTTAATTTCATAATTTTTCTTAGGAATAATGTTGCGTGAAATAATAAGAGTGCAGGACAGGGGCCCCACCAGTCTGTCTTTTTAGCCTTTGCTCCTTTGCACACAGTCTTGCTAACAGGACTCTATTTCTGTCACCTCAGGATTGGACACGAGGGTTTCCGCGTGCTTCAGTAGCATATGGCCAGCTTACAAGCTGACTGGTGGAGGGACACTGTTTCCATGTGGGGCGTTCTTAAGTATTGCACGTCCCTGTCTGATGTCAGCTGTGGCAGAGGAAAGGCGACGTATGCAGCGAAGGGATTGTTGGTGGTCTCTTCTTCTAGAGGGAAGGAAAGAATTTAGCACTGGGGGCCGGGGAGACGCTGTATTAGTCTTTTCAGGCGATAGCAAACATTTTTAAGTCATTTTATTGGGGGCTTGTACAACTCTTATCACAATCCATCCATCCATCCATTGTGTCAAGCACATTTGTACATTTGTTGCCATCATCATTCTCAAAACATTTTCTTTCTACTTGAGCCCTTGGTATCAGCTCCTCATTTTTCCCCTCCCTCCCCACTCCCCTCCCTCATGAACCCTTGATAATTTATAAATTATTATTATTTCATTATGTCTCACACTGTCCTATGTCTCCCTTTACCCACTCTTCTGTTGTCCATCTCCCAGGGAGGGGGTTATATGTAGATCCTTGTAATTGGTTCCCCCACCTTCCCACCACCCTCCTGGTATCACCACTGTGACTACTGGTCCTGAAGGGATCATCTGTCCTGGATTCCCTGTGTTTTCAGTTCCTATCTGTACCAGTGTACCTCCTCTGGTATAGCCAGATTTGTAAGGTAGAATTGGGATCATGATAGTGGGGGGAGGAAGCATTTAGGAACTAGAGGAAAGTTGTATGTTTCATCATTGCTATACTGCACCCTGACTGGCTCATTTCGTCCCTGAGATCCTTCTGTAAGGGGATGTCCAGTTGCCTACAGATGGGCTTTGGGTCCCCACTCCTCACTCCTCCTCATTCACAATGATAAGTTTTTTATTCTTTGATGCCTGATACCTGGTCCCTTCGACACCTTGTGATCAGGCTCTAGAAAATTACCACAGAGAGAATGGCTTCAAACAGGAAGGCCTGCCTTACACTGTTTGGACAACCAATTACATGCACAAAGCTGCGATGTAAAAATTAGGTCAAATTCACTGGTTGTAGGTTAGGCCTTGGACATTTCTATTCTCCGGGGTATAACTCAACCCATAAAGATGGTGTGACGGCTAACCGCTGCTGTTTTCTGACTTTTAGGGTGTCAGTGTGACATTGGGGGTGCTCTGACACCCTTGTGCAACAGAACCTCTGGGGAATGCAGATGCCGGCAGCACGTTGTGGGGAAGGCCTGCCAGCGGTGAGTCTTTAGGGATTCCTGAGCTTTGGGTTAATGTTGTGGAAGACTACTTTAGATATTCCTTCCGGTCTCTGCGGACAGTGCTAAGGACAGAGGGGGAGGGGACGCTGCGCCATAATTTGAAATCTGGACACTTATCTCTAAGCCTGGTTGAAACATGAAGTATTGTTGCCCACAAAAGCCAGTTCCATGTCATAGGTCACGGAAGGTTGCCCCTGAACTGTGGTACAGGTACAATAGCCCAGATAAGTGAGAAGAGACCAGGAAGCACTGGGGTGGGTTCACAGGGCAGAATTTCTGTGTACAAGTCAAAGCCCAAGAGAGCAAAGCCGATGGACTGGCCTGCAGAGAAGGGCAGTAAGGAGAGGTGTGTTCACCATGCCAAAGAGGCTCAGTTCCTACTTCTCCCTCAGGGCCGTGAGTGAGGGGTCTGAGAAAGGACAGGTGTGCGACCTGGGGAAGGGATTAAAAACTGTGTGATGGGGAAAGCAGTCCCTTGTTTCATACACAGCAAGTTTCAGTGAACTGTAGGAGTCAGAGAACAAAGTGGACACGAGACCTCAAAGGGATGGCGAGGAAGCAGCAAGTATGGCAACAGCGCTACACGCAGTAGAAGGTATGGGAAGAGGAACACATCTATAGACGGGTTTTCTTTAAGACTAGCCAAGTTCATGGGAGACCAGAGGAACTTCTTAAATAGGTCCATAAGCCATTTGTGCCGATGGCTTATCTCTCCAAACTTAGGCTGGTAAAGCGACAGTTAAATAAATAAAAGTATGCTCCCCCCACCCCCACCTTTATCAGCATGGCTTCAAATCAAGAAAGGTGTGCATCAAGGGTTGTATCCTCTTACCATACTTATCCACGCTGTATGGTGAGTAAATCATCAGAGAAACTGGCTTGTAGGGAGAGGATTGCAGCACCAGCATTGAAGGAAGGCTTATTAACAACCTGTGATACGTAGATGATACAACCTTGCTTGCTGAAAGAGAGGAGGACTTGAGGTACTGGCTGATGAAGATCAAGGAGCGCAGCCTGTGGACTGCACCGCGATGGAAGTAGACCAGACCATGATAAGTGGAGGAGAGGCGGAAGCTGTCAAGGATTTCATCTTGCTTGAATCCATAGTCGCGCCCGTGGAAGCACAGCAGTCGGAGATCAGCTGGTGCCTCGCATTGGGTCAATCTCCTGCAGAAGACTTCTTTAAGGTCTTGGCAAGCAAAGATGTTACTTTGAGGATTAGGGTGCCCCTGACCCAAATCGTGGGATTTTCAATTGGCTCGTATGCATGTGAAAGTTGGACCTTGACCAAGGACGACCGAAGAAGAATCGGTGCATTTGAGTGACAGTGCTGGCAAAGCAGAGTGAAAAGTACCGCGGACTGCCGAAAGAGCCACAAAACTGCCGTGGAAGGAGTACAGCCACGATCCTCTTTAGAGGCAAGGATGGTGTTCATTTCCTGCACTTCGCACGTTGCCAGGAGGGACCGCTCCCTGGAAAAGGACATCCTGTTTGGTGCAGTAGAGGGGCAGCGGCAAAGAGGAAGGCCCTCGAAGCGATGGGTGGACCCCGGGGCTGCAACCACGGGCTCAATCACCGGGAGAACTGTGCGGATGACGCAGGCTGCGCCCGGCGGGTCTTGTTCGGTTATAGACCCAGGGTCGCTCTGGAGCACAACTGCCTTGACGGACTGCTCCTACAACAAGCACAACCACAATCACAGCAACAACTCTCGGCATGTTTGTCTCCTTTCAGCGAAGCAAGGGATTGGTTAGTTTGGGGGTTGAAGTAATGCAACCCAATGGAGATGAAATTCCTCACCCTGGGGTAAGCATGTTGACTTTCTACATTACAAATACACATATGCGTATGCCTGTGTGTGTGTATGTGTGTGCACACGTATACACACTGGACAGTGACGGGGCTTCAAAAAGTTCATGGAAAATTCCATTGCCTTTCAATTATGTGAACTTTTTGAAGCCCCTTCATATACGTATGTACATATATACTTTCAACTTTAGGACTTATCTTTTGATTTAGAGGCAAATGATAACATAAAGAAGGGTTAATAACCCAACCGTATATGTGCTCCTGCACCTTTTCTCCAGGTTTGTAAATGTTGCATTTTGGGGGTACTTAGGCATCCCAATACTTGTCTGTGATATTATCTTAACATTTGTAGCTTTACTTAAGTGTTTAGAAGTATTCAAGTTCATTTTATTTTCGAAATGATTTGTCTCATAGGAAGCATAATTTATATTCACTGTAGAAATTTTAGAAAGCACAAGAGTAAAAAGATAAACATCTTCCGTTTATTACAGTTCTACTCTGACATACAGTTTTTTCTATAATTACCGTGTCATTATGTTGTTTCAATGATTTTATTATTATAAAATCTTTTATGTTAGTTATGTGATGCTATGCACAATTTTATAGATTCCTGGAAGTAGAATTACTGGGTTAACAGGTACAAATATTTTTAAAACTCTTAATAATTTGCCTCCAAAAGAAGGGTAACCATCCCCAGTTGCAAGGAAACATGCTCTTTTATTTCCTTTAACTAATCGATCTTTATGGCTTTAGCTATGACTACAATATCAAAATGTGTTATTCTGAATATAAAAAATAATTTAAATATAAAATGCCACACAACCCCTGGACTGTGTTTGATCCTTTTATATCAGGATCATTATTAGGGAAAAAATTTATTCAGTGGTATCTAGTTTTTAAAAAACAAACAAGAACACAAGGCATCAAAAGTAATTGAAATGTTCTACATATACATATAATTATGTATCTAACACGTCAATTTTCCACATTAAGTATTTTCTGTTCACTATGGTGTCTGGTGACTGGCATATAAGTGTTCAAGAAACACTTGTGCAACGAGTGAATGAATGCATGTATCTAAATGGATTAATAATGACCTTACATTAAATGACCTATTTGACTTTTCTAAGTTGTTGGCAACTGTTTAGACCATATTGCAGAGTTTTGTCACTATGGGCTATGCTCAAGGAGTTTCCCATTGTAATCCTTGGGATGAGTAGGTGAGGGGTGTGTTTTCTGTGAATGTTTACATTGAGTGAAAACAGTAAGTTAGTAAAAGAGGAGGGGACCTCTCTCATTCATCTTTATTTAATTCACTCTGCCAATTTGGGGGGGGGGTCCTTTTATCAGTAGCAGTTGGAATTAAGGCGTGCATGGGTGGTGCCCACTGGGAGTTAACAGGCTTGGCTTGGCAGCTAACTGAAAGGTTAGAGGTTAAAGTCTACCCAGAAGGACCTCAGAGGATACCCCTGATGCTCATTCTGAAAAATTAGCCATGAACACCCTATGGAGCACAGTTCTATTCTGAAACACATTTTTTTTTTAACGATTTGGATTAAAGGATATTCAGCTGCCTAATGAACATCAACATGTACTTTTTGTTTATTAAAGACCTGAAAACAACTACTATTTTCCGGATTTGCATCATATGAAGTATGAGCTAGAAGATGGTACCACCCCGAAAGGGGGAGTCGTTCGCTTTGGATCTGATGCCCTGCAGTTTCCTGAGTTTAGCTGGAGGGGATATGTCCAGATGAGCTCTGCACAGGTAGGTGACCCCGTGAGACAATGAAGAGCAGTCTGTCTCCTTTCCTGTTACACTCACAGTGAACCTCCCCAGAAGTGAACCATCCCCAAATGGAGACCCGAATTCTTGCTCCTTGGGGTGTTGCGTAAGGTTCAGAGTCAGCTTAGATTTTAATTGATACAGTTAGATACGGCATGCACAGTTCACCGTTAGGTTAATTTGACCACCAATCAAGTCAGAAAATGAAGTAATTCAAGAAAAATGGTGTTTTCCTCTGGAGACTTTTTTCCAAAATGGGATTGGGCTGTATTATAGCCTAATCTTTAAAGCGATTTTTGGAAAATAAAAATGATTTGGCTTAAATAAGAACAATAAAGTTTGTATATTGATAGTTTTTGACAATTTCAAAAATCATTTTATTGGGGGTTTGTACAACTCTTATCACAATCCATCCATCCATCCATGTGTCAAGCACATTTGTACATTTATTGCCAACATTCTCAAAACATTTGCTTTCTTCTTGCGCCCTTGGTATCAGACAATTTTTTAAAAAAGACTCTGAATTGCTATTTGCATAGAAATTTTGGTAAAGAATGAGTTGGTGCTATATAAGCTTTCTTTTTCCATATATTTTTCCTTCATTCTTCTCTACTTTGCATATCTTGGCTTTGCATTGGAATGATTAAGGGGCTCTGTACATTACTTAATTACGTCCAGAACTTATGTAATATTTATGACTCAAAAATTATGTATTATCTTTGGGTAGTTTTGTTCTCAGAATTTCTCTTTGTGATTGGTTTCTTCAAGCAGCACTTTATCAGTGGTGGCATTCAGAATAAGATAGGAAAAGTGACATTACCATAAAAAATGGTAACCTAAGATTGGTTGTTCGCAGACTTGCTGTTGATCACAGCTAGTCCTTGGAAATACTGGGGACAGGTGCCTGGTTCTCTTGAGACTTCCATTGGTTCTAATGTAGCTTCTTACTGGCCTTAACCTCTCACCAAAGTTCCTTTTCCAGTAGTACTTATGATCTTAAGATATTTTGCTTTTTCTCCATTCTTGCCAAAGACAGCAGTGCTCTGAGGTTCATTTAATATTCAGAAGAATGGAGCACGTTCTAGACGTCATAATAGGATGTGAATGATAGAACCCAATCACGGGAGATACCTTCTCATACATGTTTACCATTTGAAATAGGGGAAGGTTGACACAAAGGAGTGTTGCTTTTTTTTGGTCAAAGTAGCAAATAACTATTTATTGAGCACTGCAGCAAGCAGCAAGACCCAGATATCTAGAATGGCCCCTTTCCTCAAAGAACTTACCACCTCATTGGAGAAACAGAAAATAAAAGGAATGAATTCTAGCGGTGGATTTTCTGGGGAAGTACTTTTAGGTAGAGGGCCCTTAGGGGTGTCCTTTAAATCACCACCTGACTCTATTCCTAATACATTTTTGTATTTTGCTTTCTGACTTTGATTTAACACTTAAAGACATGTTCAGTCAAACTGAGAGGATCAGTTGGAGTTCCTCTACTGGGAACCAGATCAAGTGATGCTACCAAAAGTCAGCCTTTATGCTCACAGATGTCCCATTCAACCAATGTCCCCTGCGTCTTAACCAAGGTGCTGGAGGAGAGACCAAAAGGTCACTGATTTGGGCATCTCCAATGTTCCTGGACATTCCTTAGGTCACAGCAGGATCTGGACATAGGCTGTGTGTAGCCCATAATTCAATAGGCTACTCTTTCCAAAGCATTTGACCATGTGGATCACAATGAACTCTGGATAACCTTGAGAAGAGTAGGAATTCCAGAACCCTTCATTGTGCTCCTGGGGAACCTGGACATGCATCAGGAGGCAGCTGTGCCCAGAGACTGATGGCTGCAGGGTTTAAAAATCAGGAAAGGTGTACATCGGGCTGAATCTTTTCACCATACTTATTCAAGCTGTATGGTGAGCAAATCATCAGCGAAGCTGGATTATATGAAGAATGTGGCATCAGGGTTGGAGGAAGGCTTATGAACAACCTATGGTGTGCATATGATACAACTTCGCTTGCTGAAAGGGAGGGGGACTTGAGGCACTTGCTGATGAAAATCAAGAATTTTGGCCTTTGGTATGGGTTACAGCTCAATGTAAAGAAGACCAAAATCCTCACCACTGGACCAATAGGTCTCATCATCATAACTGGGGAAAAGATTGAAGCTATCAATGATTTTCTCTTGCTTGGACACAATCAACGCTCATGAAAGCAGCAGTCAAGAAATCTAAAGATGCATTGCATTAGGTCAATCTGCTGCATAGGACCTCTCAGAGCATGAAAAATCAAGGATGCTGCATCGAGGACTAAAATGTGCCTGACCCAACCCATGGTATTCTCAGTTGCCTCATATGCATATGAAAGTTGGATATTGAATAAGGAAGACAGAAAAAGAATCGATGCGTTTACATTGTGGAGTTGATGAAGAATATTGAAAGCACCATGGATTGATCAAAGGACCAACAAGTCTGTCTGAGAAGAAGTGCGACCAGGGTGCTCCTTAGAGGGCAGGATGGGGAGACTGCGTCTCATGTACTGTGGACATGTTGCCAGAACGGACCAGTCCCTAGAGAAGAGCATCATGCTGGGGAAGGTCAAGGGCAGTGAAAGCGAGGAAGGTCCTCGGAGAGAAGGACTGGCAAGGCTGCCCTGGTGGGCTCAAGCAGAGGCACCCTGGTGAGGAGGGTGCACGTCCGTGCAGTGCTGTGTTCTCTTGCACATGGGGTCACTATGGTTGATGGCACCTGGCAAGAACAACTCTTTCCTGCAGAGGTCCTCACTGGTGCAAATGCTCGATGCAGTCAGCTGCTAACCAAGCTCGTTGGTTTGGGTCCACCCAGAGACACCTTGGTAGAAAGGCCTGGGGATCCACTCCTGAAAAACCCAGGCCTTGACAACTCCAGGGGGCGTAGTTCTCCCGTGACACACAAACTCCTGAACCTTGGAGTTGGAGCTGATGCGACAAGGACTGATTTGGTTTGGGGTGGGGTGGGTGGTCCTTCCCGTGAGATCACTGGCTCTGCAGTGCTCACAGTGTATGATGTGAAGGACAGGGCCCCCCATCCTCTGGCTTGAGAAGCCCACATTCTCCATGGCTAGGGGGTGGAGAAGAAAGTTCCTAAGCCTCAATAGGCATGTTTTAGTTACGGTAGATTTTACCTCTGAGGTGTTTGGAGTTTGTCACCTTTCCTTAGCTGCCTGGGGTGTTGGCGACCGTCAGAATGGTACGTATGTGCAATGGATCCTGGAGGGACCTTGTCCTTGTCCCTGTCCCCGGGTGGTGGCGTAAATCATGCACGTTTCTTTCCTTCTCTTCTGTCTTTCTGTGCCTCCCAGCCAGTGGTGGTTGTCCCCATCACTGTGGCTTTCCTTCGACTAGTCTGTCTGCTGCTCCACTCTGCCTGCCTGGTCACAGACCGATCAAGCGCGCATGCCGCTGGCTGCGGGAGTGCATTGTCACTGTATCTGTGATTGTAAGTGATTTTAATTCATTGTGAGCCTGCCTGCTTCCATCTTGCTAGCGTTGGTGACTTGTGTGCTTGATGTGTGGGGGTGAGTATGTAGCTGTGTGCACGTGCGACTGAAAGACCATTCGAGACATTGGAATGGCATGCGGTCATTGTCTGGCTAGCATGTCTTTTAACCTGGAGTCTCTTCTCTCCTTTGTGGCTTGCTGGTATTTTTCAGAATGAAGTAAAGATCATGTTGAATGTGGGGAAGTCAAAGCTCTCCTTGTTTCGTGTGGTTCTGAGATATATTAACCCTGGACCTGACGCAGTATTTGGCCACATCACTCTTTACCCATCCTCGGATAAGGCAGGTAGGTGTGTTTTAAATCATCTTTGCAATTGGCAAATGACCAGCACTTTTCCCCCAGTTCCCACACATTTGACGATCTTCAGAAGATTGTCAGTCTGTGTCTCCTGAGGGTGATTCTGAATGTCCTTCATTGTGGTTGGTTTTTGTCCTCGAGAGGCTCAGCATATTTCTGTTTCATCATGAACCTTATCACTAACTGGCATGAGAAACCATCAATAGAACAAGCGGAGTCTTGATTTCACCACAGGGAAGAGCTAACTCACAGCTTCTTCATGCTGAAGGCGGCATCCTCTTCCTCGTGCTCTTTGAGAGGCGTCGGCCTACTGTGCTCGCTCCTCCCATTGTTTCAAGGTGGAATGGGTCCAGGTGGGGATGCTGCATGGAATCTCAGGGAGGCACATGGTTAATGTGCTCAGCTGCTAACCAACAGGTTGGTGATTAAGATTTACCAGAGGTGCCTCTGAGTAAACACCTGGCAACCTACTCACTACGAGTCAGCATCAACTCAATAGCAACTAGTACTGGCGGGAATTCTTCAGATGAGTGCTGGAAAGCATGAGGCCCCCGAGAGAGCTCCAGGTAGGACTTGTAATCTTCATTTAGGAATGGGGGAATCCAGGATGGATTTCTGAGGGCAAGGGGACAGCAGAAAAGAACAAGTTGGCCACAGTCAGAGATGAGACTGAAGTCTGCTCTGTAAGGAATTTGAGCATCCATCAACCCTGGAAGCAGATTCTGGAAAGCACTGGGAATCCAAGGACATGCAATGACATCAATGATTTAGAGGCAAAAATAAAAACATCTTTTTTTTTTTTTAGCATGTGTGTTAGTCTGGGTTGATTAGAGGAACAAATCCAGAGATACTCTTATGTGTGTAAGAGAGAACTTTATTTCAAAGAGCAATTGTATGTTAAGAAAACAGCCCAGTCCAGATCGAGTCCTTAAGTCTGATATTAGCCCATATGTCAATACTAGTGCATAAATTCTTCTTTAGACTCACATAGCCATGCAATGATGCTGAATGCAGGAAGATCACAAGCCAGTGGGTGGAAAGTCTTGCGGATCCAGTGGTGGTGGAAGCATCTCAGCACTGGTCTGGGTCTCCACGTGGCTTCTCCAGGGCTCTGACTGCATCAGTGTAGCTCCATGTGACTTGTCAGCAGGAAGACGAAACAGAGAGGGTCTCCTCCTCCAGGGAGGAATACAGTAGTTCCTTGAATCCTCAGGAGAAGGCCATGCCCACATGGAGGCCTCAATAGCTATGGCCTGATTGACAGGCTAGACTCCACCCCTTTGCAAGTTGACAGGAGATGATTTACTGCCACAACTTCCATGGCAGGCGTTCCCCAGAGGGGTCAGCCAAATCTAGAAGGCTGAACCCTGATGAATGAATAACCTATAGGAAGAACAGGCAGATTTTCTTTTTCATTTAGACTACATTAGCACCATTTCCTACAGGCATCGCATAAGAACGTCTAGAGCAGTGGTTCTCAACCTGTGGGTCGCAGTTTCACAGGGATTACCTAAGGGGTCGTCTTAGGAAAATACATATTTCCGATGATATTAGGAACAGAGACACCACTCCCCTATCCGTCTCTAGGCGGGTCTGCCCACATGCAGATACACCCACATACAAAGACTGTTTCCCATGCTACACCATGCTTCAAGACAAAATTTCATTGATTTGTAATTAGAAATAAATATTTCACAATATGCACTTACATATTGTGTTTGTGAGTCATCACTGTGCTTTAAGCATGTTCAATTTGTAACAATGGAATACATCCTGCAGATCAGATGTTTTCGTGACAATTCATAACAGCAGCTAAATGACAGTTAGGAAGTAGCGATGAGAATACTTTTGTGGTTGGGAATCCCCACAACATGAGGAAGGTTGAGAACCACTGCTCTAGAGAAAGGTGAGGAGGAAACAGAGCTGAAAGGTCGGGGAAACTGGTGTTTGTAGACCAACCACTCTGTGTCTTCAGACTCCAAACGCTGACATCTCCCACTGCTGCTGAGGTAGCTCTCCATCAGCTATCTCCCAGCAGTTGGATTATATTTAGGTTTGTTTCCAACTCCTCCGAGTCCCCTTTTTTAAGCCCCAGGATGGCGTCGGGAGCCCCTGGTATCTAGTCCCTTTGTCAGCTTTGCCTCCTCCGGCGTGTGCACTGTGCCGGATTTCCCTGCCCCTGATGAGCCCAGCTCCCACCACCAGGGAATCAAGGGCACACTGACTGTGTCCACTTCTACGCCCCAGACCTTGACTCCACACCTGGCGTTTAATGAGAGCTCTGTGTTGGATGACAGAGTGGAAGCAAGGCTTCGTAGAAACATGTCTTCTTCAGAAAAAGCTTCCTTTGAATTCAGATACAGTCATTTTGTTCAGTTCCGAGCTTTCCACAGAAAAGGAAGTGTCCCTGCATGTTCATGGAAGTCAGTCTGAGGGACAGGAGACTTCAAAACTCCATGCCTGTTGAAGGCTCCGGACCTCCGGCCTCCCCTGTTGAGCCCCATATTTTAGTGGACGAGCAGATTGATGGCGTTCTCCGGATTTGGGACACTGCTTGCATTTCCCTGCCTGCCTTCTGGTGCAGGAGGCACTGTGCAGGGCCACAACATAGACATTTGATGATGTTTCTTAAACAGGGAGGAACTTCATATCATCAGCCCCGGAGGGCTCGGGTTTAGGAGGTGGTAACATACTCTTAAATACTAACCATGTGTGGCTTCTGAGCTTCTCCTGTAGCTGGCCTGGCGACAGGTCTGTTCCGAGAGGAAGAAGGCCGGCTGCTTGCCTCAGGGGAGGTCTTGGGTCTCCTGATCATTTTATGTAGGGGCACGTGCTCTGCATCCTGAGCACAAAGGAGCACAGAGACAACCCAAGGGTTTTTTACTACAAAACGCATTCAAGTTCTTTCTGTTACGAACTCTAAGTTACAGATCAATGCAAAGGAAGAGAATAATTTGATAGCTAATGTAATATATTGAACACTCACTACACTCCACATATTATTTTTAGCAGCTGTGATGGATTAATTGACATACCCTTTCATACATTCTTTTGTAAAAAAATCACCCAGATCCCATAGTAGATAACTACTGCTCACATCTGTAGCAATGTCTATTTTATGCCTGTGCTTGTGAACGCGTGTGCTTTTAAAACATAAGATCGGTAAATGTTGATAGCTCAGTGACACATCTTAACCTTGTTTTCAGAGGTAAACTGAAGAAGAAACAGAATATCCCCAATCGCCATGTTGACAGCTAGCCTTACTCTCTCCTTTTCCTTCTGATAGGTGCTGTTCAAAGCAAAAGCATCATCTTCCTGCCGAGTAAGGAGCCAGCGTTTGTCACTGTCCATGAAAGTGGTTTCTCAGAACCGTTTTCCATTGCGCCAGGGTTATGGACCGCTTGCATCAAAGCAGAGGGAGTCCTCCTGGTGAGCGATGTTTCTCAGTGAGGATGCGGCTGGGTTCTTTCCCCCGAGAGAGGACAACACGGACACTGTGACCCATTAAAAACACTGACCTCCCAGCCCCCGAGTCCTTGCTAACTCACAGCCACCCTCTAGGACAGGGTAGCACTGCCCCTGTGAGTTCCCAAGACTGTAACTATTGACAGAGGTAGCAAGGCCCATCTCTTCTCCAGAGGCAGGGCTGGTGACTGAAATATCTGCCCTTTCAAATCACAGCCCAATGCATAGTCACTGCCCCAGCAGGGCTCCTAAGATTCCTAAAAAAAAATGCTGACATTCTAGGCAGTTCTCTCCTGGACATAGGAACATATGATGACCTTTGCCCTCAAACGAGATAGGAATCAACTTCAAGTATCGGTTATATCCTTCCAGCCAATCCTCCACCCGCCTGGACAAGGATGAACAATAAACACATTAGGACTCAGAATGACCCAAAGGGGGAGAGAACAAAATATACGAACCTACATGAGCTTATGGCCCCACCATTCAAAAGCTCATTTGTGATGGTCCCGTCATGAATCAGAGGGACGTTTCGACGGAAAGCCGGCTTCTCCAGGAATTCTGCAGAATGAAGTCAGAAGAACCTCATTCAGCCGAGAAGACCCCACTACCAGTCTTGCTCTCGGCCCTGCAGAGAGACTGAGGCTAGAAAAGCCAGTGCATCCTTCTCCCTCCTTACAGGCAGCCAGGCGTCTCCCTCAACAGGGTACTTTAGGCAAACAAGGCTTATTCCAGGAAAAGGCTGTGTTTTCAAAGAGTACTACCAGCTCAAGAAACCATGGGACTTTCCAACTCTGGGGACAGACACCCTCTTTCATCTGTGATTTTGTGTCCACTTAAGGTCTTTTCAAAATACAGTGTTTGTCAAAAGTTTGGGTTCATGCCCTCAGAGCAGAAAATACAAAGCTTTTCTACTTGTACAACCTCCTTGACCGGGCAGGTTAACAAATCTCAGACAGCTCCCTTAACCCCGAGCCTGCCCCATCTGCCGCTTCTAGATCATGGTGTCAGCTCCTACCCTGGTGGGTTCTTTCGATCAGGATTCGTCGATGGAACCTCTCCTCAAAATGTTCAGGAATGGTAGCCAGGTGCTCTCTAGCTCAGTGTTCCCCACAGTGGGTGATACTGCTCCCTGGGGGTTGCTGGAATGAGCCAGGGCCTGTGCAAAAGCTGGTTCTGGGCTGAAGTACCTAAGTTTTTAATTGCTAGAGGGTGCTGAGAGGTTTTTCTGCACAGTAGGCCAAATATATTTTGGAACCTCTGATGTAGGTCTCTTGTTCTCTGGGCAATGGAGGCAGCTGTTCATGGAGGAAATTAGCCATGTGTCCATATCTTCCTCTTGTTCCCAAATCCCTTTCTTCATCAGTCACTAATTGCGGTGCTTCGGATGGCTGCTTGCAAGCCTTTCTAAGACCCCTGCGCATTGAGTCCGGATGTGGAACAGAAGCAGCAGACATGCTGTCAATCCACATCACTGGGATGTCCAATGAAAGCATGGCTCTAGAAGCCACGCCCCGTGCAGTTTTGGTCTGCACATAAGAGTCCTCAGCAAGTGCTTTTTCAATTGATGTATCTTTTGTCATAAATGTATCTGTCATACAACGTTCACCAATCCAACTTCTTACATCAGTTACTTTTAATCTGTGTGATTATACAGTAATACCTACATATGCTTCCATTCCATTTTGGGGTCAAAATATATTTTTGAAATCATTTTATTGGGGGCTCATACAACTCTTTTCACAATCCATCCATCCATTGTGTCAAGCACATTTGTACATTTGTTGCCCTCATCCTTCTAAAAACATTTGCTTTCGACTTGAGCTCTTGGTATCAGCTCCTCATTTCCCCTCCCTCCCTGCTCGCCCCTCCCTCATGAACCTTTGATAATTTGTAAATTATTATTATTTTGTCATATCTTATTACACTGTCCGACGTCTCCCTTCACCCACTTTTCTGTTCTCCATCCCCCAGGGAGGAGGTTATATGTAGATCCTTGTAATCAGTTCCTCCTTTCTACCCGACCGTCCCTCCACCCTAAGGGGTTCAAAATATTTTATTGAAAGTCGACTGCCAAACTTTACTGTGCTCAGATCTATGAGACCAGAGAGTAATGAGGAGATATGTTTCCAACCTCAGAAACTGATTAATAGAACATTAAGCATTTAAATTAAGTCCTACTCAGGCATAGAGGCCACTATGGTGGATTCCTGAGTGCCCTGGGCCATAACATCCTGCTTCCAGACTCCTGTATAGTTCTACTTTTCTTCAGGATAGAAAAGTGGAGGCCTTTCTGGGGAAACAAGGCTTAGTGGTGCGGTTGTGGCTGGCATCCCTGCCCCTGCAGCTGTGCAGTGATGCCGGGAGCCCTGGGAAGCCGTTAGACCATCTGTCTCAGCAGTGAAGCTCTGTTCTTTCCTAAAGAGCCCCTTGCTGGCTCTGCTGTGGGCTGACTGGCACACTCAGTGGGGCATGTTCTTGCCCTCATTGCTTAGGCCGGGCAGTGGGCCAGTTTCATCCTCTGAATCACCAGGACCACAGTACATTGCTGTTTCTAGAAGTGGTGTGTTATTCTGGATTGGAAATCGAAAAGCTAAACAACCCTCCACTGTCATGGCCATCACGCCCATTCCCACTCACAGCGCCCCTATAGCTCAGAGTACAACTGTCCCTGTGGGCTTCCCAGATTCCAAGTCTACAGATGTGGACAGCTTCATCTTTCTGCTGTGTGGAGCAACCGGTGGGTTTGAACAGTGAACGTGTGGCTACCAGCTCCAGCATACGTACCCCCCCCCCCAATCCCCGCCAGGCAGCTCTGAGACGTGCCCTAAAGTTTGGTAGAGGTGGTACAACTGGTTTGCACTCGTCAAAAATGAAAGGTTAGAGGTTGGAATCCAGCCTGAGGAGCTGCAGGAAGGCTAGATGCCCTCCCGCCCTGCTGGAGACAGGACGGCCAGGACACGCCAGTAGGCGTCTCCTCCGTCGTCCACGGGGTCGCCGGGAGCTGGAAGGGACTGGTAGCAGTGAGTTTGGGCTTTCATTTGTTTGTCTTGGATTGCCTTGGTTTACAATTTAATGCAACTAGTCGTTCTGATTTAACTTAGACCAGTCCCTGGAGGAGGACATCATGCTTGGTAAAGTGGAGGGGCGGTGATAAAAGAAGGAGGTGCTCTGTGAGATGGATTGACACCGTGGCTGCAACATCGCCGATCAACGGAGAATCTGTGTGATGAGTTGCTTGGGGTGTTTGGCTGAAGGCGAGGAAGAACAAGCTGTCAGCATTCACAGTTCCGTTGCGAGCCCCTGTCGGTTGGGTTATTTTATTATGACTGCTGGTCAAATGTGTGACCGTCCCTTTGTCCTTTACTTCCTAGGATTACCTGGTACTGCTCCCCAGGGACTACTATGAAGCGTCCGCCCTGCAGCTGCCAGTCACGGAGCCATGTACCTCTTCGGGATCCACCCAAGAGAAGTGAGTACAGGTCGCAGCAGCAGCTCTGTAGAGCTCCACCATCACTGTAACGTGATGCTCTGGAGAATCTCTCTCTGTGGCGGCACTAGTCCCTATTAAGTAAGAATGACAAAGCACTTGGTGCCTTGCAGCTAGTGTGAGAGAGACCCCCCTACCCCCACCTCATGCCCCCACCCCACCCCCAGCCATGGAGCATGCGTGATGCTGATGCAAGCCCAAGTATTCATTAGGCGTCTGGCTGGGTGTCAGGGGAGGGGAAGAGCTTGAAATGGAATCCAGGCCTGTGGTCCGCTGTTTCTCATGCAGACAGAAACCTCCCACCCATTCCCTTCCTCTGAGGCCCTTAGTTAGGCTTTGTGGATGAAGCCATGAGGGAATGAGTGAATGACCTGAATGAAGACAAGCCCTTGGGATGCACTTGGATACCCTGTTTTCCGTTTTGAGTTGTAACCACTGGCTTTTCTGTTGTGCTGTTGAAGTTGCCTGCTCTACCAACATCTGCCGGTGACCAGATTCCCTTGTGCCCTGGCTCGGGAAGCCAGATCCTTCCTGCTGGCTGGGGAGCTGAGACCTTTGGTATCCAGGCAGCCCACCCCAGCACACCCCATCATGGTGGACCTCAGTGGGAGAGAGGTAGGGCCACCTTTCACTTTCTGGAGCGCCAGCGCCACCTCCTTGTCTGTGCCTGCTGGAAAAACACTTGGGCCAGCGTTGCCTCTTGGAATCAGGAGCACTAATGTCTCTGAAGTCCCACGTTGGCAGAGATCTCTGACATGGCTTGCGGCTGGCTGGGGTCCACACTGAGCAGCCAGGGCTGTTCTTGGAACATGCTGGGTTAACGTGGGAGGGAAATGGGCAACCCCGTCCTCTTGCCTGTCTGTTATTCAGATGTCACAAGCAGATGCCCAGCTGTACCCAATTCAGGCCAAGCTCTCTCTTTCAAAAGGCAGTCGGGACTCAGTCTTTTTCTAAACGACTGCCAGAAAATCCCCAGATTACCCTAAAAGGACGCAAGACTCACGGACTTTTTTGCCCGAGGATCAGGGATCCTTAACCACTAAATTCCTCGAGCTCCAAACTCTGGAACTGCTAAGCCTCCAGGCACTTACGTCACGGAGTGAAGGACAGGTTAGGACAGGTCTGGTCCTCCTAGCAGTCCTCTGAGCTCCTCACCAAATCTGGAACTGGGCCGACATGGGCGGAGAGTTAGACGTGGAGCCCATCAACAACACACAACCCAACACCTCGAAATAAAGACTGCGGAAAACCGTCCTCTGTGTTTCCCTCTTTACTTCTCTGCAACATCTCTGCTTCGCTCCTTTCAGGCCAACGGTCACTTAGGAAATTAAATGTCTGGGATGCACATATACGTGGGATCAATGATCAGTGACTATGTAACCGGTACACTTTTCATTAAGTACGTTTCTAACATTGGAGCATAACACCTAGAGGGTTTTAAAATATATTTCTTGATGTCATTTAGTATGGTCTTCATTTCATTTGATTAGTCTTTAATTTTTGAAACTGATAAATGTAAGTCATATAGGCATACAGGAAAATGAGATAATCTTCTCTCCTTTCTATTGTAATGCTAATCATTCACTTAACTCCTCCGTATCCATGCTGTACACACACATAGATGTGAGGAGACTTCAAATAGTTCAGGAAATAATTTCATTATTGATGTTGCTAAGGCGAACCAGAGACATAGATGAGCTATAAGTGTATGAATGGATTTAGCCTCAATCTAAGAACAATTAGTTCTTACAACATGGTTTGATCTCATGAAGAGATCAGTGAATATGTGAGTACTCTAGCAAAGTGTGGTGAAGAAATTCAGTGATTCCAGCTGTCAGAAAGGTATGTCTGGAGTCTTAAAGGCTTATATTCAAACAAGCAGCCATCCAAGTGAGGCTTCAACTAAGTTTACATGGAGGAAGCACACCAGCCGGTGTGATCCAAGGATTTTGAATAATATAATCCAAATCTCAAGGAGAGAATGGAATCAGAGCTTAAATAGTGAACACCCAGTTTGCAGAAGGCTCTGGATGCCAGTGGGAGCCCAAATCCATGTGCAGGGTCCACCTATGGATTTAGTTGCCAGGGAAGCCCCTCCGACCATCGCTGAGGAACGGGCAAAGCCCTGTTATCAGACAGAGAGCATTGTAACGTTGATTACAGCAGGCGTAGATGGTCAAAATGTAGTATCTTATTCTTGCATCTCCCTTTGGGCTCATTTTAAAGTTGTTTCCATTTTTAAAAATGGAAGAGGAAATACACATAGATTAAGCCCCTGGCGAAGCCCCTCTGGCCGTGGACCAGAGGTGTGAACGGCCTTGCTAGCAGGCAGACTGCACTGGAAAGTGGATTGTTGCAGATGCAGGTAGGCTAAAATTTAACACTCTATCCTTTGATCTCCATTATGCTTCATTTAAATTTGTTCTAGTTTTTCATCTTTTTCTGCTTTCTTTTGACTGAGGTTTTATCTATTTGGTTATTCTTGTAAAATTTTTGTTGTTGTTGTTTGGCTTTTTACGTTTTTCTGGATCTGAAATCCAGGATAGGTAAATCTACAGAGGCAGTCATTGGCTTAATGGTTCCTTTGGGAGTGTGGCAGGGCAGCTTGGGAGGCAATGGGCAGCTAATGAGGAGGAGGACAAAAGTGAAGGAAACATTCTCAAACGGATGGTGCAGATGAGTGTGCAACTCTTCCTGACGTGACTGAACTGTTGAAGTGCATGATATGTGAATTATACGCCAATCGAACTTTTGGGGGGTGGGGGGAGAAGAAAGAAACAATTGATTATCTTTTAATTCCATTTTTTCCATGAACTTTTTGTAGTCCCCCACAGAGATCTAGGGACATGACGTGTACTCCTATATGCGCGCACACACACACACACACACACACACACGTCCTGTGGCTGTCTTGTGCCATTTGGTCCATTCTGACCCAGTGTTTTACAGAATAGGGTTTTCTGGAATGTACTCCTGACAGAAGCAGAGTCCAACGTTTTCTTCTTTGGAGCTGCTGGGTGGGTTTGAACTAGCAACCTTGTGGTCAGCAGCTGAACACAAGCCATTTGTGCCACCCAGGGACCTCTTTGCGCACACACACACACACACACACACACACACACACACACACTCATGGGGGGCAAAGGGGCAACCTCCAGGAAATGATGCACACACACACACACACACACCCATTGGGGGCAAAGGGGCAACCTCCAGCAAATGATGCTGATGACTCGTCAGGAAGTTTCCTCATCTCTGACTCATCTCAGAGCCACAGCTATTGGGATCAGCCACTGGGAAGGGCCCATTTTTAGATAATGCATCCAACTAAGGAATGTCTGCACTCCCCTTTTTTTCTCCTTTACCTGATTGCTTAGAGACCCATGCTGCTCAATGCTGTATCTAGTAGCCCCGTTTGGCTATTTAGATTTAAATTAATTAAGCCCAAGTCCAGTTAAAAATTCAGCTGCACTAGCTTAGTAGTCACAAATGGCTAGTGGCTACCGTATGGGACACGCTGTGTCATTCTCCTGAAACACTCATGACAGCTGAGGGCAATTCTCTCAGAGCACGAGAGCTGTCCTTCTCAGTTGACCCTGGTTCCACTCAAGCTCCCTTTGTGAAAGACAAGTCCCTGGTAGCAACAGCAAGCAGTAGCTCCCATTGGCCACCTTTCGTGTCTTTGATTGAGTTTCTCAGAACAGACTAACTGTCGCCATCCAATATCTTTCCAACCCTTCCTAAAGGTGTTCCAAAAACCACTCTGTATGCATCAGAATGGGAAAAGTAGTAGGAATTTATAATAAGGTGCTATGAGCAACCTGGCAGCCAATAATAACTTCTCGGAGAAAACCTACTGCACCGTGGACCTGTGCGGGCTTGGTGGCGAGGGGAGGACAGAAGAGCCCTTGTTCGGAGGTGCCCAGGGGAGAATGCTATTCGAGCGCTCTGTGTGTGGCAGTGTCTCTAACACAGAGTGGAAAAGTGGCACGGATCTTCCACATGTTTCCCCTAGAGGAAAGCCTTTCTAGTATTTAAGTGATAGAAAAGTGACCGTGGAAAACGGCGGTGGTTTGGCTTAGAGCTGTGCTGAAGGAAGAGTGCGTGTAACCTTTCCGAAGGCAGAGGGTCAGGGGATGCCTTTAAGTCACTTGTGTTAAAGCAGGCCTGGGCCTGCTTCTTCGAGGCAGAAAGTTCAGGGCATGAGGCAGGCTGACTCGCTAACGAGTAGATCTACTATTGGTCCAGGCATCAAAGGTGCAACACACGTGACCTCACGATTCTGCTGGTTAAGTGCTTAGAAAAGCTGGCTGTTCCAATCCACTCAGAGGAGGTTGGGAAAAAGACCTGGTCTTCCAGTTCTACTGTGACACACACGGGTCCGTGAGTTAGGATGAACTTAACAGAAACGGTTGTTGTTGTTGTGTTGTATTATCCGTTGTAGGGAAAATCAGAGACCGCCCAAGTGTCCACCAGCAAAGTGCTGATTAAACAAAGTATTGTACATTTATACTATGAATCCTAGGCAACCATGGGAAAAGTGAAGTTTATCTCTATGTATGGACATACAAACAAAAACAAAAAATCAAACACACTGCCATCAAGTCAATTTGGACTCATAATGACCCTACGCAGGGTTTCTAAGGCTCTAAAATTTTACAGAAGCAGACAGCCTTATTTTTCGCCCCTAGAGTGGCTGGTGGGGTTTGAACTGCCAACCTTGCAGTTAATAACCTAGTGACTAAGTGCCTAGTGCCACCAAGAATAATTTTGTATTGATATGGACACCTAGGTGGAAATAATAAGTTGTGGCAAAAAGCAGCAATCATCTTTATAATAGTCGTCTGCATCGTACTTATTGTAAGCCACATATGCTTGGAGACGCTCTCCATTCATGAATCCACTTAATCCTCATAGCAAACTTTTTTTGAACAGTTTTATTGGCATATGTAATTCATATATCATACAATTCAATAGTCACATGGAGAAGAGTTGTACAATCATCACCACAATGAGTTTTAGAACAGTTTCTTTGTTCTTGTCCTCATCGTTATGAGCTCCCCGTTGCCCCTCCCACCTTCCCTGCCATACCCCAGGAGCAATGAATCCAGTAGTGGTCTCCATCGCGGTCCCTAGCCTGGACGTCACATACCGTAGGAGGTGGAGATGATTATCCTCATCCTTTGACACAAGAGGCCCCTGAAGAAGACACACCTGTTAAGTGACTTGGCCACCCCGCTGGAGACAATCAGCTTCCTGAATCTAGGCTCCCAATCCGTTGGCTCTATCAGGGGTTGGCACAATTTTTCTGTCCAGGGCCGGAGAGCACATGTGTTATGCTCTGTGAGTGACGCGGTCTGCTGCTGTCCCAGAGAAAAAGCATCCATAGCTGCTGACTGGGGTCACGGTTTCAAAACAAAATGTATGCTCTGGTGCATATTTGGGCATAGAAATGGCCGGGAAGTCTAGAATCCAGGCTGTTCGCAGCCTTCATCATGGGAGTAGGTTCCATGTCATTTTTACATAATCTGGGTTAAAGTTTTTCTTTTTAAGTTAGAGAGCAGGAAAGCACCTCAGGGGGCTTTTCCATTCCCCATTATGCCCTCCCCCATTGATAATTATTTTTTATTTCAAGCTTTGAAAGTAAGTAGTTCGAGCAAGTAGATAAGAAACTCCTGGGTAGCCGGCGTAGGGTTGCCAGAGTTAGAAAATACAACTATGATTACTCTATTAAGTTTGAATTCCAGATAAGCAAGGACTAATTTAACAGGATCACCTGTATTATATCTGGCCAGCACACCTCTAAAACCAGATTTATTAGCTTAATGGCACGTAAGATAAGGTGACCAGATTTTAACCTTGGTAAAGCGGGACACCATTGATAAAACTCATATCCTGGCAAAATAGCCACATGGCAGCCGGAAACTGTATACCCTAGCTTGTCATGCATTCTTTCCAAAAATCAGGACTTTAAAAAAATGCCGCGGGACACGGGACAAATTGTTAAAAAGTGGGACTGTCCCGCCAAAAGTGGGATGTCTGGTCACCTTGACGTAAGAGAAACTGCAGGCTGCCATCTCAGTTCTGTTGACACCACTGCATGTGAACACGTGTCCAGTGTGCTTCCTGTCGGATGGTGACGTACTCACATGTGTTCTCTGACAGGTGGAGCTTTGGCTGCGACTACGTGTCCCGAAGGTGGGCAACTACGTGGTCGTGGTTGAGTATGCCACGGACGCTGATCTACTCTCTGTGGTCGGTGTGGATGTGAAGAGCCCCCGGTCCAATGCAACAGGCCAGGTGAACATCTACCGCTGCAGATACAGGTAACGGGGTCCTCTGTGTCTGAACTTTGAGGGACTCTGCTCTCGGAGCTTGGGTGTTTGCCTGGCAGGTTGAATTGGAAAGCTGTTGTCTTTTGTTGAGGCAGGTGCTGAAAACTGGCAGGTGATTAGTCAGATGACCCAGCCTCATTGCCAGTGAGGGCACTGGCTGCACAAGCTTAATTTTCGGCCTGCCAGCCTTGGCAGTGGTAATAATGAATTCTTCATGTTTGCCTCGAAGTCCGTGTCAAGTACCTGGGTGCATTGCATGAGGGCAAAGACCAGAATGCGGACAGGTGCATACTTATCTTTGTGTCTCTATGTGGCATTAGTACTTCCAGATGGGTAGATCACTAGGTCTCATGCATCCTGGAGGCTGTTGGTCATAGGCTAAGGGAAGGGTCCTCTTCTTGGCTGCCTGGACTTCTCCATAGAGCAGGTCAAAGGCACAGAACGGTGGTACAGACATTGACCTTTATTGGCTGACCCTGGGACTCTCTGCCCAAAGCCTGAGACTAAATCGGTGTTGCTCAAAGTCAGGTGGAAAAAGGTGAGTTGGAACCTTTCACCCTGAGGGGTACAGCATGAGTTTTGTCCCCCATGGGTTGTGGGGTGTACTCCTCTGAAGGTGGTGTGAACAAGGAGCACACTTGGCTGCTATCTGAAAGGTTGTAAGTCAAAGTCCACCCAGGGGCCCCATGGAGGCAAGGCCTGGTGATCTACTGCAACTGGTGATCACCTCCTGAAACTCCTCTGCTGGACAGTTCTCCTTTAACACACATGGGGTCACCCTAAGTAGAGGGTCAGTGGACAGCGCCGGCTTTTCTCTCATAAACTGTTCTGACTAGAAAACTCCCCATTGTTCATCAGTTATTTCCAGGAGAGGCTGAGGAGCAAGCAGGCACCACACAGATAGGGACAAAATGAGGGGAATTTATGGAGCCAGGCTTAGCATGTTCTGTTCCCTCCCCAGCATCCTTTGCCGGAGTGCTGTGATTGACCACACACGCCGCATTGCTGTGTATGAGCTACAGGCAGATGTGCACATTCAGATCAAGGCGCAGATGGCCGGATTCCTGCTGGTATGTTTCCGTTGTGCCCATTGGATTTTAGAAGTGTTCTGTTGATTTCTCTGTAAGATTAACGTGTGAAGAATTGCCAGTTTCAGATCGTTTCTGCATCCCGTCTAGAGATTTGACCTCCTTCCAGGAGCGTCTTTCCCACCACCCGATATAGTCATCAGGTTAGCACCGAGCTCACAAGACTCCAGTCACCAACTTTTCATTGCAATGATAAGGAACCTGGTGGCGGAGTGGGTTGCGAACCACCAGGTCAGCAGTTCAAACCACCAGATATGATGTGGGAGAAGGATGAGGCTTTCTGTGCCCAAAGATTTACGTCCTTGAAAATCCAGAGGGGCAGTTCTACTCTGTCCTATAGGATTGCTATGAGTCAGAATGGACTCGATTGCAGTGTTTGATTTTTTTAGTTGGTTGTTTATTGCTATTATGAATGGAATATCTTTGGCCATATTTCCCATTTCATTGTAATTGCCCTGAGTTGTTGCTTATTTTCTTGCCCATTTTACTATTTATTATCTCTTTTAGCTTTTTGGAAAACTCTTTCAGAATTTTAAACTTGATTATCACCTAGGATGTTTTGTTTTTGCTTTGTTTTTACAAACTAGTGTTGCTCTACTTCAAAACTGAGTATCATTCATGATCAGTGTCACAATAGATGGGCCCTTATAGAATGGGAGGAAAATGTGGAATAGAACTTCAATTTTTTTTTTTTAATTCAGACTTACCAAATTGGTTGAGGCTTGAAGACTCCCCAAGACCATGCCCTTGAGATAGTCTTTAAACTTGAAACTGAAAGTAGCTCCCGAGGTCACCTGGGAGTTAATAACCGATTGGCTTGCGGGATAAAGATAACATTTGAGTCCTGCACAACTTGAACGAATCGTCTGTTTGAGACAAACCGGTCAACAATTGCTTTAAAACTAAGACAAAGAGAAGGCCAGAGGGGCTGGGAAACAGCATTAGTGGAAGTAGGAGGACCAGAATGGGAACAATGAGAATGCCCATGCATTATGAACGAGAACTTCGATGGCACAGAACAAGTTGTGTAGAAATTGTGGATCAGAACCCCAACTGCTATATAAACCTTCCCCAAACATACAATGCGATGTTAGAAAAGGAGAGGAAGTCGGATCCGGGCCATCAGACACAGACTATGGAGAACGACAATGGCAGATTAAATAACTGTCAAGCCCACCCCTCTCATGACACACGTGGAATATTAAGAAGTCTCCTAAATAGAGGTCAGGGCATCGCGGGTGAGAAGAAGTAGCCAGATTTAAATAAATAACTCAGGCAACGAAAGAGTATCCAAGGATGAAGGCAGTTCCTGCTACTGATAATAGTCAGCATGTATCACGGCCTGAGAAATGCCAGGTCAGCTGGTTCGAATGTGTTTAAAATATCTGTGCCTGGTGGTGTATGTTCTTATCTGACTCAAAATTTACCTCAAAACTTACCTCTGAGGACGGTTCCTTGAGTAACTTCCAGGTGTGCCTGAGATTCAAGGCTCCTTCGGTCAGCAGCACATTTGTCACCGGCTGAGTTCTGCTTCTGGGGGGCTGCTCCCCTTGTCCGCCCTCCGGGCCAGCTCCAGGCATGAACTGAACAACCTTGTTTTAGTGCTTTCCTGCAATTCGTTCTCAGCTTTATTTCTGCAGTTATTCCAAAGGCAGTTTAGTCAGTGACCCTGGTAGAAGGAGAAAGGATTTGTTGTACAGATGATGCTGTGGAGGCTACCATCCTGCATGACTATTATAAAGTATGCATTACAGCCCTGGATGAAGCCTTCACTTAACAACCCCAGCCTACTAGCCTTGAGCGCATTCGGATACCTAGGGACTCTGTAAATCTTCACGGGAGCAAACAGCCTCCTCTTTCTCCCGTGGCGTGACTGGAACCACTGACCTTCTGGTTTGCAGTCCAACACTTACCCAACAACCCAGTCAGGGCTCCTTCTTTCAGGAATAGCGACCGTCAAACAGCGTGTTTGGCCATACCGGTGGGTTTGTTGATAATTGAGATGAATTTTTTCCTTGCATTGTCTTTGATTAACAGCATCAAATTTGCATCATACCAGTTGAAGAATTCTCCACCGATTACGTGAGGCCCCAAGTCCGCTGCCTGGCCAGTTATGGGCAAGTTGTCAATCAAAGGTAGTGTGCTTCTTTCCTGTGTGAATTTGTGCGCTGAGTAAGACTGCAATCCTTGTAAGGCGGAAGCTTCAAACGGGACTGTGGGTGCTACAGGCTCGTGATCAGTTAAAGACGGAGCTACACCATTAACCTTGGCTGTCTGTCCAGAAGGAACAGCAGGAAGCTGACGCAGGAGTGCCGTGGCTCAGCCCCGCCCTCAGCACACTGAATCCTGAGTGCATTTTGAGCCCGCGCAGACTCACCTTATACAATCCTTTAATCTGTGTCGGAGGCTGTTCACGTAGGAAAACATGACCATAAAGGCCTGCCTCACGGCCAGGTCATGAGAATGAACGAACCCGTGCTTAGGGGGTGGGGTGGGAGGATCGCTGGGATATAGATTTAAATGTAATGTACATGCACAGTCGTGGCATCGGGTTCACGGGACCATGCGACAGAAACCACAAAGATGATGCCAACCTGACTCTGCTTTAAAGAAGTGACCAGTCTTGGGCCTTTTTAAAAATAGGGTTTTTTGCTTTTGTATTTATTTAGCACTTCCGTGGCACTTACCTCGTTTGAGCAATTCGTCTTAGTTCTGGAAAGGCACCTTTCACTGTTCTGATCTAGTTCCTTCATGGACCATAGCTTTTTAGTTTGTTTTTCAATCAGATGTTAAAATCCTCTGTGTTCTAGCGCTACCTGTGTCTCGCAGACCCACGAAGCCCCTCCGACGGCATTCGTTTTGGATGTCCCGAGAGAAGGGCTTTCCCCTCTCCTGCCCCAGGATCCCGCCCTGTCGGCTAGCGTTGTTTCTGGAATCACTTTGAAGGAACCACAGGTAGGACTCACCTACATGACAGGTGCTCAGAGTGTGAGCTCTTGACCAGCAACTTCGGAATCCCCTGGGAACTTACTAGAAACGCAAATTCTTAGGTCCCAATCCCCGATCTACTGCCCCAGCAATCGCTAGCTTCACCACTCTGCAGGTAAATCTAATGGAAACTTCTGGAAGCAGTTTCTGTGGGAATTTATGCAGGCATCTGTTAATCCCGTGACCACCCTGGCCAGGTCGTCTCCTTCCTTCTTGCCTGGATCTCTGTCCACTCACTTATTTGGAAATTTTCCTTGGCCTGTCTTGTAATGCCTCATATTTGCATCGGTTGCATTTGATGAGTTCATCTGTTGTCTTCCCAAGTATGTAAACACTTTCAGAATAACCCTTCTCACAGAGCATTTTTGTTGTCCCCCACCCTCTCCCCACCCATGCACTTAGCACAGTGCCTTGCAGGGGGGAATTAATTGGCGAGAGCCCCACGTGAAGGGCAATGATGGAATGCGTTGGTGGCTGGCGTTATGGTTCACTGTAAATGGTAAAACCGCAGACTTTTTCTCATTCTTTGTTATGGAGCTTACTGTTTGTGCAGATAGAATTTGGTCCTTGTAATCCTAGCAGTTGCTCATGTCGATTGGCATTGCATCTAGTTTAGGAACTAACAGGATCTGAGAGATACAATCCATTTGGATCCCATGTGGTAACACGGTGAAGGCAGCTAAGAGTAGTGGGGGGAGTGAATTGAAATCCAGACATACGGAGTTCTAACCCTGGTTTTGTCAGGAAATTTGTCTGACCGTTGGCAGGTTGGTTACCCTCCCTAAAGGGTGACTCTTCTCCGATGAAAGATGTGAAGATTATATGAAGCGATGTTTCGTTTTCATTTGTGACTGTTTTATTTGACTTTCACCTCTAAATGTGCTGTGACCCTACCTGCTTGTAGCTCTTCATTTGAGGTTTTCTGTTCGGTTCCATTGAGTTTGGCTCATTTATTTTTTGCCTCTTAGGACCTGGTGACCCTGAGAGGACATGTACCCCATCTGAGCCACTATGTCTTGGTCATCCATTTTTACCAACCAGAGCACCCCTCATTCGCTGCCCAGGTGTTTGTGGAGGGAGCACAGCAGTGGTCAGGTGAGCTCCCGTGAGCAGGTCCCAGCAGCTGCCTCCCTCCAGCCAGCCACCCTGTCCCAGCGCGATGCGGACTCTCTGCTCTCTCTCCAGGTTCCTTCCGGGCCTCCTTTTGCCCCCACGTGCTTGGCTGCCAAGCTCGAGTCGTGTCTGGAGGCCAGGATGCCTTGCACGTCTCAGAGCCGGAGGTGACCGTGACGGTGAATGTTCCAGAAGGAAGGTCCTTGGTGCTGGTGCGTTCCCATTGTCCCTCCGCTTGTCTCCTTGTGGCTGTCAGGGGCAGCCATTCCGTGGGTTGGTTTGTCCTGTGGAAATCACTCCTCCAAGGGGATCGATTGGCATGTATAGAAAAATGTTCAAAGTGTACAGGTTATGTTCGACAAAAATAAAAAGCACGGGACAATTAAAGTCCAGGGGAATGGGAAAAATAGAGAAATTCATAGGGAGGAAAACTGCCCTGAAAGCAGCTCTGGAGAGTGTGGGTCTCAGCTTTCCACTGGTGTTTCCCTTCCTCTGTCCTCAGCTGGCTGGTCAGACTCTTAGCCTTTTACCTTCTTGTTTAAAAAAACAAACTCTTTCTTTTGATCTCCACCTCCTACTGTCTCTATGTTTCCCCTCACTTTCTCTCGCGTCCCTTCAATAGCTTCTCTTATTCCCCTGGTCCCTATTTGTCGACCGTCTCTCCGGTTCACATGCGGAGCTCCCTGGTCTGTAGCGTCTCTCTTTGAGGGATGTCATCCACTCCCATTGATTCTCTCCTCTCCTCCGTTGAATGACGCCTTCAACTGTACATGTACCGCTAATCTTCCTTGGACTCAAGGAATACTATGTGCCCCCCCCCTCCACCACCACACAGCTCACATGTTCTTCAAGCCTAGCTTGCTTCCTCTGCAGTCAGAGCCTCCCTACTCTGTTCCTCACCTTAGTTGATGGACCGATGGGCATCCAGTGTCCAGCGGGACCGATGATGTCTCCACTTTCCCTTTACGTCACCCATGGCCGCTCCACCAAGGTGGTGGTTCCCTTTCATCCTGTCTCTGCACACATCGGTTCAGTTCCCGTGGCCCCGTCAGACCAAGCGTTCTTCTCTCGCACGTGCCCAGGACCTCCTGCTTGCCCTTTCTTCGTCCATTCCATCTCACCACACCTGGTTAAAGCAGATTTGACCGTGTAGTTCTGCTTGACCACTTTCCCTGGATTCTCGTTGCGTACAGTGGCTGCAACGATGGGCTCGGGCACTGGAACCCTTGTGAGGATGGTTTGGGACCGGAAAGTGTTTCATTCTGATGTGCACAGGTTCACCCTGGGTCAGAACCAATTGGATAGCACCTAAAAACAACAACAAGACTCTGTGTGTAGAAAGTTCAAAGACTGGACAAGAAAATTGGTGGAGATAATCGAAAGATTTGGCAGTATGAAGATAATTGAAAGATTTGGCAGTATGGCACAACTGCAACATACAAAAAATCCATCAGATTGCTGTGTCAATCAGATTGCTGTATGCTAATGAAGAGAGCTCTAAACAGGAAATAAGAAAACAATACCATTTGCAGTAGTCACCCCAAAGATGAAATGCTTATGCCTAACCAGAGACACAGAAAACTTGTACAAAGAAAAATACAAAACAGTACTTTAAGAAATCAAACAAGGCCTACATACATGGAAAAAACGATACCATGTTCATGGACAGGAAGATTTAACATTGAGAAAATATCAATGCTACCCAAAACAATCTTGAAATATAACTCTGGTCCAGATCCCAACATCATTTTCTAAAGAGATGGAAAAACAAATCATCAACTTAACTGGAAAGGGAAGAGACCCAGGATAAGCAAATCATTATAAAAGAAGAACAATACTTACCTGGCAGGGGAGACACCATGCCCAGGAAGGTGGTTTTCCCAGGGCGAGGCTCATCCATTGCACTGTGGGTGTGCTGACCCCTGTGATTTCCTCAAATGTGGGAAACTCGACCGCATAACCTGTGGTAGTGGGGGACTGCGTTCTCGCTCTCCCCTATAAAAAAAAAAGAAAGAAAGAAAAAGAAAACAAAGTAGTAGACCTCTTACTTCCAGCTTCAAAACACACTACACAGCTATGATAGTCAAAACAGCCCGGCTCTGATACAATGAAGCTATGTCGACCAGGGAACAGAATACAGAAACCAGAAATAAACCCATCCCATTTCAGACAACTGAATTTTGGCAGAGGGCTACATACGTTAAATGGGGGAGAGCTCGTCTCCTCAACAACTACGGCTGGCAACCTTTGGTTTCCATCTGCAGAATGGAACCAGACCCACAGCTCACTCCATGCACAAAGTCATCTCAAGATGGATTGCAGGCCCATCTGTAAACCTTAGAGCTATGCAGAGCATCAACGAAAACCATAGAGACAAAGGGACCCAAATGTTTGACATAAAAAAACCACTATCAAACAGAACACAAACCAGACACAGAGCAGAAGACAAAATCAATGAGTAGGACCCCCTAAAAGAGAGACAGTGACGAATAATGATGAACCTCTAGAATACCTCCGACCTGGAAGGATTTGGAGGACATGATACTGAAGGAAGGTAGTCAATCACAAAAGAACAGATGTTGTATGAGACCACTGCAGTGTAGTAATGATGAAATACGCAATTTTCCTCTAGTTCTTAAATGCTTCCCCCCCCCGACTACCATGATCCCAATTCTACCTTACATATCCGGCTGGACTGGATGATGTGCACTGGCACAGATAGGAACTGGAAATACAGTGAACCCAGGACAGATGAACCCCCCAGGACCAGTGGAGAGAGTGGCGATAGTGGGAGGGTGGAGGGAAGGTGAGGGAGAAAGGGGGAACAGATGACAAGGTCTACATATGGCCTCCTCCCTGGGGGACGGACAGCGGAGAAGCAGGTGAGGGAGATGTTGGATGGGGTAAAATATGATAAAATAATAATTTATAAATTATCAGGGGTTTGGGGGGAGTGGGGAGGAAGGGGAAAAATGAGCTGACACCAAGGGCTCAAGTGGAAAGCGGGTGTTGTAAGAATGATGAAGTCAACATATATACTAATGTGCTGGACACAAATGATCCCCTAATAAAATGATTTAAAAAAATCAAGATAACGGTTTTTGTACCAAAAGAAACAGAATTTGATGGTTACCAGAGGTGGAAGAGGCACTTATAGACTTAGAGAGGGTTGGCAGGTGTTAACTTGGTTGAAAGGGATAGTAATATCCGAATGAGGGAGATGGCAAAAGGCAGTGCGGGGCAGGACAATGGACGAGCTATTAGGAGATTTGATAAGTTACTTAAGTTGCTGAATCCGAAAATGGTGATCTGATATGTAAACCATCACCTAATTCATAATAAAAAGTTTCCTAAATACATAATAATAATTCTGGGCATCCCAGAAGGTGTGCCAGACATGAAAAACCACAGGCCCTTGGTCCCAGCCCAGCCCTCCAATCTGCCGCTTCTCAAAGGAGGGGCCTCAAAGGCTCTGTACTCATTGCTTTCTATTTAGGATCATGGGTTGAGTTTGCCAAACTGGTGATTACCTTCTTTGAAAAAAACAAATCTGTTTCATTTGGTCTTGGGCTTAACAATTAAGAACATGGGTCCTAGAGAAGAGAATATATAACGGATAGCGTTACGTGGGTCATGCGTTTGGAAGTCTAAAGACACTTGGCTGGGCTTCTTTTAGGTCCGTGTTCTACTTGTGCCTGTGGAAAATTATGATTTCCAACCTCTACCCAAGAACTCTCTGGACAAGTCATCCGAGTTTATCAACAACTGTGGGGGAAACAGTTTTTATATTGAGTAAGTACCACTGCGGAATGCCCGGGGCACTGCTACAGTTCCTGCCGGGGTGCAGCTGGGGTTTGGGGTGGCCTGTGGATCTGCCTTCTTTGGACACCCACCCGAGTGCCAGTGAGTCTGGATGGGGAGAGGAAGTGCATCTTTTCCTCCTCGACTGCCCTACAATGGCCGCGTGCTAGCCTCTCTGTACAGGATCAGTGTCCACAACTTTGAGCTCAGCTGAGGTCCACTCTCCACACTGGGATTCCCGGTCTACTTCCCGTTTGCCAACTTAGATTCCTAAACGCTAGCCCATCCGGTGCCCTCCATTGCTAGGGGTGTCAGCTCTGAGTGCCCTCTCCTTTGCTATCGTACTGAGCAGACTACTGTTCTCTTCCGCACATCTTGAGGGTTTTTTGAGGAACGCGAGAGCTCGTGAGAGCCTTGGGAGACTGACGCCTTCATGTGTGTGAAGGGCAAAGGCCCTAAGGTCAAGCAGCTGTGGGTTTGAGAGTGCTCAGCCACTCCATAGCTCTGTGGCCTTGAGAGGAACACTTGGAGCCTCAGTTGCTGTATCTGTGAAATGGAGTGTAGGCCTAACTATTTGGCTGTGTTTGAAGGTGAGTGTGATGAAGGTAAAGCCCTGGCGCATGATCCCTGCCAATGGGCATTCCATACACGTCGGCAATTCTCCCCCTCCTCCTCCCATCATTGCTGTTATTGTTGATTATATGAGTATACACTTTATCTTTTCCTGCAACGGCTTTATTGAGATATAATTCACACACCTCATCATTGATGCTATAGGTGTGTTTTCCCCCCAATCGTTTTATTGGCGTATAATCCACCTATCATACAATTCATTAATTCAATCACATCAAGAAGAGTTGTACAATCAGTTTTAGGACATTTTCCTCATTCTTGTACTCATGGCTCTTAGCTCCCCATTTCCCCCTAACTCCCCTGCCATGCCCCCACGGAACCATGAATCCCGTGACTGTCTCTGTAGATGCACCCATCCTGGATTGCATATACAGAAACACATTAAACAAACAAAAGTAGCCAGAATAACAAAGTAAAACTTATCAAAACCTCAATAAAAAAGAAAGCAGAAAATATCAAATACTAGACTAAATTTAAATGGATCATAAGGGAGATCAAGTGATAGGTGCTAGATTCTAATCTAACTGCATCTGCAACAATCCGCTTCCTAATGCATTCTGCATGTTAGCAAGGCTGTCCACATCCCTGGTCCATGGTCCAAGGGATTGTAACCTTTTCATTCCAGCCACCAAAAGCTCCTACCCTGCTCTACTGTGATGGGTCCTCCTGGAGTAGATGGAGTGGGGCGAGGGGCGGTGTGGGGGTGAAGGACCATCAGTTGGGGGGTTTGGGTTAGGGATAGGGTTAGGCCTGGGGCAGATGGATAGTGGTGTCACCAATTGTATATCCATGGCTGTGTGGTTTCTTACTCATCCTGGACTCCAGGGCTTCTCTTGCTGCGAGGACACTGCTGTGTTGTGGGGAGAGGGTGGGGGACCAGTCAAACTGGGTTCTGAGCCACCTCTTAGCATCTTACCATGAGTTGCTGTGTCTCCGCAGCCCCCAGACAGCCTCCACATTCTGTAAGAACTCTGCCAGGTCCCTGGTGGCCTTGTACCACAATGGCGCACTGCCCTGCGGATGCCACCCTGCTGGAGCTCTGGGCCAGAGCTGCAACCCAGAGGGTGGGCAGTGCCTATGCCACCCCAACATCATCGGGCAGCAGTGCACCCGCTGCCGGACGGGCTACTATGGATTCCCACACTGCAAGCGTAAGTGGCTACCCCTCATCCCGGGTGGCTCTACTCCACCAACTGTTCATCTCCAGCTTCCCTGGACATCCTGCAGACCCGTAGATTCCGAGTCAGCCAACACGGGGAGAGGGGCTGGTGAGATTCGGGATTTCTAGCTATTTATTCATGCTGGGCGTCCACGTGTTAGGGACCTCGGTTCTTGCTTCCCAGCGCTGAATGAAGTCACGCAGCAGAAGCACTTTTAGAAATCCAGCTAACTTTCCTGAGGGCAAGGGAAGTTTCAGGTATTACAGCCTTCAAAAGTACACGCTATCTCTGAAAAGTGGGGACTGGTGACAGTTCTCAACTGAAGACCACCACTGCAGGGGAGTGCGGACAACACGTAGAAGGGATACCGGCACAGGAGCCCGAAGCCGAGAGGGGTGGGGACCCAGAGCAGGACATCCCTGGAGGGCAAAATTCCCAGAGAGCAACCTCCGCCCAGGCCCAGCCTTATCCCCATCCTGCGTGACTCGAGGGGGCATAGTTGAGGGTACTGGCTGATCTTATTCTTCTTATTTGTTGAGGTGTCAGCAAGCTAACTTTATTCATAGGCAATGGGGACTCCATACAAGTTTTTAAAATCACTTTTTTTTCACTTCAAGCTTTTTTTGTGCATGATGAAAAACTGGAAAGCAAAGGGCAAAAAGCAAAGAACACAAAAGGCATCCAGAATCATTTTGCTGATTTGATACAGTTTGATCTGTCTTTCCACACCCTGTGCATGTCTACAAATGACTGGCAGA
This sequence comes from Echinops telfairi, assembly GCF_000313985.2. Taxonomy (NCBI): domain Eukaryota; kingdom Metazoa; phylum Chordata; class Mammalia; order Afrosoricida; family Tenrecidae; genus Echinops; species Echinops telfairi. The sequence goes on from NW_022111300.1 coordinate 9,691,217, forward strand.
TGATTTTAGGTGGTTGAGGTCACACAGTATGAATTCATGCATTTTTTTCACACATCATGAATGTTTTCCAATTCAATGTCTCAAAGCCAAGCATATTTTCACAGGCAAGAATATAATCTGCTGACTCAATCAGAACAAGAAACAAAAAAAAAATACCCTGTGGAGGAGAAAAAAATTTCATAAAAAACAAAGATGGTTAATGGGCCTCTAGATAAGGCTATGGGCAGAGTTACAATGAAAATACTTCCTTCCCTTCCTGCTCAATTTAAAATGAAACAGAAAGCAAGAGGACATTAAGTATCGAGCTTCTAAGAGAATGAACCAATTGTAAACTATTAAAATATTACCCAGGTGCTTCCCCTGAATTTAATGTATTTCTATAGTACGGCCAAGAGATGCACACATCCAGCGATGGGTATCATACAGCTGCACAGACAGGCACAGACTTGCACACATCCTCCCCTTGCACGTCCTGCTTCCACCAACCTAGCCAACCTTGATGGAGACCACTCAAAGGTGGATTAATAATTCCATGTCCAAGATGCCTTTCTAAATCATAACAAAAAGATATTGACATGTTGGTTTGCTCACTCGTACTACTTTTTATCATGCATTGTCAGGTGCCCCTGTGATGTTGACCTGTGAACGTTGACCTTCATCTGCCCCTAGGTGGCCTTTGTCTGTGCATCCTCAGTGTTCATGGCTATGTTCAGGCGCACCTGTGTGACGTCACGTCGCTGGTGCCTAGTATTGTGTGGGGCCCAGGTTTGGAGTTTCCCATAGGTGTCCATGGGAGGCTGACTTTCCTGCAACCATTTATGCGGCCTGGCCAGCTGCTTTTCGCTGGGCAGGCGTCGGGGGAGGCACCCCTCTCCCGCCTTATCGCTGCTCTGGCTACCTCTCACAAGAACCACACTTTCTAGAAGGGACACATTTGTGTTTCCTGCTCCGTGTGACTCTTGTGCTTGACAAAGTGGGTGAGTAGAAATAGGCTAAAATGTCACACTTTTGGATGGCGCAGGCACCTTCCTAGTGAGTGGAAGCCCTTCATTCCCTGTGATTCAAGCGAGGCTCAGCTGACAGGAAACGCAGCGATGCTCATCAAACTCGTCCCTGGATGAGAAGCCCTCCACCTGCAGGAACTGTCCTGCGGGCTGGGCCCTGCGTGGCAGAGCCATGCTGTATCCCGGGCCTTGCTGCCTGCAGTGAGCCTCCCACACACTGAGGGGCGCACTGAGGAGAGCAGGGCTGGTGCGAACAGAACCCTGGTCTCTGGCCTGATCCCAGCCTGGACACTGAGGCTGCAGGTTCAGGGCATGAGGAACCACATCAGGACCCTGAGGAGCCCATTTGCTTCCTTTCATACAGGACCTTCTGAGGAACAGAAGGCCCCTTGTTTCAACGGAACCTGGGTGGGTTCCTTTGAGTGTCTGTCTCAGAGCCCATTGGTCTACTGAGCTTCATTCAACAGCCACCAGGAGCTGCTGGGTCCTGACCTGTAGTCATCGGTTTTACAGATCAACCCCTGACAATAATGCCTGTCTTGGCTTCTCCAGAGAAACAGTACCATAGCTGGATGGATGGATGGATGGATAGATGATAGATAGATAGATAGATAGATAGATAGATAGATAGATAGATAGATAGATAGATAGATAGATAAGAGCTCTGGTGGTATACTTGTGATCTGCATGGTCAGCAGTTCAAAACCACCAGCAGCTCAGGAGGAGAAAGACTGAATTTTCTACTCCTGTAAATAGTTACAGGTTCAGAAACCCACAGGGAGTCGAGATGAGTCAGCATTGACTCATGATAGTGAGTTTGGTATCTCTGTAAACTATCAAAACTCAAACGCACTGCCATCAAGGCAATGCTGACTCATGGAAACCCTCTAAGACTGAGTGGCACTGTCACCTGGGGGTTTCCAAGGCTGTAAATCTTTATAGAGGCAGAAAGTCTCATCTCTCATCGTGATTAGCAGCCCAATGCTTAACTCTCTCTGCCACCAGAGCATCTTGCAAGGACAATAGGAGATATGTACATACTATCTATAAGAGGATTTTGAAAAACTTACGGAAGATGGGATTGAAAGACAATGGAGTTTATCCATGAACATTTTGAGACACACACACACATGCACACATCTCTATCTAGACTGAAATGGATTTATTTTCAGAAATGAAGTCACGTGATAGTAGGAAGGGTTCAGTCCAGCATCCATAGCTTGGACACCAGGCTGGGGCCACAGGCAGTCCTGGATCAGGCCCAGCGGTGGGCTGGGGATTCTAGTAGGATGCCTGCTTGCAATCTGGAGGCAGAGTCCTCTTGGGAAACCTTGGATTTTCCCTGAAGGATTTCAACAGCTTGGTTGAGCCCATCCACATTTTGGAGGATAATATGGTTTCCTTGAAATCAAGAAGCTTATGTTTTTAATCACATGTGACAAATGCCGCAGTAACATGGAGACCAGTGTTTGACCAGTCACTAGGTCTCCATAGCTGAGCCAGGTTGACACAGAAAACACTCCTAGTGACGGGAAAGCAAGGTCTTTCCCCAGCCTTCTCAGAAGTTCCTCGAGCTCCTGGTCATTAGTGCTGTCCTGGTCATTAGTGCTGTCATTAGAGTTAGGTGGCATCTGATCTTTTCTCTGTGTTCTTTGTCCCCGCCAGGGTGCAACTGTGGCCAGCGCCTCTGTGAGGAGACCACGGGAACATGCCTCTGCCCACCCCACGCGGTCAGGCCCCAGTGCAAGGTGTATGAGCTGCATCCCTTCAAATTTCACCCCCTGCCTGGTGATGATTCCTGCAACTGCTCTTGGAAGGGTGCCATGGACGCAGCGTGCGACAGGGACACTGGGCAGTGCAGGTAAGCTCAGGTGACTGATTTGGTGAGGCGTTAGGAGTACACTGTGTTTACCTCAAGAACTTAGCTTTGTGGCTGTTGAGGACAGAGCGTCCTAGCCAGGGTGGATTATGGGTATGTGGGGTGATTGGTCCCATCAGGCTTCAAGGGTGGGGAATGAGGAACCAGGTAGTGCCTAGGTGATCAGCTTGTCTCCAGCCACCTTGTAGGGCAAAAGCACAGATTTACACATCACTCAATGATCCGCTTCTGCCACAGCAGCCACTTCTTAGTTTCTGTTAACCTGTGGTGCTCTTTACCCACTTTGCTTCAGGCACGCCTTCAACACCTTCCTTCTAGTGTCACCTCACAGTTCTGTGGAGCCTGCCACCCAGGACCTGCCGCCGTGACTGAGGAGTGCCAACTGGGGAGGGAAGTGGGGCAGTCCAGACAGCCCGAGAGAGACTGACCTGAGGTGGGGTGGCCTTCAGAGGCACCCCTGAGCCCTTCATGTCACAACAGCTACTAGAGGAGGACACATCACGAGAGGCTCAAGCAGATGCTCTGTGTCTAATGGACTGGGTGTGGCGCCCATAGCTGGGGTGGACAGTGGCACTGAATGATAGTGGCCAAAGTCTCATGACTCCAAGTGACCAGTTGAATCAGCACCATTGGAGGGGACAAAGGATAGGGCTCAGTCTCCCAGAAAGAGAGGCTAGTAAGAATTACAAGAATTACAAATGTGCTTGACACAATGGATGGATGGATGGATTGTGATAAGAGTTGTACGAGCCCCCAATAAAATGATTTTTTTTTTAAAAAGAAGAAGAATTACAAGAATTATATGGGAGGAAACCCCAGCCAGGGTATATAGCATCCTGGCCATGATGGTAATCTGCAGGGGAAAGCATAAGGTTCACCAACCACCCTACTCACTAAAAATCCCTTCCACACATCTTCCGGGCCCATGGCTGCTCCAGGGTCTAGGGCTGGCGATGGGGGTGTGGGGGCTGAAAGGGACTGGAGTTGCTGGTGGCAGGTGGAGGACCTCCGCCTTGAGGGCATCAGCTCACTGCCATCCAGTGGATGGTGACTTGAGGGCGTACATATTTGCCTGTCCCAAGGAAGAACCCTTAACCACACCTTTCATTGTTGTCTGGTTCCCAGCACCTCCTTGTTGCTGGTAGGCCCTCGTCAAAGAAGCTGAGAGGAAACTTTAGTCATGAAACCTTCCAGGTGTGCATGAGTCCTCGCTGAGTCAGCCCAGCCTGCCTCCTTCTCCAGCCAGGAGCCTAGACTGAGTGTGATTGGCAGCAGGAAAAAACACTTTTTTTTTACCAAAAGGTCATTTATTATTTCATACAGTGAATACTTAAATAAGAACAATAAAAAGAGGTTCACAAAACTAGATGATAAGAAATAGTTTTAAAATACGAATGAAATACATTAAGTCATACCTGACAAAAAATAAGAAGACTATTACTTAAGATTATTTCCATACTTTCTTTTGACAATGAGAGATTTATATAATCAGATTCTTTAAATAAAAGGGCTAGAATATGCTCATAAATTTTTAGGAAGCAATGATAAATACAAGGACGCTTAGAATCCCTTTCATTGCTTTTAAAAACTATGATTATGTCGATGACTTTCAATCTATTTTAAGACTGATTAAAAGAGGTATCTGATCCCTGGACAGCCAGTGAAATCATGTGTCCAAGGTCCCTTTTCCTAGGGGGACTCAGAAAGGCAATAGCAAAAGGAAGCCTTTTTACGGATGGCCCCTATCTCAGCCAACTCCCACATTTGTAGCATATGTTTTTGTGGGATGGAGACTAAGACACCAGCACTGTCACAGACTTGGCATTCACAGATAAGAGGTGCTTCCAGCTAGGCATCAATCCACAAGCCTTTGTAACTTGGAGAAGCAATTTCATCGATGCACCTCGCTGAATAGTGGGAATAGTACCTACCCCTGGCATGCCAGGTGCTGGCACGTGTGAGCAGGGTGGAGCAGGCCCTTCCCACATAGATGGAGTGCAGAGATTTTCCTACACTGTACACGTTCCTCCTTCATCTTCTCTTTTCTCTGCATGCCTTGTCTCTGCCATGGTTACTTGTGTCTACCCCAACCTGGAAGTAGATATAATATTATTCCCTTGTATGAGTTTGTATCTTACTGGTGCCTCTTATTAGAGGGGTAATCTTACACACATTATTTTCCTTGTGACTTATTTTTTCATCTTTAAAATAAAAGGTAATGATGACACCTACCTCAGAAGGTTCTTCAAAGGATTAAATATTTCATGCAAAACCTCTTAAAACAGTACCTGACACACACTAAGCACCCAGCAAGTATTTGCTATTATTATTCATTAAGTTAGCTATTATAATTATTTGAGTATAACAAATGAATTGTCTAATGGGTACAGCCCTAGTGCTCCTGAGAAGGGAAGATCAAGAGCCTATCTCTGATTTACTTTCAATATGTTATTAGAAAGGACCAGGAAGTGAAGATGAATATAATGCTTGGAACAATGAAGGGCCAGTGAAAAAGGAGATGACCTTCAATGAGGCGAGGGACAGGTGGCTGCAGTGACGGGTCAAACCTAGCAGTGTTTGGAGGCGAGTGCAGAGCGCAGGCTGTTTCAGGTGATGGCACACCTGGTCACGATAAGTCAGCAGGCACTCAATGGCACCCAACAACATTTGACAAGTCCTTGCCTCTCTGCCTCCCTCTCGACTTCATCCCTTTTAAAGTTCCAGCCATTCTCCTGGTTTTAACACCCCCTCTCCCAGATCTATCACTTGACCGCCTCATCTCACCTACAGCACGCATCCATTTGACCTGAGTTCTCTTGAAGTCTCTACTTAGATGGACCGAAACTCTTTGCATGCCTGGCTCTTTATGTGGATGATAAAGGATCGGTTCTTGAAGGGCCCTTTCAGAACTTCAAATTCTTTGACTTAGATCTTGCACATATTTGAAACCCATATTATTGACTTGTCTTTCATGATATTTCCCCTTTAGGATTTTTCTTTTACACTTCTAAGTAATGGTGACAGTCTTCTCTCATTCCTCAAAGCTCGAAATCTAAATATCATTTAGAATCAAATCTTTACCACTACAGCCATCAGGTGTCCAGTTCTGTCTCATTTCTTTTCCGTTGCTCTGTGCTACTGGCCACCATCCTGGCTACGTCTTTTGGCCACCGTATGTTTGTATGCGATGTACATTTTTCTAGTTGGCCTTCTTTTGCCTTGCTTCCCTCTTCCCTCCCTTTTGCCTCTTCCCCTCTCCCTTTTCTCTCTCTTTCTTTTCTCCTGAAAGAAAATGAAACCAAACCAAACTCACTGCCGTCAAGTTGATTCTGACTCATGGTGGCCCCTGGGGCTTCCAAGACTTCATATCTTTATCAGAGCACCCAGCCTCATCTTCCTCCCCCGAGTAACCGGTGGGTTCACATCACCGGCCTTGTGCTTAGCAGCTCAGAACACACCTGGGTTCCTCTGTAATCTGGGAGGAACATGCGAAGTCTGAAACTATACTGATTTAGAAACCTATCTTGCCCACAATTTTGTCCCTAATATGAAGAGGTATGTGTTTATGAATATAATAATATATATATATATATATATATATATATATATAAAACCTGGCTGGCATTCCTCTCAATTCTTGTGAAACTATTGTGGTTTTAAATCCTATTTTGTTAGATACCAATATGTCTGATCCCTCCAACTATATGTAACATCTACTCCTGTCTGGGGGCTGTGTCTTCTGGGGAAGACACAATACCTTGTCATAAGAGGTCATGGTCTGAAGGGGGAACCTGCCATCATCAATAATAGCAGGACCGATGGTGACCGTCATTATGTGGCCCAGGTCTCTGACGGCAGCCATTCTATCTTTCCCCCCCTTAATTCAAACACTTATTTCAGTTCCCCATTACCAACAAGATAATGATGAACTTCTTGTGGTCTTTACCTACCCTAATTACATCTCCTTTATTTTTTTCCCCAGCTTTCTCCTCTAGCACTTTTTTTTCCCTTTTACTTTGGCTGGGACCATTTTTTTAAAAAAAGGAATATTGACCAGAGTGTTAAATGGTACAAGGGGAAGACAAAGGCAAAGGCATATCATCCAGAAGGAGGAGACCACTGGTATAGATTATAATGGTATCCAAGGGTTTGCAGATACACAGAACTTTAGAAAGGACACTAGGGGTCAAGGAAAAATGTTACAATTGTATGGTAGGTGGCAAATCAAAACGCCATAGTTATCAGTGAGGTTCCTGGAGAAGCAATTGGGATTGGGATCGATATATTGTGGTAAAACACACAGGGAAGCATTCTGCAATTATTGAATGCATGAGTGAATGAATGGTTAGAATTTGGATTCTGGGTTAAAATTGGAGTGTGGTATGAGTGGAATATTAAGGGATTCCCAGTGTTTAATGACTGGTGGGCAGAGTTCATCTTAGCCCCCCTGAGCATGGTGAGAGTGCCCACACCCGCTCTGATTCCCATCTGAACATTATGAGGTAGGATTTGGCCAAGTGCCCATCTCCTTGGGGATGACTTCACCTGACCTGCACCCCCAGGTGGGATCTACAGGCAGCTTTGGAGGGCAGAGGGGGTAGGACCCTGGGGAGCACAATTTTCCTGGAGAAGTTTATACTAGGGTCAGGCTGATTTCAGCTCGGTAATTTACAAAGATGTTCGATCGGACTTTGAAAAGGAAGGTTCATTGTATTCCTGGTTGTCATGGTACCACTCAAAATGTCTTCTGTTGCTTGACGGGCACAAGATCTATACAATCGTGTCCTCAATTCCTTAGGTGTTCCTCTTCGTGGTTTGGTTCTCACCTATCAGCCCAGCATCGTCTGCCCAGGCTCAGTTCTCCTTACTCTGCTCAGCATTTTGCTTGGTCTCATCTCCTCTCAGGCTCTGGGTTGCCTCTTACCTGCTGAGGCCCAGAGCTTTATCTTACATCACTGCCTTGGTTTTGCTCTTCCCTCTGCATCAGCTCACACGGGTGTCCTGAAACCAGAAGGCAGACAAGTTGATTTTGCTTCTGATCTTCACCAGCACAAACAGCCTCCACAGCACCCTCCAGGCAGCACACCCACGTTCCTTTAGCTTCCGGTGAAGTAAAAGGATAAAGTGGGTACAGCTGCCTGCCTGTCCTCACCCCCCAGGCCTGGACCCCGCCACTCCCTCAGGCGGGCATTCTCCTCTGTTGCCACCAAAGTACCTCTTTTGTCCCCACCTCTTTCCTTCTTCCTATTGCTCTTTATTTTGATTCCCTGTACCCGCGTTTATCCCCTCTCGATACTACCGGAATTCTTTGATTATGATGATGATTGTGAATCAGGTGGCTTTTACATCAAGGTCACCAGCTTTACATCATGTCCTCCAGTCCACCGTGTTGGGACGTGCTCTGGAGAGTCATTCTTCTTGTTTAGGGCTGTGCCGAGTGTTCTACTCCATGTCGGCACCAACATGCATCTACCCGTTCATTCGCTGCTGGTCGTTCGGTTGTTCCCATCTTTGGGCGGTTGGGTGTTCACTGCTGTTGTGTGCTGTGATGAACACGGTGTGTCTATCTCTCCTCCCGTTGTGTCTCTTACTTCTCTAGGGTAGAGCGATTGCTGGGTCATATGCCCAACTTTTGGAGGATGTGCTGTACCACTGTCCCCGGTGGTTGCTCTGTTTTGCAGATCCACCAGCAGTGTCTGAGGGGACTGGGCCACTTTTGATCATCAGTTGCACCTATGAGCTGAAGACTCATAGCTTCTCTAGAACTTTCCTTGAACCTCATGCACTTGCCAGTCTGTCTTCTCCATGATGGCCCACCCCTGTTGTCTCTCACCCCACCCCTACTTTCCACCGTTAGTCTTAGTTTTCCACACTATCTACTCGCTCCCTCAAAGCTAGACAATAGGGAGTCGCCCTTCCTTGCTTTGTCTCTATCTTGTCTCCTCGTCCAGAAACCCACAGTTCCCCAAATAGGTTTGGAGCCCATGGCGACTCTTCATCCAACGACCGTTCCTTCATTCACCCCCCTCATCTCTCTCCTGACTGCACAGCCTGCCTAGTCTCCCTGAGGCAGTTCTTCACACATGTCCACCTGTGCTGCAGCTCCCTCGGAAAACTTGGCACCATGATAACGAGGGGTGGGGCATGGGGCCTGGATGAACCCGGTGCTGTGCTCATCCGTTTGCAGACACGGCCTCATCCATCTTCACCCCACCCCCAGGCGGGGCAGCTCCGTTTCCCTCTCTCACAGATGATAACACTAAGGTTTGAGGCGCCGAAGAACTTGCCAGAATAGCCTAGCTGACGTTATGTCGGTGTGGGGCTGGGACTCTAGTTGGTCTGTCTTCTGTGGTCGGCTCTCAACAGCTCGCTTGCTGCCCGCAGGAAGTGTCAGCCCTCCCTGCCCTGCCCCGCAGGCCCATTCGTCAGCACACCCTGTCGGTCACCCGCCACAGTGGGGACAGCGCATGTGCTTTCTGTGCACATCTGCTGTTTCTCCCTCTGCTGCTGCGGGCTGGGATGCTTGGCCTCTCCCCACCACGGACCCTGTGCTTGCTCCTTAAGACTGTTCAAGTGGCATCTAATTTGGGAGCCTCCATGGCTTTCTGAGCTGGCTGAGCTGCTACCCCTCAGGGGCTGGTGATAGCCTTTTGGGACATTGTCACGTTCCCATTTCACGCTTTTGTGTCTATGGGAGCTTCTCAGGTGGTAGTGTGTCCATCCCTGGCTAACTCCACACCTGGCACAGGTGAGTCCCTGTTGGTGACAGTCATCGAGATGGCAGTTGGTGTACGTGAGAGCATTTTCTGTGCTTGTGCCACTCCCCTCTCCACTAAGCACCCATGGGCAGGCTCTGTGTCTACTCAGCTGGGTTTGTGTAGCAACTCCATGGGGGGCGGGGGGGGGGGGATACTTCAGAGCTGTTTGTAGAAAGCTGATGGGGACTTTTCTTGCTTTTGTTCGGGTGTAGATGCAAGCCCAGAATCACGGGCCGACAGTGTGACCGATGCAGTGCTGGGTTCTACCACTTCCCCGAGTGTCTCCCCTGCAGTTGCAACAAAAAGGGGACAAAGCCAGGAGTCTGTGACCCCGAGACTGCAGCGTGCCTTTGCAAGGTAAGGTGAACCGAGTGAAGGCCAGGCATGCCAAGGCCAGGGCATCAGCTGCCACCAGTATGGATGATCTTCACCCTGAGTCAACATATACAAATACGTGGGCAATGCCATTTGATAATCACTGTCTTATTGGGTAGGAATGGTTAGTCAGGAAGACCCTCCCCACCCACCCCCATCCTTCGGAAACTATAGCACCCTCTGAGACTCTGAGGACAAGTATAGACATTGGTCTCTAATGTATACAGACTTACAGGTTCCCTGAAACCCATTTCCGGACACAAGTTCATGATCTGTCCTCTGGAGGTGTTGCTGTGATGGGAGAGCTTCCACTCCCAGCAGTTGATTTCAGGTGGTAAGTGGGATTAGTTAGTTTCTCCATCTTGCAAATCCATCTGGTGCATCAAGATAGCTTCAAAATGTCAAGGGATGTTTTCCAGAATTGAGGGAATGCTTGCCTCCATCTGTGTGTGATATGAAAGTTAAACAAGCAGTTGGCACAATTGGCCGAGCGACATGCCCTTTAATGCGTGACTAGCAGCTACGTGCTGACATCATGTGTTGGCCTGGCACTTAGGTCTACGTAGCTAATTACAATCAGGGAGCCACCAGAAGGAATGGCCTCTTGTTTCCCCCTCCGTGTCAACAGGAACATGTGGAAGGCACAGGCTGCAATGTGTGTCGACACGGTTCGTTTCATTTGGACCCAGCCAACCCCAAGGGTTGCACCCGCTGCTTTTGCTCTGGAGCAAACACCAGCTGTAGCAGTACGCATAAGCGAAGGACTAAGGTATGTGGGGGGGGGGATGGATGTCTCTGTTTGCATTTAGTTAGGACTTTAGGTCGAGGGGGAAATGGATTAGCATGAAACTTGAAGCGTTGTGTGAATATTTAATGGTGGTGAGCCTTGTCCTGGCTGCCCTCTCAGCTGGCAGCATCCCTTCCACAGACGCCCCACACTTCTTCTCAAATGTCTCGTGCTCAGAGGGACCTCCCTGTCCCACTCCCAATAGAGTAGCCCATGCCGGTCACTTTCTAGGCTCTCACTGCTGGGTGTCCCAATAGCATGGCTCACTCGCTGATGGAGTCTACATTTAGTTTTGAAATGTATTCTCCCACCACAAGCACGCATTCGAAGTGCTAGAATAGGGTCTGGGACATAGTAGGTGCTCAATAAATACTTGGGAGCTTAAGGAACCCACTGCTATCGAGTTAATTCTGACTCTCAGTGGACACATGGGCTGCAACAAAGGATGCAGGGAAGCCAAGATGGTGAGGATGGCACTGGCCCAGGGGACAGGACATTCTATGACGGTCGCCACGATCACAACCGACTCAGCACAACAGCACACAAGAGACCATGGGCTTGTTGCTCCCCGCCCCACCGGCACAGCTCACCTCTGTTCTCCTTCTTGTTTTCCTTTTTCACTCTTCCTCTAATCCATGTTGCCACACATTTCTGTTGCCCACGTTTTCATTAACTCCCTGATGGAACTAAAGCGTTGGCTAGTGTGTTCCATGATCCAGTAATTCAAGACGCCTCTGTTGGGGTAATAAGTAATGTCTTCTGTGCAACAAGGATCCAAAAAGATTGTATACAGGTACACTCACACACATAACTCACTGTCTGTCTCTTCAAAAGATTACAGGTCCTTGATTGGAAAAACAATTAGTTTGTATATCTATTCTGAAGGCTTCCCTCCAACCTCCCCTCTCTCTAAAAAACACTGCCATCAGTTGATTCTGACCCATACGACCCTATAGGACAGAGCATAACTGACCACAGTGGCTTTCCAAGATGAAATCCTTATGGGAGTAGAAAGCCTCATCTTTCTCCCAAGGAGCAGCTGGTGGCTTTGAACTGCTGATTTTGTGCTTAGCAGCCTAAACTTGCATTCCACTATGCCGCCCATTCCTAACCCCGAGCCTTGTCAATTTCTACTTTTTTCCTATCTCATCTTTAACTCCTGGTTTCCTTTGCAATCAGGGAAATGAAATACTGCAGTAACAGTGCTCCATTTAAAAACACAAACACCGCCGGTACGTTTCCTCAGCAACCCTTTCTCTATACGGAGCACACGTGATGATGTTGTGATGGTTCTCCGTATTATTTGGACAGTTAATTTACTTGTTATTCTAACATTTATGGAACACCTAGTAGATCCCAAGCACCCAGCTGTGTGCTGGGACGCCAGGGCAGATCACAGAGGCAGGTGTTCAGCACCCTCTGAGAACTCAGATGAGGCTGGGCGGCAGTGGTGGGGTGGGGACTCTATCAGGGGTCCAAGGGGAAGCTCACGAGCAGACACTGGCAGGCAGCCTTCACAAGTAGAGTAGCTTCTGCATGTCTTTCCTGTGACGCTGCTTCAGCCCTGACCCCGTCTCCCTCCCTGGCTCTTGTGTTGCAGTTTGTGGACATGATGGGCTGGCGTCTGGAGACTGCCGATCACCTGGCCATCCCCACCTCGTTCAACCCGCACAGCAACAGTGTGGTCGCAGACATCCAGGAGCTGCCTGCAGCCATTCTCAGTGTGTTCTGGGTCGCTCCGCCCTCATACCTGGGGGACAAGGTACTGACATCTGCCCTTCTGAGTCTCCTGAGGGTCTTTGGCACCATTGCATCACTTACGGGGGTTTGGGAGGGAACATTGAGAAAGTCGGGTGAATAAAATGGAGCCTGGGTAACATGCGCAGCTGCTAACCAAAGAGTTGGAGCGCTGAGTCTACCCAGAGGTGCCTGGGAAGAAAGGCCTGGTAGATCTACTTCCGACAAAATAGGCCACTAACAGAGGGGGTCGCCATGTGCATCCGAGCTGACGCCATGGCCCCGGGTTACTGGGTACAAGTAAAGAAGAGGCAGGCCGCCCTTCAGGCACGAGGAGCCAAGTTTGCACCGAGTCAGCACCTTAGGGTCCAGCAGCAAACAAAGCCACCTTACAACCTTTCCCTCTGTTTTTGTTTCTATTTTTACTCAATGGTCCAGACTTTTCCTCCTGGAGAAATAACTGTTTAAATAATACCCGTTACCGATGGAGTAGATCTCACTTTTAAATGCCACTGTTGAGAAGCCTTTGTTTAAAAGCAGAAGAAAGATGCCGTGCCAGGAAAGCCAACAGCTGCAGCGTAACTGGTTCACGCAGTAAACGAGCACCAGGCCTGGGCCCAGGGTCACAGAATCACAAGCCCCGCCTCGCCTCCTCCGAGGGGATGCTGCCTCGGAATGTCTGGGCCCCCTTTCTACCCTCCCGCAGCCACCCCTCCTTTCTCCATTAGCTTTGCTTTAAGGGTAGGAGGTATTAGGACCATGTGTTAGTCTGGATAGACTAGAGAAACAAATTCATAGCCACTCATGTGTATAAGAAAGAGCTTTAGATACAAGAGGAATTGAATATTGAGAAACCATCCCAGCCCAATCCAAATCAAGTCCTTAAGTCTGATATTAGCCCATATGTCCGATACCAATCTATGAATTCCTCATCAGACTCACGGAACACATGCAATGATGCCGAACGCAGGAAGATCACAGGCCAGTGGGTGGGAAGCCTGTGGATCCAGTGGCGTTGTAAGCATCTCAGCACTGGCAGGGGTCTTCACGTGGCTCCTCTAGCTCAGGGCACTAGGGCAGTTCCATGTGTCTTGTCCGCTGCAATGTCTCCCAGGGAGTGAGCCGTGTCCCCCCTCCAACAAGCTATTTATCTCCTTAGTGCCTCCAAATGAGGTCATCAAGCTGCAATCTGGTCCACAGGCTAAACTCCACCCCTTCACTCTTAAGCCTCAAATTGACAACAGATTATGTAACTACCAGAGGCCAGCAATGCAATTGCCACCAGAAAACTAAGACTTCATCTGCCACACCCTTGGTGGAAAGTCGGGGCCCTGGAGAGAGTAGTCAGCGTAGTTTCCGTGCCCAGTGGAATTCATAATCATGCAAACATCTACTGTCGGGGGAATTTCTAAAATATTTTTTCTGGGTTTCATTATCTGTCTGAAAGAGATGAGCAATATTAAATCATTTTGGTTTAGTATTCACACTGGAGAAAAATCATCTTATTTCTTTTAATATCAAGACTCTTTTTCTTTTTATGAGAAGTCGCTCCTTGCTTAATCTCACCCCTGCTAAAAAGCGCTACAAATGATGCAAAGTAGCATAAATTATAACAGTGCAGGGCCATCTCCTCCTCCCTAGAAGGGACTGGCCAGCTGATGGCCTGGGTGCATCGTGCCCGAATTGGCATGGCCAGGTGCACCTCAGCGCCCGTGGCCTTCTCTAACGCTGCCGTTCGCATCTCCTTTCAGGTGTCCTCTTACGGTGGCTACCTCACTTACCAAGCCAAGTCCTTTGGGTTGCCTGGCGACATGGTGCTTCTGGGGAAACAGCCCAATGTGCAGCTCACTGTAGGTATCAGAGCGTGGCCCCAACGGCAGAAAGGGGGAGTTGCTGTTGACACTGATTCCAACTGAGAACCTCCTGATTAATGTTCTGCAAAAAGTTTGCACAACCTTGTTCCCCACACTGTGTGGTAACTAAAAAGGAAGCCTGGAGCACGTGGCGGCTCGTCGGCATTGGCTTCTAGGACCATCTTCACCCCCCCCAATGGTTCCTCCTATCTCCCCTCCCAAAGTCCTTAGCTGCGTCTCACCGTGCTTCTGATAAATCACTGCCTCCGGTAAACAGTCTTTTCTTTTCCTTTTTAGTCATTTTATTGGGGCTCTTACAGCACTTATAACATTCCAGACATCAATCGTATCAAGCATATTTGCACATATGTTGCCATCATCATTTCCCAAACATGTTCTACTTGAGCCCTTGGTGTCAGCCCGGTAAACACTCTTACAGGTTTCTTTTTAACAGTTCCGTTGGCATTCCATCCACACATCATACAAATGCCACCGTTCAACCATAGCAAGGAGAATTGGACAATCCAATTGACTGTAGGACATTTTCTTTTCTATGTTTCCATCTATGTAGCCACTGTTTGAGTCCTTCCGGGGTGCTGAGCTCCGTGCAGGGAGGGGGAGCCCCAGGCTCACAGAGGGTAACACGTCACAGGGGAGATGAGAAGGCCGCTACACTCTGCAGGACAGGAAGTGCTCCAGAATCCATGCAAGGCTCCATGGGAGCAGGGGTGCCCTGGGGGCATGTAGGGGTGGATGTCCTACTCGGAGAGGCTCTCTCAAAAGCCTTTAGAGAGCAGGTTAGTTTTGAGCTGGGCCTGCTAGCCTGGGTGGGAGGGGGTAAATGAGCTAGGGGCACACTAGGGCAGGACGCTGTGCTCCAGGGGCGATATCAGAGGCGCCAAGGCATCGAAAACGAGCTTGGAAGGGAAGCAAGCCAATTGAGGCGGAGTTCATCTGACCCCTGCGTGGCCAGGTGGCCTGCGCGGTGTTCTGTGCAGTAACAGGGAGCTTGACGATACAAACTGTGGGGAGCTTTCCTGGCTTTTAGAGACGTGATGCCTGTGCCCCATGCGCCCGGCATGCAATTCAGAGCTGCAGTGGAGAACATTTCTTGAGGGCAGGCCGATGCCACATGACGTGTTAACCGCCTAGAAGGCAGCGCACAGTGCTGGAACACAGGTTGAGGTGCCGCAGCCGGAACTTAATTCTGTTTCCGGTTAAGGTGCTGTGACTTCGAGATGCAATCGCTGCTCCTGGGGCGGTGTCTTGTGTCTCTCGCTGTAAACCAGGGACCAGCGGGTCTCACCCGCGTCCGCACAGCGAAGGGCCCCACTGGGTGCCTGCCCAGACACAGTGGCGGTGTAGTGTGTTCTTGGGTACGTGTATAGATGGAAATGGTTGGAAACGCTAGGAATGCTTGCAGAATATCTTACAAAGAAAGCACCGGTGGTTTTTGTTTTTTTTCAGTTTTGAAGATTTGTTTTTATTTTTTTAATTATATTTTTAATTATTATTTTATTTTATTTTATTTTTTTCAATCATTTTATTAGGGCTCATACAACTCATCACAATCCATACGTACATCAATTGTGTAAAGTGCATTTGTACATTCATTGCCCTCATCATTCTCAAAACATTTCCTCTCCACTAAAGCCCCTGGCATTAGGTCCTCATTTTTCCCTCCCTCATGAGCCCTTGATAGTTTATAAATTATTATTTTGTCATATCTTGCCCTGTCTGACGTCTCCCTTCACCCACTTT
>NW_022111300.1:9708376-9710467 GCF_000313985.2 Echinops telfairi
GGGGGGGGGGGATATTTTAGTGCCTCAAATATTAGACTTGCTCTGGGTGTAACTGACCTGCTGATTTCAACAATGGCACAGCTTTCCCCTTATCAGCTCTCGTTTCTGAGAGACAGAGCATATGCCATATACCACTCTTTACTCTGCTCACCCAGAAAAGACTCAGGATATTGTAATGTAGTGTTAGCTAGACTGAGATAGAGGAAGTGCATGCTGGCTGTATTTGAAGTAGTTTGTGTTGTGCTAAATATTTAGGTCAACCTATACTTCACATGGTGACCTTTGATCCAAAGCTGAACAGTACATATTACATGAACTTGGAATTTTCCCCAAGGATGATGTCTCCTTTATTAGGAACTGAATAGCAGGCAGTTCCAATGTGTTGTCTTAAAAAGGGGTCAGAAATTACAGTTACTGTACAATAAGGAGCCGTGATGCACGGTGGGGTATGTGTTTGCCTGCTAACCACAGTCAGCAATTCAAGCCCATCCGTCGCTCTGCAAGAGGAAGATGAAACTTTCTGTTCCCCTATGATTACGGCATCAGAAAACCCACAGAAGTTGCACTCTGTCCTATAGGATTACTATGAGACTTAACAGAATAAATTTGCTGCACAAATAGAGATTCAAATGTTCTGAAACCCAAAATGGGTCTGTCAGAATTCAAACTCCTTTTTTAAAGTTAAGAGGTTCCAGTCTTGTTGTAAGACAGCTAAACTTCTCCACCTGTGCACAGAAGTTTTTAACAATTAAAATTTTTCTTATAAAGAAGCTTGGAGTAATCCTCACCTCTGAAACATTGAACCTGACCTATCCACTGACTTCTATAGATCAAAATGTGTTCCGAAATGCTTACTGCTAATTTGAAGAAGAAAACTTTATCAAAGTATTTATGAAAATTGCTATCAAGTCTTACATTTTAGGCAATCTAAATTGCCCTCATATTCCTTTTAAATATGTACCTTTGCAATTTTTTTTTGATTTTCTACTCTGCTCAACTTGTCTATTTGGCTTTGCAGTAACTTGTAGTCTTTCTGTATATTGCACAGCTTCCTATACCCAAAGGAAAAACCCTCTCCCATCTCATTGATTCTAACTCATAGTGATCCTATAGGACACAGAACTGCCCCTTTGGGTTCCCAAACCCTTGAATCTTTTAAAAAGCTTCAGAGTGACTGGTGGGTTTGAACCACTGATCTTATTACTAGCAGCTCAATGCCTAACCAACTAGCCATGTGGGTCCTCTTGAAACCCCCTGAAGACCTAATTCTTTTTCAACCATTTCTTACCTTTTGGGCCTCAGCCTATAATTTGTGAGTCTGAATCCATCTCATATTTAAAACTAAGATGATAAATTAATATTTATGGTATAACTTAATAGCTAAAAATATAGGGGAACAGATATCTCAGAAACTAGAGCTAAACTAGAGCTGATGCCATGTTCTGAATCACCGCCCCAAATAATCTCAGGAACAGGCCTGAAAACCGAGACACCGAGGAAAGGTTTTTTGTGGTTGCTGAGCCCGGATAAATGCTTTTCTTTCTGAAATACAGCTCCTTGTGAGTGGAATTCTTTTGGATTTGGTGTTGTAACAAGACCGTTGGGACTGTTGTGTGTGTGCTTGTCTCCCTGGGAGGCTGCTGATGGGACATGCCCACTCTGCTCTGTTAGGAGTCTCTCCACAGAGACCATACTGGGAAGGGGCTGAGAATGAGTCCAATTGATCCCCACAGGGCAGGGGTCCAGAGCTAAACCCTCTTTCACCCTGCTGGAGAGACGATGTGTCATCCTTCAGCCCTGACCTCCCCTCTGCACCAGCCCACCCACCAAAGCACTTTCTTGCCACTAAAGTTGACCCTGTAGGTAAAGTAGGGTTGGTTGTGTGTGTGTGTGTGTTTTAGTTACCTTCACACAAGGGATGCTTCCTTGTTTCCTTGTTGCAAAAAGAACTGTATTCGATATTCCTGTTCTGTATGCATGTTTCTAATCATTTTTTTAAATCAATTTATTGGGGCTCATACATTTCATCACAATACATAGATCAATTGTGTAAAGCACATCTATACATTTGTTGCCCTCATTATTCCCAAA
>NW_022111300.1:9710725-9758897 GCF_000313985.2 Echinops telfairi
CCCTGGTCCTGAGGGGTTCATCTGTCCTAGATTCCCTGCGTTTCCAATTCCCATCTGTACCGCTGTGCATCATCTGGTCTAACCAGCTCTGCAAGGCAGAATTGGGGTTCTAATCTTTTAACCAGCTAGTGTCTGAACTGTTATTTAGAGTCCGGTTTTCCATGTAACACAGATCATCGAAATGTGTTCTGTTCTGGCATCAGTCCATTACAAAGTCCCAAACATCCCGCCCCAAGTGCTGAAGCCCTCCTTTCCGCTTTCCACAGGGTCAGCAGATGTCAGTGGTCTACGAGGAGCCAAACACCCCCCGGCCAGACCAGCTCCACTACGGGCGAGTCCAACTGGTCGAGGTAAAGCAATGCTGCAGCAAAATGGTTCATTCGGGTCTTTGTTGTTTTGTAACTTGCGATCGTTTCAAGCAATCATGACGTTTGACTTTTGAACGTAAAGCACAAATCATGAAAATATGGAGGGTGGTGCTCCTAGGCGTTGCCTGAACAATCCTTCGGGCTCTTGATACTGTCTCCTCTGCATTTCAGTTAAACTGACTCTGTCTTAAAAGCCCTGTGTGTTTGTAGGCGCTACCACCACAGAGCTCCCTTTACCTTTAGGTCTCTGGTCAGTCCCCGGGACCAGGAGATTATCCAACAAATGCTTTATATTACTGCATAGAAAAGTCACAAAACGGCACATAAAAGCAATGAGTAATATAGCTAAATCAAGAAAAGCCTATCAAACCAACTGCCACCCATCTGTCAGCCTGTCTTATTGCCGATGCTGGCAGGTATGCCACCAGTATTTCAAATGCCAGTCGGATAGACCGGTTTCAGCAGAGCTTCCAGATTAAGACAGATTAGGAAGAAAGGCTCAGCTCTGTGCTTCTGGACATTAGGCAATGAAAACTATGGATCATCACACCACACTGTCCCAGAGGGTCCTGGAAGATGAGCCCCCTCGTTTGGGAAATATTCAAAGCACATGGTGGCTGCAGTAACGGACTTCAGCCTATGATCATGAAGGAGGCACAAGACCGAGCAATGTTTTGTTGACTTGTACATGGGATGCCAGGAGTTGGAACTGACTCGTCAGTCACTAATAGCACCATCAAATCAGAAATCATAGTATCAGCCCTAATTATTTACAAGTAGTCCTTAAAAGTAGTATTTAATTTATATTATTAAAATTATCCAGTATTTCAAGGCACTTTTAACTACTACCCTGAACTCATAGTTGATCATTTCTATATGTCTTTAACACTTTTATACGGTGCTAGTGTCGAATTTTGGGAGTACCATGGCTGCCAAAAGAGCAAACAATCTGTCTTGGAAAAAGTACAGCAGGATGCTCCTTAGAGAAAGAATGGAGAGGCTTTGTGTCATGTACTTGGACACATTCTAAGGAGAGGCCATTGCCCAGAAAAGGACATCATCTTGGTCAAGTCGAGGGGCAATGGAAAAGCAGGTCCTCGATGAGGTGGACTGACACAGGGGCTGCAGCAATGGGCTTGAATAAGAACGATTGTGACCACGCGTGAAGGAGGCAGCATTGTTGCTTAGGGAGCACTGAGTGGATGGTCGTGGGGGTGGGGTCGTTTGGTAAAGGAGATCAATACTGGCTGCACAGCATGAATTGTATAGTCAATGGTGCTGAATTATACATGTGGAAGTGGTTCAATTGGAGAATGTTCCGTTGTGGATATTATTGCCACAATTAAAAGGAAAAAGGATTACACTTTTTTTTTTTTTTTAAGAACAATTGTAAGGGTGGTGCAGGGCCAGGCCATGGTTCGCTCTGTAATACATAGAGTTGCTGTGAGTCAGAACCAACTTCATGGTAGCTGATGACCATAACTGGCATCTTGTTCCCCTGTTAAAAACTTAGTTGTAAATGCACAAGCGTCTTCCTGTAAGAGGTGGTTACACAATGAAAGAGCAAGAACCTCATTGTTTTGTTGGTTTGTGCTCACAGCACAACACAGAGCCTCAATCCTGACTCTCTGATGACCGAGATGTTCTCCATCGGGACCAACTTGATTTTAAAGTTGGTGGTGAAAATTATGATCATTATGGTGACAGACAGCCCCTCCTTGGGAAAAGAATCTTGGAGGGGGGGACCTGACTTTTGTGCTTTCAGTTGATTATGCCGATTAATTGGCTAATTAGCAGACAAGGAACTTTTCAGGATCCCAAGGTAAACAAAACGAAGATCTTTCCAAATCCTTCCTAGGAAGAATGATTCATTAAGACCGCGAAGCTTTATGGTCTGTGAGTGACTGTTTAACAAAGACCAGTGTTTGCTGTGTCATATTTTCTAGTCCATTTAGTGGGGTGTTTCCAGTTCCACATCCTGGGCTGGAGTTTCTTATCTGGAGAGGACAGGCGGTTACCCTCTGTTTCTCTTCACTCTCTGGGAGCTCTCAGTGGAGCCTGCTTGAAACTGCTGTGCTTGGTATGATCTCTCCCTGTTTGCCTCCAATGAATTGGTAGAGCCCAGCGATAGAGCCCTTGAATTCATTTGGCATTTAGGATCGAGAGGAGCTCATGCTGGACACGTAACCCCCCTACAGGGATGTATTTCATGTTCGTTGAGTTCATATGAAGAGTTACAATCTGTGTTGAAGATGTAACTTGCTGTTGGACAACCTATTGCACTTTTCTATATGCGATAAGCACACCCTTACCATAAGCCACCTGGGCTGGCTTACCTGAACCACACATGCTGTTGTGTCCCCTGAAAATCCTGCAATAGAAGTTTGTCAGTCCGTTTCACTTATTTTTTTCTTTAGCGTGCTATCTCTTAAAAAAATGTTTTCCCTACATAGTCTTCATATTTTAAAATTCTTCTTCCCTCCCCCACTGCCTTTTCTCTCTTCTCTCATTTTTAACAGAAACCATGAATAACCAAAACATTAAACATCTTTCTTTATTCTAATCTGTGTGCATTCCATATCAAGATTTTTTATTTCCCTCCAGTTTTCTTCCCCCTTGCTTTGTTTTCTCTTATGTTTGTTTGGCTTTACTACAGTATATTTATTTCCTATCTTCAGATGCATAAACTAGTTAAGAAGGTAAAATGTACTTGTGTTCAAAGTTTTACATTCAGTGAATGGATGTTGTTGAATGGTCAACCTTAGGTTAGTAGCCAAGCCATAAACCCATTTGTACAATGCAAGACCTAAGGTGTTCGTAGGAGCTTTGAAAAGCCTCCTCAATATTCCTATGACTACATGCCTAGGGCTATGCACACACCCAGGGTGGTGTGAATGTTCAGGAAAGATTGCAAACGCCTTAACCTCTCACAGCTGGCTGACCTTGAGACTGTGCAAGCAAGAAGTGAAGGTTCAATCAGAGCTGTTAACTGCTTGGCTGATTGTTGAAGAGACTCCACAGCAGGCACCCAGAGACCCTCAGCTGAAACTCAGAGACTTTGTGGCTTCAGGCCTCTAAGAAAGCCTCATTTCAATCCTTATCTGGCATTAATTCTGAAAAGACACTGAACAAAACACACTATTGGGTGGAAAATCCAACCTTCAGAAGTGTCCCATTGCATTATTTTAAATGCCCTATTTCCGATAACAACGACAAAAATCTGAGACATGCAAAGAAACAATAAAGGAAGGCCCCATGGAGGGAGGGAAATCACCCTCAGGAGAAACTACCCCACCAATGCTCAGTTGTTGGACTTACGTGACAAAGACGTTTGTCAGCCATTGGAAATCCTCTGGGGAAACAAAAGCCTGCATGCCCAGAGAACAAGGAAGCAGGGGAACGGTGTCTCACCGCGTAGGGATTATCCATAAAGAGATGGACAGGGAACTCAACAGATATTTTGGAGCTGAAAAATGTTTGAAAATAAATTCATTGCTGGAAGGGATCAACCACAGTCAGCAGAATCAACAAATTTAAGACAGATCCATTGAGATGATCCAGTCTCAGGAACAGAAAGGAAAACAGTTCAAGCAAAACGAGCCGAGAGTGAGAGACCCATGTCGTCACGTGTCCCAGCACATACACAATGGAAGTCACGGGAGTCGCAGGAGAGGAGATAGAGGGAGGGACAGAAAAATGTTTCAAGAAGTCATGGCCCCAAACTTCCCTGATAGGATGAAAATGATTAATCGATCCATCCAAGGAGCTCAAAAAACTCAAGCCAGAGACACAAAAAACATCCCCAGGAGGATGCAGGGACAAAGACAAAGAGGATGTTGACAGCAGCAAAGGAGAAATGAGTCATCCCCTACAAGTGAGCCTCAATAAGATTAATTAGTTAACAGCTAATTAATCACCAAAAGCCATGGAAGCCAGGGAGCAGTTGGCAAACATAGTCAAAGTGTTGCAAGAAGCACACTATCAACCAAGTAGTCTATCTCTGGGAAATCGATCTTTTAAAAATGAAAGAGAAATTAAAACATGCCATGATAAAACAAAACGGAGGGAAGGGATTGCTAAAAAGAGTCCTTTAGTCTGAAATGCAAGGACACTTGATAGTAACTCAAATCCACATAAAGAAGTAAGGAGCACCGGTAAAGCTAATCAATCATTCACTCACTGCCATCAAGGTCCTGCCAACTCATAGCGACCCTGGAAGACAGGGTAGACCTGCTCCTGGGGGTTTGTGAAACTGTAACTGTGTACGGGAGCAGAAAGCCCCATTGAGGAGTGGTGGATGGTCTTGAACTGCCAACCTTGAGATCACAGCCTGATGCATAACCATTAGACCACCAAGTCTCCTTAAGTTAACCAATAGGCAAATAAAATATTGGTATACAAGAATGCCACGGATACTTGGGCTGTTTTCCAGATCCCCACAGCAAAGTGACTATTGCCATAAAGCAAGGCACATGAACATTTTTTGTCGTTTCGCTGTGCACATGCAAGTTATGTTTACACTCTATTATGATTAAATGTGCAACAGCATTGTGAAAATAAATTGAGATGCTGTGAGAATTCTCACAGTGTGGCACAGAGAAATGGTAGCATGGGTAAATGCCCTGGTAAACTTAGGGTTCCTAACCACAAGGTCAGCGGTTCAAACTCACTAGCCACTCCTCAGGAGGAAGATGAGGCTGTGTGCAGCCACAGAGATATAAAAACTGCCGTCACGTAGTCAAGGCTGACCCCACTGTGGGTTTCTAAGACTGTAACTTTGTGGGGAGTAGAAAGCCCAGTCTTTCTCCTGGGGAGCTGTTGGTTGTTCCAAACTGCCAACCATGTGGGCCATAGTCCAACATGTAACCACTACACCACCAGGGCTCCAAGTCTTAGAAACCCTATGTAGGGTCTCCATGCGTCAGAGGTGAGTTTACAGCAGTGGGTTAGGGATAGATACTGACTAAAAATGGGCCCAAGTTTCTTTTCTGGGAATGATGAAAATCTTCTAAAATTAGATTGTGGTGATGGCTGCATACCTCTTTACATTTTGAATTGTCCACTTAAAATGAGTGAATACCACGATATGTAAATTATACCTCAAGCCATTATAATTGACATTAAATTTCCATTGTTATGATATGTGCTAATAATAATAGTTAACATTTCTCACTTGTCTCTTACATGCTAGGAGCCTGGGTGGTTCTGTGGGTTCAGGGTTAGGTTGTAACCACGAGGTTGATGGTTTAAAGCCACCAGCTGCTCTACCGGAGCAAGATGAGGCTGTCTGCTTCTGCCAAGATGTGCACTTTCAGAAACCCTCCGAGCAGCTTGACTTCGCCCTCTAGCTCACTAAGAGTTGGAATCACTGTGATGGGGATGGGTTTAGTCTTTTGTTGTTGTTGCCTTTTAGACTACGTTCACTGTGCTAAACACTTCGTTCGTGTTATATCACTTACTTTACCTTAATCTTCGTGGTTAGAGTAATCCTAGAGATTACTGTGCTCATTTCAGAGATAGGGGAACTGAGTCCAAAGAAGGCAACAATATGAAGGTTGCCATCAGAATATGCAGAGTTGGTTTGCCTCGGTTTGAATCCTGGTGTGTCCCTCACTGGTTGGTTGACTTTGCTCAACCTTCTCATTTGTGACATGGGAGTGATGATTTTAATACATATCACAGGGCTGTTGTCGGAGTCTGTCAGATGAGATGTGAAGTCCATAAGACACTGCATGACGCATAAGAAGGATTCAATCCACCTTAGCTGGTGGGGAGTCCTGCTGAGGTAGTGGGCTACACACTGAGCTGCTATGTCTAAGGTCAGTGGTTTGAATCCCCCAGCCACTCTACAGGGGGAAGATGAGACAGTCTGTTCCATAGAGATTTAATGGGTCAGAAACCCAATCTGGCTGTTCTCCGCTGTCCTGTCAGTCAGGTCACTGAGTGGAACCGACTCTCTGGCCGTGAGGCTGGTTTTCAGAGTAGTGTTTCACTGTGGTCACTCAGAATCTTCGATAAGCTAGTTTTCTTAGGCCACAAAGCTTGCAGGGTTCCAGCTGAGACAGGAGTCCACGAATGAGTGTGTGTTCTGACACTTAATATTCCCATCAATGGCTCCCGGATGCCCTGGGATTCTTTAGCAAGGGCATCCGTTATGATGGGAGAGGGGCTGGCCTCAAGGCAAGACCAGACATGGAGGAGTTCAAGGGAGGACCGCCATCGCCCTGTTTGCTAGTTGGTTCCAAGGCCGGGGTTGGCTCCAAGCTGCCCCAGATTTTTATTCTCTGGACTGGAGCGATGTCTTTACTGGGCCTTCACACGATACGGTCAGCCAACATCAATATCCCACAGAGTTTTAGAATACAGCTTTTATGACAACATGAGTGTGTGTGCGTGTTGAGTGTGTGTGCAAGACAAGATTTGCGGTTATCATTGTGTACATTCACTGGATGATCAGGGCTGCATGATGCCATCGATTGCCATATGCATTTCATCTTATCTAAGTTTTGCACAAGCAAAAAGTACATTTAAAATATATGCAGCCCTGGGCAAAGGCTTTTTCTTGGCTTCCTTGTTGATGATTTTGGCTTCTCCTGGAACCCTCTCTTCAGAATGTAACTAGTTTCCTCTTTTTATCCTTCCGTGCTTAAAGGTCTCTGATTTGCTCTGGGCACCTGCCTCTTCCAGCCCCCTGGAGGTGAGCTCACCTGAGGGAGACCCTTCTTTCTGTTTGCACATGCAGGGGAACTTCAGACATGCAGGCAGCCGAGCGCCGGTGTCTCGGGGAGAGCTGATGACGGTGCTGTCTAGACTGGAAGGTGTGCGTATCCGAGGCCTCTATTTCACGGAGACGCAGCGGCTCACCTTGGCACAGGTGGGGCTGGAGGAGGCCTCTGAGTTTGGAACTGGAAGAATCGCACATCACGTGGAGCTGTGTTCCTGCCCGCCGAACTATACTGGTGATTCATGCCAGGTAGGAAATTTCCCTCTCCTGTCAAATTCCTCCAGGTGAATATCCGGGGCCGCTCTGTTCATGGTACAAGTTCCTGCTTGGGGGTGGGGGTAGGGGTGGGGGAGGTAGCTTTCATTTACCTGGTGTAGTTTGGAAGGCATTGGGCTGCTAATCACAAGGTGCTAATCACAGTTGAAGCCACCAGTCACCCTGTTGGAGAGAGAGGAGGCTCTCTGCTCCCCCAAAGATTTCCAGCCCCAGAAACCTACAGGGGCAGGTCTACCCTGTCCCATGGGGCCTGTGAATCAGAATCAACTCAATGGCAGTGTGTGAGACCTTCAGGTATGAAACATGCTACGGTCGGGCAAAGGCCTCAGGTATGAAACATGCTATGGTCGGGCAAAGGCCTCAAAAGGCACAGGAAAGCAGGTGGATTCTGGGGGTGGGAGGAAGGCGCCTTACCTGTAGATCCTGGTGCTTTCAAGGCTAGGAGTTCTGATGACACTGTAGGTTAAGGGTTGAGTTGGCAACCCTCAAGTTCAGGGTTCAAACCCACCAGTGGCATCGTGCGAGAAAGATGAGGCTGTCTGCTCCTTGAAAAGATTTACCGTCTCAGAAATGCTACTGAATCGGAATCAACTCGGTGGCCCTGGGGGTTTTGAGGTTTGGGTTACCAAAGGCAGACCCAGGGTCCACATGCCTTCGCCTAATCAAATAAAAACAAAACAACAACAAAATTAAAAAAAAAAACAAAAAAACATTTCACTGCCATTGTATCCATTCTGACTCGTAGCAACCCTATCGAATATAGTGGAACTGCCTCTGTGGGTTTCTGAGATGGTAACTCCTTTCAAGAGTAGAAAGCTTCCTCTGTCTCCCATGGTTTCAAACTGCTGACCTTGTGGTTAACAGCCAAACCTGGGGCTCTTGCCTAATCAAAGCCTTTCCCAAGGCCTCCCCTAGTAGAGTTGAATTTCACAGAATGAACTGGATGCTGCAAGGCAAAACCACCTTTCACTTTCTTTTTTTGGTAATTTGGATTTTAATGAAGTACAAACTGATAAAACAAATATGCATTTGCCAAAATATGTTTACGACAAATACTTAAAGGACTGATGATATTTAAAAAAATCCTTATTGTTGATATATATATATCACAATAGTTTCCAATGTATCATTGTACAATTTAGTGATATCAATTATATTAATAATGATGTACAACCAGTACCATAATCATTGCCACACTTTCCACATGCAGCAGATCCTCCTTGTCTACGGTCCAGTCTGCCTGCTTTATCACCAGTTGATTAAAATATGCCATATAATGAAAAGATTGAAATCTTGAGCTCAAATATATATTTCTTTCCTAAAGAAGGGGCCAAGCACAGTGCTTAGAACAACTTCTGCCCACTACCGAGTCAATCTTGACTCCTAGTGACCCTCTTGTAAGGTTTCTGAAGCTGAACATTGTGTGGGAGCCGATAGCTTCAACTTTCTCCTGCGGATCAGCTAGTGAGTTTGAACCCCCAGCCTTGTGGCTTAGCCATCTAACGCTTATCCAATAGTGCCACCAGGGCACCTCTGAGCAGTTATTAGGAAACAGCAAACATTGTCATTCTGTTGAACCCTTCATAGCAGTCAATCCCAGTGTGATCTGCACCTGAAGTTTCAGCCCACAAATCTACCTGCTGTCGTTTTCTGAGCACTGCTGTTTTGTGGCAATTACGGCACAGATTGTCTGCGTCCGTCCTTTCTCTAGCTCTTTTCTACCCACTTAACATCCTTCACCTGGGGAGGGAGTGGCGCTCAGGTGACCGCCCTCTTGGTTCTGTTCGGTGCTGCAGCGTCGGTCCTGACTCATGGTGACTCTGAACCTGAGAGCCAGGTGCTGCAGACCAGGCAGACCCCACTCCACCCTGACAGTCACTGTCACCGGTGAGCCCACTGTTGCAGCCCCTGGGTCAGTCTGTGTCATTGAGGGGCTTCCTCTTTTTCCCTGATGCAGCTGTTTTACCAAGCATCATGATGTCCTTCTCCAGAGAACCTGTTTAAAGTACGTGGCATGAAGCCTCTCCATCCTCCTTCTAAGGAGCACTCTGGCTGGCTGGCCCCAAGACACAGTTGTTTGTTCTTCTAGCAGTCCGTGGTACATTCAATATTCTTCACCAACACCATCCTTCAAAAGCAGCAGTTCTTTGGTTTTCCTTATTCATTGTCCGGTGTTCTGACGGTACAGGAGGGGTTTGAAGACGCCCACTTGAAAAGAGATCTTTTGCAGCAGATTTGCCGTTTTCTCTCTGACCCAGGGCATATTCTTGGGGGTGACTCAGCCTGTGATTTACTGCTGCTAATCGTCTAGTACTGTCTGCGGGGTTAGGTGGGTAGAAGGTGATGCCCGCCCCACCTCGCGGGGGAATTACAGAGCGGTGTGCTTACTTCCGGGACTGTTCGGGACGCTTTGCACAGTCTGACTCATGCGTGAAGTTGAAGGTGGGGCCCCTGCCGCAGACAGCCTGCCTTACCTGAGTCAGGCAGGCCCGGGCACTGAGCAGGAAGAGCAGGTATAAGAAGCAGTGGCAGACGCTTCTGCGCAGCCAGCAGGAGCCCAGGGACCAGGATGTCCCCTTGGAGGACAGGGTGGCTGTGGCTCTTCGGCGCTGCACTGGGGCAGTGCCTGGGACATAACACACAGCAACAGAGGGTACTTCTTCAGCGTCCTGTTCAAAGCCGGCAGCAAGCAGGTTACGGGGAGCTTAGAAACAGCCAGGTAACGTTGCTTTTTAAACATCTTGAGGTGGGATGGGGAAGGGTTCCCAGGGTAGTGGCATTTTTCAGTTAGGGTGATGAGTGAGTAAGTGGGTGAGTTGGGGGAGGGGTGACGGCTTCCCCGTTTTATTGACTGGCAGCATTTATTGCAATGCCCGACACATGGCTGCCTGCACTCTTAACCACAAATCCCGTAAACATCAGCCCACCTGGAAAGGCCAAGGGAGTTAAGGGTTTGGATGCCATGGATGTGCCTATCATATGAAGCTGTGCCCTTCGGAGAGGAGCCCACCCCTCTGGGCAAAGGAGACCCAATCCCTGTAAGGCAGTGGTTCTCAACCTTCCTCATGCTGCGGCCCTTTAATACAGTTCCTCGTGTCGTGGTGGACCCCCAACCATAACATTATTTTCATTGCTACTTCATCACTGTCATTTTGCTACTGTGATGAATTGGGTGGCCCCTGGGAAAAAGGGTCGTTTGACCCCAGAACCAGTGACACCCCAGCAAAGAAGAGTGGTCAGATGAGGTTGACACCCACCGTCCTGTCGGCTGGAGCCCGCATGCTTGCAACTGCGAGGCATGAAACTTTCCTAAATTTAGCTTGCTTCCTGCCAGTGGCCTGGATAGTCAGCGGACTCTTGGAGAGAGCAAGATCCTAGGTTGTTGAGATGACCCTGGGGACTTGAGAGGGACGTCATTTTATCATCTGGACTGTAAACCTGTACTGCAAAGGTTGGCATCGTCATCGCTTAAAAAAAAAATCTAGCGTGTCAGGCTATATGGTATATGTTAGGTTAAAGGTAAGAGATAACATGTCAGGACGCGTTCGCTGTCACTTAGAGAGCCCGTCCTCAGTACAACCTGAATACAGGAGCTGGATTGACTGTACAATGTCGGGGGCTGACGTGCAGCATAAGAGCAGCAAATGATTGCCTTTCAATAACTGACAAGTGCTCGATCGGAGAGGCTCATGGATGGGTTGTTTTGTTTTTACTGCTTAGAGAATGAAAATCAAGTGAAGAAGTGATTTTAATTTTAATCAAGATAGATTAGCTAACCCCCAAAGCATGTTCAGTGAAGACTTTGACTCACATGCATGTTGTCATAAACAGTCCTGATGTAGCTGCTTCTTATAAGGATGCGTCTTTTATAAGCATGTAATATCATCCCAAGCCAAACTCACTGCCCTGGAGTGGATGCCAATGCACAGTGACGCTTACAGGACAAAGGAGAGCCGCTCCTATGGGTTTCTGAGGCTGTAAATCTTGATGACATTTCTTACTTTCATTGATTGATTTCTTGATGTCTCCTCTTTCTCCCAAGAAGCAGTTCCGAGTTTTGAACTGCTGACCTAGAGATTAGCAGCCCAGAACATGATCCACAATGATATCAGAGCTCATATAATATTATTTATGGTGACAGTTATTAGGTACTTAGCACTTTGAATAGACATTATTTGTAGGCAGATACAATGCCACCATGATTAGCAAAACTATCGCCCCTCGGTCCTGATTACAGCTAGGGAGCATTCCTTTCATACTTTCATACTTCTTCAGACAAGCCTGTTCATAGATAGCACATCAAGTCAGCAAGGGGGTTTTCTTTCGCAATGTGTTCTTTTGCCTCAGCTTGGTTCCTAATAGCTTAAGGGCACGTTTCATTTGAAGTTGCAATCTTGTTGCTGTGGGTGGTTTGTAGTCATGGGTAACTGGAAGAAGCTCTCAACAAACAGCCGCTGAGCCATTTCATCCTGGGTCCTGCGCAGCCTCAGCTTCCAGCCCCGCGGGGCTGGCTCCCCCTCGCCCTGCTCTGGCCAGCTGGAGGTCTCCATGGTTTCCTTCAACTTAGACTAGGGTGCCAGTCGAAGAGGGTTAGATCGAAATTCTCTTTCATCTTGAAATCGTGTCCCGTCTCCCGACCCCACAGGGCATATAGGAGATTTGTAAAAGAAGCTAATAGTCATAAATGCATTTGTAATCAATACCAAAAAAAAACCCTCACCACCATCAAGTCAGTGCTGACTCATAGCGACCCCCGAGGGTTTCTGTGACCATAACTGTCTGCAGGAGTAGAAAGCCCAGTCTTTCTCCCCAGGGGCTGCTGGCGGCTCTGAACTGCCGACCATGCGGATCACAGCCCAAGGTGGAACCACTAAAATCCGCTTGTGATAGCGTTCACTGTGGCACACATGCCGACCCTCAGTTCTGCCAAAGGGAAGACAATGTCTGTGGTTCTCTTAGGGATGGAAATCTAATACCAATTTAATGTCTGTAGATGAGGGGTTCTCAATCTGTGGGTCGCGACCCCTTTGGGGGTCGAACGACCCTTTCACATGGGTCACCCAATTCATAATAGTAACAAAATGACAGTTACGAAGTAGCAACGAAAATAATTTTATGGTTGGGGGGGTCTCCACGGCATGAGAAACTGTATTAAGGGGTCGCGGCATTAGGAAGGTTGAGAGCCACTGCTGTCGATGAATGGCTGACGTTTTCCTATAGGAGGTATTCTTACCCAGAATCCTTTTCTGTCTCCGTTCCTCAGAGTCAAAGTATATGTTCTTACACCCTCAATAGGAAGCACAAGCAGTTGTATTAAGCTGAAAACAGATAGAAATCGTTAAAACCACAAGTGAGCAAGAAAACAAAGCCGGGAGAAGCCCTCAGGTTGGGTCTGTGAGGTTTCTGTGCAGCTCCGTGTGGGCTCTGTGTGACAGCATGGGCCACGGTCATGGGCGCCCTGTAGGAGAACTTGAGCCTGGCCTCGGTTGCTCAGATAGACAGTAATAGGTGATTTTGCCATTATTGTGTGGATCCCGGTTAGCTACCTTACCACCTCCTACCCCACAGCTGCCCCCAGATCACACTTGGAGAGGGAGCAGTTACCCCAGGAGAACTTGAACCATTCAAGCCTGAGGACTGATTTCTTGGCCCTGTTTACTCTTCCACCATCCACCCTTCTACTCCTCCTCAGGAGGACTGGTTTGAGGAGAGGAAACCCACTTCCGCCCTCCACACCCCACACCACCACCCCCTTACTGGGTTCCCGCCACACATCTCACCATCAGGCACGAGCCCACCGTCCCACGGTCCCTCGGGAACCACACGAACCGGACCTGCAGCCTGGCAAGGGGGGCAGGGAGACATGCACACACCGATTGAAGGAAAGGTGACCACACAAAAGCACGTGCTTCCCAGTCAGCATGGTCCTGCGCTCGGATGAATCCATGTTTGCTTTCTTGCCATTGACAACACGCTTTATTTGGGAAACAGGGTTGCAGCCCTGGATACTATCGGGATAACAGAGGCTCGTATGCTGGACGGTGTGTCCCCTGCGATTGCAACGGGCACTCGAATCGATGCTGGGAAGGCTCCGGAGTATGCATTGTGAGTAACCCGCGCCCTCCTGTTGCCGGAGGACCACCTGTTTCTTTCACATCCTCTCCAATTGACCCTCAGATGTCACGGTCACTGAACCCCAAAGCAAGGGCCCTGCTGTCTAATCCATTCTGACTCATGGTGGCCCCATAGGACAAGGTAGAACTATCCGATAAGGTGCCAAGGTTTTAAATCTCCACGTAAGCAGAGGGCCTCTTTTTTCTGTCACGGAGAGACTGGTGGATGCAAACTGCCAACCTCTCAGTGGCCCAACCCTTAACCCATATCACCCCCAGGACTCCTGACCTAAGTAGAGGCTGCTCCGTAAGGTGGGGGTCCCTGAGGTTTGCAGATGGGTCATGGGATTGGCAGTTGATTGAACGATTGCAGGTTTGAGTCCATCCAGAGGAGCCTTGAAGGATAGGGTTGAAGATTTACAGCCCCCAACCAGCCACCGAAAACGTTACCGAGCGCGGTCGCTGCTCAGACCCGCACGGACACTCCACAAGTCACCGTCAAGAGGTCCCTGCTGCTTGAGTGGGGCGACTGAATTACTTCAGTCATTCTTTCCTCCATCTCACGACAAGGAAACCCGCTGCATGCTTGCACTTTAGCTTCCCAAATCTTGGTCTCATGAAAGGATATGAATGAGTGGGTCCTGGGAATTAATTACTGCCAAGATGCTAGACATCCAAACCCCATCACCGTGGGTCCTTGTTTTGTTGGGGTGGAAAGCTGGGGGAGGGAGAGCCTTGTGGGTTTCTGACAAGCACTCCCCCAAGATCCTGGCTCTATTAAAAAGTGAGTATAGCGCAGGCTCAATCAAATGTCAACCCTCCTCTGTCCCCATGACAAGGGGGTTTATGAGGCCATCAGGTGGAGGCGGAAGAGTGGTGGGGTTTGGACAGGGGAAAGGAACGCGGCTCTTCACAGTGCCCTGAGGCTGCTGGACCAGTATTAGCTGCCTGCTCCTTCAAGGCAGTCCTCATGCTTATGACTTAGCCACTGGAATGAACCTTTTCCTTGGAAAATTCTCCCACACGAAACCAAGCTCCTAGGAAGTGTTTCTTTTGCATGCTGAATTGGAACCTTTAAAAAAATAAATTCTGCTTCCCTGCGCCCTCTCTGGAGTCTAGGTGGGGCTGTGGGGGTACACATTGGGCTGCAAACTATAAGGTGGATAGTTCAAATCCAGCAGCTGTTCCTGAGAAGAAAGATGAGGTTGTCTGCTCCACTGAGAGTCTTAGAAAGGCTACAGGGCCGCTAGGAGTCCGAATTTCCCAAATGGCAGGTGGGTTGGTATATTGGGGTGAGTTAGTCCCTCTTGTCAGATTTCTCGAGGGTGTCAGAAAACCCACTGCCATCCAGTTGACGCTGATCCATAGGCACTCTGTGGGATGGAACAAAACTGTTCCTGTGGGTTTCCAAGGTTGTAGATCTTGAGGCAGGCAGAAAGCATCATCTTGCTCCGGAAGCCCACCCCATGGTTTCTAACTGCTGATCTTGCAATAACCGGTTCAAAGCATAACCCACTGCACCACTAAGTCTCCTTCCTCATGAAAGGAGGATGGAAAATGAGGGGGAGATTGTAAATTTATTCTAGTTTTGTTATTTTCTGCTTTCTTTTGGATTGGGGTTTTTCCAGTGTTTTATTTTATTGTAGTTAGAGCTGTTGTTTTTTTTAGTTTGGGTATGTTTTTCTTTTTATGAAATCCAGGATAGGTAAATTTATAGAGACAATAACTGAATTAATCATATTCTTAGGGTTATGGCTGGGGAGACTGGGGGAGACAGGGAGTTAGTAACAACAAGTACAAGAAAGAAGAAATGGTTCTAAAATTGATTGTGGTGATGATTATATAACTTCTTTTCACATGTTTAAACCACTGAATTGTATGGTATGTGGATTATTTATCAATACCCAAACCAAACGCACTGCCATCAACTCAATTCAGACTCAAGGCGACCCCACAGGGCTGGGTTGAACTGCTCCTGAGGGTGTGTGAGACTGTAACACTTTATTGGAGTAGAAAGCTTTAT
Source organism: Echinops telfairi (assembly GCF_000313985.2). Taxonomy (NCBI): domain Eukaryota; kingdom Metazoa; phylum Chordata; class Mammalia; order Afrosoricida; family Tenrecidae; genus Echinops; species Echinops telfairi. The sequence goes on from NW_022111300.1 coordinate 9,726,230, forward strand.
GACTGGTGGGTTTGAACTGCTGACTTTCCTGTTAGTAGCAGCCCCAGGTATAACCACTCTGCCACCGGGCTCCTTATATGTCAAGAAAACTACTAACATTAAAAATGGAAGGAAAGAAAGTGGGAGCCCCAGGCATACAGAGCCCCGGGGTGTACTGGGCTCTTTGGGCAATGCCTACTCTTGCGGCGCCTTGCCTTTGCATTGTGTAATCCAGTCAGAGCGGGTTTCAACCGAGGCTATATCCAGCCAGTTCAGCATGTCCCCGGGATTGCTTCCTCCACAGGATGGGACAGGCCAGAACAGGACATGATTATCAAGAGTCTGGTGGGCTGTTGCAGCCCACATTCAAAAGGAATGAAAGCCGTACTATTTTTCAATTCATAGGCTCTCCTGTGTAAAAGCTCATCTTTGTGTGTCACATGCTTTGATGAGAAGCTAAAACCTCACTTAGTGCTGAACCATAGCCTCCTTTTTTCCTGTAGAAGTAATTCCGGGCTCCCTCCGATGCTCAGATCCACCCCCCTAGGGCTCCCACACCCCGTCCTCTGTAATCGATTTCTCTACAGAGAAAGCCCAGGGTTTCCTCCTCTGCTGAGGCACCCCAGGACTCCCTCCCTCCATGGGGGTCCCTCAGGACTCTTTTCTCTGTCTTACCCACCTCCCCTCCCTGAGACTCCCTTCTCGATCTGGAGGTCCCCCAGGGCTTATTCCTCTATGGAGACCCCTCCAGGACTCCTTTCTCTGTTGGAGGCCCCCCATGGCCTCCTTTTCTGTAGAGAGCCTGCTCTTCACCTACCTTACCCCCTCCCTTCTCTCCACCAAGGTCCCTCAGGGCTTCCTTCTCAGGCCGGGCCCTGCCTTTCTTCTCCTCCCTGTTCTGCTTTCTCAACTGCTCTCTCCTCTCTCCCCAGTTCCCCTGGACTCGCATCATCTCCGTCGCCTTCTCTGTATTACCGCAGCCTCTCTGTCCCCATGGACCATCCCATTCTCTTCCATCTCCTGCTTCTGTTTCCTTCTTCCCAGCTCACCCATTGGCCCCAGAAGGATTTGTTTGAAATTCCCAACACACCCTGGGCTCCCCTATTAAAATTCCTCCTGGGACCCCAGAGGCTTTCAGGGGGAAACCCCAGCCTTTGTGCACCCCTGGGGATCCTGGGCTGGGCTGGCTTCCTCCCCTGACTTCACTGTCCACAAGCACCCAGTGCCTTCCACTCCCTGGGTGGGTGACCAGAGCTTCTCAAGACACCAGGCTCCTCCTCTGACAAGGCTTTTCCTTACGTCTGCACCCAGCCACCTGCCCTCCTTCCGCCTTCCAGCCCACAGCCTTGCCTCCTGGAGGCCTTCCCTGTGGGGCTCCCAAAGGGGCTCCTGCCTCCCCCACTCCTTGCCCTTAAGGGAATCTGCATCTATGATAGATCAGCGTTGGCATGTAGATCATTGTGAGTGTCTCTGCAGGGTTATATCTGCCCCTGGGAGTCCTGGTAGGCTCTGGGTTCGAGGTGAGGTTGCCCACTTCAAGGTGGGCAGGCCATCCGAGAAAGCAGTCTCCTTCCATAACAATCGGCAGTCTCAGAAACCCTGTAAGGGTCACCATGAGTCAGGATGTTTTTTGTTTTGTTTGTTGAAAAATGATCTGCCCCCAAGTCAGGGTATCAATTCATCCTTGCACCCCAAGCACCTGGCAAATTTTGGCCTACAGAACGTGCCTAATAGATGCTGGTTGTTAGATGAAACCAGGAAAGTACGTGCTGAGGGTCTGAGTGAGGGGCCCCTGGCACGCACTCATTTCTGGAGGCTCCAGATGAACCAGGGACCCTGCAGAAGCAGATGCCTCCACTGTGCAGAGCCCAAGGAGTTGCTCTGAGCATGGCTGTGCTTGGCTGAGAGCCAGGGGCATTTCCAGAACCCTTCAGGGGCTTGATGAGCCAACGCCAGTGGTTCTGCCCCCTTCCCACCATCCTCTCCTCTGCCCACTGAGGGATTTGAACACTGTGCTCTGTGGGGAACAGTACTCAGAGTGTTTTCAGCAGAACACCAATGGCCTCACCATGATTCTTTTTTCTTCATGTGCTTGTCTCCCCATGGTTTTTAACCTCAGAACTAAGTAGACAGAGGGCTAAAATATATGTATCCCGGAATGTTCGTCTAGAAAATGATCATTGGGAGGCAAAAAGGGAAGAACACAGCGGTGGAAAAGTAATGATTAGTTCAAAAGAACTGTGTGTTTTGTGGCTAAGTCTGGGCGCCTGAGCACAGAGAGCCTTGTGCCCTCGCCTGACCCCTGAGAGGGCTCCTGGGTGGAGCTGGAGGGTGGGTGAACCCAGGTCCTGCTCAACGTGCCAGAACCCTAAGGAAACCTCCCATGAGATGTGCTTGTGAGGGATGAAGGAAGGATCCCCACAGGGGTCAGCTCCCTGACAACCAACCATCAGCTAGTAACAGGTGAGCAGCATCTCTCACTAAAGGCCAACCTGATACACGGACGAGTCCTCTGATTTCCAGCCCAGCCGCACGTCTGGGAAACACGGGCATCCACACTGGGCTTCTTAGTCAGCTGTGCGCTTCTCCATCACTGAGGGTTCCTGAAGGATTGATTTGTTTACTCTGAACAAACGGAGAGCTTTTCTAGGGAAGGCTGCCTCCCCCGTCCCCCTGTCCGGTCCCGGGCCATCCTGACAACTGCTCTTGGGTTTGAGGCCTCTTTTGCAGCCGTTGTGTCCCTCTTTGTTGAGGGCTTTACTCTTTGTTGCTGCTCCTTTACCAAGCTTGATGACCTATTCCAGGGACTGGTCTCTGCATGCTTGGGTAGACTAGACAAATATGTCATTAGTGGAGCCGATATCACTGTACAGAGTTAGAGACGTGGGTTATAATTGTGTACGTAGTTTGGGTTATAATGAACTAAAAAGTAGTAATGTTAACAGGTTGCTATTAATTGGGCTCTTGATTCTGTCCCAAGAACTGTCAGCACCACACTGCTGGAGACCACTGTGAGCGATGTAAAGAAGGCTACTACGGGAGCGCCACCCAGGGATCCTGCAGCGTCTGTCCCTGCCCCCACTCAAACAGGTACTGGTGTTTGACAGTAGCCAATGGAGACAGAACATCGCCGCTTAGTGACTTCTTAAAGCAAGGGGGTTTGGGGAGAATGGAGAGTGATTGCCAGTTAATGAGTACAGAGTTTCTTCTGGGGGTGAGGAAAAGATTCTAAAATTGATTGTGCTTGCGCAACATTGTGACAACACAAAAGGCTACTGAATTGTCCCCTTTAAATGGAGGAATTGCACGTAAATCGTGTTCTTTCTTGGCATGTACCTTTATTAGCCCTGCTTATCTTTACATACCCACTGTGAGAGAGAAACAAAACATAACAAGCAGCCAGGTGAAGCAAGGGTTCCCTGGAGATGAGGGAGACTGATGAAGTGTCAGTGCCCAGGCTCAGGAGCCAACGCAGCTACTAAGTTTGATTTCTATCTGTGTGAATCAGGGGGCTCGGCCAAGACTTAAAATGGTCAAAAGTCGTGTGCCCATGTGTGGCTTTTTTTTTTTTTCCTTTTCTCTGGAGCTCTTTTGAAAATTCACCTGCTTTGTTATCAGTCAATTTGATATTCTTTCAGTCTGCCCAGTCCTGTGACTCTATAAAAGTTCCTTTTATGGACACGTGCCCAGACTTGCTGGAAGAGAAACCAGAAATAGGGGAGAGCACCAGGATTTCAACTCGTAGGCTCTCTTGAGTGTGAAGCATGAGATTATCCTCATGATCAGCCTGCCCAATTTCTAAGCAGTTGAACTAAACCGTATCTCTTCACATTTATCGATAGAGCCCGACTTATTTTGTCTACTATTCTTTCCGAAACTATTAATATGGCAAACAAATTTCAAATGCCTTAGAGCAGTGTTTCTCAACCTTCCTCATGCTGCGACCCTTTCATACAGTTCCTCATGTGGTGGTGACCCCCCAACCATAATTTATTTTCATTGCTACGTCATCACTGTCATTTTGCTACTGTTATGAATCAGTGACCCCTGTGAAAGGGTCGTTTTACCCCAAAAGGGGTCACGATCCGCAGGTTGATAACTTCTGGCTTAGAGGTACACCTCTGTATCTAATAGAGCAAGAGAGATTTCTTATATATGATTTATTTTATCAGAGAAAGGACTTGTTAGATACCATTAAACCAGTCAGTTCTGACCCTTAGCAAGCCTGTGTCCAGCAGAATGCAACACTGCCCTGTCCTGCAGCACCCTCACAGTGGTTGCTGTGTGTGAGTCCATTGTGGCAGCCGCTGTGACCCTCGATCTCATTGAAGGTCTTCCTCATTTACTTAAACCCTCAACTCTACAGAGCACGATGGCCCTTTCCAGGGACTAGCCCCTCCTGATAATGTGCCCAAAGGATGTGAGACGACGTTTCTCCGTCCGCCCTCCAAAGGAGCATCGTGGCTGTGTGTCTCTCAAGACAGCGGTATCTGTTCTTCTGGCAGTCCGGGGTGCTCGCCACGCTCTGCCAACACCGTCATTCCGAGACGCTAAATTCTTCTTTAGTTTTCGTCATTCGTTGTTCGGGTTTGGGATGCACGGAGCAACGGAAAAGGCCACGGCTTGGGTTGAAAGCATTTTAGACATCAACGTGACAGCTTAGCTTTGTAACATTTAAAGAAATCTTTGGCAGCAGATGTGCCCATTGCAGCCCGTCATTTTCTTTCTGGATCGCCGCCTCCTTGGGCGCTGATTGTGGATCCAAGTGAAACAAAATCCTTGACAACTTGACCTTTTCTGTGTCTATCATGGGGTTATCTATTAATCCAGCTAGGAGGATTTTTGTTTTCTTTACGTCCTCTCGGTTAGCCGTTCTGTCTTTGATCTTCATCACTAAGTGCTGCAGGTCTGCTTCCCTGAAGCAAGCAGGGTTGTGTCATCTACAAATTGCAGGTTGTTAATGAGTCTTCCTCTAATCCTGATGCTGGGTTCTTCATTAGAGAGTCCAGCTTCTCAGATTAGTTGCTCCGTACACAGCTTGAATAAATATGGTGAACGGTATTGGCCCTAATGCACACGTTTCTTGATGTAAACCATACATGATCCCCTGCTCTGTTTGAATGACCACCTCTAGATCGCTGTACATGTCTTCCATTAGCATAAATAAGGGTCCCAGAATTCCCCTTCTTTGCTATGTTAGCCATAATCTGTTAGGATCCACACAATCAAATGCCTTTGAAGTCAATGACAATGGAAGATTTCCCCCTCAGATTTACATGAGTATAACATTCGATGAAGGAACCCTGATGACATAGTGGCTTAAGTTTTGGGCTGCTAACTGTCTGGTCAGCAGTTCAGACCCACCCCTGCACCACAGGAGATTGTTGACACTGTCTATGCCACTAAAGGGTTCTAGCCTCCCAGGAACCCCCTCCTCTGTCCAATAGGATCATCATGTTGCAGAACTGACGCGATGGTAGGCATATCAATGAGTGAGGGCATTGCTGGCAGTGCTGGTGGTGGTTGTCAGGTGCTGTGGAGTTGGTTCTAACTCATAGCAACCCCATGTACCACTGAGCACAACAGCGCTTGCTCCTGCTCAATTGTTATGTTTCAGTCCATCTTTGCAGCCACTGTATCAGTTCATCTGGTCGAGGTTCCTCCTCTTGTTCACGGCCCCTCTACTTTCCCGTGATGTCCTTTTCCAGGGATTGGCCTGTCCTGATAACATGCCCAGAGTACATGAGAGGCAAGCCCCATTCTTGCTTCTGTACTGGACTTCTTCCAAAACAGGTTGGTTTGTTCTTTGGTCAGTCCACGGTCATTCAATATTCTTTGCCAACACCACAATTCAAATGTAGCAATTCTTTGGTCTTCCTTATCTAGTGTCCAACTTTCATATGCCTATGACCCGATTGAAAAACATCACGGCTTAGTCCTTAGTCCTCAAAGTAACATCCTTGCTTTTCAACACTGTAAAGAGGTCTCGGGCAGCAGATTTACCCTATACAGTGTGTCATTTGATCTCTTGACTGCCCCTTGCATGAGCATTGATTGTGGGTCCAAGCAGGAGGAAGTGCTCAACTTCAATCCCTTCCCTTCTCCACTTATTGTGCTGTTACCTACTGGTCCAGTTGTGAGGATTTTTGTTTCCTTGTTAACAGCTTTATTGGCATTTAATTCATGTATCGTACAGTTCAGTAGTTCAATCACATCAGGAGGTGTTGTACAATGATTACTACAATCAATTTTAGAACATTTTCTTTATTCTTGTACGCATCTTTCTTAGCTCCCCTTTGCCCCCAGCCTCCCCTGCCATCCCCCCAAAGAACTATTGATCCAGTTACTGCCTCTATAGACTCACCCATCCTAGATTTCATCTACAGAAAAACAATTTTCTAAACTCAACATTAACAAAGTAAAACAGATCAAATTCTCAATTGAAAAAGAAAGAAGAAAATATTAAAAACTAGAAAAAGTTTACGTGGATCATAAGGGAGATCCTTTGTTTTCTTTACATTAACTTGTAAAGTTACATTAACTCCACATTAGAGGCTGTAACCCTTTTGGTGAGCAAGGTTGTGTGATCGGCATATCTCGGGTTGTAAATAGGCCAATCCTGATGCCGTGTTCTTTTTTCACTTCATCCCGATGACTTGCTCAGGATACAGATCGAACAAGTATGGTGAGAGGATAGAACTCCTGATGCACCTTTCCTGATTTTATACCCTGCAGTGTTCTTTTGTTCTGTTTGAACAATTGCCTCTTGATCCATGTATAAATTCCACATGAGCACAATGATTGTGCTCCAGTCTGTCCATAGTTTGTTAATGATCCACACAGTTGAATGCCTTTGTATAATCAATAAAATACAAGCAAGCATCTTTCTAGGGTTCTCTGCTTTCAGCCAAGATCCATCTGCTATCAGTAATGCCATCCTTTGTTCCACATCCTTCTCTGTATCTGCTCTGAATTTCTGGCAGCTAGCTGTCAATGTATTGTGGCAACCATGTTGGATTATCAATGTATTGTGGCAACCATTGTCTTCAGCGACATTTTACTTTTATGTGATAGCAATGATGTTGTTCCCTAGTGTGCACCTTCTGTTGAGTCACCTTTCTTTGGGATGGGTACACACACAGCTCACTTGGAGGCAGCTGGCTGGGAGGGGTAGAATCCTTAAACCTTTTGTGCCTCATGAGAAGCCATCACCCGTCTACCAGTGGAATCAGGGGACACTTTGGTGTGGTGTTGATGCCAAAAAGGTTTCAGCAGGCTTCCAGATGGAGGTAAGCGGGGAAGAACCGGCCGGTGATCCACATCAGAAAACCAGACGGTGAAACCTGTGAATCACAAAGGTCAGCTCCACGTGGGGAGCGGTCGGTCGGTCGGTCCGGGCAGGCGGCATTACTGTTGCCTTGCCCGGAGTCCTCATGCGGTCAGGGAGCCGCTTGCTTGCAGGCACAAGAGCAACTGGTCCTTGAACAGGGAGAGACATTTTAAAAGATGGCAGGCCTTTCTTTGGTGTCTTTGTTAAGTCAGAAGGAAAAGCTTCGTCTCAGTTTCCTTCCATTTGGAACTAAGGGAAGGGGGATTAAAATTCCATCACTTGGTTTGAATGGAAGTGTGACAAGCAGGAATGGTGAGCCCTGGACTCCCTGAGCTAAATTGAGCAGCTGTGGCTTTCTCCTCTCTGAGCCTCTGGGAGTCAGGCCCCACCACCAGCTTTGTTCCAGAAGGCTGTGGGCCCAACATAAAAGAACTAGAATAAACAAGTAGACTTTTTTTTTTGAAGAATCAAAACTCTGTTCTTTTTCTGCCTAGACTTGTTTTATCCTTTCCATGTTATTCCTGGGGAAATGCTGTTGTAATGATCTCTTCCAAATTGAGTCCCTGTGCTCTGTCTGGAGGAAAGGAGTGGATTTCTCCAGGCCAAAAAGTCAAATAAAGGCAATGCCTCCAGCCTTACTCATCACAGCTGCCCTCTGTCAGCCGCAACAATGCTTTACCTCCTCCGCACATCCTGACAGGCGGATTTTTCTTCACAGAAGACGCCTGGTTTTCATTTTCACGTGACGCAAGTCAGGTCTTTGTGGCAAAAATAATGAGCACAGAGCCTGTTGGTATTTCTTTTCACTGTTTCCCCTCCCCTCCTGTCTTCTTTCCAGCTTCGCCACCGGCTGTGTTGTCGATGGGGGAACCGTGAAGTGCTTCTGCAAACCCGGGTACACAGGAACGCAGTGTGAGAGGTGGGTGCTGCTCCTCCCTGGGGGGTGGGGGGAGAGGGTTGGCAGGGAGGGTGCTCAGGGCAGGCTGCTGCAAGCACTGGCCATGGGTGGGGTTCTGTTGGGCCATAGCTCAGAGCCAGGGGTGGGGCTGTTGGTTTTACTGAAGGCTACAAAAAGTTCTCAAGAAAAAGGCAAATTGCTCCCTGAAGAAATCACAAACTTGCTTCTTTTCCTTGCTTGTTTGTTTTGTTTCGTGCTTCAGAAATTTGAGAATAAAGCCAGCACATCAAATACAATCATATACAATGAACCCTTGTTTATTGTGGTTAATTGGTTCTAGACCCTACCGTGATAAATGAAATTCCGCGAAGTAGGATTCCTTATTTGTAAATCAAATATTTTCGTAGGTAGAGCATAGAGGACATGAAAAAACACCCTTTAGTCACCATTACACTCGTATTACCCAATTTATTAAACAAAAAAGGGAAAATACAGTAAAACATTTTGGACGTTACAATTATCAACTATTATTTATTATATTATTTATGGCATCAAGCGTGTACAGTATGAGCCAATCAGTGGCAATAATGACAGAGCATGCGCTGTTACGCAAAAACCGCGATAGACTGAAGCCGCGGAAGTCGAAACGCAAAGTGGCGAGGGTTCACTGTACTGCCCCGCCCCCCACCCCCCCCACACACACATACACACAGAGCTCTGTATGACCTCCTACATATCCCTGCCCACCCCTGCCCATGTCCTGCAGGCCAGAGTCCCCAGCCGCTCAGGTGAGAGGCCCTTCTGTTTTACTGGAAGGCTTCTCCCCATCCGTGCTTGTCACTCCTTCCTGTGATGCTGCCCAGTAGGGTTCAGCAGAGCTTTCTGATGAAGATGGATTGGGAGAAAGGGCCTGGTGATCTCCTGATGGAAACCCACCCACAACAAACTGGCAGAGTCAAGGCTGACTCACAGTGACCCTGTAGGACAAGGTAGAACTGCCCCTGTGAGTTTCTGAGACTGTAGCTTTGTATGGGAATCCATCTCCCTCAAAGGGACTGGTGGTTTCAAACTCGGACCCTGTGGTTAGTGCCAAATATATAACTATTATGCCACCAGGCCTCCCTAAAAGCCAATAACAATTCCTCACACATAGAGCTACACCCTGGCATATCTCTATAAGCCCCCTTCCCTTCATATATCCCTTACACACACACACCCTCATACACGTCTCTTCATACCTCTAACCAATGCACATGTCTACTACCCACTATCCCCTGCGTGCCAGTACTCCTCACATGTCCATACCCTTACACAACTATGTACTAGTGGTATTCAAATACTCCATAGACTACGTACTAGTGCACACATATATCCCTATATTTACACATAGACTTACAAACACAATGCACACATACACTCATACATGTCCCCATGCTATATTATGTCCATTTTTTTTCTAGTTCTTTTTTTTTTTCAATCATTTTATTAGGGGCTCATACAACTCTTATCACATTCCATACATACACATCAATTGTGTAAAGCACATTTGTACATTCATTGCCTTCATCATTCTCAAAACATTTGCTCTCCACTTAAGCCCCAGCCATCGCTCCTCGTTTTCCCCCTCCCTCTCCGCTCCTTCATGAAGCCCTGATAATTTATACATTATTATTTTGTCATATCTTGCCCTGTCCGACGGCTCCCTTCACCCACTTTTCTGTTGTCTGTCCCCCAGGGAGGAGGTCACATGTAGATCCTTATAATTAGTTCCCCCTCTTTACCCCACCTTTCCTCCACCCTCCCAGTATTGCCACTCACAGCACTGGTCCTGAAGGGATCATCTGCCCTGGATTCCCTGTGTTTCCGGTTCCTGTCTGTACCAGTGTACATCCTCTGGTCTAGCCAGAATTGCAAGGTAGAATTGGGATCATGATAGTGGGGTGGGGTGGGGGGGCAGGAGGAAGCATTTAGGAACTAGAGGAAAGTTGTATTTTTCATCAGTTGCTACATCATACCCTGACTGGCTCGTCTCCTCCCTGAGATCCTTCTGTAAGGGGATGTCCAGTGGCCTACAAATGGGCTTTGGGTCTCCACCCCACGCTCCCCGCCTCATTCACTATGGTAAGATCCCTTCGACACCTCATGATCGCACAGGCTGGTGTGCTTCTTCCATGTGGGCTTTGTTGCTTTATTATGTCCATTTTAAGACCAACGTCCCTGTCATATTTATGCCTTTGTCTTTAAATAAAATACAGTAATAGATGAGGGCACTTTAAAAAGTGGGTGGGAAAATGGAACTGAAAAAGGTAATGGAACTTTTCCACGAACGTTTTAGATGTACCCTTATGTGTTATTGTGATTTGGGTGAAAGTTTATACAGTAAATTAGGTTTCCAACGGCCAATTTCTATGCAGCTTTCTTCTGTGACATTAGTTATATCTTTCACAGTGAGTCCACATTTCCTTTCATTGCATTCTCCTGACTGAGTTTCTGGTCCTCTAATCCCTTGTCTCCTCATCTTTCCTTTAGAGCAATGTTTGACTTTTGGGCCACATGGATGCTTTCTGTTTAATTTTCTACTGAATAGAGTACCATGCTCACAGGAAACATCCTTTATTTTGTGTGCCAGTATGTTATTTCCCTAAAAGGTGGTCTTGGGAGACAGTTTTTGCTCAAAGTTTATAGAGTATCTCAGAGAAATCGTCTCAGGGAATCCTCTTGTCTTAGTTGATGCAGCAAGGCTGGACGTCTAAGAAGGTGATTTCTGTCTGGCATTTTTCCTCTGTTCTAGCAGGGTCCGTCTATGGTGGCCCTGTTCAGATGGTCAGTTGGGGTGGCTGGGCACCATCTATATCTTGTGGTTTGAGAGTAGACAAGGCTCTAGCTCATGCCGGTCCTGTTGACTTATTTCTTCTGTGAGACTTTGGTATTGTTCTTTTCTCTTTTGCTCCTGATGAGGAAAGAACAATACATGTACAACAATAGTTGGCTGCTCACAACCTTTTGAGACCCCAGAAGCTACTCATCTCCCTGGGCTGCAGAATGTGGATTTTATGGACTGTATTATGCCAAGGGACTCAGTTGTTTCATGGGATGAAGGTCCTAACTCTTCAAACCTAGAAAACCAGTCAGTGTTTGCTTCTACCTGAAAGGCATCTCTGAGTGTGATCTCGATGAATAGAGATGCCGACGTATCTTTACTTGCATGTAGAGTTACTTCTATCTTTGCACACATATGTATAACTTGTTCCTACCTCTATGCCTGTATGCCTATACACATACATACAAGGGGGGTTCAAACAGTTAATTACCTTTTCATCCCATTTTCCCACGGACTTTTCAAAGTCTCTTCCTATGTGACCATAGACTCATTTTTTTTGGTCATGGCTGGTGTTGCCAGATGACAGATGTCAAAATCTCTAGTTCAAGCATCCTTTCCTCTTGAGTGCTTCTTATGGGCTGTGGCCAGGCGGTGCTGACCACGCCCACATTTGGCATTACTTTTCCCCACTCCCCAAATATCTGTGGTCTAGTATATGCTTAGCCATCCCCTCCTTCTCCTTGGAACCACCAAAGACCAGTAGTATATAATGTAGATATGAATATATGTTCTGTCTTCTTCTATGTGGGCTCATATAATATTTATGTAATTGCCTTAGTTCCGTTAACATTATGGCCTCCAGATCCTTCCATGTTATAGTATGTTTTGCAAACTCATCATTGTTCTTTATGGTTGTATAGGATTCCATTATATGTATATGTGCCATATTTTGCTTATCCGTTCAACTGTTGATGGGCATTTAAGTTGTTTCGATTTCTGTCCTATTGCAATTTTAGGAAGCAGATCATTTTCCACACTGGCCTGACATCTATTGTTTATTTGTTTTTTAATGAAAAATGTATAAAGGTCCTAGTATCTGCCTGGCACAGCACTAAGCACTGAAGATAGCACAGCTCTTCCTTTCAAGGATTTTACAGCCTACTAGTGAACAGATGACTGAGCTCTCGTGGCATAATGGTTACTAGTTGGGCGGCAATCCATAAGGTCAGAAGTTCAAAACCACCACTCGCTCCTTGGGAGAAAGACAGGGTTTTCTACTCCCAGAAAGAGTTACAGTCTCAGAAATCCACAAGGGCTGTTCTGCACTACCCTACAGGGTCACGATGAGTTGGCATCGACTCAGTGGCAGTGAGTGAGTGAGATTGAACAGATGAAACAATACCCCCGGAGGTAACAAGAAATGCGATCACAGGGCTGCGATGGGCTGCAATAGGGGGCATCCAACCAGGCATGAAGGGTGGGGAAAGAAAGGGGCAGCGATCCTGAGACTGGGTGGGGGGCAAAGTGAGGTTAGGAAGGTATCCCAGGCGCTGAGTTAAAATGTTACAGCACTCACGTTTGTGTTATTGCCGTTGTCACTGTTGATTCAGCTTCTAATTCAATCCTCCTTACGGCTCTCCACAATGAAGTCGGTAACTGGCTGGATGAGACACCCATTTGGCAGACAGCGGCTCTGAAAAGAGTTCTTAATTAAAAGTTATCTCAGCTGATGATTGTGATGTGGAATATGTTAGGAAAGCAGGCTATGGTTTACAAACATTTATTTCCCATTTCACAGATAAATGTCATTTTGATATCCAGCTGTGCACTCATTAAACATTTATTGCATCCTCCTGACCTCACTCGTGGGACGTGGGACGCACTATGAGCCAGGGCTGGTGATTAGCAGGGGGGTTGGCATAAAGAGGAGGGCTAAGTTCAGGGGTCCTGCTCAGGAAAGGAGGGGGCAGAAACCTCGGGGAGCAGCTCGCAGAGGCTTCCCAGCTCAGCCAAGGTTTGACTACTTTCTCCCCCAGCCACTCCGAGCCACAAGTAACAAACGTCTTCTCTGATCCTCCTTTGTTGTACCAGTGTCCTCTGTGAAATCGGGAAATTTCCATTCAGTCCCTTGTGTTTAGTCACGGATAAGCGTCAGGGAACCAGGCATTTCTCACGACCAGTAGTGAAGGTTTGGCAAGAAGAGGGCGGGTGGCAAATCCCACCTCCTCAATATGTAGATGGCTTTACTATCAAACCCTAAACCAAAAGGCCCCCTGCCATCTAGTTGATTGCAGCTCAAAGTGACTGGTGGGTTCAAACTACTGACATTTCAGTTAGCGAGTCAATGCAAAACCTCTTACGCCATCTAGTATTAAGGTACTTCTTAATTATGCCTGCATTACATGGACCATTTAGGTATAGGTGAGACATCTGAAAAAATGTTTGAAAACATAGGTTCTGCATAACGTGTATTTTTAGAGGTGGGTCACATGATAAAACCTATTATTAGTACATTACCAACCTGCACAGGAGACCAGGATGAACTGCCTCAGTTTGATTACCTTCTTAGTAATTAGGGGATCCATAGATCTTTCTACTTCCTGCTTGCTTTCTGAAATGAAACCATGCAAACCGATAGCAAATTATACCCTACTCTGACTGCCACTGAGGTGGTTGCAGCTAAGAGCAGGGAACTCGGGGTCTGGGGGTGTAGCGAGGCCATGTTGGACGAGGCTGGGACCACCAGCAGCTGTGCAGGAGAAACACTGGGCGTTCCACTCCCGTCCACACTCATGGCTTGGACGCCACGGGAGCGCTCTGAGCCAGCACTGGCTCGGTGACAGTGAGCTTAAGTAAGAGGTGGTCCATCTTTCCACGAGCTTCATCTTTCTCCGGTGGAGTGGTTGGTAATGGCAACCACTGCATTTCTTATTAGCCGTCCACTGCTTACCCTGAAGCACCACCACACGCACACAGTTATTATTTCATCATGCCGTCTAATGATCCCTGTCATCACCTGTTGAATTATGCACATATTTCAGTAGAAATAATTTCCACTGAATTAATGGGATAGAAAATATTAACAAAGCCCTCCCTCATGAAAAAAAATAGAAATTATATGAATCTCACTTTATATTTTTCCCTATGAGGATAGCTCTCTCAGCGGTGTTTGCCCCGTGTGGGATCTCTAGGCTCACATTTCTTCAACCCCCTCGAATTCCATATGGACATAACATGCAACCGCCTCCAATTCCATATTGATGATAACATGCAGCCATCCCTGAATTCATATTGATCATAACATGCAACCACCTCCAAATTCCACATGCAACCACCTCCAAATTCCATATTGATGAAAACTTGCAGCCACCCCTGAATTCATATTGATCATAACATGCAACCACCTCCAAATTCCATATTGATCATAACATGCAACCACCCTGAATTCATATTGATCATAACATGCAACCACCTCAAAATTCCATATTGATCATAACATGCAACCACCCCGAATTCATATTGATCATAACATGCTACCACCCCTGGATTGCACATTGATCATAGACTTCAACCACCTCTGAATTTCATATTGATCAGAGAATTCAATCACCTCCAAATTTCATATTGGTCAAACCACCACTTGCTCTGTGTCCATTGTCACCATCTGTCACTCACTTCTAGGAGGATCTGAAGACTCGGTAGCCTTTGTGCCAATGAGGAAAGGCACAATTTCTGTCTGCTTTCCACTCTCACCTCTCTAATCCAATGGGCCATATATGTTGTATTGAAGCACATGCATCCTTCTGTCAGCCTGCCCTAGGTGTTGAGAAAACTGGGAAGACTAAATGATGAGATTTTTGTGTGTTTCTCCTCTTCTCCATCATATGTAGGTGTGCACCAGGATATTTCGGGAATCCCCAGAAATTTGGAGGTAGCTGCCAGCCATGCAATTGTAACAGCAATGGCCAGTTGGGCAGCTGTGACCCTCTGACTGGAGGTAAGGTTGACTCACATCTCTGTTCACTTGAATTGATAAAACTGGTATAAAATAGCATGCTAGGAACCCAGGCAAACATTTTCCGGGGGCATAAGCCCTTTCTGTGAACAAAGGTAGTATTTACCTTGAATAATGTACTTTAATTGGATAGTTTTGCTTTGTTTTTGAATTGGCTTTGAAACTCAATTAATGATAGCCAAAATAACTTCACAACTTACCTACTGATTTTGCTGTGACCTCCCTTTGACCTTGTAGGATGGCATAGGATGACCATCCCATCAACACATGTGTGTGTGTGTGTGTGTGTGTGTGTGTGTAAAGAAGTCAAAGCCATCATTTTCTTATACCATAAGAGATAGCGCAATCTCTGTGGTATGGATGGTGTCATTGGGATGATGTTCACACAACAAGGAAAAGGCGATTACCAGGAGTTAGAATGGGTTCCACAGAATAGTTAGCAGAGATACAAATAATAATTAGCAGAGATACTAATGTATCTACTGGGGAGAAGATAGTACAACAATATAGGAAAACACCAAACTATTAGATAAATTCTATCAAACAAAACCTGGATGTGTTGACGCCTCACTTCCAATGAGGCGATGTTGGCCCATAGCGACCCCTGTGTGAGTCTGACACTGTGACTGTTAATGGTGGTGGGAAGCCCAGTCTTTCTCCTGAGGACCTGCTGATGGTTTGGAACTGCTGACCATGTGTATCACAACCGGATGCATAACCACTACACCACCAAGACTAGATCTCATTAAATGACTATTCCCAAAGGAATATAAAGTAACATAATACCAGTCCAGAAGGAGGTATCTATTGTGAAGCCACAGGCCCCATCTTGTTCAACTTGTTCTTTAACTTGGACATAAGTATTGAAGACACAGCCGGCCAGGTATCACATGACTAAATTGAGAAGGATAGAAAATGCAATACCTGTATGCATTAAGGATACAAAACAGCCTCAATGTGTAGGATTTGAGCCAATCGGAACTGACAAAATGATGTCCGGTGTGAGAGCGCACTCCTGTGGCATTGCCAAGTGCCATCAAGTAGGTTCCAGATCTTAGCAATTCTGTGCATAACACGATAATGCAAAGACACCAGTTTGTTGTTGCTCTTACTATTCTTTGTCCAGAGATCCATTTGAGGCGATTGAAAAGACCTTGACTTGGGCCAGGTGAACCTTAGTCCACAAAAGGACACCTTTGCTTTGTAGCCCATTCAAGCGGTCTTTTGCAGCAGGTTTGCCCAGCGCAAAGCTGTAAGAATGGTGTGTTGGGCCAACAACCGCCCAAGGCTGACTCCTACACGGAAGAGGTCAGACCTGCCTCCACCAGCTTTCTTCCTTGACCAGTTCTGACACCAGCCATCCCTCCCGCAGCGCTTTCTTCTTTTCTGCTGGGCTTGATAATCCGTTGGTCACATAGAATTCCCAGGCAATAGTCAAGATGATGGCATTTATAACACGTTACAATTGCTTGATGAGAAATGTTCAGGATACATGCAGTTCTTCAGGTTAGGAGCACCTCTTTTCAGCCTTGTGCTCAGCCACAACTCTCCGGTCCTCAATCTCTTGGCCACATAGCCCCTTGTCCTCTCCCCAGGCAATGTTGCAAAGCTCCATTTGTGCTGCCAATATATGCCCAAAGGATACTCCACTCTGCCATAAGCTTCAGCCAAAGGCTCTCAGCTCTAGCTTCACGAGTCAGACATTCTAGCATCCCTAATTAAGTGCCTGCAAGTAACTCACTCCGAAGGCGAGCCTCCTGCCTGAAGGCACTCCGCTCTGCTCTGTGGCCAGAAAGCCCGCTGCACCATCGTATGGCCTTGATGCTTTCGTCTCTGCTGCCACCAGTTCTCTGCCACTTCTCCTGTGTCACC
This sequence comes from Echinops telfairi, assembly GCF_000313985.2. NCBI lineage: Eukaryota > Metazoa > Chordata > Mammalia > Afrosoricida > Tenrecidae > Echinops > Echinops telfairi. The sequence continues at coordinate 9,743,145 of NW_022111300.1, forward strand.
GCTCTGTGACAGGATCAGAGAGACTCAATGCATAGGAATCTCTGGATGCAAAGGACCTGCTCCATTTCTGACTCTGTTTCCCTTCCTAATAGTGAGATCGCCCACTCATGCTTCTGAGATGACTCATTTTAAACCCAGCAACGTGGCGAATTAACCAATCCCTTGTTAGATTTTCATTCACCTTATTCTCATCCTCCCTCCCAGTCATTTGTAAGTGACAAACACTTGAGGGGCCACATCAAGTAATTCACCACACCATGATTATTATCATTTGATCTCTTGCCTCCTGCTTCCAAGGCATTGCTTGTGAGTCAAAGTAAGAGACAATCTTTGACAGCTTCACTATTTTCTCCATTAATGATGTTTCTTATTGGCCTAACTTTGAGGAGTTTTGTTTTGTTTGTGTTGAGGCAGAATCCATAACAAAGGCTTTCGACTTTGATCTTCTTTAGTAAATGCTTCAGGCCTTCTTTGCTTTCAGCAAGCAAGGTTGTGTCGTATACATTTTTCAGGTGGCTAATGAGTCTTCCTCCAAACATTGACGCTGTGTTCTTATTCATTTGGTCCAGATTCTTGGATTATTTGTCAGCAGACAGGTTGAATAAGTGGTGAAAGAATATGACCTTGAGACATATCTTTCCTGAATTTAAACCACATAGTCATTCCTTGTTCAAACAGTTCCTTGTTCTAATGACTGCAATTTTTGAGTGGAAAAAACACCAACCCTTAGGTCATAAATGAGATGTGGCATAGTGGCAGGTCCTGTTAAAAACTGTGAAGTCTGAATTAGTAATAAGTTCAATAAGTCTAGAAAGCGTGAGGTGAGTGGGCCCTAGATGTCCCATGCTGGTCTTGCTAAGTTCTAATGGCTCAAACCAGGAGCTCTGCCACTCCATGCCACACTAGTCACATAAGCCCTTCTGTTTAAGAAGAAAATTGACAAGCTTGATTTTCTTCAGACACCCTGATGGTGTAGTGATTACTTGTTGGGATGGGATCCACGTGGTCAGCAGTTCGAAACCACCAGCAGCTCCAAGGAGAAAGACCGGGCTTTCTACTCGTGTGAACAGTGACAGTCTCAGACACTTACAGGGGGTTGCTATGAGTCAGCACTGACTCCGTGGCGATGAGTTTGGCTTGGTGAGAGATTTTCTGCAGAAAGAGGGTAAAACTATGAAAGGATTTGCAATCAGTTTACACGCGGGAAGGCTGAGGGCAGTGGAAAAGAATACTTGGGAAAGACATATTTGAAAGGCTGCTGTGTGGGAGCAGGGTTAGTCTGGTCTGATGTGGCATCAAGGAGAGCACTTAGAGTGCCGAGCGGAAGCTAGAGAGTGATCCGCTTAAACTCCTTCTCAGGAGGGGCTTTCAAACAACTTCAGCTGTGTAGAGATGAAGACGGATCTTTAAAGGGAAGTGAGTTCTCTTGTCAGGGGAACAATGTCAGGAAGTTTTCAGCAGCCCACTCAGCCTATTCATGAGGCTCGTGCTTCTTCAACCCTCTGCCTCCCATCCGTCAACAACAACAATCAGCCACCCGAGAGGGGGTGGTAACTCGTTGTTCCAAAAGTATAAGAAAATGTTCTCATATGGAATTTATTTGTTTTTCATTAATAATGTGCAGACTTCTTGGTGGTTTTGACTCAGGTTGTGAAAATTACACTGATCAGCCTGTCATCCACACAAGCCAGTCCCCGCATCAGCTTTTCCAGGTGTTATGGCAGATTGTGAGGAAGTACGGCCATGTGTCTTGGCCACAAGACATGAACGTTCTACTGGAGTCACACGGCTCCCTGGACAGCTAGCCCTCGGGATCCAAGGGGGATCGCTTCCAGGACCCTCAAAGATCCGCAAAGATGCTGATGCTAAAGTGCCTTATAGAACATGATGTAGTATTTACACATCACCTACACACATCCTCCCATATGCTCCTCATCTTTACCAAAAAGAAAACTGTGCCACCCAGTCAATTCTGGCTCTCAAGGACCCTATAGGGCAGATAGAACTGCCCCGTGGGCTTCTGAGGCAGAAGCAGAAAACCTTACCCTTCTGATGAGAGCAGCTGGTGGTTACTAGCTACTGATCTTGTGGTTAGTAGCCCCACTCCTAAGCTAAGATGCCGCCAGGGCTCACTCACGATACTCAATGCAAAGTCACTGCCATGTTGATGTTACTTCACACATCCTCCTGGTCCTTGAGGGATTGCTCTGGCTACGTAATTGCTTCCCCCACCCTGAATATTTTTGATGCACAGATGTGGGACCCATGGATGCAAAGGGTCAACTGTATGTGTAAGAATGAGTACCCAAATGTGCTTGACACAATGGATGGATGGATGGATTGTGATAAGAGTTGTCCAAGCCCCCAATTAAATGATTTCTAAAAAAAAAAAAAAAAGAATGAGTACAAGATAAGAAAGAATGTGAGGAACCTATGATTATACATACTAAATTAAAATCCATATGAAGGAAATGGGTTCTTTTAAAGTGGTAGGATCGAGGGTAATATCTTTATCTTATTTTTCAGACTTTCCCCAATTTTTTATAAGCAATTTATCTTTTTACAATGAAAAGTAGGTGTGGCTGAAAATATAAGTGTATGCACAAAAATGGGGAATAATACTTGCTGTGAAAAGAACAAAAATGCAAGCATCCCTGGGTATGTCCAGGAAGTGTTGCTGGGATGCTGTCACATTCTGGTCCAGAGGAAAGTGCAAGGGCTGCCAGTCGTCACGAAGGAAGGGCATGGGGAAAGTGTAGAGGCGAGGGAGAGTCAAGACTGTCCACAGATGACCAGCCGGCTTTCCTGACTGTAGCTGCGAACCGCAACATCCCGCTTAGACTCCTATGTGAGGCAGTTGGTCATCTGCTTGCGCTCGCTCACGTTATGCAGCTAGCTCATCACATCTTCAGTTCTGCTGATTGGGGACATGTCTGCCTCCGCCACAGACCAGGGCGTTTTGTCATGAGAGCTCAGTGTCTTCAGGACCTGACACACAGCCCTGGTACACGGTGGATGCTCAAAAGTGCTCAAGGAGGTGTGCTGAATATTCTTGACTGGTACTGGAAGCAAGCTGGACAGTTGTATGGGAGGATGGCAAGAGATTCGAACGCTTTAAAGGGACTAGACCTGTGGCTGCTGAGCCCGATCTGGCTCACAGAGATCCTACAGGACGGAGCTGAAGTCTCCCCAGAGGATTTCCAAGTCTGTCGTCTTTACGTAAGCAGACTGCCACGTCTTTCTCCCGGAGGGAGGGCAGCTGTGAGCTTGAGCTGTCATTCTTTGGGGAAGCAGCCGAGCATTAACCATTTAGCACACCAGGGCTCTCACAGTAACTACTAGGTTTAATTAGCTATGAAAGGTATCTGGAAGACACTGCTGAGTTCTAGAAAAACCAAACCAGATGCACTGCCATGGAGCTGGTGCTGGCCCATAGCGACCTTGTAGAACAGAGGAGAACTGTTTCCCAGAGGAAAAAGCCCATCTCTCTGTTGAGTAGCTGCTGATGGTTTCAAACTGCTGACCTTGCAGTCAGTGGCCCAGTTCGTAACCACTACCCCATCAGGGTTCCTCCACTGAGTTCAGAGGGAAAATTTGAAGAGTCAGAATTATTCCCGAGGAAGATGACCTTACAGAGCAACCACCTTTCTAGAGAGAAGAAAAAGGGAAGGCATTAGAAAGCAGACTTATCATTAGGGGGTCACAAAAGAAATTTCTGCAGCAAGCCTGCTGGGAGGTGAGACAGGCCGCTGAACAATGGCTCTGGGGAGGGAGAGAAGAGAAGATGCTGGGGAGTTCACTGGCCAAGATTTCCCCTGACCAGCACTTCTGAAAACCACCTGACAAACCAGATACAGAAGTTGAATAACCACCTCCTCTTTGATTGTTTTCCAATTTTAGACTGTGTCGACCCAGAGCCCAAAGATGTTGGCACTGCAGAAGAATGTGATGGTGAGAAAAGAAAGCCCTCCCCTTCTTCGCAAGCGTGTGTTTTTCATTTAAGACATGTGAGCCCTGTGATAATACGAGTGCTTCCTGGGCGGGGAAAACAATGGCGGCAGGAAATAGGAGGAAGTGTGTTTATGGATCAAGTGTGGATCTGATGGATTCAAATGTAGCTAGATCCACTTCACCGGGCTTTTGGGGAAATACTTTCCAATGTAGTATCACAATGCCTGCCAATGAACAAGCCTTGGATTAAGTAATTTATTATTATCATTTTCCCCATGTACCACATGGGCAATGAGTTGCATAGACTCACCACTTGTTATAAACAGGCTCCCTGTCCAGGGATCCCTCCCCGCTCAGAGTCTGTGGGGTTGTGACTTTCCTTTTGCCTCGGAGGATCTTTGTTCATCTCCACCTGCCCTGGTGCCATCTTTGCATTCTTGTGACTCCAGCCCACCTGCACAGCTGCCTTTGATTGTGGTCCTTACAGATTGTGACAGCTGCGTGATGACGCTCCTGAACGACCTGGCCACCATGCACGATGAGCTCCGTCTGGTCAAGTTTCAGCTGCAGGGCATGAGTGCCAGCGCCGGGGCTCTGGAACAGATGAGGCAGTTGGAGACCCAGACCAAGAACCTGAGGGTAAATGCCCTGTGGGCCCCGCCTGTTCCCTGGCCCTCAGTGGATGCTTCAGGAACAGATGCTACATGAACTGAGCGCGTCTCAGACACAAAGCAGGGAGATTGGGCTTCTCACCTTCTCTTGATCCTGGAGCAGATTCGCTTGTGCTAGTAGAAAGTATTAACTACGCTAACTTCTCAGTGAGCATCTGTTCATCCGGCTCACGTCCTGCGCTGGGCTGACTTTGCCCCGTAGAACCTTCCGCTCATCATCTTCCTTACAGACTGAACCAAGCCCAAACTCCCTGCCAGCGAGTCCATGCCGACTCCTGGCGATCCTACAGACGGGGTAGAACGGCCCTGTGAGTTTGACAGGTTTATGTAGAATTTATAGTAATGGTTCCTTCAGTATCCGACAGATTTTTTCCCAGAGAAACTATCTGGACCTGGATTTTCTTTGTCTGAAATTTTTTTGTTCTGCCTAGATTTGGAGGGTCTTTAAAACTACAAATTATTTTTTATTCTTAAAGTGATATGGGACTATTTGGTTTGTTGTGTTGCTTCGTTGAGTGATATTTTATAGCTTTTGTCTTTCAAATAATTTTATCCATTGCATCTAAATTATCAAATATGTTGACGTAAAATTGTTTATAGATTCCCTTATTTTCCTTTTAATTTCTGTAGTAAGGCCCTTTTATTTAATTCCTGATATTGATCTTTTGGGGCTTATTTCTTTTTGTCTTGATAATTCAGTTGTTTATCAATTTTGATGATATTTAGGAACTTTTGACTTCATTGATTCCCCCCCCCCCATTGTTTGTCTGTTTCCAATTTCATAGATTTCTGTTTTTACCCTATTTTTTTCCATTCAGCATTCTTTAGTTTTCATTTGCGTTTTATTTTCTCATTTTTCATGGTAAAAGCTTATTTATTCAAAACCTCTATGATTTTTTAATGTGAGCATTTAAATGCTATAAATGTGCCCCTGGGCACTGCTTTCACGGTGCACCACACATTTTAAAAGACTTGTTGATATTGTTGTTCCAGTCAAAATATTTTCTTATTTCTTTTGGGACAAATCTTTGACCCATGAGTTATTTTGAAGTGCGTTGTTTAATTTCCAAGTTGAGATTTCCCAAATATACTTTAGGTACATAGCATCATCTTCACTTCTGTAAGACTGAATCAGTAAACGATCTCTCTTGTCTGATTGAGTCCGTAAACTATCTCTTGTCTCATCACTTAAAAAGGTCTTTGCTGCTTTCTTGTGTAGCCCTAGCACCAGTTACAACGGACAGTAAATTCTTCAAGTAGCAGGTTTCCAAGAGCCACCACTGTGTCTGTTCTCCTGTAGAACCAGCGTTGGTCTTGCGAAGTGGATCTTTTCCTCATGGCCAGGTTTGATCGTATTGCTGGGACTTGGAATGTCTCCTAGAAAGTGAGATGAACTGTTATTTTACAGAATCTGTTGCTCAACTACCGTTCTGCCATCTCGAATCACGGCTCAAAAATGGATGGCCTAGAAAAAGAGCTGAGTCAAGTGAATCGTCAACTTGATACACTGCAAGAAAAGGTACTAAAATGTTAGGTCCATTTCCTTCATAAGCTCTTAAGCTTCAAAATATTTCATAACCACCACCCCCCGGATAAATGTAATTGGTGGCTAATCATTTTATTTTTCATACAGGTTCAAGGGAATTCTAGAAAAGCACAAACATTCTATAGCAATGTTGATCGGACCATGCAAAATGCAAAAGAGCTGGACACAAAGATTAAAAACATCATCAGGAATGTACACAGTAAGATGAACTTCCCAGGCCAATGAAATGATTGTTTTTAAGGCATGGCCCTTGTTGTACACTGAACAGCTTCCTTTCTAACATTGTGAGAACAATCCTGTTTTGATACTCAAAGCTAATATGAACCCTTCATAAAAGCCTCTAGCTTTTCTTCTTCTTCTTCTTCTTTTCTTTCTGTAGTTGTCTGGAGCCCAGAATTCCCAGTTTAATAAGCTATTCAATGTTTTCCAGTACTCTTAAAGCAGATATCTGGGACAGGTGGAGAGGGAAGCAACCTACCTTCAGGAGACTTTTCCAGAGAGCTGGCGGAAGCAGAGCGCATGATGAGGGAAATGCGGGCCCGAAACTTTGCCACGCAGCTGAGAGGAGCCGAGACGGAAAAGAGGGAGGCTCAGCTTTGTAAGAACTTTCCCTGTGTCTCACTTCTATTTTGTTCCTGATTTGCTTAAGATACTCGTATAATATGCAAAGTAGAACCCACAGTTATAGGTAGAAGACCTCAACATTATTGGAGTACCGCAGTAACATGTTGTGGTCTGCTGGAGACTAAGAGGTCTTCGTTTCCTAAAGGATGTAGAATACACACACACACACACACACACACACACACACACACACACACTCCTCCTTCAGGTTAGTTATTGAGACCCCATTTTCTGTTCTGATTGCATTTTCATTTGTTTCCTTTATTAAAGCACTGCCTAACTTTATCATATCAAAATAGTCTTAGTATTACTATTACAAAACAGAAACGGATAAACTAGATACTAGCTTGTAATATTGAATGATTTTGACCCGGAAAATGCCACATTAGTCCAAAACGAAGAGAAATATGAGTTTGGTACTTGTTTTTGTTTTCCAAATATTGGTACTTATTCTCTAGTAAAATGCTGTCACGGAGTAAGATACATCTAGGACCAGTTCTCTTTCAGCACTTGCATTATTTGGATTTAATATCAGCCTTGGCTTTTCATTCTGTGGAAAATTAGTAGTGCAAGGGACATGGTGTTTTTTATGCTCGGGCATAAAAGTCCCCAGCCTGACCAGTCACGTAACGTTGGCGATCCCCCTCATTCTCTGGCCTGCGTGTCCCCGTGTCCCACAAGGACGGCAGTTCCTGCTGTCCTGGGTGACTGGGAGTGCTCAGCCAGGCAGCGTGTACAGCGCACAGACAGGGCCAGTGGAGATGTTTTCTCCATGCGTTTGCTCACACGTTCGAGGGAGCAGAGGACTTTCGCAGACCCTCCGCTCTCCCTCTGCAATAAGCCGATAAGTGAGTTCAGTATCGTCACCTCGTGAGGGAAAACACAGACCGATGTGTTGCAGTGCTGACTCGGATCCGGAGCCTGCTGGAAAATCACCAGGTGGAGAACAACGGGCTGGTTAGCAGTATCCGGAATTCTTTAACTGAATATGAAGGCAAACTCAGCAACCTCCAAGGAGTACTACAGGAAGCAGCTGCCCAAGCCAAGCAGGCCACTGGCCTCAACCAGGACAATGAGAGGGCTTTGGAAACCATCAAGGTGAGTGCACACGGGGAGTCCACCTGCTTTCATTCAGGATGAGAGTGGGGGAAACAAGCAGCCTTATCTCAACTGGCTAGCATCCTCAGGGCCCTGACCAGATAACAGCCTGGTTGGTGCTGTTATCTGGTACCGAGCAAGGCCCAACTCATGGTTACCCAGGTACGCCAGAGGAAAGGAAACTAGTCCTGTGCTGTCCTCACGACCAGCTGTAATTGTTGTGGTCTGCGGATTTTCACTGGCTGCATTTTGGATGTAGGTAGGGCTCTAGATCGTTTTGACTACTAGTCCATCTTGGTCTGGAAGCTCCACTGAAACCTGTTTGGTATCCTAGCAACACTCGAGCCTCCTCTTACACATGGATGGTTGGACCACTTCAAGCTCCTGTGCTTGTAACCATATCATGTGCTACAATGTAATCATAGACAGCGTTTGTAAACCATATAGCCCCCTACGTGTGCTATGCATGTTGTATGTGTATCCAGTATTTACATGGATGCATTCTTTTCAAAAATGTGATAGTCCACCAGGGATGAGGCACTAAATGGAAAACCAAAGCTGTTTCTATTTCTCAGCTACCAGAAAAAGAAATTCCAGATGTAAACCACAGACAAAATTGCCTCACCCTCATCCCTGGCTGAAAGAGGCTGAGAGGAATAATATAGCCAACTAGCTGTGAAATTGAACTAATTGTAATTAACTGAAAACGCATGTTGTATGTTTAAATAACAAGTTATGTGTAAACATCATTACCATAATCACTAGCTAAGTCATTTTAAGCCATTACCTGCTTTACAGGAAATAAATTAAAATACAGGCTGCCTACAGGGGCTTCCAGGACAGAATTTAGAGCTGAGGCTCTATAGCATATATTCTCGGTGGTGAGCACCACACGCTATAACCACGGCAAAAGTGTGAGGGAGTAACACAGATGGTTCGGTGCTTGGCCGATGGTTGGAGCCCACACCATGCCTCCAGGGGAGAAGGACCTGGTGATCTGCTCCTGTGGGTAATCCCCCATGGGGCTCTTCGACTCTGTTACCCGGGGTCTCTGTGAGTAAGAACAACTCAACAGCACCTGAAACAATCACAACAGAAAGTGACCACAGTGCCAAAGTAGGTAACATAGGAATAATCCCCCCAAAAGAAGTACCGGGTCAAACAAAATCAAGATCTTAGCACAGCGGTTCTCAACCTCTGGGTCGTGACCCCTTTGGGGGTCAAACGACCCTTTCACGGGGCCATCCAATTCATAACAGTAGCAACGTGACAGTGATGAAATAGCAACGAAAATAATTTTATGGTTGAGGGGGTCACCACAGCCTGAGGGACTGTACTACAGGGTTGCGGCATGAGCAAGGTTGAGAACCACTGTCAGCAGATGACTGCCTGCTTGGCTCCCAAGCCTCCTTAAATTGTGATACCTGGGGAAGACTTCTCCATGTCACTGGTTACACCCTGGAAAGGGAACAGGACCCAAATTTAGGAGGCTCTGAACCTTCTAGCCGAGCATGGACTCTCAAATTGTGTGCCCTCTCTCATTTAACTCACTGCCAGATCACCATTCGGAGTGGCACTGCAGTGTGCTAGTTCACTTGGTTTACATGGTGGGTGCTAGCTTACTCCGTCCAACTTCCTCATTCTGTTCCACAAACTAAAGCTAGAATATATGCCCATCTGCTCGGCTGAGGGGACCCCGCGTGTAGAAACCTCCTTCCTCTGTCATGGGGGTCGTTTTGCTGGCATCGAGCTTCAGCCCACTGGGGTTGGCACCCCTCCACTGCAAAGACACGGGTTCCCGTCACTTTGTGGGTGTCTGAGTGACCTGTAAGTCAACACACGCAAGAAAACAGTCTGGTTCTGAAATGCCTATGTGCTGTCTCTGTATCCTGATAATATATCGCGCGGCTCAAGGACCTATGCTTTGTGTGCTCTCCAGAGACAAGTGAAAGAAATGAATTCCCTCCAGAGCAATTTTATGAAGTATCTCACCACTGCAGATGCAGCCTTGCTGCAAACCAGGAGCCTGCTGCAGCTGATGGGGAAAAGCCAGGAGGTAGGGGAGGCACCAGTTCCCTACAAACGCTAAAAGCATGTTCTATTGCAATGAAACGATGAGATGGGCTTTAAAAGTATGTGTCTTGTAAGTGGAAAGAAAGATACTAAGATGCTAGTCATGAAGTCAGGGGTGTAAATGAGATCTTTTCTCTAATTTGTCTGCAATAAGTCAGTTCTGCTTTGATTATAATGAAAAATCTGATGCTGCTTTTAAGATATCAGGAATATTTTCACTAATAGAAAGTATAAATAGGACTGATGAAAGATTTACAGAATTTCTTAGCAGCTCGTTATTTCCAAATCAGAAAAAAAAAGTTCTTTGGCTTAGGGCTATATTTCTCGCATAACAACAGCGTGTTTCTGCAAATGTTATCAATGAGGTCACCTACTACCATCAAGAGAGTGCGGAAAATGCCTCAGACATGGGGGAATATTTGCAATGCCACCATCAGAAGCAACCAAGGATTGGTTGGTTTAGTAAATGGGTTTAGAAAACATCATTTCTCGTTGCTGTCTCTTGGGACAATGTCCTCTATGACAGCGTTCAAGAAAATGGTATACATGGCCTTTGCTTAAATTTACACTGTCTTGGTTTATGTGGGAATGTAGGACTATGAAAAATTAGCTGCCACCTTAAATGGAGCAAGACAAGAACTAAGTGACAAAGTGAGAGAACTTTCCAAATCTGCTGGCAAAGAGTCCCTCGTGGTGGAGGCAGAGAAGCACGCACAGTCTTTACAGGAGCTGGCGAAGCAGCTGGAAGAGTGAGTAGATGGCCACCGGGAACGTGCTGCTGGTGGGCAGCCTGGTCCTGAGCCTCACACGAATGCTTCCCCTTTGCTAGCTGGGCCTCCAGACCAGGGGGAGGGAGGCGGGAGTCAGGCTAAGCCCAGCTGTTGGAACCAGGGGCAGGTCAGAATGGGACCAGCAGCCAACGAGCTCATTCAGAGTGGTGTCCATTGGGGCTGGCAGAGCGGCTAAGTGCACTATGATGAAGGTCTTGATTGGCCAGGAGAATGAGAATGAGAAGTCTCAGGGAGCCTGGGCTCCAGGGAGGGGAGGGCTGCCCGAAGGTTCAACCCATTCTGTCTTCCAGGATCAAGAGAAACGCCAGTGGGGATGAGCTGGTGCGCCGTGCAGTGGATGCTGCTACTGCCTATGAGAACATCCTCAACGCTATCAAAGCAGCTGAGGATGCAGCCAACAGGGCCCTGGGCGCATCTGAGACGGCTCTCCAGGTGGGCACCTGCATTTCTGGAAGATGGCACATTTTCTTAGGTCCTTTCGGTGTGCACTGTTGTTCTTGTTGTGGTCCTTAAGTCTGTTCTGACCCATAGTGACCCTGTGTACAACCAAGCAAAACACTGCCTCGGCCTGCACCATCCTCACGATTGTGCTGATGCCTGGGCCCATTCTGGGAGTCACTGTGTCCACCAATCCATCTAGTAGTGGCTCTTCCTCTTTTCCACTTTCCCTTTATCAAGCAGGATGTCCTTTTCCAGGGACTGGTCTCTCCTGGCAACATGTCCCAAAGTATGTCAGGCCTCTAAGAAGCACGCTGACCTTACTGTTTCCAAGACAAATCAGTTTGTCCTTTTAGCAGTTCATGATACTTTCAATATGCTTCGCAACACATAGCTCAGATGCACTGATTCTTTATCGGTCTTCCTTATTCAGTATCCAACTTTCGCATGCATTTGAGGCCATTGACAATACCGTGGATTTGATTCAGGCACACCGTAGTCCAGTAACTTTTTTGCTTTTCAAGACTACACAGGGCTCAGACAGCAGATTTGCCTGATGCGATATGTCTTGATCTCCTGACTGCTGCTTCCATGAGCGCCGATTGTGGACCCAAGCAAGACAAGAGCCTTGACAACTTCTCAACCCTTTCTCTGTTCATCATGGTGTTATCGATGGGTCCAGTTGGGAGGATTTGGGTCTTCACATTGAGTTGTGATCCCTACTGAAGGCTATAAACCTTGATCTTCAGTGTCCTTTTTGACAATGAACACAACACCATTCATTCAATCATTGTGTCACCCCTGGCACAGTAGCTCATACTTTTTCTGATTCAAAATGGCAATACCAGCACATTTTAACTCACAGCATGAAACACCAGTCAGTCCTGCGCCGTCCTCATCATTGCTCCTATGTGGGAGCCCCTTGTGGCAGCCACTGGTCAATCCATCTGGTTGAGGTCCTTTCCCTTTTATGCTGCCCGTCTACTGAGCATGAGGGCCTTGTGGACACTGTCCAAAGCATGATGTTTGGCCGTCTTGTTTCTAAGAAACTTTCTGCTGTACTTTTTCTAAGACAGACATCTTGGTTCTTTTGGCAGTATTAGTACTGTTTATATCCTTCGCCGGCACCATAATCCAAACACATTGAGTCTTGTTCGGTCTTCCTTATTCAATATCCAACTTTCACATACATATGAGGCTATTGAAAATACCACAGCTTCGGTCAGGTTCACCTTAGTCCTCAAGGTACCATCCTTGCTTTTCAGCACCTTTAAAGAGGTCGTGTGGCGCAGATTTACCCAATGCAATGTGTCATTGAGTCTCTTGACTGCTACTTCCATGAGCATTGATTGTGGGTCCAAGCAAGATGAAATCCTTGACAACTTCAACCTTTTCTTCATTTATCATGATGTTCCCTATTGGTCCAGTGGTGAGAAATTTGGTCTCTACATTGAGTTGTAATCCTTACTGAAGGTTGCAATCTTCGACCTTCATTAGCAAGTGCTTCAAATCCTCCTCATTTTCAACAAGCAAGGTTGTGTCATCTGCAAATCATGGTCTGTTAATAAGCCTTCCTCTCATCCTGATACAATTCTTCATATAATTCAGCTTCTCTGATTATTGTTCAGCATATAGATTGAATTAGTATGGTGAAAGGATACAACTCTGATGCCCACCTTTCTTGATTTTAAACTATGAAGCATTCCTTTGCTCCCTTTTCACAGCTGTCTCTGATCTACATACAGGTTCCTCATCAGGACAATGAAATGTTCTGGAATTCCCATTCTTCTCAGTCCATGCAATCGAATGCCTTAGCATAGTCAGTCAAACAGAAGTAAACCTCTTTCTCTGCATTCAGCCAAGATTCCTCTGACATCAGCCATGATCTCCCTTGTTCCACATTTTCCTCTGAATCTGACTGCTCCCTGTCCATGTACTGCTGCAGCCGTGGCTCGATGATCTGCTGCAACATTTTATTTGCATGTGATATTAATGATATTGCTCTAATTTGAACATTCTGTTGGATCATCTTTCTTTGGAATGGGTACAAATATGGATCTCTTCCAGTTAGGTGACCTGGTAACCCTCTTCCAAATTTCTTAGCATATGCAGATGAACACTGCCGGTGCTTCCTGAGCTTGTTGAGATATTTCAAATGGTATGCCACCAACTTCTGGATCCTTGTTTGGGCTAATGCCTTCAGTACAGCTTGGATGTTTTTGCTCATAGACTAATTCCTGAAATGGTGGGATGTTGACTAGTTCTTTCTGGTAAAGTGAATCTGTGTATTCCTTCCGCCTTCTTTTGATGCTCCCTGCGTTGTTCAATATTTTGCCCATAGAATCTTTCAATATTGTATCTCAAGGCTTGAATTTTTTCTTTAGTACTTTCAGTTTAAGATATGCTGAGCGTGTTCTTTCATTTTAGTTTCCTAACTAGGAATTTGCACTTTTCATTATAATATTTGACTTTGTCTTCTTGAGCTGCCCCTTGAACTTTTTATCATTTCTTCCATTCGCCTTGCCTATTTTACAATTAAGAGCAAGGTTCAGAGACTCCTCTGACATCCACTTGGATCTTTTCTTCCTTTCCTGCCTTTCTAATGGCCTTTGGCTTTCTTCATGTAGGCGCTTCTCCATGTCATCCTGCCGCTGACCAACTCCTCTGTCCTTAGTGTTCAGTGCAGCGAATCTGCCCTTGAGATGTTCTTGAAATCCAGCTTGCATAGACTCATGTCATCCGTTGTTTCTCATGGACGTGTTGTCATTTTCTTCACCTAAACTTGCATGTGCGCAGTGGATGGTGGGTTCTACAGTTAACCCTTGGCCTCCCTTTAGCTGATTTTGAGCTTCGCCAGTGTTTCTTCCCACAGATGTGGTCCGTTGGATCTCTGTGTATTGCACCTGGAGAAGTCCGGGTGTATAGTTGCCTTTTGTGTTGTTGAAAAAGGTGTTTGCTATAGAGAAGTCATTGGTCTTGCAAACTTCTCTCATACAACCTCCAGCTCTTTTTCTTACCCCAAAGTTATATTTTCCAGCTACGGTTCCTTCCTCTTTGTTTCCAACTTTTACCAATCGACCACAGGTTTCCCAACTGTGTCCATTCGTCAGTATTTATCAAGGCATCTTTATTGCATGTTTAATCAATTTCAGAATGAAGTCTTGGTAAAATTCTTCAATTTCTTCCTCACTAGCTTTAGTTGTTGGTGCGTAAATTCAAATAATAGTCAGATTGACTAGATTTCCATGTACGCCAAAAAATATTATCCTATTACAGACAGCATTGTACTTCAAGATAGATCTTCAATGTCCTTGTTGACAATGAATGCAAGGCCATCGTTCCTCTTGACTGTACCATTCCTGGCAGAGGATGCCATGTGGCTGCCTGATTCAAAATGGCCAAGCCCCATTCATTTCAGCTCACTTATGCCTAGGATATTGATCGTTATTTTTTATTTGCTTGCTTGTTTTTAACAGGTTTTTTGAGCTCTTAATTCATATATCACACAATTCAACAGTTCACTCATATTGAGAAGAGTTGTATAATCATTACCATGATCAATTTTAGAACATTTTCTTTTCTTTTTACCTCCCGGATGGTTAAATCGCCTTTAAAATGTATTGTGTGATATCACTATCAGTTCTGGTGCTCCTTCCCCACTCCCACATATATATTGATCTTTATACATTCCAGTTTCTTGTTTTTGTTTTTTCTTCTTTTTAAAATCACTTTGTTGGGGGCTCATACTCCATCCCATTTTTGATCACTTCCAATTTCCCTAGATTCATTCTTCCAGCTTTTAGGATAGGATGAGAAAATCCTACTCCATATTCCATCTGCTTAAGGCTGACAAACACTTTGCTTTCAGACAGTGATAAAGGGAGATCTTCCTGGAAAAGCCAAGACCCTGAGTTCTGACAGTGATCGACTCTTAAGTGAAGCCAGGACAACACAGAGGAAGCTACAGCAAGGTATGAGACGAGGGGGGAGGGGGGTCATGGTGGGGGGATGGGCAGAGATACGCAAGGGCTTGAAATTGTCCTAGGTGATAAGGGGACGCTCTAGAAGCAAATTCTCTTTTGGAGTCCCAATGTTAAAGTAGCTGGATATTTTCAAAATCTATGTTTAATTTTATAAAATTGATATTTCTGGTTAATAGTCTAAATATGCCCCACTCAACATTCACAACTTATCTAGAGTCATATGTATAAATCAGTCTTGAGTATGATAGATCTGTTTTGATGTGACCTTAATGGGCCTATTTTAATTTAGTCCACTTGTTGTCAAGGCCCTGGGAACCCATGCATGCCAGGCATGTATACAGTGCTATTTTCTGATTTAAGGCCAAGGTCATTAGTTGTAGGTCATTAGAGCAAATACTTCAAATTTTCCTAAGCCCGAAAATTTTAGCAACTTGAAGTACCAAAATTATCGCTATCACTGTGAAGCAGGAGAATTGCTTAAGCTGTGAAGGTAAACAAGCGGCCATCTAGCTCAGAAGCAACAAAGCCCACATGGAACAACATATCAACCTGTGTGATCACGGGGTGTCGAACGGATC
>NW_022111300.1:9759675-9778091 GCF_000313985.2 Echinops telfairi
TTTTGAGAAACGATGTACAAATGCGCTTTACACAATTGATGTGTGTATGGATTGGGATAACAGTTGTATGAGCCCCTAATAAAATGTTAAAAAAAAGAAAAAGAAAAAAAAAGAAAAAGAAAAAGAATTGCTTAAGCTGTAATTTTTAAAATAGTTTTATGGTCTTATAATTCATATACCATACACTTCAGTAGTTTGCCATATCAAAAGAGTTGTACCATCATCACCATTAATTTTAGTAATTTCAATCATCACCAGGAGCATTAATTTTATCTTTGGAAAACTTTTATTTATTTTGTTTAGCATGTACGATGGCTAAGTCTAAAGCATTACTACCAAGACTACAGCTTATGCATGCACAAGTTTATTATGAACTAAATGTGTTTAAATGTATCTCTGTGATCAGTGAAAGATCACAAACAAGTTCTCATTTACTTTATAGTCTTGTTGGGATGGCTTCAAAAACAGGCCCAGTCAAAACAGACCCCCTTCCACAGGGATCTGCTGGGCATTTAAATTCAAGGCAAAGAATTCAAGTGACTGTTTTTGGGGGTCTCTCCAAAGTGGATAATCTTGATAGATTTTCTCAAAGGACCCAGGAAAATCACAGGGGCTTAGTAGGAAGAAAGTTTTAAGAACATGGAAAACTAGATTGGTAGGGAAAAAAGGCCAAGAAATTTGTACCAGAGACTTTTCCCCCATCACCACAATGCACTGTTCATTCTTAGAGTAGCAAAAGCTACCCAACACGAATGTCATTGGAAAACTTTATCTCATTCACCCTACAGCCCTGATCTTGCTTATTTGTGTTCCCTAAACTCTGAGAACATGGAAAAGGAACACGATTTGAGTCACCTGAGGTTGCCGACACTGCCATTTGGACCTGATAGAAATCAAAGGTCATAGAATTCATCAGGGCAGGGCTAGAGAGATGGGACCCCACCCTCCCAGCTTGACAGTCCTAGGCGGAGGCTATGCCAGGAACCAATAGCTTTGCATTTTATTAAATAAAGGGTTCTATGAATTTGTAACAAATCTTTTTTACTTAACCCATCCACACACATCAGAAGGAAACTCACTGTTCTCAAGTTGATTCTGACTTATAGCAACCTTATAAGACACACTGCCCCTTTGGGGTTAAATCTTGACTGGTGTGGACAGCCTCATTTTTCTCCTGAGGCACACTGGTAGATTTGAACCTCAGTCATTGTGGTTATTAGCTCTGTGTGTAGCCTATAATGCCACCAAGGACACACACACACACACACACACACACACACACACACAACTATCTCAAAAAGCACTGAGCCCATCTCCTTGTCTGACAAATCCCTGTAAAAATGCTGTCTCTGGCTACTTCTGGTCTCCCTTAGTCACCCAGGGCCAAGCAGACTCTCAAGCCAACTGACACTCTGTTTTATTCCTTTTATGGTGATTAGATGCTTGCTATCAGTAAATTTCCTGTTTTAAAATTTGAGAAATTAGGGAACCGATTACAAGGAACTATATGTGACCTCCTCCCTGGGGGACAGACAACCGAAAAGTGGGTGAAGGGAGACGTCAGAAAGGGCAAGATATGACAAAATACCCATTTATAAACTATCAAGGGCTCATGCGGGAGGGGGGAGCGGGGAGGGAGGGGAAAAATGAGGACCTAATGTCGGGGGTTTAAGTGGAGAGAAAATGTTTTGAGAATGATGTACAAATGCGCTTTACACAATTGATGTGTGTATGGATTGTGATAACAGTTGTATGGGCCCCTAATAAAATGTTTAAAAATTTTTTTGAGAAATTAATGAGACGAAAAATAGATGACAAAAAGACAGAATTCAATCATGAAGTTTTTCTGGTTTGACACCTGCTCTCTCTATGGGATCTGAGTGTAGAGCTGAGGATCTGCATTTTAACGTGGACTAGACCCGGCCGTCTGCCTCTGTAAACAGTGAGTCTCCGAAACCCCCAGCGGGTGCCTGTGGCTCAGCATTGGCTCGATGTCAGTGGGCGAGGAGGCTCCGTATGCCAGGTGCTGCTGTTGTGTCAGCGCTGACTCACGGCGGGCGACCTCACTTATGTCAGAGTAAATCTGTACCCCGTAGAATTTTGGAAACAGATCGCCAGACCTTTCTTCCATGGCTAACCATTTGCACCATCAGGATGCTAACGAACTATGTTGTTCGTTAAACCAGAATTTAAGCCGTCATTTAAATCAGAAGCCTTCATGGTGGACTGAAAGCATTAGAAGCTATTTCTCATGACCAGAAGGTGGCAATATTATCAACTAGGAATGCCTGCTCGCTTCTTTTCTTCCGTGGAACGCCTTTATATTTGTCAGCTTGGAATACAAGCAGAAACAAACAATATGTGTTTACTTGGATGGGGCTTGCTCTTGTACTCTCATTGAAGAGACATCTTTTCTACATTATTTATTTATTTGTTCACTTATTAATTCATGCGTGCATTCATTCACCAAATATGCATTCATATTAAGCCCTACTAGTGCAAGACGAAGGACCCTGGTGGCTCCAAGGGTTAATCATTGGGATGTCAACCTCAAGGATGATCATTCAAACCCACCAAATGGCCTCTTCACTCTCAAGAGATGAGGCTTCCGGCTCCTGTAAAGATTTAGTCTGGGAGGCTTTTACAGAGCACTTTGACTCTGACCTACAGAGATGCTTTACGTGGGAATTGACTTAACACTGGTGGTTTTGGGTGGATTTAGGGCCAGACCGTAACACTAGTGGTAAAATGGCTAAGTGCCCAGCTGCTCACCCAAATGTCCATCGCTTGAACCCACTAGCCACTTCGAGGGAGAAAAGACCAGCTTAGAAACCCCTACAGGTGCTTCGACTCTGCCTCATTGGTTGGCTATGAGTTAGAATCGACTCTGCTGCATGCTCCCTGGAGATGTGGTCTGGGCACATACAGTGGGCATCTCTGGAATGCTCACTGAGATGCAAGTCTTCTCTGTGCTGCATAGACTCCAGTCACTTCAGGACCAACAGATGGCAATGGAGGATCAGAATGCCCAGGCTAATACACCGTCATGCTCGTGTATTTTATTTTAGAAATCAGTCCGGCTCTCAACAGCCTACAGGAGACGCTGCAGATGGTGAAGGCTCAGAAAGAGCAGATCGAGGTCAACCTCACGACTTTCCGTGATGATCTCCGTGGGATACGGAGGGGTCAGTATCTCCCCGGCCCCTTGGTACCAAGCCTCTGTTGTTGAACAGCTTAGATGTGGACACTTCCCTTTTTTGTGTGTGCAATAGATGGTATCGATGATGTGATCGATAAAGCCAAGAGCCTGGTCCGGAATGCCAATGACATCACAAGTGAGGTTCTGGATGGGCTCAGCCCCATTCAGACGGATGTGGACAGAATTAAGGATACCTATGGAAGCAGGCAGCATGAAGACTTCAACAAAGCGCTGACAGATGCGGACAACTCAGGTAGCAGGCCAGCATGTGTTTGCCATTTATTTCCTCCATTGGGATGGGGTCTGGGCCATTCTAATTCTTTCCTGGTGAAGCCTGATCACAGAAATTAAGAGGCTAGTAACTTGTTTCATGTAGTAAATACAAAGAGGAGTGGTATTCTTTTAGTTAAATTAGATGAGTTTTTTGTTTTTGTGTTTTTTTAATGGACAGAAGATGCTGTTGACTTTCTTCCCTTATAAACCAGTTGCCATTGAGCTATTTCTGAGTCCTGGTGACCTATGTGAGTCAAAGTCTAACGGGGCTCCATAGGGTTTTCAATGGCTGGATTGTTAGAAGTAGATCGCCAGGCCTTTCTTCCAAGGTGCTTCTGGGTGAACTTGAATCTCCAGCCTCTTAGCCAGCAGCTGATCATGTTAACAGTTTGCAAGACCCGACTGGAGGTATAGGTCCCAGAATCATGAGGTGTTGAATGATGATTGATATTATCAGAAATAAAGTTTTCCTTTTCCTCGGAGAGTGGTTAGGAAAGAGAATTTAATAGACTGAAGAATAAAATCCATGATACAATTACAAAGGATTTTCTGATCTACTCTGCCCAGCCTTTGGGGCTTATCAACAACACCTATTTGTAGTTCATCTTTTCTCAACCCACAGGTAAACATTTCTGTTTTCTAATCTCACCCACAGTAACGAAATTAACTAACAGACTCCCTGATCTTCTGAGCAAGATCGAAAGCATCAACGAACAGCTGCTGCCCCTGGGGAACATCTCGGACAATATGGACCGCATACGAGAACTCATCCAGCAGGCCAGGGACGCTGCGAATAAGGTGGGTGTGCCCCTCATGCGTCTAACATCCAGCCGACTTCCTGGAGAAGTCGCTACACTTCTTGAGAAAGGAAAGTCTTTGTTGACTCAAGCATCAGTTGTCCTAACTCTTGGGTTGCTTGACATATGGAAGTGGATATACCCCTGCTGTCCTTCACAGGGGCACATCGCCTGAATCCTCTCAATTACCTGCTAGGTCAGGGACCTGGGACAGCCTCCTCCCCACTGAGTTTTTACAAGTAAGAAGGAGGATTTTTTTCTAAACATTTTATTAGGGGCTCATACAACTGTTATTGAAATCCATACACACATCAATTGTGTAAAGCGCATTTGTACATCATTGTACATGAAAGCAAAGAGCGTAAGGCAGAGTTCCGAAGACTCTCCCTGCTTCACACCCACATTGTTGTCCTCATTTGTCATGGAGTTGGTCCGACTCACAGCAGCTCAGGGTGCCAACAGAAGGAACCGCCCCCGGTCCTGCGGCACGCTCACAATGGTCATGTGTGAGCCCACTGTGGCGGCCACGGTGTCAGTCCCAGTTGCTGAAGGTCTTCCTCCTGTTGGTTGACCCGCTGCTTGACCAGTCATGACGTCTTCTTCTAGGCACTGGTCCCTCCTGATAACATGGCCAAAGATAAAATATTTTCATAATTTAAAAATGTAAAATGAGCAAATAGGAGTCTTCCGGGTCACAAAAAGCAGAAGGACATGCCAAGAAAAGCTTCAAAGTGTGGTTGGGTCTCCCAGAGGGCAGAGGGCAAGATGAGGAGAATGAGGGGCACCTGGGATCACGGCCAAGGGGGCGCTCCATCACCAGTGTCCTGCACCCACCCCTGAATCCCCTGTCCTAAAGTCACACCTATACAGAACCCTGGGTAAGTATTCAATGCTTGTGAGATAAAATGTTCAGTTGACCTAAGTATCACTCCACAAGTGTTTTCCTAAAATTGTTCAAGAACATTTATTATCTGTGATTTAGAATTGCTCCAAACTGATCCCCAGACAAGAAAAATATGCACATTTAAATATTTGGGACTTTGCCATCATTAGAATTGACATCCAAGCATGTCATTAATGATTTGTACTTTATCAACCCTTTGGTTTTGATTTTTCTAGTACTTTTGTTTGTAGTGTAGTTTATGAAAGTATTGGTCTATGATGGATTGGGGGGCAGGCGGGATGAGGGGAGATGGTCTTTGACCAAAGAGTTTTCGAAGTACTATTTTAGAGACTCTGGGTTCCTTCCATCTTAAGGATGAAATGTTTACAGTCCATGCAATGTAAACATGTTACTTGTTTTTGAAAACAATTCTTTAAGAAGTTTGTTGTAGAAAAATATTCTGGATGTCTTCATGTCTCTCCTGTTGGCACAATGGGCTAAGCCTCGGACTGAGAGTTGAAAACTCAGAGGTTCAAACCCACCAGCCTCTCCATGGGAAAGAGATGAGACAGTCTGTCTCCATGAAGGTTTTGAGCCCCGGTTAGCCTAGGGCAGCTCGAAGCTCTCCTGTACGGTTGCTGTGAGTCTGAACTCACTTGTCAGCAGTGGGTTTGCCTGTTTGTATGTTTCTTTTTCGAAGGCTGCTAGAGGCCAGGCAGCCTGCTGAGCACTTCCAGAAGTATTATCACACCTGCATAAAGACCTTCTAGGATTGCAGTACAGTGAACCCTCGTTTATCGCGGTTAATCGGTTCTAGACCCTACCGTGATAAATGAAATTCCGCGAAGTAGGATTCCTTATTTGTAAATCAAATATTTTCGTAGTTAGAGCATAGAGGACATGAAAAAACACCCTTTAGTCACCATTACACTCGTATTACCCAATTTATTAAACGAAAAAGGGAAAATACAGTAAAACATTTTGGACGTTACAATTATCATTTATTATTCATTGTATTATTTATGGCATCAAGCGTGTACAGTATGAGCCAATCAGTGGCAGTAATGACAGAGCATGCACTGTTACGCAAAAACCGCGATAAGAGTGAAGCCGCGGAAGTCGAAGCGCGAAGTGGCGAGGGTTCACTGTATCATCATAAACACGGAGAATTTAGCGGATCTCTAAAGATTCCTGTCTGACAAACAGGAAGAACCTGAGTTCTTTATTGGCCACCCCCTGCACTCGCTCTCCTCTTATCACAGCCACCTGGGGAAGACGGCCACGGTTAAGACCCAGAGCGCCGAGTGGCAGAGGACCTCTCTGAATCCACTCAGCTTCCTCGCTGGCATATTTAACACCCTACGTCTGAATCTCTAGGTTGCTGTTCCCATGAGGTTCAATGGGAAATCCGGCGTTGAAGTCCGACTGCCAAGTGACCTTGAAGATTTGAAAGGATACACGTCTCTCTCTTTCTTTCTCCAAAGACCTGAATCACGGGGAAATGTAAGGAATGAGAATATGTTCGTGATGTACCTTGGGAATAAAGATGTAAGTATTTCGCTGGCGTGTCTCCTGTAGGTCAAACAGAACATGTGCTTTGAGGCATGGGCGTTTTCTTTCTCCCGCTCGCTCTCATTCACTGCACAGCTGAGCCCCTGCCACTGGCTCAGCAGCTGGAAATCCCACCAAGTCATAACAGCACCCCACATCCTCCCCCTCCACCTCATGGTTCCCACATCTGTCTGTCAGTACAGATGTCACCTGCTGGTAGTGCCAGAGGCCTAAGCCAGTGATTCCTGTGGGCCAGCATACAGGCTTGCACGAGGGTAGGCTGTGCACAGACCCCCCTGGGGATTAATGAGCAGTACCCTGTCTCCATGAAACTAGGCCCTCAGTCAGATCTCACAACGTTGACATGCCCCCACAGGGGCGTGGCATCTTCTTCCTCTGAGCATCCCACTGCAGGCCACCCTCCGAGCCTGGGATGAGGGAGGCGCATCTCTATGGGAGAGAAGTAGAGGGAAATGAAACCTCTCCTGCCTTCTCAAGACAAAATGTCATTGTCCCATCTCTTTAGACCCATGATGCCACTCCCATTATGGACCTTTTGGCAGGTTCTTTTAGCTTCTCAAATACCTTTTGAGTGACGTTTCAGAAGAAGTGATCACTGACCAAGTTAGGATACATTTGTTAGAAGCAGAAATGTCTGGGAAACGGTTCTCAAAATTCTTCCTGATTAAGAAGTTGTTGACTGTTGCTAGGGACTGCTATCTGTAAAGATTTATAAATCTGCATGATTGTGAGTCAGCTCTTTGTACTGTAAGCACTGGTCCTTTCTTTATACTTTTCATATGACATGACTTTCTGTCTCGTTTCATGACAAAATACACTAACTTTAGTCCTTCAACACATATGTATCACCTACCTACTATGGGTCACATCCGGTCTTTTTAATTAATTTACCTTAAGGTTCTTCTATTTTAAAAGGGAATAAAGGTACTTGCGTAGGTGCTTATGATCATACAGGGGGCTAAAGGTTATAACACGCAAGCACAACGTGCTAAGAGAGCAGTGCGCAGTACCTGGGTGGTAGTATAGTATAGTGTTGGTGTAGTTAGTGTTCAGAGCCTTAGTGGCTGCTAGCCCCAAGACAGCAGTTCCAAACCACCAGCAGCTCTGTGGGAGAAAGATGAGGCTTTCTACTCCCATAAGGACTTATCGTATCGGAAACCTACAGGGGCAGTTCGAACCTATAGGGTGGCTATGGATCAGAATCAACTCGATGGTAGTGAGAGTAGCATTCAGTAGAGATATGCTATTGTACTATAGTATTCACAGTATTAGTAAAGTCTTCTCTCCCTATTAAAAGACTAATGGAGCGAGGGCTAAATTCCATATCTGGATTGGGTAGGAGTTGCTTGGCAGATGTTTATAGAGTGAGAAAAGGGAAATAATAAATAACTTCACTATGACATGAGCAAAGACTTCCCACTAATTGATTTTGACTCATAGTGAGCCTGGAGGATGGAGTAGAACGACCCCATGGGGTTTCCAATGCTGTCAATGTCAAAGGAGCCGATTCCTGTATCTCCCCACCCCCCCACCGGAGTGACTAGTGAGTTTGAACTGCCAACCCTTTGTTTATGAGCCAAGCACGTCACTACCAGGGCTCCTTATAAAGATGGTTCAGAGATTATTCATTCAGCATTCTGTATCTCTGTAAAAGGCCCCCTGCACTTCTTTTGTCTGCCCTGAGGTCTGTTAGTTATTTGAATGCATTCTCTTGGGATGGGATGCCCAGAGATCCCGGGGTGTGGCACTCTCTGAGGTGGCTCTCCTGTACCCAGACCTCCAGGGACTACATTGGCATGGCACTCATCAACGGCCGGCTCACGTGTGTGTACAACTTGGGGGCGCTGGAGGCAGAGCTCCAAGTGGACCAGAACTTGACGAAGAGCGAATCTTTTGAGGCAGTTATGGACCGGGTGAAATTTCAGAGGTACAAGTCTTCACCTGACCCAGGCTCTGCATTTGTATGCTTTGCTGAACTTGATAGTTTTATTATTGCGGCTATGATTTCTTTAACTCTCCCTCTGTGTTTTATATAACTTCATTCTAAACAGAATCTATCAGTTTGCAAGCCTCAATTTTACCAAAAGAGCCACAGACAATAAGCCATTACCAACCCAGTCCTATGACATGAATAGTGGAAGTCGCCACACACTTCTAAACTTGGATCCTGAAAATGCTGTGTTTTATGTCGGAGGTTACCCACAGGATTTCATAGTAAGTGTGAATGTGATTTTACTGTTATTTACATGTTAATTGTATAATGAACTAACATCACTAGTTTAATAATGTAGTACATATGAAATGGATCTGGTTGTATGTCCTTAAAAGTATGATCAATGATAATAAGAACTCATCCTTAATAAGTGCTTCCTATGCGCCCTGTCTATTCTAGGCTTGGGAATATTCATTAACATAAACATTATTATCATTCCCATTTTATCACTGAGACAGTGATTTACTAATGCTCCCAAGGTTATCAAACTAGGGAATCTGACTCCAGGGTTCCTTTTTTTTTAAACTCATTTTATCGGGGTTCGTACAACTCTTATCACAATCCATCCATCCATCGTGTCAAGCACATTTATACATTTGTTGCCGTCATCATTCTCAAAACATTTTCTTTCTACTTGAGCCCTTGCTATCAGTTTCTCATTTTCCCCTCCCTCCCCGTCACTCCCCCACTCATAACCCTTGATAATTTATAAATTATTATTATTTTTCATGTCTTACATCGTCCACTGTCTCCCTTCACCCACTTTTCTGTTGTCCGTCCCCCTGGGAGGGGGTTATATGGAGATCATTGTCCTCAGTTCCCTCTTTTTGCCCCACCTTCCCCTTCCCCTCCTGGTATCGCCACTCTCAAAATTGGTCAGGGTCCAAATTTCTTAGTCCTTAGTTGGAATCGACTCGGGCGCAGTGAGTAATTTATACTATATTGACTTCTACAAGGAATAAACCTATACTATTTCTTTGTCAACTTGATCATTGTCCTTTGGTGTTTTATTAATATTGCTGTTATTGTTTCTAGCTTCCCAAAAGATTACAGTTCCCGCCTTACAAAGGTTGTATTGAATTAGATGACCTCAATGAAAATGTGATGAGCTTGTACAACTTCAAAAAATCTTTCAATCTTAACACAACCCAAGTGGAGCCTTGTAGAAGGTAAATAGAGCCTAGGAACTAGAGTCTGTGATTTGGGTAACTTGCGGTACTTTCGCGTATGGCAAATGGACAGGTAAGTGAGGTGCTGTTGGTGTTGCCGGTTGCTTTGGGTCAGGAGGTCTTCGAGTAGGGCTTGCAGGCAGCACTGGATGGCCTCTCCTAAACTTAGCAATAGCAACCTTTCACTAATTTGTATAAAATATGACATTGATTAATAGAGTGCTTTCATTTTTTTAAAGGACACTTCTTACATGTTCAATGTCTCCGAACACCAAATAAGCAATGTTTGATAGTATCTGAATTAGGCCTAGGATTATACGTTTACTGTAAAATTTTAAAAGCTCATCCTCTGCAGAGACAGGCACCCTATGACTCGCTGGGGACTCTGCCCTGTGGTCCTTTTGGAACGCTCTGCCGTGAGCTTCTTACCCTACAGTTAAGAGGCCTTAGACCATTCTAATATGAAGATGTGGGGGAGTCTCAGAAACCAACAGGGCCAGTTCTACTCTGCCCTATAGGGTCGCTGTGAGTCAGAATCAACTGGGCAGCCGGGAGAATGAGCGTTCAGCATTCAGAACACAAGTTTATTTCAAGTTCATCGTTTCTTATATTTTAAGATCTTCAGCTGCTAGACTGCATCGTCCTCAGCAGATAGCTCCAAAGAGGACTCAAATATCATCTTTTCACTAGTGTTTGATTATTATACAGCATAAGATCATACCCAGGATATAGAGCTGGATGTCTTAACACTTTAAAGAGGTTTCATCTTCATGAACAAAATTGTGACAAATTGCCTCCAGCTTTGAGTTTCTCAGGGTTCAGCACCTTGAATTCATAAGCATACTTGTTGTGGGGGGGTGGGGGGGGGTAAAGGGAGGGGGCTTTGCTACCATGCCCTAACGTGTGATGATTGATATTGACAGGAGAAAGGATGAGTCAGACAAACATTTTTTCGAAGGCACGGGTTATGCTCGAATTCCAACTCAGGCAAATGCTCCCAACCCAAGCTTTTTTCAGACCATTCAGACGACCGTGGATAGGGGTCTGCTGTTCTTTGCAGAAAACCAGGTAATATATCATACGTATCCGTTGCCACCGAAGCTGTCCACTCATTTTTTTTAACATTGTTGGGGTCACTGGGTTATTTAAAGCAAACAATGTGCAAAGGTTACAGCATCATTTTCCTTGATCCAGCTTCCTTTCCCTCCGGTTGTTGTGGATGCGTGTCATAAAGAAAATGAGAATTTGAGGACATGCCATCGGAATATGGGAGAAACCTCCTCTTTCCCCATTTTATTCACATTGTCCATTTTACTCTTTGAAAACTACAGCTTGCCTGGCCATCTACTTGTTCCTTCTGGTACTTCCAAGCGTTAGAGGCTGTGACTTCCTGTTTGATTTCCCTCTTGCTTGAGCTCATGCCAGACTCTATGGAATTACTCACTTATCAAGGCGACTCTTGGCTTCCTAAGACACCCAAGCTTCTTTGCTTTCAAACAACTGAGGTTCCTCAAAGCCAGTCTTGGTCCTCTTGTTCCATCAAGTTCAAAGTGATGGTCAGCACCATCTGCTGGTAGATGGAGAGTTGAAGTGGTATTGGCTGCTGTTTCTTTACAGCTGCAAGGGGCCTGGAGTCTAAAACTCTTGTTCTCAGAGAGGTTTTTGTGAAGGAATATCCATCAGCCCTGTGAGGTCATTGGTCTGAGATCCTGAGATTTAGATGAAGTTTTGGATTTGACCAGACTCTTCTACATGTTGGGTTCACTCACTCAACGGACATCACATCAATTTTGGCTCACAGTCACCCGATAGGGTAGAGTAGAACTGTGTCTTTGGGTTTATGAGATGGTGACGCTTTACAGCAAGAGAAAGCCTCATCTTTCTCATATGAAGAGGCTGGTGGTTTCAAACTGCTGGCTTTGCAATTAGCAGCCCAACGTGTAACCCACTACCTTACTAGGGCCCCTCAGCCAGACTGGGTGGAACTCTCTGTTCTGGATGGGTCTGCATCATCCGTTCCCAAGCTTATTTCACCTACTGCTCCCTTTTCAGGAGGGAAACGTTTTTGTTTTGTTTTGTTTTTCAGTTCCCCCTTGGCCACTAAAACCTTTTGTACCCCATAATCCAGGATAAAGTGTAGGCATCTGCTTGTGCAGCACTCCAGCACCCCCACCTCCTAGGGAAACCCTGGTCTGAACCTTTCGGGATCTCAAGGCTGACCCAGTTCTGAGGAGCCTGGGACCTGCTGGAAGAACACAGAGAGGGATTCTCAGGATCCTTAAGGCAACACAGTTGGCAAGACAGTTAGTTTCCACAAGGCCATCTTTGTACTACCTTCCGAAGGTTTTATACACTAAGAAGCAGAAATACGATTTACAATAGAAGAAAGTTTTCCTAGTACTATTAGTAGGCAGAGGAGAGAAAATGAAATGCAGGGCTACTGTTAATTAGAATGACTCATTCTGCGCCAAGAGGTGGTGTTATTCTGTTGTTTGCACGTGAGGTTAATGCTAGCCCAAGGGGAAGGCTGGAGACCAGATCTGAACTGGTTTTCATTTTAGAAGCAGAGACCCTAACCTCCGTAGGGAACATCTTAGTTTCTTGGAGCTGCTGTAACAAAAACGCCAAAGTAGGGGACTTTCAAAAACAGAAAGTTCTTTTCTCACAGAGCTGGAGCCTCCAAGTCCAAATCAAGTGAATTCCTTCCCAATCAGTAGTCTTGGTGTCTATGCCCCCAAACGCCCACCTTCCTCAGCCTCCATCCCTCTGTGTCTGCTCTCTTTATAGTCCACAAGTGATTTGGTTTAGGATACACTCTGCACTGTTATGATTTCATCCCCATTACAGAGAAAACCATATTTCCAAACAGGATTATCTCTATGGGTAGAGCTTAGGATCCCAACCCGTATGTTCAGGAACACACTGTGCTCTATAGCAGAGAGGCCTTCTTATCATTAGGAAACTGTCAGAGCAAAAAGCCTTCAAGTGCTGTGTCAGCAATCCCTCCGCTTACCTCTTCACAAAGCAAACGATCCATTTAAGGATAGGTCTTGTACCTCAATGCAATGCAACCGTGACCAAGACAGATGTGGCTTTTGCCTTTGAGACCCAATTGTGCTAGCAGGGGAAGACAGGCACTCAACAGCCAGTCTAGTTGATCGGTTAATTCTCACAACCGGGATGAGTGGTATGGAGAAAGCGTCAAGGGTGGAACAAGTATGGATAAGAGCAGAGATGCTCTTGAGTAAAGGACCCTTGGTCCCTCTGATACCCGAAGGGCAACAGGACATGGCACGAGAAGGGGACAGAGCCAAAGGGGGATTCAAGGAGGGAGAGTGGGATGAGGAAAACCTGGAGGGAGTGGCCCAGGGAGTGCTGGGAAATGAAGCCAAGGAGAAGCCAGGGTCTCACAGCATCCTAAGATCCAAGGGAAGTAGTAGATTCCCGTTGGCATTTTCCAAAGGTCACTGTAGCTGCCGAGAGGAAAATGGCTTTCTGAGAACCAGAATGGGTATGGGAAGGATAGCGCATTATTGCTCTGCACTTTGGCAATGGAAGATGTGACTGAGATGCAAGTCACTCCAAAAACTCCGTACAGTGGTTTTTTTCTCATGATTTTTCATGGAAGCAGATCCCCAGACTTTTGGTAGTGTGGCTGAGTGGATTCTTACCACCAACCTTTAGGTTAGTAGTCAGGCACAAAACGTGGGAGCCACCCAGGTACTTATAGCAGAAGCTCACCAAAACCACTCACTGCCAAAGAGTCAATTCTGACTCGTAGCGACCTGATAGGACAGGACACAACGGCCCCTTTTGGTTTCCAGGACTGTAACTCTTTAACGGAGTAGAAAGCTCCAGCCTTTTCCCAAGGAGCTGCTGGGGGATCCAAATTTCTGATCTTGAGATCCCAGCCTAACACCTAACCACTGTCCCAGCATTCCTAGGTGGGGTGAAATGGAGAGAGGGTGAGGACCTGCTGGAATCCTCAAGGTTTGATTGGATGGCAGAGATGGCAGGCTCAAGAATGCCTTCAAGATGTGTGGCTTCCTCTGTGAGGCAATTAGGGGAGAGGAGGGATGATTTCGTGCCAAGGGGGAAGCATGGAGGTCCTAAGGCTCATGCGGGCTATTCTGAATTTGCCAGAACCCTGCATCGTGCGGGTGACAATAATAAGGCCGTTGGCTATGCAAGCAGAGCTTCCGAGAGGAGAAAACCACTTGGCTTCACCTGTACAACCAGTTGCCATGGAGCTGACCCCCAAGTCACGGTGGCCGCCTGTGGGTGTCAGAGCAGGCCTCTGCCCCATCGGGCTTTCAGTGGCTGGCTTTTTGGAAGTAGATCGTCAGCCTTTTCTTAGGCATCCTGGGTGGACTCCAACATCCAACCTTGTCATTAGCAGCTGAGCGTGTCGACCCAGGGACTCCTGGGTTGGCCAGCACACATGGATTGGAGTCGCGGGCGTGACTGAGGTTGCAGAGTGAGTGAGTGAAGACGAGGTCCTCTGAGGGACCCCTTTGTTAGTTTCCTTTCCCCCATGCTTATCACAGATGTAGGAAATAGGATCATGGTAATGGCTGACCTTTCTTGTCTCTTTCCTGGTGGTGTCATGGGTTAAGCATTGGGATAATGACCACAAGGTCAGCGATTCACACCTACCAGCAGCTCTGCGGGAGGCAGGTGAAGCTGTCTGCTCCCCTGAAAATTATACTATATTGTAGTCTTGGAAACCCTATATAGAGCCCATGGGTTGAAATGAGTCAGAGTTGATTCAGGGACAGTGGGATTTTTGGGTCCTGTGTGCCAAATATTGAACATGATGCTAAAAATGACAACATATTTAACCATCATAACCATCCCATGAATTATAAATGACAACATTGTGATGATCCCTCTTAACCAATGAGGCCGCTGAACAGAGCCATTTGTAACGTGAGAGTAACTTCTGATCGTTTCCATTGTTTCCTGGGTCTAGGACTACTTCATATCTTTAAACATAGAGGATGGCAAACTTATGCTACGATACAAGTCGGACTCAGATCCCCCCAAAGAAACAGGGAGTCAACAATTGGTGAACGACGGGAAGGACCACACGGTAAATGTCTTTGATCGATGTCCTTAGCCCATTAACCTGAGGCCAGTGCCGGTAGAACCCTTTCTAAAGGGCCAAATAAGCTTACTGGTCCTTCACCAAGGGAGACCGCCTTTAAAAATTTGGAAAGTTAGGCATGGAACTTAACAACTATCTGGCACGTACGAAATGATGGGAATGTTCTGTATCATATTTGTATCCCACGGGGCTCATGCTCAGAATGTTGTTCCTCCTACATATAGCAATGAACCTGGGGGGAGATGGATGAAACCATCATGGGTCTGCGGCACTGTCCATAGGAGTCACATGTTCCCATTGCTTGCTGATTCCACTTTGATGTGTTTCAGGTTGGGATCAGCTTTCGAAGAGCCCAAAAATATGTGATTGCCCACATGAATTCTCAAAGCATTAAAATTGATGGTGAAATCTTTGACTTCAGCACATACTACCTGGGTGGAATTCCAATTGCACTCAGGGAAAGGTAAGGTGATTGCTCCTGCTATATCTAGGCTACCTTGTGTTTTGTTTCTGTGTGTGTGTGTTTTAAGTTCCAGGGACAAAGAGCTAACTTTTCAGTATTAACAGGGTTACCCAGGAGAGTAAAATCCTCGCTAGAGAGTGGGAGTGGCCACTTGGAAGGGGGTGAACAATGTGTCACTCCCACTGTGCTCCTTGGGTGAGAAGAACCACAAGGAATAGGAGGAGTGTTGAGAAAGCTGCCCAGTGGACTGGGGCTGTGGCCCTGGTTCGGAAGGGAAGCCTGCAAGAGAAGAGGCAGTGTTGGGGGGTCCTGGCAGCAGCATCAGACCCTGAAAGCTGGGCTCTCTGCCTTCTGGGAATTGGGTGCCCTCCACATTTGTCTCCCCGGCTCCTTACATGACACCAAGCCAGAGAGCCGTGCCCAGCTGTTTCATAGCTACGTGACTATGGAGATTATTGAAGCTAATCTGAATGGCCGTCGAGCTGAATTAGATGGAGTAAGAGAAGTAAAAGATATTTCAAGAATGTACCCAGGAGTAACTGTGGCAGGCTGTTCATTTGTGTTTGTCCTCCGTGGCGCCTGCCTTTCGAGAGCAGGCCATTTGCAGGAAGGAAAGAGCTTGGAAGAGTGAGTCTGCTCTTATCACCCCCAGGGCCACCCTAGAAGTTTCAGTGCGATTACTTTTAGATGCGATTTGAAAGCTACGCTTTATTTCCTACTTTGTCATCCGTTTGAAGGAGTCTAGTGTGGTTTATAAAGTGGCGGGACAAGGCGATTCTTTCTTTGAGAATTCCTTTCCTTTGGGGCTTTTCACTGACCTGAATGAGAAGGTACTAATCTTTGCTCCCTGAGGCAGCAGTCCTGGTGGCATAGAACCCACTCCTTCCATCAGGGAGATGCAGGTTCCGTTCTGGGCAATGCGCTTCTGGCATCGCCCCCTCCCATCTGCGGCAGAGTTTCCAGACGCAGACAGAGGAGGAAGAAAGGTCTGGTGATGTTCTTCTGAAAACCCCATGGATCAGCGCAGTCTAATCCAAACCCACCGTGGGGAGGGGGCGGGACGGGGCGGGGTTTGGCTCTGAGTCAGGGATAACGCCAGGGCAGCTAACCACAGCATTCGTCGTTGTTTCCAAGTTGTCAAAATCGTTCCCAGAGTCAAAAACATGCAGGTAGGAAAGCTCAGCACTTTAACGGGGCTTGGCAGGTGCAGACTGGCTTCACTCCATAGATTCCTTTGAGTTGAAAGGGACCTTACAGATCATGGTGCATAATGCCTTCATTCTACGGAGAGGCAAAGAGGTGGGGTGACCTCATCGATGTTCAATAGCAATTCAACCCGGTAGAAGCCAGTGGGAAGATTTCACTGTCCTTTCGCTCCCTGGCAACTAGAATGAAAAGCAACATGTAGGCCTTTGGGACCCTGTCCCCTCTTTCTGGAAATCCCTCTGATGGCAAGGCTCTGTCTCCTAGGGTGTTTGTGAGGACTTGGAGTATGCAAGGGAAGTCATCTGTACAGGAGTTGGCCCATGGAAAGTGCTAGGTGGATATTAGAAGAGAATCTGTAAGCATTTGTTGTGAGGCTGGAATCCTAGGGACCTGGAAGTACCCCGCACGAAGTATGTGTTCCACTTGTAGGTTAATTGCCCTTCTCTTCCCGGCTCCGCCGCCACCTTCCTCTTCCTTCCACCAGTCTACTCTAATAGGGAGTAGAACACCAGGGGATATTGATTGTGTCTAATACATCTTGCTATCCCAGAGAGAATGGGTCTAAAAATAGGCATAAATAGCCAAGCTCCAGGAATTAAAATGATCTTGCCTTCTATCCTGAGGCAAAAGCCATCTTTATAAAATAATTAAGCTCTTTCTGCAATGCTGCTGAACGCTCATTTCTTGCTTTTCCTTTCAATGAAATGTATTTTTTATACATACGACACGCAGCTCAACTGTTTTATAATGAGTTTAATTGAAATGAATGCAGACACCTTTCAATTTAGAAAAGTGCGCTGCCTTGAGGATTCATAATGAAATCAGCTTCGGGTTCTTCTTAGTAACCATGTGTTTTAAGAAACCCATCTATTGGTCTGGACCTCAGTCAGCTCATATGTGTTCATGCCTTATGGACATTCAACTGCAGACAGACTCCAAGGTCAACTTGAAGGGCAAATGCCAAGGCAGCCAGGTGGGAAGAATGGCTCTCATGATCATAATAGCTGTAATATGAGAACAAAAGACCCACACCCGTCACTGTCGAGTTGGTGCCAACTCATAGTGACTCTAGAGGACATAACAGAATTGCTTGATGGGTTTCCAGGGCTGCCAGTCTTTCCAGAATCAGAGTGCCTGATGGGCTGGAACCGCCGACTTTATGGACACCAGCCGAGCACTTAACCACGTGCCACCAGGGCTCCTTAGACTCCCACTACCTCCCATTGAAGAAGAGCTGGTGGTGCAGATGGTTAAGTGTGTAGCTGCTAAGAGAAAGGTTGACACTTAGAACCCACCCAGAAACCTCCCAGAGAAAGCCTTGGCACTCGCTGTCCATAAAGATTCTCATGGCCATGTGGACTCATGGCGCCTGTGAGACAGGGTCGAACTGCCCCAGTGAGTTTCCAAGACTGTAACTCTTTACTGGAATAGAACCATAAAGGTAACAGTCCAGAAACCCCAAGGGGGCAGGTGTAGTCTGTCACAGGGGGTTACTATGCATCAGAATCAACGCAAGGGCGCCTAACAAGTGCCGATAGCTTTGTCCCAAGTGCCGTCTGAGCATGTTGCAAATAGTAACTCCTTTCAACTTGCCACAACCCTATGGAGCAGACTGGCATATTCCCATGGTAGGAACAAGCACACAGCTGACAGAAAAGTGGTGGAAGCCCTGCGGCCCTCAAGTCAGAGGGAGGAGACCTGGCTGCAGACCCCACGGATTCACACACACACACACACACACACACACACACCCT
>NW_022111300.1:9778191-9812004 GCF_000313985.2 Echinops telfairi
AACTCCTTTCAACTTGCCACAACCCTATGGAGCAGACTGGCATATTCCCATGGTAGGAACAAGCACACAGCTGACAGAAAAGTGGTGGAAGCCCTCAGGCCATCAAGTAACAAGTAGGAGACGTGGCTGCGGACCCCACGGAAACACACACACACACACACACACACACACACACACACACACACACTAACACCTCCTGAGTGCTCACGACTGGGCGCCACCCACCACTCCCAGCACTTCCTCTACACTAACATGTGCCATCCTCACAACAGCCCTTTGATGTTGCAGAACTTGGCCAGCTTGCCCCATCAGGAGGCAGCATGGGAGCCCAGGCAACACCTGCCCTTTCCCAAGGCCTTCCATTGCTTCCGCTGGGCACCGATTGGACACCAAGGCACCTTTTCTGTAATTGAATAGAACCAAAAGTAACAGTTTGTTTCATATGCATTTCCAGTAGCTAACTGTAAAAGTGACCCCCCCACACATTTTTTTTCTAGAACATTCATGGCTCCATGCATTGCCTACTAGTTATAGTCTCAGTTGACCGTGTGTGGCCACGCCTTCCAAGTGTGTGTGTGTGGGGGGGGGAGCGGGGAGTAAATGTTCAAATGGCACATCTTCCGCATTCTGTGCCTTTTGGGGAGATTAATTCTTCTGGGGCTTTCCGTGAACATGAACATCTTCACGTTTTAAAGGTGACAGTGCTTCATCACATGGAAAGGAAGTCGATTTTCCCAGCCTCACCGAATGAGGAGTACAGGATAGCAAGCACCTGCCTGCAGTCTAGGAATCCCTTCAGAATTGATGTGCATAAAAGATGTACTAGTTTGGGGCAGAAAGTAGTACAGGGTGCAGTATTTCGCAGCTCTGGTTCCCAGGAGAGTTGGGTGTGATACATCACTTCCTTTTTTTTCCCCCAATCCCTAACCAGGTTTAATATTTCCATACCTGCTTTTCGAGGATGCTTGAAAAATCCAAAGAAACCAACCGGTGTTGTAAGGTTGACGGATACCGTGGGAGTAACAAAAAGATGCTCAGATGACTGGAAGGTGAGTGAGGGATCATCCTCGACCAGGGCGCAGAGCTCAGGGCTTTCCAAAGGTGGGCTTCCCAACTGACCGATCGTTGGTGTTCACCAAAACATCAACTTCTGACTATCTTTTTCTGGAAGCACAGCGTGAACTGCCTGATATACACTCCCCTCACACTGGCAAGACAGAGCACTTCAGAGTTGCCTGCTAACTTTGCAGGAAAACAGGGCAGCCAAAAGCTAGACACAAGTTAGAGATGATTGGTAAATGCATCTGCAGTCGAGTAAATTTTATTTCCTCCTGAGGCAAAATAAGTCACCTCAGCCAGTGCAGGTAAAGTGATAAAGGGTAAGTTACAGCATTTCAGTCACAAAATAATTGCAAGGCCAGTCATTCTTTCCCCATTTGCATTTCAGCTGGTACGAACGGCCTCTTTCTCCAGAGGAGGGCAATTGAGTTTCACCAACTTGGACACCAACTTGGACTCTGAATTTACCGCCAACTTCCAGGCTTCATTTGGGTTTCAGACCTTTCAACCCAGCGGCATATTATTAAATCACCAGACACGGGTATGAGATGTTGCATTACTATTGAATAAAATTGGCGTCACATACAAAGTCTGGTGAAAGAAGCAATAGCGAGAGTTTGAAGGTAGATTAGTTGGCTTTATCAATCCTCATGCATCAAATGCTGTTGAAACAACGGTAAGCAAAGGGGTCTTGCTATTAGGGTTCCTATTCAATCAGGCCCTGGGATTTGACAATGAAAAGGGGTTCAACCTGGCTCTGTGTTCAGCGGAAGTCGGTAGACAAGATTTTTCAGTCATACACTTGTCTCAGTCTTGTAGGGGTGCATTAAAAAAGAAGAGTGTACATTTTGTGGCGCAGAAAACACGTTTTTCTTCTTTAAATCATTTTACTGGGGCCTCGTACAGCTCTTATCACAATCCATCCATCCATCCATTGTGTCGAGCACATCTATACATATGTTGCCATCATCATTCTCAAAACATTTTCTTTCTACTTGAGACCTTGGCATCAGCTCGTTTTTCTCCCTCCCAAAATGAACCCTTAATAATTTATCTTTTTTTTTTCATGCCTTCCACCGACCTCTGTCTCCCTCCACCCATGGAGAACACATTTTCAAGGTTAAAGTTAACACAAAATGTTTAACAAACTCCAGTGAACAGCTTTCAAAGTCATTGAAGTTTTACAAGTTTATGCGAATGCTACCCCACTTAAAGCAACAGTTCCCAGTATCTCAAGGAAGGTCAGGAAAAGCTCCAAAAGGACTTCTAGCCAGAGGCCAGCTCAGAAGCTGAGGGCAAGTGTTAGGGGGAATTCCCAAGGAGTGATCCAGAAAGATTTTCTTGACGGATACAGGATGATCATAGGGGCTTGTCAAGAACAAGTTTTTAAGAAAATTGAAACTAAAATCCGTGAGAAAACTACCAGGAGGGTTGTGCCAAGGGATTGTTTTCTATCAAAACAATGCAAGTGTTCACTCTTCCAGGGTAGCATGGGCCATGCCCCTTCAGACTTCTGTTTGTTCTGCCAATTCAAAGACCATTGACAAAGCAAACAAGCCGAGTCCCTCGAGGACACCCAAACTGCTGTTTGATGTGATGACGTTTGATCGGTGCACACATCATCAGGAGAGGGTTAGAGAGATGGAAACACCACCTTCAGAAGGGTGTAGACCCAGGTGGAGGATATGCTGACATCTTTGATGGGTGTAGACATCTTCAGAAGGATGTAGACCTAGGTGGAGGATATGCTGAAAAGCAATGGCTTTACATGTTGCTATTTTTATTGCATACATAGTCATATGATTTTATAGCAGTGTTTTGTTAGTTTAAACTTAGCCCTTATTGCTATGGAAGCTTGTTTGTCCCCACCCTAGGATAGGTCCTCAAAGAATCTTAAAATTTTATTCTAATGATATTACAATGCATATAGTATATTTTAAGTGTGATACAGAATTGAAGTTGCATATCTTCAGGGAGTAGCTACCGTTCTCTTTAGATAATATTTTATAAGCTGGAGGGACCCTGGAGGCACAGTGGTTATGAGTTGGGCTGCCAACTGCAAGGTCAGTGGTTCAAATCCACCAGCTTCTCCAAGAGAGGAAGATGAGGCTTTCTCCCCCCATGAAGAGTTAGAGTCTTAGAAACCCACAGGGCAGTTCTATCCTGTCCAGAGGGTTGCCATGAGTTGGCCTCGATGGCAGTAAGTTTGTTTTGTTGTTTTGTGAAGTGAATTATAATAGCTGTAAGTAATAGTGTTGTTGAAGTTTTAGATCTAAGAAAGAATTCAGAATGGATCCCTATTATTAATTTTTTGTGACACAAAAGATAGATATTTAGCTTTTTTTTCTTTTGTAGCAGCAACAGCTAGTTGCACAACATTAACATCGGGTTGTGGGAACTTAAGGTCCTTTGACTTTACAACACAACCACAGAAATTCTCGTCAGCAAGGAAATCAAACTCGCCACTGCCAAGATTCCTGCTCATCATGACCTTATAGGACAGGGTAGAACTGCCCTTGGGGTTCCTGAGACTGTCACTTGTGACTCTTCATGGGAGTCAAAAGCCTTGTCTTTCTCTCACATGCTGGATAGTGGTTTGGAACTGCTGACCTTGTGGTTAGAAGCCCCAAACCACTGTTCTACCAGGCCTCCTTCAGCCAGGAACCTGTATAATTAGGAGAATTTAACTAAGATGGTTATGAAAGCAGAGAAGTCAACTGATTCTTGGAAATCTCCCGAGGGAGTGCTTGGGACTGCAGAAGTAGAAATAGAGTACTGTGATTCTTCTACTTGTTTCTGCGGGGTTGCCAAGCACAGCACACATCTAGTGCTTATTCACAGAGCGGATGGTAGCTAACTCTGGAGCTAGAGCATTGTTGTCATTGCTCACCGAGTCTTCTTTCTTTTTTAAACCCTAGCTCTGAAAGGGCTCCTACCAGCCTTGAGATTGTGGGAGTGCCTGGTCCATCAAGGCAGGAGGTTTTCTGTAGGTCTTCTGAAGCCTCACAGTTGTTTTCTCTGCCAAAGGCAAGGGATGCTTAGTGCACAGGTCACAAAGTTATCCAAAGCAATATAGTAGGTCGAACACGGATCCAGGACAGATAAACCCCTCAGGAACAGTATTGGGAGTAGTGATACCATGAGGGTAGGGGGAAGATGAGGGGAGAAGGAGGAGGAAGGGGAACGGATACCAATGATTGACGTATAACACACCCCCCCTAGGGGGATGAACAGAATGTGGGTGAAGAGAGACAGCGAACGGTGTAAGATATGAAAAGAATAATAATTTATCATTTATCAAGGGTTCACAAGGGTGGGAGGGTGAGGGAAGGAAGGGAAAAAAAGGAGCTGATACCAAGGGCTCAAGTAGAAAGAAAATGTTTTGAAAATGATGATGGCAACATATGTACAAATGTGCTTGATACAGCAGATATATGGATTGTTATAAGAGCTGTAAGAGCCCCCAATAAAATGATATCATAAATTTTTTTAAATAGGTTGAAAAGAAATCATAGGTTGGTACTGAATACTGGAGGAAGCCTAGAAAGATCCTAGGGATGCTGCTGTCAGTTTTATAATGATTTAGTTTAAAATGCATCCAGATGTCCAGTCTGTCCTTAATGTGAACATGGCCAATGGGAAATAAAACTAAACACAAGGTAAAATGGACAAGGGCTGTAAGTGCATCGTCTAAAAACAGTTTTGGACTAAAAGCTCACTGAAGAGTCATACCTTTTTTTCTTGTTGAGAACTGTAAAAGTTGATAAAAACTTGATAGAGAAAACAATCGATAAAATGAAAATCAACAGAAACAATGAAATCATTGCACCAAACCTATATCTGTGGATTTGACGTGGAAATTTGAACTCTCTAGCCATGGTGACCCCAAACCAAAATTAATAATGACTAAAGGGATCTCCTTGTTCTCATGTCACATGAAAGGAGTGAATTGATGAATCACCTTCATTGAAAAATATATTCGTAAAAAGACTGATTCCAGGAAAACAAGCCCAGTCAAGGCAAAGTGAAAGGAGAAAACATTGACAATGGTTTAACTGCACTGTCAAATTAACCAAGAGATTCAACTGGCTCAGCGAACGTCAGTTCCAAAAATTTGACCAATTCATCAGTGGTCAAATAATTTGCCTAAAAAATTTTATAGTCATAATCAGAGAGGCAAATGTGTATATATTTAAATCTTTAGACTGAAATGGCAAAGTCAAAAACATGGGAGTCAAAATGTCTTGACCATTTTTATATATGGTTTTGGTTGTGAATTTAGTATGGATACCTGCATAGTCCTTCAATGAAATGAATTGGGGTTTTTTGTTTTGTTTTGTTTTGTTTTTTAATCAATTTATTGAGGCTCATACAATTCATCACAATACATAGATCAATTGTGTAAAGCACATCTACATTTGTTGCCCTCATTATTCCCAAAAT
This sequence comes from Echinops telfairi, assembly GCF_000313985.2. NCBI lineage: Eukaryota > Metazoa > Chordata > Mammalia > Afrosoricida > Tenrecidae > Echinops > Echinops telfairi. Next base: position 9,783,694 of record NW_022111300.1, read on the forward strand.
TCACTTTCCTCTTGGGTTTCCGGAATCAGCTCATTTTCCTTTTTTCCCCTCCCCCTCCCTTCCTCCTCCCCTCTCCCCCATGCACCCTTGATAATTTATAAATTATTATTGTATCTTATATTACACTGTCTGGCGTCTCCCTTCACCCACCCCTCTGCTGCCCGTCCCCCAGAGAGGAGGTTATATGTAGCTCCCTGTGATCCATTCCCCCTTTCTACACCCCCTTTCCCTCCTGGTATCACCACTGTCACCCCTGGTCCTGAGAGGTTCATCTGTCCTAGATTCCCTGCGTTTCCAATTCCCATCTGTACCGCTGTGCATCATCTGGTCTAACCAGGTCTGCAAGGCAAAATTGGGGTCCTGGTAGTTGGGGGGAGGAAGCGTTTAAGAACTAGAGGAAGGTTGTGGGTTTCATTGAAATGAATTGTTAATGAGCATATTCTACAATGGTTTCAGACCAATAGCCTTCAGGTCACTCTGGAAGACGGTCACATTGAACTGAGTACCAGAGATAGGAGCAGTCCCATTATCAGATCTCCCCAGAAATACATGGATGGTATGCTGCATCATGTATCTGTAATAAACGACGGCTCTGGGTAAGTGGAATGTATTGCCAGGGTTGTGAGCATGTAACTTTATTTCGTAAGAAATAAAGAGGGCTTGGTAGTCCTCTTTTTGGCCAAATATTTGTCCTTTATTCAGACACTAATTTGCTAGTCAGTCTTGGCCTTCTCTCTTATTCTACATCAACTTCCCCATTAAAATAATAAATCAACAATTGGATGGGTAAACTGGATTGTGGTGTATTCAGAACTGGAGGTTACACAGTCATGATCATGAGGGAGCTATAGCTCTCTATGTCTGGACAAACCTCCCAGACATGGTGTTTCAGTGAAAGAAGTCACAGACACCAGGTTTCATCTCCTGTGGTTCATCCGTACAAAGTTCAAACACAGATAAAATGAAGGTGTCCTATTAGAATGCAAGAGAGTGGTTCCCCCGCATGGAGAGGGAAGGGGCGAGGGGGGCTGGAGGCCCAGAGGAGCTTCCAGAGTGCAAGGGCTGGTCATGCTGTGCTCCTTGATCAGAGTGCTGGAAGGGCTGGCATAGTCACATGGGGAAATTCATTGAGCTGTACCCTTTTTAAAGAGCCCTGGTTGGCACGGAGGGTTGGACACTGGGCTGCTCACCACAGGGTCAGTGGTTCAAACGCACCACCTGCTCCATGAGCGAATGATGAAGCTGCCTGCTCCCATAAAGATGTCGTCTCAGCAGCCCCCAGGGGCAGTTTGACTCCCCCCAGGAGAGTCACTGTGAGGTAGATCAACTCCATGTCCGTGGGTGGAGCCCCTTCAAAAATACATGCTTTGAATCATGGTAAAAAAAATATTATAAACATGTTGCCATTTTAACCACTTTTAAGTCTTCGATTTAGGGACCTTAATCACCGCCATGTTGTGCAACCATCTATAGCCAAGCATGATTTCTCAGTCCAATTCAGAAACTGGGTGCCCTTCTCCCAGCTCCTAGTAACGCGAATGAGCTTCCGCCGCCATGCATGCTAGTGCTTTGCATAGTTTATATATGTGGGATCATAGAGAGTTACCCACTTTGGATATGGATACTTTCTTTGTGTATAGAAACATGTTAATAAAAATTTAGCATGCAAAAGGAAATATCTATATATTAACTTTAAATCCTCTTAAAAGATAAGTCCATGTAAACAAGTTACTGTAATGGGTCTGCGGTTCTTCTCATTCTTGACTTGCTGTCCTACTTTCAGCCTCCGGCTTCTGATTGATGACCAGCCCCTGAAAAGTACCGAGAGGCTACACGGCTTTTCAGCTGCCTCGCTGTCCACTCGGCTGGGCGGGAGCGCCTTTGAGGGCTGTATTTCTAACGTGCTTGTTCGGAGGTGGGTGCTGCTTCCCCGAGCGTCTCTGAGATGTGGAAGAGCTCTGCGGAGCAGGGTCCTGCCCGGCAGGAGGGCAGCTCATCCCTTCCTTTACAGAGTTAGGCTTGTAAACGTGAGCGCATCTCTCACCAACCTTCAAAGCACCCTCTTTGGCCAGACACATCCATTGCAAAGAGAATGAGAGGGACTCCTGGGCACAGGCTCCCTGTGGAAAAGCAGCATTGGTGCCTAACCTTGGAAAAGGTCTAATGAAAATGAATTCTCACATTGTGACCTTTAAAGATAGTCACATGGAAAGTTTGCTTTAATCAAGACTGCACAATTAGACTTAATCAGCTCTTCCAGTTTGGAAGGCCCAGGAATTGCCTGGCCCAGTGCCATGCTAGGAAACCAAGTCACCAGAGCCTTGAACGTGACCTCTAAGAGACAGAGGAGAGCTTGGTGCGTCCTTGCATATGTTACACACACACACACACACACACACACACACACACACGCACGCACGCACGCACAGATGGTGCTTAATCAGATTTTTTTTCCAAAACAATTTATAAGTCACACAGATGTTCCTATTTCCTATTAAAAAGTGATCATATTTGGAGAGGAGACAAAACTCCTTCCCTGGGGAAAGGGAGAAACTTCCCAGTGGCCTCAGGCTGTAGTGAGAGCTCTTTTCCTTCTCATTGTTGGGGCACATCCCCCTGAACCAGAATGGGTTCTGCATTCTCACACCTCTCCCGGTCAGCTGGTGAACCATCTCCCGGAGCATGAGCTCCCAATAGAACAGAAAGTGGGAGCGATGGAGACGATGGGGAGGGGAGGCTGGCTCCAGTTCCCACCACTGAAAGGCTTGAACTGCAGTCATGGGATAGAGCACATCTGAATCCCCCAGCCCTATGGTATAGTAAGACTCTCCTACTCAAATGTGGCAAAATACACCATTCCATGAACTTTCTAATGAGGTTTGCTCACATCATTCCGTAACATCCAGAGCCCATTTCTCCTCACTGCCCGGTCCCTGCTCCTGAGTCTGTCTATCTGGCGCCCCTTCCTAAGAGAGAGCCATGGTGTTCTGGGCTTTTCACCACCCTGGCCAGTTTGGGAAAAAACATTCCAAGAGCCTATTCTGGCAAGCCAGGGTGCTGGGTGTCCTAGGGAGACCAGCAGCCTGCTAGCACCTCTTGATGTCCAGGTCAGAGAGGCAAGTTCACCTAGAAGCCAGGGAACAAGCCCTTGCTGCCCGCGTGTCCCCACGGATGGGTTGGCACCGTTTGTTTGGCAGCAGCTGACATTTCTGCTCTTGTTTCAGATCACAGGACCCCCACATTCTAGATTTGATCAGTACATCTTCCAAGAGAGATGTATCCCTGGGAAGCTGCGCTCTAAACAAACCACCGTTTCTAATGTTGCTGAGAGGCACCACCAAGTATACCAGATCCAAAGCCAAGGCCTTCAATATCCACATGGTAAGTGTCAAACCCTTGCCCCAGCCTGGTCTCCTCTCCAGAGGTGCTCCCTGCCTGTCCTGTGGGAGGTGCTGGCTCAGGGTGAGAGAAATGCAAGGGTCAGCTGGGGGGCCGTGTGTGGCTCACTTAGTGTCATTCAACTGTTCATGACCCATCAGTCCTGCTTCACATGCCCCGTGCTTCTCTTTTTGGCTTTTATTTTGAATCGTGATGAAAATTTGGCCCTTTTTTTTTGCAGCCTTAGAACAAACGGCCCCTTGACTTCAGTTTCTCAAGAGGAGCTCTGGAGGCATCAGGGTGATGTGTTGTGCTACCATCCACAAGGTCAGCAGTTTGAAACCACCAACCTCTCTCAGGGAGCAAGACAGGGCTATCGACTAATAAAGGGTTCCAGTCTCCGGGACTCACAGGGGCAGTTCTACCCTGTCCTAGAGGGTTGCTGGGTTGGCATCAACTCGATGGCAGCGAGTTTGGTTATTTTTTTTTGAGTCAAAACCAAACTCGCTGCCAATACTGACATAGCAGCCCCACCGTGTGTTTCTGAGTCTGTAATTGTTTAAACTGAAAGCCCAGTCTTTCTCCCAAGGAGCTGCTAGTGGTTTCAAACTGCTGACCATGTGGATCGCAGCCCAACACGTCAGTGCTACACCACGAGAACTCCTGGTAGTTTTTGGAGTAGGTGTGATGGATTTCTCTAGAAAACCGGGTCCCTGTTCCTGATTCTCCCCGGACCTTCCGCTGCCCTGGTGGAACTCCCATCCACCCAGTGGTTGTCTGGACTCCTTCATTGCACCCAAGGGACACCTGGCGAGCTTTTTCCATCCAGGTGTCCCGGCTGCTTCCACCCAGTGAAATCAAACTCCAGGAGTGGGCCCAGGGGTCACCGTTTTGTAAAGCTCCCAGGTGATGCTAATGAGCAACCCTGAGCGCGGCTGACCAGGCAATGAAAGGCCTCATGGTGGAGAATGGCAGTGTCATCAGGACCTGAACAACGGGATGGGGCTGGGACACGGGTTTCAGACGGAGCATGTGACCGCTCATATTGTAGGTTAGAGTCAGTGCGAGGAATGGAGGTCAGCCTCTCCTGGGCACCAGGCAGTGAGCTAAACTCTCTAAGCAGATTTTCTTACACATCTCCATAAAACCTTGGGAGAACTCACCACACCCTCAGACAGCAAAGGAGACTGTGGTTTAGACTGTGGTTTAGAAAGTTCACAATTGGCTCAACCCGGTGGAAGATGGAGTTGGAATTCAAATGCAGGTAGACTAATCCTAAGCCCTGTCCCCTCTAAAGCGCAAGGAACTTCTGGTCAACCTACTTTCTACTTAAAGTCGGCTACTTGCTGCACAATGATTTAGGGCAGGGGGTGAGGTGGGGGTTTGAATAGATAAGGTTTAACAAAGCCAATATGTTTAAACATAGTAAGAAATTGTTTGTGTCATTAAGAAGAAATGTACTTCATAAATCCCAGAGGGTTGTCATTTTATCGTTAGGAAAATAACATGCTTAGTATTGCCCCAGCAGGAATGAAGTCACATAGTCATTGTTTCATTGCAAGGCTGAGAGTTAGTGGGAGGCTAAATGAGCACACTGATGATGGAGCTGGAGAGAAGCAATAGATTCCAGAGCTATGATTCAGATAGCATAGACAGGCCTTTGATAATAGTCAAATGTGGGAGGCAAGGGAGAAGTAGGAGTTGAAATATTTCTGAAGCACCAAACTGGGTTATTAGAGAGATGGAGATACCATTCAGGGAGACAAGAGATGGGGGAGGAGCACTTGGAGGGGGGAAAATATAAGTCAGGCATGGCACATTGAATGGCAGGTACCTGCAGGTTATCCATGTGGAAAAAACAGAGGCTTTCAGGTCTCTGCTGGGCTTCCAGAGCCAGGGTGGAATGGGGAGCTATTGATAGGGGAGATGCCAATGCATCTGTTGTCCTTTCTTATTTCCCCCTGTTCTGTGTAAAGCCCCAGGTTAGATAAATTAAGACAGGAATCCTGCTTTTTCCAAAAGCCCCGTTGGAAGAAGGCCACATAGCTTCCCAGGTACATACTGGACTGAGGGGGAGACTTCCTAGGTTTGAGTTAGGCATCATCATTTGCGAGGTGTGTAACAGAGTTAGTTGCTTAGGGTTGCCAGCACAAATACCACACAGCGGATGACTTTCGAGAATTGAAATGTACTGAGACTAAATGAGGCTAAGAATCCAAATTCAGGGTGCTGGCAGGTGCTGTCCTCTCCAAAGGTTTGAGAGGAAGAGCCTTGCTTCTTCCTGTTTCCGGGAGCCTGGCACATCGTTTGGCATCCCTTGACTTGTAGATGTATCTTCACATGGTGCCTTCCCCCTGGGGACCCTGTCTCCATACCTGCTCTCTCCTTTTGTGAACCACAGTTCAGATCGGGTTAGTACTGATCCTACCCCAATATGACTTCAGTAACTTATCACATTGTCAGAGAAAGACCTTATTTCTAAAGAAGGTCACATCCACAGGTACAGGAGGGGTCATTGTGAGGGATCACAGTCCAATTCCTAGCCGTGGGCTGTGACCAATTACTTCACCTCTCTACGGGGGGGGGGCCTGTTTCCTCTAATGCAGCAAAACACGACTGCTATCTCACAGCATTGTGTGGAAGGTTAAGTGAAGTCGTCAACACAAATCTCTTGGGACAGTGCTTGACCCAGTAAGAGCATGAATGAGTATTAGCTATGGTTCTTACACAGAAAAATAATGGAAAGGCAAAGGACCTAGTGTGCTATAGGAGTGGTGCGGCGGGAATTCAACCACCATCGAGATGAGGTGCGGCTCCCCTGGACTGAGTCTGGATGGTGGGCAGAGTTGGAGCAGGTCTCTTGGAGTTGCCTAAGCAGAAACACCAGTCAGGGAGGCAGGGTGTGGATGGGGATTTCAGGGGTAAGACACTTTGCATCATTATCTCTGATCCTCCAGTTTTCCCTACTGTGCTTTCCAATTCTCACCACACCCTCCTGAGAGCAGAACAAAGGCTGACGGTAGAGGGGAGGACACTGAGTTTCTGGGAGGTTGACCAGATTTGCCCATGAGCACTCAGTACAGTGGAATGCGGATGCAGACTGAGGACACGCCCTCCAGGCCACTTTGGGAGGTCCCGCCAGGCTTGTCAAGCATGGTGGATGGTGGGGAATGTGGTTGGGCTTCCTTCCATTCATGGTAGAGCATGGAGAGCAGTGGGAGGTAGGGTTGGCATCACAGGCCAGTGCCAGGTCACAGGAGCCTTGTAGGGTTTGGAGATTGTTAAGTTGGTCGTCGATGGTTTGGTGTAGGAAAGCTCTGGGGTCAAAACAGCAAATTAATGCCAGGGTCCAGCCCAGGGACCTGGGTCAGTCAAGGGCCAGGCTTTCAGGACCGAGATGCTGGAGCTGAAAAGGAAGGAGTGGAGACAAACTAGATCCATGAGATGGAAGATTACCCATGAAACTAAATGCGCCAAAGAGAGGCGAGAGAGGTGGCTGCCAACAAAGGCCAAGATTTCGGGACGGGTTATCTTGAGGGACAATGGTGCCATTAACAGAATGAGGAAAGAGTTGGTGGAGAAGGATATCTATCAATCCTGTTCCTCTTGATTTTACTGTTGCTGACCACAAAGAAGAATATTTCAGCAAGGGAGTAAGGCCCACTGGTGTGGTTTGCAGGCAGGAAGCTCCAGGCTGGGCTCACAACTCAGTAGGACCAAGGTTAGGCTCTGCTTTTAAGGAACAGATATGTTTGCAGCCTGAATACCTTATCCAGGGCTGAAGAAGCACACCCTGAACTTGAAGGAACCCCAATCTCTTGGGAAGCCTTCGGCTGGTAGACCCTAGAGCCCCACTGGGAAGGGCTTAGGCAACAAGGGCATCTATAAGCTCATAGACTAAATGGTGCAAAGGAGAAGCTGGGCTGCAGGCGTGGTCCGTCAGTACCTGAGCTCTGCGTCCCCCATTCTTTAGCTCTTTTTCTCAGTAGCTCCAGACAACCAGGGCTTCACAACAGTTCAGAACCCATCAGTGGTTGTCCTGGGAGTGTTGCATAGCAACCAGATCTATTGCTTGTAGTATTTTGGCCTCAAACTGTGGCTCCCTGAATACTGGTTGGTCTCTAGCACCCTGCCAATAACCTAATCTCCTGCCTCGGGCCCCTGAAGCTTTTGGGAGGAAGGACTGTAGTGGGGCTTTTCAGGAGCAGTATAAGCCACAAAGCAGCAGTCAGTAGGCATCTTGGAGCAGGGCACAGCTGTTTGCGTCCTGCCTCATCGAAGTACCAGGGGCAGCAGATTTGGTTGCTATGCAGCACACCCACAGCCTTTATTGATGACAGCCTTACTGAACCATTTTGAACAGTCCCAGAGCCTGGCGGACAATATACCCACACTATATTATACCCAACAAGAACAGCTCTCATTCTTCCCTAACTCCTACTCAGGAAACACTTCCCAGAATTCCTACCTCTCAACTTCCTCTTCAGCCTCATTGATCAGGGTGAGGTCTTCATCATTTTTGATCCAAGGAATCAGTGTTATTTGCTTTGCTTACTGGAGGTTCCCGGAGCCCTGGTGGTGTAGTGGTTATGCCTTGGGCTGCTGACCACAAGGTCCGTCATTCAAAACCACGAGCCAGCTCTCCTGGATAAGGATGAAGCTTTCAACTGCTGTAAAGAGTGACAGTCTGGGAAACCCACAGGGGACAGTTCCACTTGTCCTGAAGGGTCGCTCTGAGTCGGGAGCGACTCCATGGCGAGTTGTGTTCTCATGGAGGTCCCTGCTGAGCCAAGGCCTCCCAGAGAGGCCCTGAGCCCTGCTTCCAAAGCTGTGCTCTGTGGTAGAAAAAAGGGGGAGAGGGCTGTGGAATCTCAATTTCTTCCAACGCATGTTCTAGTTACAAATGATATTTAGGATGATGATTTTTCTGCATGGGACTCAGTCCTGTGCACAGCATCTCCCAGGTCAGGACACGTTGTGTATGTTCCAGCCAGCCCGGAAAAACCCAGCGGAGGACTGTGGGTTTGCCTTGATTTCCTTTCCTGCGAGCTCCTTCTCCATCCTCTCACTTGTCCGACTTCACAAGTTGGCTTGGGGGTGGAGAGTCAGTGCACCCAAAGGAGTGGCCCTGGAGGGGAGAGAAAGAGCAGGCTGTGTTTCCACATCATCAAGACCCCCTCGCTGACTGGCTAAACCTTGGTGCTTCTGGCCAAAGGCTGGTCCTCTCGTGGAACCTGTTGGGGTGCTTCCCATGTTCTGCTGGGGGGCGGGGGCGTTCTGCGTGTCTGCTGGTCCCTGCCTTTAGAAAAGAGACCAGCATGGTGAAAGATGGGGACAACGTGCATCCTTCCCAAAGAGAGAGTGAGAAAGGGGCATTTGACTCTCATAACTATTATTTCCCCCAAGAAAGTGACCCACACCCCTTTGCAGTCGTGGGTTATACCTTCCTACCAGCAAGATGCCCCACGTCAAAGCCACATCAGAGCATTGGGCATTAGGAGGATCCAGCTGCTGGAGAGTTAGGCATCTTGAGAGCACGCTCAGAGGGTCCCGAGGGGGAGCTTCCTCCAGAGAACCTGGCACTTGGTCTTTGATATCGCTATTAGATTAATCGCTGAGGATGCAGAATAAAACCTATGCAAGCACCCAGAGAGACCAGCACTCTTCACTCATGCCCTGATCACTAGCTCTCTTTGTGTTTTCATCTCCCACGCAGCCATTGCAGGATGCATCAGTGGCCTTTTGGAGGAGCTCGGCGGTGATGAGCGAGGCACAGTCTTGCCTGCCACCTCCCCAGGCCCATTCCAGTCACGGAGCCCTTCAGTTTGGGGACAGTCCCACCAGCCACTTGATATTTACACTTCCTCAGGAGTTGCTGAAACCCAGGTATGATCCCGTTTTCATGCCCCGCACCATGGCCGTGCGAGCATGACACCCTGGCTCCCTGGTCCGCCCCAGGGAAGGGCAGCCGGCACGAGTCCAGCAGGGAAACAGTCGTGCTGCCCAGGGCTAGTCTGCAAAGGACACATCACATGATCGTTTGCAGCATCCCCCAGGGGTCGGGACACAACCATCGCAGCGCACTGCTCGAAGGCTAGAGCCATCCGTCCCGTTTAGAATTGGCAACATTCTAAAAATAATGCAGAGCCTTCTTTCCAAAGCTGTTATTTCTATTATAAGCCACCTCTTTCCCCCCTGCATTTAATAAAGGCAGACTCGGTGCCAAATAGATCCGTTTTAAGGAATTTGGCCTTTGTCATGCTAGGAAGTTACATTGTCCTGTGAAGAAGAAGGGATGAACCGAGATGTGTCGGAGGGAAGCAGACAAGCAAGGCTTGTCACGCTCAGGTGATGTGAGAGGGTGCCCAAGTCTTGCCTTTGTGACTTGTCTGCAGAGGCAGGGCTGCCCAGGAGGGACGGCTGAGTTTGAAATCTCCACTTTCTGGCTGTGTGTCCTCATGCCAGGCCCTGGCTCTGGTCTTCTGAGAAACAGGTGCCAAGATGGGATTAGATAGACAACCGATTCTTCGTGGGAAAGATCAAGTTGGGGGAGCAGACACAGAGAGGGAGAGGCTCCACACGGCCATGCGGGTCCAACATTTGTGAACAGAGAGGGGGAGGTCAGAGAATGGACAACAGAAGCCAAGATCACAGAGCAGCTGAGAGAAAGTCCTGGCCAGGCTGAAGGGCATGGCCACTTGACCCTTTGGAAGTGGTCGGTGTCAGGTATTCGTGGCCCTGCCCTAGAACCTCAGCTGTCAGAAGCGAGACCTCATCCAAACGCCCCTGCAGAGCCCTTGGTGAGGGAAACTGCCCGGCTGGGGTGCCCCACAGCGGTTCTCTTGACATCAGCCTCGCATGGCACAACTCCATGGCTACCTTAAGCTGTTATCAAGCCTTCCTAAGCCTCGACTTCCTCTCTGTGTATCTGGGGTCATTATACCTGCCCAACAACACCCAACCAACAAGACAGTCCAAATAAAGTTGCAGCAGTATATCCACAAGGAGCTGCCAGAAAGTCAAGCCAGATTCTGAAGAGGACATGGAGCCAAGGATATCATTGCTGACAACAGATGGATCTTGGTTGAAAGCAGAGAATCCAAAAGAGGTTACCTCTGTTTTACTGACTCATGCGAAGGCATTCACCTGTGTCATCACCAATTAGGACAATGATTGGGAAGAGCGGGGGTTCCAGAACACTTCCGTGTGCTCCTGTGGAACCAGTACACAGACCAAGAGGCAATTGTTCAAACAGAACCGGGGACACCGTGTGACTTGCGACCCGGAAATCATGGTTGTGTGTTTCCCCACGCTCCTTCAGTCTATGTGCTGAACAGATGACCCCAGAAGCTGGTCTAGATGACCTCGAGAGTGGAGGCAACCTACAATCGACACCTTGTGCCATGCAGGTAACACCAACCTTTCTTGTGAAAAGTGAAGAGGATTTGAAGCACTTAGTGATGAAGCTCGAAGCCTGCAGTATGGATAACACCTCAATTTAAAAAAAATCCTTGCAGCTGGACCAATAAGCAGAATCACGATAAACAGACCATATTGAGGCTGTTATGGAGTCATTTTTACTTGCATCCACAATCAACACTCGTGGAAGCAGCAGTCAAGAAATGAAATGATGGATGGCAATGGGCAAACCTGATGGAAAGACCTCTTTAAAGGGTTAAAAAGCAAGAATGTCACTTTAAAGACCAAGGTGCACCTGCCCCAAGCCCCATACGCATGTGAAAATGCAATCATCCAAAAGAAAAACCAAAGAAACATTGATGCCTTTGCATTTGAGTGCTGGTAAAGATGATTGAATATGCCACAGACCCCAAGAAGAATGAGCAAATCTGTCTTAGAAGCAGTAGGGTCGGAATGTTAGAGGTGACGATGGCAAGACTAATATCTCATGCACTTTAGACATGGAGAAAAGGGAGACCCTCCCTCCACCAGATGGATTAACGCAATGGCTGCCACCGAGGCTCATGCATAGCAAAGGGTGGAGGATGCCATCGGAGCAGAAAGAGATCTGTTCTGCTGTACAACAGAACTCCCACGAGTTGGAGCCGACTCGATGGCACGTACCACCACCACCATCAACATACCCGCCCAGCACCTCCATGAGAGGGAGACCTGGCAGTTTGCTCCCATGAAGACTATAGAAAACAACCAACCAACCACCACCACCACCAACAAAACCCTATGGGAAAACTACTTTGTCATGTGGGGTTGCCATGAGTTGAAAATCAACTCCACAGCACCTGTTTTCAGGTCCATAGCTGGTGCAAGTAGTCTGTGCTGGATTACTAACCCAGAGGTTGGCAGTTCAAAGCTACTCAGAGTTTCCATGGAAGATAATCCTAATGACAGAAATATGACACAAATATTACAGTCAAGAAAAGTCTAGGTAGCAGTTCTGCTCAGACATATACGGTCGCCAAGAATCAACTGGACTCGATGACAGCAACTTTGCTTTTTTGTTTGGTTTCCCTAATTCAAATGACTAACTCAGAGCGTCAAATTTCGCATCAGTTAAGCGAGGTTAATGCAGGTAGGAGACCTTCTGGTTTACAGAGAGTCTGGCCCTGGCGGCTCTATAGTGGGCTCTGTGTATGATTCCCAACCAGATGTGAAGGCCAGGAGACAGGGTTGTGTTCTGAAGGAAAGAAGCCTATCCACCTTCATGTCTCCAGTCACCGCATGGAAAATGTAGGGATTTCCAGAAACTGTTCTAGTGGAAGATTGAAGATGAGTGGGTAGGAGTGGCTGTCTCTCCCAGTCACCAGCCCCTTCCTTCCTTTCTTCCTCCCTCCATCCCTCCCTCCCTCCTTTCCTCCCTTCCACCTGGGTGGGAAAGCCCCCTCCCTAACCTGCTCTATTGAACCACCTCAACCACCTCACCAGTTGTCACAGAGTTGGGGACAGCATGTGTGTCAGAGTGGATGTGCTGCATACATAAGGTTTTTACTGGCAGATCCCCGGCCTTTCTGTCAAGGTGCCTTCCAGTTAGCAGCCCCGTGTGTTCACTGTCTGCAGCACCCAACGACTCCCATCTCAACTCAAGCTGACCCTTAGGAGCACAATCCCTTCTGTTAAAGAAACAGCTGCAGATGCTGCCAACTCCCCGTTCCTCACTCTTCTTTATCTCGGCTTCCTCCCCGCCCCTCCCTCATCCCTTCATCTCTTCTCCCCACACCCCCTGCCCCGGCAAACAGCTTTGCCGCCCACCCCTTGCTTCTTTCCGTCCTCTCTCTCTCTGGGCTGCTTCCAGTGATCCAACCCTACTGTCTTTCCTCTCAACACGAATAACAGGTCATAGGCCATACAGTTTTCAAAGCACCATGTGGAAGGGCAAATTATTTAAGAAGAAAGTCATCAGTAAACGTAATTTAGAAATGTCAGTCCCCAATAGTATCCCCCAAAATTGCATTTTCGGAGACTTGCACACTTTGAAGTATTCTTTATCTGCTCTCCTCATTCTGACCTATGTGCCAGCACTTTTAGAAACGCACCTTTAAAATATCGAACCAACACACCCAGCCCCTTCGTGGATGCAGGATAGTGTAACTGCACAGTCTCTGCCTCCCCCTCCCCCTCCAGCCGGCCGTAATGAAGAGTCGCGGCCGCAGTACCGACAGCCACCAACATTCAAATGACTGCCGCCTTTTTAAGGTGTTAGTCTTTTCTGGGAACGGCTTTATGAAAACAATTTATGAACCACTTCTCCTTCAAAGGAAATGCCAGGCCTGCTACGCAAGCCCACAAATGTACAGTGCTTTCATTCTGTAGCAAGCTCTAATATGCTCCTTAAATTGGCCAACCTTCATTCTTCAAAACTCCGTCGTACGAGCACACAGACATGCCAGGAGAAACACGGAGCTTGCCGCTAGCTGCTTGGTTTAATCGGACAAATAGAGATTCTACTTCATCTTGAAGAACGTGGCCCTCAAGGAAACTTGCGAATCTGAAAGATAAAGTGTGCGTGTCAGTGGCCCTCTGTGTCTCCAAAAGCAGGGCGAAGGAGCGCTGCATTTCCCTTCGACGTGTAGATTCTGGCTCGACATTTCTTGTTACCACCCAGTTCCCTCAGTAATGATTTACTGAGGGTCACCTACGTAGGGGGCACTGGGGATGCAGCTCTAAGCCCGGCACACCCTGTTCCTGGACCTAGTCTCGTGTGCATTTAGACATGAAAGAAATACAACTGTGTCGTGAGCTGATTGATGGTACACCCCCACTACTTGAGTTACCCCTACCTCTCAGTCCATCTGGAAACCATAAATCACTCAAGGCCTGAAGTGTGCATCACTGAATTGCCTGTGCCAAGTGCCTTGTGCATAGTTCACACTCAATGTTCATTGAATGGGTGGATGGATGGATGGATGGATGGATGGATGGATGGATGGATGGGTGGTTGGGTGAATGTGAAGTCTCACCTTCCATATAGGAGATCTAGGTTTCAATACTGGCCAATGCACCTCTTTTTCAGCTACCACCCATCTGTTAGTGATGGCTTGCATGTTGCCACAGTGCCAAACAGATTTCAGCAGAACTTCCAGACTAAGGTAGAGTAGGAAGAAAGGCCTGATCATCTACTTCCAAAAATCCAGCTAGTGAGAAGCAATGAGTCCCAACCGTCCAATGCTCCTGTGCGTGGGAGTGTCACCCTGAGTGGGGGAAGGCGATCTCTAGTATGTGTCATGGGGCTAAATATTTCTTGCGGAAAGAAAATATGCACCATATGCTTAAATCAATCTCTGTTATTCAAGTTGTCCTCTTACCCTTCCCGGCTTCCCTCTCCACTAAGGCATGTGTACTGGCATGCTTCTGCCTCCCCTCTGCTGGGAACTACACCAATAGCTACAGTCTGCCGTGGAAGTCCTTCAGTATCCCCCAAGGCAGAAAGGAAGTTAGACAAGACAGTGTTTAACAGCTGGCATATCATGGTTTGAAAACATCTCAAAGAAACAAGTCATGTCATCAGTACGTGCCTCCGCTCAGGCCTTTGTCAACCAGGGATCTCAGTGTTTGCCCCCGGCTCCGAGAGTCAGGGAACAACTTAAAAAACAACCTCACACTTCTGTTTGCCTCCTTTGCCTTCTCCTCTCTCCCCTTGCAGGTGGCAGTTTGCTATGGATGTGCAGACGACCTCCGCCAGAGGGCTCGTGTTTTACGTGGGCACCAAGAACTCCTTCATGGCTCTGCACTTCTCAAAGGGACGCCTGGTCCTCACATTAGAAACAGAAAGAAAGAAACTGAGACTCAAAAGCAGAGGGAAATATGACGATGGGAAATGGCACACGGTGAGAGCTAAGGCTGCGCTGGAACAGCCAACGGGTGCCGTGTGCGCAGCTGGAAGGAGCAGCCTTCCTCCCGGGCACAGAGGGAGGAAGCTACTGGGAGGGGTTGGAGTGTCGGCAAGTGCTGACCCGGCCAGCATCTCAGCCAAGGCCTACCCAGTACATGGCGGCCTAATGCCAAGAGGGACTTCCTTCGTCCCCACGAAAAACCATGGCTGCCTCACTCCCCTGGCCTCCTCCCACCCTCTTCTTGAACAATCTCTCTCTGATAGGGCCTGTTTCCAAGTTTCCCCACATCACAGGCTACAAGGCCCACTTTCCTAGCATCTCAGCTCTTGCCTGAAGGTATCAAGACGTAAAGGAACAGGCCAGAAAGAGCCTCACCTGTATATATATATAGACACATACACACATATACTACTATATATACAAATATATTTATATATTATCTTATGTAAAATATATTTTATAACTATGCTATATTAATATAAGCGTTTATAGATAATACAGAAATCTCTTATATAGTGATTTAAATAAATATATCATATATGGCTATATTAAATGTAAATATGTATATGTTAATGTATATTATTATAATTATATTATAAATTAAGTAAATACTTAGTCTACATTATATATAAATAGATTTCATAATATATTTTTTCCTGATAAGAAAACTGGATCTCAAAATAATTAAGTGATCTGCCAAATTGTACTCATCCAACAATGATAATATCTATGCCTTCCTGTGCCATATAAAAAGAATACCCAGTATCATTTAGGGACTGAGTTGAGGAGAAAGAAAGAAGGGTTAGACACTTTGAATAAGATATTCCAGGAAGATCTCCTCTAAGAATGGAAGCACATGCCGAGTTACTGGGAAGATGCTCCAGGCAGAGGGAGCTGCGCACACAAAGACCCCGAGGTGGAATTAGCTGAGTGAACAAAGCAGAAAATCGTAAGACACGCACAGGGGGACAGAAGTAGGGTCCTCATCACGTAAGGTATGAGGGCCACGCTAACAATTGGGTGTTTATTTTCAATGTCCCTGAAGCCTTTGCCGTCATTGTTCAGTTGGGTGCCGCCTAGTCAGTTCTGACTCAGTCACCTTCTATACAGCAGAGGAAACACCACCTGGTGCTGCAACCGCTGCACAAGTGCGATGCTTGAGCCTGTTGCTGCAGCCGCTGTACCAATCCATGCATCTCATTGAGAGACGACCTCTTTTTCATTGACCGCTATTTTGGAAGCCTTTGAAAAGTCTTCAAGAGGAGAGTTGCTGAATAGATTTCTATTCCATAAACTTCCATCGGCCGAAGGAACTGAAATGAGGGTCATGGGGTGGGGAAGAGGAGAAGTGGGGAGGGGCCAGATGGGTGCTGTTGGCTTGGTTTCATGAGGCCATGCTAAAGTTGGAAAGAAGTGGAGCCCTCTGGCTTGGGTTCTGAAGATAGGCTCCAAGGGGACTTACTGACCAATTGGCGTGGGGAAGAAAGAGAGGCTTCAATAGCAAGCGCATCCTTGGTTCCAGAGCAGTGACTGGATCGATGGTTGGGCCCTCACTGTGGTGGAGAAGAGGGAGAGGAGGCGGCGTGGCTGGGAAAGGGCAGTTTTGAGCTGGGGGAGACAGGAGTCCTGTTGTGACCATGTTAAAGTTGGGTTGCTGATTGGATATTCAAGTCCATGGATCAGTAGGCTATAGAGCAGAGGCTCCAGCAGGGTGCATAACCTGGGAGGTATTCATTGATAGTTTCTTAACATTGATCCACAAAGTTGAGACCCTCTTGTTAGAAGAGAAACAGCCACGTTCCCCAGGCACAAAACCCAATCAAAGGTAAGAGTCCTTTTCCTTCTCTCACCTGTTCATGAAGAACTCTCCCCCTCTGTGAGATGCTGTTGCTCTACTCGTGTCTTTGGCTTTTCATTTGGTTGTTGTTAGGTGAGTGTCCACCTTAGTATTTCTGTCCTTTTCTCAGTTTGCCTTTGAGCATTGGGTAGCAGTTTTTTTCAGTATCTACTAAAATGATAGTGATGATGACAGTGACAGCACCAGAGAGGACAATCTTGAGTTTATTAAAGCTATTGGAGGGGCTAGAAAAACGTAACTTTTTTTTCTGGGCCCACTAATAAGACACAGTATGCATTGTTAAGAGTAAATATGTTATCAACCTTTTTCCCTCAGGTGGTGTTTGGGCAAGATGGAAGAAGGGCGCATATGGTTGTGGATGGGTTGAAGGTGCAGGCAGGAAGTTTGCCTGGAAATTCCACTGTCAGCATCAGAACACCAGTTTTCCTGGGATCATCTCCATCAGAGAAGTCACCGGTAACTCGCTGCACCTCAGAACATAATGGTTCAGCTGGATTGTTAGGCTTTTGTTGTCGAATTGTTGACATTTTCTATATATTTTAGAGATCAGACCCTAATTGGGCATATCACTCCCAAAGATTTTGTTTCCCCAATCTGTAGGTTTCAATGATGTTTTAACTTATCCAATTAACGTCTACAAATCCCACAGAGAAGGGAATTTACCTGTTCATTCCAAGTCCTTCCCAGCTTTTAGCCACCCCCACCCCCTACCTATCCCATACTTTTTATTGTGGTAAATATATATATAAGAAAGCACTTCCATCTCAACCATTTCACAGGTATAGCTCAGTGACATTAATTATGCTCATCACATTTGGTCCATTATCACCCTTTACCCTGGCCTACGTGAGCTCCCACAATATGCCACACTCTTAGAAGAAGCTATCTTTAAAGCATTGAGTCATCCTTTCCCCTTTCCTGCCTCCCGCCCCAGGGAACCACTAATAAACACCAGCCTTGCCTATTCTAGACATTTCATGTAAGTGGGAACACGTGACAGTTACCCTTTTTGATGGCCTTCTTTCACTCCGCAGGATCTTTTTACTAACCTTTTATTTTTGAGGTGCAGGTTTGGACACTGACCTAAATATAGAGCTTCTCCACGGCTTTGTAAACATGAATCTCTTTGCTCCTCTTCAAAGGGAGACAACGATAGTTGTACAAAAAGCTTGTTTTTTTGTACTATAGTGTAGTCTAAGCTGTAGTCATTTGTTCTTCCTTCAGCATCTTGGCCATCTCCGGTTATATACTATTAAATTCAAATTCGCCTTTCAAGGATACTTTTATCACCGTCATAAGTGAAAATCAATATCTCTTGCCATAAGTAGTAGGCAACCATAGAAATAAATATACAAAAACATATGTCACGAAAATAAAACGGTGTTTTAAAGTCGAGCTAGATAGTGTGGCCTCTTCTCCCTTTATTTGCAAAAGCAAATTGACAAGTGATTGAAGTGTGTTTAAGACACATTCTCACTGAATTAAAGTCTGCTCCTTGTCTAATTAGAAGGATGGAGGGAGCATTGAAAAATGACTTCGTATATGCTTTAATATTAGTTAATGTTTGAAGCAAACTAAAGCTATCTCAAGAATCAAACCTGAGGGCCCTTGGCTAAGGGAAACTCACATGCCCTGTGCTTCTAAGGAGAGGGGTCCTTACCTGGATTTGTCTAACTCAAGGTTTCTGACAACCCATAGCTCTGGAGAGAGGACTTGCGAGTCTCTCCCTCTCCCTCTCCTTCCTTGGAATCAGAGCAAGGGAAGTGGGTTACATGGGCACCCTCATTACACAGGGTGGCTTCACCTGTCTGTCTTCTCCAAGATTTAGCATCTTCCACCAGGTTAGTTAAGATTATCTCGTCAACAGCTCAGGTCTAGGAGCTACTGCTCACACTTAAGTGCAATGGAAAATGTTTGGATCCTCTTGCCCTTGGCACTGCAACTGGTGGCACACTCTGGTCGAATGTCTTTGTGCAGCGAGGAGGGTATAAGGCCAACATACAGACCTGAGTCTTGAAATGGAAGTAAGCCGAGCAAGTCTTTCCACCAGCTTGAGTTCTTGCCGTTCAGACTGCCCTAGGTTAGGGGAAGATATAGTCTCTAAAGGCCCCCTTTGCATTTCCAATGGAGTTTGGGCCAAGACCCAGCAGCAATGTAGTATGTTTTGTTTTACTTCAAAGCCTGTGTCTAGTTCTTGTTCAAAGAAGTTATAGATTGGGATGGCGATTGAAGAGCACACCGTTTGATCTGGTCTTCATTCACCTTGATCATTTCTCCTAAAATTCCATGAACCACCTCTGGCATCCTAACAATCTGAGGCAATCGAGACACCCCATTTTCAACATTCTTTACAAACTAAAATCCTTTTTGTTTCCTTTTCAACCTTTTGGTGTGAATTGATTGACAGTGTTCAGAGCAGATCAGTTTGACATCCAACCATTCACTCTCATGCTGTTCCATCTCGTTCATTGCCATCTCCTCCCGGGGCCATCACGTGGCCCTTTTCGTCCCTGTGGCTCCTTCTTATACCACCCTTCATCCAGAGGGCACAGCATTGTCTCATCCCTTCCCACGTGCTTTCAGAGGTAGCCAACATCCCACAAAGCAGTGCTTTCTTCTGTATACAAAAACAAATAAAAAAATAAATAGACTCAACTTTTAGGGATTGAATGTGGTTAGAGCCTCTCACGGAGAATCTGAGGTTGGTTTTCAGACACAAACTCTTCATGGTGCACCATGAAAAATTTTGAGAGACTAACAGGGAGCCCACCCAATAGCTTATCATCGACACTGGTACTAGACCTATCTCTAATATCATTGTATCTTAAGATCACTTTCTGTTATTTCTCTTGATAAGATTTCTGTGCTCGAAAAGCATTTATTCTGGAAAAGAAGTTTAGAATTTCTATTCAGTGATTCCTCATCTTTTTAGAGCATCGGATGTAAGCTCTCGTCCTTCATCCTAGAGAGTGCACTTACACTGAACGTCTGGTATGTGGCTTAAGGGCTCCTGGACACCCCCCCACCCCAGAAGCCCCAAGTGAGGAGCATTGTTCTAGTGCAGCTCCAGGCAGGCCCAGGGTCCATGCAGTCCACTGCTGCTGAATAATATGTCTTATTTTTAACTCTGTGGGCTTCACGATCTGTTGCCAGTGCACCGAGACCAACAATATAGAGATCCCTTTTGCACCTTATTATTTTTGGAACGTTTTAGCTTCCTTAGTCAGTCAGCTGCCTAACATTAAGCTATCACCCTCCATCACGAAACTCTTAAGAGGCGGTTTGTACCTGCAAAGAGATAGTGAGATCTGTAAGCTGCAAGATACGGCGGAAATTTCCCATTGTTGCAGACCTTCCTATGGGACCAGGCTCAGCTCAGCCCCCCTAGTCCTCTTCCAGCACTGGCTACCAACTTCCCCTGACCTCTACAGACACACCTCTTGGTTTGATAGGCCCTTCAAACTATACCCACTGACCGGATATCTGGCATCCCATGTTTCTTGGCACTCTGATAGGGAATTAAATTAAACAGACAGGTCCACCTGACCCTTTGAAGCAGGACGTGTGGACTCTACTTCCCCTTTTGCTGGTAAGCGCCTCTTTACCTTGGCTACTCAGCCATTTCTAAGCGCTCCCGATATTGATGCTTACTTTTTTTCACTTCTGCTTGGTTATAGCACCTCCCCCATCACAGCTTTGTGGGGTGCCTGAAGAACTTGCATTTGGATTTAAAACCCTTGGATCACCCCTCCACAAGTGTCGGGGTGTCCCCCTGCACAGGGAGCTCTTTAGAGAAAGGCATTTATTTCTCCCAAGGAGGAGGCCATGTCATCCTAGGTAAGGAGTTATTTGCTAGACGTTATACGGTGGTGCCTTAAAATCTCCAGCGTTTTCTGTAATGCTGATGCTTGACCTTCTGCTTGTCTTTTTAAAGATAATGCTGCACTGCTGGGTCCAGAATTTAAGCTTGTTTTCAGCATCCGCCCAAGAAGTCTCACTGGGTTCCTGATACACATTGGAAATCAACCGCAGAGGCACTTGTGTGTGTACATGGAGGCGGGGAAGGTGAGTGGCTGTCGGACGGAGCGGAAAGGTGTGTGGATTCACAAAGGATCCCGGTCCCACTTCTGAAGGCCACAGTTGGTGAAATCATAATAGAAGTCAACCTCATATTTCAGAGACCTTACGTCAGGACCATTTTAGCATTATATTTCCTGTTCTTTAAAAGTAGGAAACCCCAACCAGCTGTGTTGAATTCTGGTGGCACTACGTAGTTAGACGGACTTAGGCAAGTTCTTTCATCACTCATAGACTCGGTTTCTTTATCTGTACAATTTGGAGAACAAGTTTCATATGGTATGGCTTTCGTCAAAATTATAGAAAGTGACATATACTCAGTGGATGTTTTTCTGGGTTTTTTTTTCCCAATCCTCTCTTTCGTCTTCAACACATCACTTCTTTGATGCATCAAGCAAGGTCCAGAAGGCATGGACTGGCTCTTCTCCCTAGTCATCTACACCACATCCCACCCATGCCTATGGCCCCACTGAATCTGTCTCAGATTCCTCTTTTTCTTGACCCACAACTCACCAGCCCCTCTAACCTCTCCTTCCCCGCTTCCCATTGGCTTCCATGCCAGCTGCCCTTGACCCAGAACTCACCAGCCATCTCTAGCCTCTCCTTCCCCGCTGCCCACTGGCTTCCATGCCAGCTGCCCTTGATCTTGCGGCCCTTGCTTCGGCTGCTTTCTCCTTCTCTCACTCCCAGGCCCGAGCCAGGATCTTATTTTCTATTCCCAAGCATCATTTCTTCTGATCTCAAAACATCTCCTTAAGACCAAATTCTTCCAGAAAGTCTCGCTTGGCCCCAAATTCAGGGTGGATAATATGCCACTCTTGTTGAGCTCCGTCCTTCTCCACTTTTACTGAAAGCGAGAGGGGAAACCACAGAGGAGAGTCAAACAACCACAATTCCAAGAACACTTTTGTCATGGAAGTTGTCACCTTGAGGGCAGGGCTGGTCTTCGGTCACCCAGAAAGGCAACCCAACAAGCTGTTTGCTGGACAAGTTGGGGCAAGGCCCATTTTTCCAGACAGGGTTAGGGAGAGTCTCTAGCCAGAGCTGTGGATCAAGAACGACCGAAAGGGAAGGAAGAGCTACTGCCCTGCAGGGCCGCGGGGGCACTGCTGAGCTAGACAAGTGCCAGAGAAGAGGCTGCACATGCAAATTACATGCAAATTGTCAGGCTGCACATGCAAATTACATGCACATTGTCTCTCGTGTTTTATGTTAATCCTCTCCTTTCACTCACCTGAGTCAGCCTTTGCAACATGGTGGCGGAGACGCTGACCTGGAGCACAGGAATGGGAAATTATTCACAGCAGCATGGTGACTGCCTGAACCCCCCCACCCCCACCCCCCCACCCCCCGGTGTGCCCAGTGCAAATGCCGTCTGTTTTTAAAATTGTCCTGGGCAATGCATTCGCTGAGTTGTCATTGTGTGGCCCTGGAGCAGGGTCCAGGCCTCTGCCACCATGTTTGCCTTCTGAATGTCACATGTCCTTCCAAGCAGAGCTCCAGCCACACCCCAATTGCTAAGGAGGATCCTAACTGTGAACCACTCATCTGTGAGCAGGGCCTGAGGGGGCGTTTACCCCAGGAGGGAATGGCATGGCCATCGGCAGCAGCTTCAGGCAGGCCTCGGGCAGTCAGCAGCTTGCTGGCCTTGACGGAATGCAGCAGAGGGATTGTTCCAAGCCTTGGATCCCGGGGTGATCACCTAGGGTGGGGGTGGCAGGATAAAACCAGTTGCCATCAAGTCAATTCCAACTCGCGGGGACCCCTTCCGTGTCAGAGGAGAACTGTGCTTCCCAGGGTTTTCAAAGGGTGATTTTGGAGTGTGTGGATCACCAGGCTTTCCTGTTGAGATGAGTCGAGGAGGCTTGGAACCTTCAAGAAGCTGAGCACAATAATCGTTTGCACTTCCCACTGACAACCTGATGCAGGACAGCGACCGGTGTCTAATGTGTCCCTGGACGGTCAGGGTGGTGTGAGCTCGGCTGGCAGGATAGCAGGGGAGGGCTGGGTCCACCTATTTTCTGAAGGAAAGGGGAAAATGAACGAATGTGTATTTCAGGTCACCGCCTCTGTGGCCAGTGGGGCAGGTGGAATCTCGACATCAGTCACACCACAGCGGTCTCTGTGTGATGGACAGTGGCACTCGGTGACAGGTAGGCTGTCTGGTAACCTCTTGTTCATGCACTCAAACAGTTGATGGATGAGCCCAGCTTAATTTCAGTATCCCAAATGGAACCTCCGTTCATCAATCCAACAGAGCCTGCTGAGGGTCCAGGGCAGCCCACCACCATGGCAGGCCTAGCCTCAATCCCAAGAGTATCTCTGTAATTCATAGTTGTGCCTCCAGTTCTCCTTAATGTTCCGGTTGTGTTTTTCCTTGAGGCCGGCACATTGATAAGTCATGGCTGTATTTTCAAGGTAGTATAACGTTGTGGTTTAGATTCGGCATCTGAAGATATCAAGAACAGAACTCAAGTTTCCTTTTATTCCTTTAACCTGTGTGACCTTGGGCAAGTGACTTACTTGCCCTTGCCCGTCATTTTCATCTATAAATGGAGATTTAAAATGGTATAGGCCTTATGGGGTTGTACAAATTAAATAGGATAATGTCTGGAAGTTGTTTAATAATGTCTCATGAGTACATAATGAGTACTCAACTCATATTTGCTCTTATCGTTAGGACACATCACTGGGTTATTTTTTTAACAACCATTTAGGTGTTAATGAACATATTATGCAAACCACTGAGTGAAGAACAGGCATATCCTTTTGAATATAATCTGCTATTTTGTTAATAACTAGAAGATTATATTGGCTAAAGTACCTTCTGTAACAAGGGGTTTCAGATCATTGAAAAGCTAACATTAGAATTAGCTTCATTAGTGGTTCTCAACTTGTGGGTTGAGACCCCTTTCGGGGTTGAATGACCCTTTCACAGGGGTCACCTCCTAAGACCATCAGAAACACATATTTCCGATGGTCTTAGGGCCCGTCTCCAGGCGGGTCTGCCCACATTCAAATATGCCCACATACGAGTACCCGGCATGAAGATTGTTACCCATGCTACACCATGCTTCAAGATACAATTTCATTGATTTGTCATTAGAAATAAATATTTCACAATGTATAATTAAAAACATATTGTTTTTGTGATTCATCACTATGTTTTAATTATGTTCAATTTGTAACAGTGAATATGCATCCTGTATATCACATAGTTACATGACGATTCCTAACAGGAGCAAAATTACAGTTATGAAGTAGCAAAAATAATGTTATGGTTGGGGGGGTCACCACAACATGAGGAACTGTATTAAAGGGTGGGGGCATTAGGAAGGTTGAGAAGCGCTGAGCTAGATCATTAACACAGGAGAGGTTTTCTTTAGAGGGTCAAAAGCATTGATATCCTTGGCCTTGGTGTATGAAGACTCCTGTCTTCTTGGAAGGAGCTGTGATCATGGGAACTAGGCATGACCTTGGGAGACAGGTGACCTAACTCTTTCAAGTTATAACCAAATCATTTTGTCAAGGTCTTCAGTGAGCCTCAGTCTCTAATAAAACAGCTGTGGTCAGTCAACTCTGCTTCGTGGTGTCTCCATGTGTGGTCCAGTAGAACCGGTGACTGGTTTTTCAGAAGTTGATCACCAGATCTTTCTTCTGAGTGTCTCTGGGGAGGACTTGAACGACTAACCTTTTGGTTCACAGCTGAGCACATTAACCACTTTTGCCACCCAGAGTCTCCATCCATGAGACAGGAACAGTAATCTCACCCTCGTTGACATATTTGAAGGATTAAACCCAGTAGCACAATCGTATGTGGAAGTGCCTCAACACTGCCTGGTGTTCAGAAGGTCACTCACCTTAAGCCTGACTTGATCCAATTCCTGCAGGCAGTGCTTCCTCCGTTCAATAGCAATGAACTAACCTGGAGACAGTGGGGGAAACAGGTGGACCTCCTCCCAGGAAATTGACTTGACTTACCTCCTTCTCCCCAGTTACTATAAAACAACACATCCTGCACCTGGAACTAGACACAGACAATAGCTACACAGCCGGACAGCTGGTCTTCCCACCTGCCAACACTCAAGAGCCACTACACATCGGGGGTATCCCAGGTAACTCATCTTGACTTCTACACCCTACTGTGTCCAATAAGAGCCTTTAGCATTTTTATCTGAACCCAGCAAAGGAGAGGCCCTGGCCCACAGCTTGATATAGGGCAGCCAGTGCCCCGAAGATGGGGAGGGGGAAGACCTTGGCGTTTTAGCACTTGAGAAACCTAGTTGTCCAAAATAGGCATCTATCATTGCTGCTTGTCCCAGCCTCAAGCTTATCATTCACAAGCATCTCGTAAGAGGCTACATTAACCCAGACGCTTCATAATAGCAAAGAATCAGGAAAAAGCCTGAAAAAGTAGTCTTTCCCCTCCAGATACTTAGTTTTACCAGTGATTGTTATGCTTTCAGGAGCCCTGGTGGCATCATGGTTACACGTTGGGCTGCTAACCACAAGGTCAGCAGTTCACAACCACCAGCTGAGCCAGGAGAGCAAGGTGGATCTTTCTATTCTCATCAAGAGTTAGTCTCACACGCACAGGGGCAGCTCTACCCTGTCCTATAGGGTCGCTATGAGTCGGTATCGACTCAGTGGCAGGGAGTTGGGTCTGTTTCTGTGAAGCTTTGAGGGACCAGAATGGCAGGATCAGGCAGCTTGAGATGTAGTCAAATAGCAAGCTGGAGTTTTGCCTGGAATCAGCCTTTTCTTCCTTCATTGTTTTCTATCTCTCTAGTAACTTGGCTGGTAATTTATGGGTCTTTCATGACCCATGAAATGCACAGAAGCTGTATCTATTGGTTTGGGCTGTGGGATCCCCATCTTTCAAGAACCGCCTAGTTGCTCATCTATCACCCCAGGCGGTGTGCAGGAAGCCTGCTTGAGGAGGAGATGGTTGAGCAGAGGAAGACCGAGGCTTCCCTTAGCTCTTTCTAAGAAGACAGTTGTCAGGAACAGTGGGCGCATGTATTTCACAGGATATAGTATCCATTGCGGAACCCGGGGGTGTAGTGGATACGCGTTGGGCTGCTAACTGCAAGGTCAGCAGTGTGGAACCACCAGCGGCTCTGAGGGAGAAAGGTGGGGCTTGGTTCTCCTGTAAGAGAGTTACAGTCAAGGACACTCACAGGGGCAGGTCGCCTCCGTCCTGTAGGGTCACTGTGAGTCGGCTCCAACTCAATGGCAGTGAGTGCAGTCTGGTTTATCTGTTGAATGGCTCTCCTTTCCCCTGACAGACAATTTGAAGACACTGAAGCTACCTGTGTGGAAGCCATTTTTTGGCTGCCTGAAGAATATCCAAGTCAACCACATCCCTATCCCTGTCACCAAAGCTGCACACGTCCAGGGGATCGTCAGTCTTAATGGCTGTCCTGACCACTAACTGGAGCCCGTTACACAGCCACGCCATCCACCTTCAAAAACACCGATTATCCGAGGCCCCCCTCGCCCACAGTGTCAGTCTGGACTGAAGCCACCGTCGGGACTGGTTGAACAGCGAATCTAATTTTGATTTTTGACCAGGCATTCCCATCATTCTGGCATTCTGGCGCTCGATGATACATATATATTTTATATCAAGATCTCATTCTTCGAAGGAGATGAACAAATTATTGTAACCTTTTGGTAATATTATTTTCCATTAAAAATAAATGTCTTTTAAAGAACATTATTTCCCACTCGTTAAAAAGTTAAATATTGTTTAAAGTACTTTAAAAACACAAAACTCTTACATATGTCACAGGGTTATAATTTATGGGGAAAATAAACACAGTGTGCTCTTTAAATGGTGATGTTTTATTAGCATCAATCCAGTCTCTTGATGGTCATTGTTAATTGTATTAGTTCTTTAGCTACCTCTTAACATGCGCCTTCCATCACAGGGGGATTACTAAGCACACACTGCTCTTTAGAAACATGCATTTCACTTTGGGGAGCCAGGTCATCTTTATAAAATAGTAAATAGCTAAGAAGGTGAGTTGATGAGCCTGTGATTCCATGTGGTTTCCCAACCCTAGTCTTCCCAGTTTGCTAACAAAGAAGTGTAGGTGATCAATTCCTTGAGGCTCGAGTTACCTAGAAAGAAATGAGACGGATATACATGTTATAATACTTAAATTGTATGGCAAGCTAACAGGAGTCAATAGGAAGGAAGGGGCCACTTCTAGTTTAATTTACAAAACAAGGAAATAAGTATGCAAGACCAGAATTATTACCCAGCACCACTGGAGAAGACTATACTCTCATTTCTGGATCTATACTGCTTTCGTCCTTCAGGAGAAAAACAGCAAATAATTCTAAAAATTGATTATAAGAATCCTATATGGTGTCCTCAGAACGATAAGCCATACATCCCTGAAAATGAACCAAAATGCAAATCTCTAATGACTTTCGCACCACCATCTTGCAGATATGCATCCTAATGATCATATCTACAAGATTGAAATGGTCTCCTGGAGAGGTCAGAGGTCGCCATGACAAAGTATTCCACAGAAGGTACTCACAGAAGGTAGTAGACCCTCAGGGATCCCATTTGGGGGTGGCAGTTCAATTGCATAGATCTGAGACTCATGCATTCTGAAAACATTGATTTTTATGACAAGCCCATACGGGAACTCGGTTCTCCCTGAACTGCCTTGGACAGGTCTACACTACACCCAGGACCCTCTCCTCTGTGTTCCTGACCGGTTCACAGAGTTACTTATGAATGTTTTGTTGTTGATGCTGTTAGAACTTCCTAGAAGCATTTTAAAGTTGGGGAGGACAATAATTTTTAGTAGTTTGAAGAACTACTAAAGTTTCCAGCAGCCTTGCCACCAGGAAACCACAGAGAGTACCCGAGGTGGAATTACCATTCAGGACACACACATTCCTCTGGGTGACTCTTCTCAGATTGGACATCGTGCCACAGCAGCTCCCGTTTTCTGCTCTGACTCCTTCAAAACCGAACCAAGGCCAGCTCGGGTCCAGCTGATCCAGATTCACGGAGATGCCGTGTGTGAGAGAGTGGATCTGCTCTATGGGGTTTGCTCGGCTGTCACCTTCCGACAAGCAAATCACCAGCCCTTTCTTCCTGGGTGCTGCTATAACTTCGAACCACTCAAACCAAAACGAGAATCGTGAGGGTGGTGCAGGTCTGGATGTGCTGCGTTCTGTTGTATGAGTTGGAACCCATGCCGATGCATCTAACGACAGAATGACTGTCTTTTGGAATGTAAACCTACATATTAGGATTAATTCTTAGATGTGAAGCTAGTGGGTTCAAGGACGCGAGCATTTTCATGGTGGTTACTAGCTATTGCCAAATCATTCCCCTAAAAGGCACGTCCATTACATTCAAGATCATTTGCACTGACATTTGTCCTGGATGTCGCTAAATATAACCCCATGAACATCCCCCCTACACACACACACACACACACACACACACACACACACACACACACGGGTGCCAAGGCAGGGAGGAGTTGTTTGATTAACACACAGCTCTTAGAAACCTGCTGGGATCCAGGCCCATTACATTCAGGATCATTTGCACTGACAATTGTCCTGGATGTCGCTAAATATAAACCCATGAACATCCCCCCTACACACACACACACAAACCCATGAACATCACACACACACACACACACACACACA
>NW_022111300.1:9812104-9819746 GCF_000313985.2 Echinops telfairi
CACACACACACACACACACACACACACACACACACACACACACGGGTGCCAAGGCAGGGAGGAGCTGTTTGATTAACACACAGCTCTTAGAAACCTGGTGGGATCCAGGCCGAGCTGAGTCAGAACTGCAGCACCTGGAGCCACGTGCCTCACCAGCTGCTAGGGCTCCACTCCCAATTCTGTGACTTGCCTTCAGCGGGGACAGCTTCTCATTAGCTCCTTGGAGTTGGTGGCAAGCCAACAGACACAGCCAGGCCTGCAGAACATGTCCCCACCTGAATAGCTGCAGACCAAAGCCAAGCGTGGGATGCGTTTCCAGATAAAGCAAGACACTTCTTGGAGAACTTGAATATTGTAATCTCCTCTCTTATTATTGTGATTCCGATTAACCCATTGCCACAGAGTCGATTCTGACTCATAGTGGCCCTAGAGAGGGTTTCCCAAGGCTGTCAAGTTTTACAGAAGCAAAGAGCCTTGACTTTCACCCACAGAGCGACTGATGGCTTTGACCCACCAGTGCGCAGTCCACCATGTACCTGACAGTGCCCAGTAGCTGCCATCTCAACTCTAGACTCATCAAGATGGCCTGCGCAATGGGGTTGGACTATGGTGACACAGAAGGTTTTCGTTGGCTGGCATTTTCTAATTACATCGCCAGTCTTTTCGTTCTAATGTGCTCTTTTGGGAGCAGCTTAATTGCAATCATAGTTCCAGCCTGCTGTCTTCTCCCTCTTTGGTCTTGGAAGTTGGCTCCCTTGGTGTGTGAAACTTTCCTAAGGTTTTTCCACGAAGGGGCTAAGGCAACATTTCTAGGACTTAAACTGCTAACAGCACAATTCTCCCCAAAACTCCTGTAAGCTCTAACAGGCATGCTTCCTCTCAGGTGTTTAGAGTATTCAAGAAATCACCGCACTGGATATAAAATTGTAATGAGAATAACCTTTTTTTTAACCAGTCTCATGGGCATATAATTCACATCATACAATTCAATAGTTCAATCACATCAAGAAGAGCTGTACAATCATCACCACCATCGGTTTAAGAACATTTTCTTCATTCTCGCCCGCAGCGTGATTAGCTCCCCATTTCCCTCCAACCTCGCCTGCCCTGCCCCCAACGAACCAATAATCTAGCTGCTGTCTCTCTAGGTCTGCCTATCCTGGATTTCAGCGACAGAAAACAACTTAAAAAAACACTAACAACAATATCAAAGTAAAACAGGTAAGAACCTCAATCAGAACAAAAAACAAAAACTAGAACAGAATCGATGGATCAAAAGGGGGATCAAATGATCAGGTGTTCCATTTTAACCTCTCTACCTCTGCCGTCAGCCACATTCCAGTGCACGTTGCGTGAGAGCAAAACTACTCCCAGACGAACCGTTAGCAACAAATGCAAAACGTGGAGTGAACGTCTCAGAATTCGAGTTTCTTGTGGTTTTAATTATTTCGAGGAAAGGAATTGAAACATTCCAATCCATGAACGTCAAACCCCTAACAAAGGAGCATCCTATTCTGGCTGTGACTAATGTGACCACCTGCCGTTCCTGACTTGCCATCCGCAGGAAGGGGACAGAGAGGGGCTGCAATGCCCCCGTACACGTACACGGTGGACCCGGCTGTGGGGATCAGTAAGAAGTATTCTGAGCTCAAGAAGACCCACTGGGTAGGGGCTGTCAGTTGATGCGCTCACCACTCTACCCCCCAAGAGAGAAATCCAAAGAGGAATCCCTCTTTTTTCTTAGCCTGGATGATCCTGGGAAGAGTCAGGTTGGTGACTAGCAAGGGTTTCGTCCTTCCACTTTCTTCCTCGATCCAGCAATGTGCCAGCCTGATGACTGCAGGCCCGAGGGTGGACGCAAAGGTTACAGCAGAGACCAAATTAGAGTACCCCTGTCAATCATTTACTCGATGACGCTGTCACAGCAGAGGATGGGGTCCCAAGTGATAAATAGTACTGATTGGACTTGTCCCCTCCCTTCCTTATAAAGACTTCCATGATCCGAGAATATAAACGGTACCTTTCCACTGTCGGAAGGCTTTGTTTCCCATTAGTGTGGCACGTGTGGCCTCTTTTACTGTATATTGAGTCCCGGGTGAAAATAAGACGAGGGAGTTGGAGAGGGTAAAGGGCCGGACCGTTCCACATCACTTCAGCCTGCACGAATGCACGCAGATAGTGCAGCACACACTTCAGGATAGAACCACGCTGTGCTGGGAAGGCTCTGGCTCACCAAGGCATGACCTCAGTGGATTCACACTCCGGAGCTTGCGCTCCTGCGTTTCTGCACAGTGACAAGCCAATGGGGTGGCATGAGCACGATGTCCCTTCAAAAGGAAAACCTTGCTAAGTATATCCTATGCCTACGGGAGACATACGTCCTCAGAAATAAAGTCTATATTCTGGAATAAGAAGGCACTGAATGCATGCGGCAGCTTCCTGTCTGTCAAGCACAGAACAAGATCTCTAATTCCCATGCCTTCCCAGGAGAGGCTTTGTCCTTGGCAAGGCAAGACTTCTGTCAAGAAGCTGAAGGGCATCATGGGATTTCTCTACCAGCTGCTCCTGGGGGAAAGTCCTAGGGCTGCCAGGATATGACAGCTCCTGACAAACCCAGCTCCCTTGGGGATTGGGGAGGGGGGGGGGGCTGTTGTCTCCTGCTCCGTCTCTCAAGCTCACTGCCATCAAGGGGATTCCAACTCATAGCAACCGGATAGGATGGGGGTGGGGGTGGGGGGCACCCACTTTCCCATCATCATGGATGCATTTGAGTTGTGGTGCTGGAGAAGAATACTGGAAGTACCATGGACTGCTCAAAGGGCAAACCCATCTGTCTTGGAAGAAGTAAAGCCAGCGTGCTCCTGAGAAGCGAGGATGCGAGATTTCGTCTCCCATGTTTTGGGCGTGTTGTCGGGAGAGACAGTCGCTGGGGAAGGGCAGCCTGCTTGGCAAAGTGGAGGGGCAGCGACAAAGAGGAAGTCCCTCGGTGAGACGGACTGATAGAGGTATGGCAACAATGGGCTCAGGGATAGGCACACTTGCGAGGCTGGCACAGGCGTGGGCAGTGTTTCATTGTGTTGTGCCCAGGGTTGCTAACGAGACCAATGCTAACTCATAGCAACCCTACAGGACAGGGTGGAATTGCCCCTGTGGGTTTCCCAGACTGTATGCTCTTTACAGGAGCAAAATGCATCTTCAATGAAACCCCTGCAGGGTGGCTGGTGGTTTCAAACTGATGACATAGCTGTTAGCAGCCTAACACATAGCCACTATGCTACCGGGGCTCCTGCTCCTCTGCTCCCTCAATCCATCTTTTCCCTACTGCTGCCCCTTTGGAGAAGAGCTGCCCAGCATCACTTAAATCCAAGCCACTTCTTCCTCCCTTGGGCCTGTCATCTCAGCTGCGGTCTGAGCAGGCAAGTTTCTTGTCCAGTGCTTAGCAGATTCTGGAAGTCTGAGAGGCAGGAATGACCTCCCTGGATGTGACAATGCTATGAGAATATCGGTGCTAATACTGCTATAACCGTGAACACTTCAGAAATCAGAGACTTTCTGTGGTTTTAGTTATTTCCAAGAATGGAGGTCAGCTGTTCAAGAGGACGAAGTCCAGGATGTACGTAATAAAGGAGCTGCTGCAGACCGGTGCTGCTGTTTCTCCTGGTTTTCTGTCCTAAGGAAGCAATGTCCCCCTCGTGCTGTAGCGCACTGCTGTGGACATTCCTACATAAGGGGCATTTCCAAGTAAAGGAGAGCCTGTGTGCCAAGGGCTGCCGGTGCCCGGCCCTTGCCCTTCACCCTCACCACTTCACGGCACACCGTCCTAACTTTCTATCTTTCCTTTTTTTTAATCATTTTACTGGGGGCTCATACAACTCGCATCACAATCCATTGTGACAAGCACATTTGTACATTTGTTGCCATCATCATTCTCAAAACATTTGCTTTCTACTTGAGTCCTTGGCATCAGCTCCTCATTTTCCCCCTCCCTCCCCGCCCTCACAAACCCTTGATAATTTATAAATTATTATTTTTTCATGTCTTACACTGTCTGACGTCTCCCTTCACCCACTTTTCTGTTGTCCGTTCCCCAGGGAGGGGGTGATATGTAGATGAAAAAAGTCCTATCATCGTGAATGAGGGGGAGTGCTGAGTGGAGACCCAAAACCCATCTGTAGGCAACAAGACATCCCGTACAGAAGGGTCGCGGGGAGGAGACGAGCCAGTCAGGGTGCAGGGTAGCAACAATGAAACATACAACTTTCCTCTAGTTCCTAAATTCTGCCTCCCCTCCTCCTCCACTATCATGATCCCAATTTTACCCTCCAAATCCGGCTAGACCAGAGGCTGTATACTGGTACAGATAGGAACTGGAAACACAGGGAATCCAGGATAGATAAACCCCTCCGGACCAATAATGAGAGTAGCGATACCAGGAGGGGAAAGTGGGGGAGAAAGGGGGAATCGATAACTTTCAAACACCAGGCCTGCATTTCTTTGACTGAGGACTTTCTTTGGCTGCTGAAGTCAGCATAGCAGCTCCTGTAGGAGCGGACTCCACCACGCACTCATGGGAGTTGGCATCTCGACCCCAGTGCCCGCAGGTTCTGTAGCCCAGGAGCTGCATCCTGCGCTGCTCTCCGTCTTTTCTCCAGCAGAATTGACCTGCAGTCCCACATGGTAGTAGCAAGACTTTGTCTGCCTACCAACAGTTCTCCAAAATTGGTACAGCTGTCTTCTGCTTCCTCGGACATCTTGTATCTTTCAGCTTAAGTCCTCAGTTCTAGATGCATCTGCGGTAGAGTTCAATTCACCCAGTGGAATTCCTGCATGGATCTCACTGGCGCACTCTTTGGAGCATGCCGTGTGCCTGGAGATCCAGGATTCAGAGTCCCTACGCACCACGGCACCCAGCCTGGTGACGTCACACCCTCCCCTTTTGCTAGGAACTGATAAGCCATTGTGTCCCCGCAGACCTGTTTGCTCCGTTTCCCCTCTCCTGCGCTGTTCTTCCCATCGTCTCTCCCTTTCATAGGGCTGTCTACCTGTCCAGGGGGACCTCATCAAAGATATACATGTCAGCCTCACGTTACACATCCTGCTGTCCCCTCCCTTGACCGTTTGATCCCAACTGAAGTGAGGCGCCCTCTGGCCCAGTCTGCTTCTAGATACTTACTCAAACTCATCCCCTGGACGGATGGTGGATGCTTCCTTGGCATGGGCCAGGCTCTCTGCCAGGCAGTCTTGGCCTCTAGCCTGGGTGCCCTACACGCCTGGGCTTGTGCCCATTTTGCTGCTTGCTTCTACAGCAGTGGACTCATGCAGAATTTATCCTTTTGTGCTTGACTAATTTCACTCAGCATAAAGACCTCCTACTCCATCCATGGCTTGCGGTGTTTCTTGGTGCTGTTTTTTAAGGATGCATAATATTCCGTTGTGTGTACATATAACAGTATCTTTTCTTTTATTTTTTTAATCATTTCATTTAATCATTTTATTTACAGCTCTTATCATAATCCATCCATACATCCATTGTGTCATGCACATTTGTACATTTGTTGCCATCATCATTTTCAAAACATTTTCTTT
Source organism: Echinops telfairi (assembly GCF_000313985.2). NCBI lineage: Eukaryota > Metazoa > Chordata > Mammalia > Afrosoricida > Tenrecidae > Echinops > Echinops telfairi. The sequence goes on from NW_022111300.1 coordinate 9,817,691, forward strand.
CTACTTGAGCCCTGGTATCACCTTATTTCCTCTCCCTCCCATCCCTCTCTCCCTCATTGAGGTACTTTATTGGCCATCCTGGCCAATAAACACATGTGGGGTTAATTGAAGGGCGGAGGGATAAATAGCTCAATGAGCCTCGCCTTTCTAGTTCTTGGGGCTCTTGCTTTCTGATGGTCGGATCAGGGTGCAGCTGCCTTAGTCAGTTCCCTACTTCAGCTGGCAAGGTTCCCTTCCTGCAAGACTTCCCCAAGGAGAAGCCACATGGACCTACCCGGATGCAGCCCTGGGTGCTGGAGCAGCCGTGTGGAGACCCCTGCCAGCGGTGAGATGCTTACACATTCACTGATTCGGCTTTCCTCCTGCATTCGGCATCATTGCGTGTGTTTTGTGAGATGGAGGAGGACTTTGTGGATTGGTGTTGGACATATGGGTTAATGTTGAACTTGTGGGCTTGGGCGACACTGGGTTGGGATGTTTTCTTGATGCGCACTTAATCTTTATATAAAACTCTTTACATGAGTTTCTGTGAATTTGTTTCTTTAAAGTACCCAGACTAACACACTCATGAACCCTCGATAATTCACACATTTTTTTTTCATGTCTTCCACCGACCGCTATCTCTCTTCACCTACTTTTCTACAAGTTTCGTTATCCAGTCGTGTACTGAAATGTAGCTTGTTCCCAGCTTCTTACTATTGTGAGCTGTGCTGCAGTGAACATGGGGCTGCAAACGTCTGTCTGTGATCTGCTTCTTATTTCCAAGTAATGGTGTTGCCGGATCATATGGTGGTTCAATTGTCCTCTGTGTTAGGTAACACCAGATCGTCTTCCACAGCAGTTATACATATCTAGAAGACCACCGGCAGTGGATAAGAGTTCCAAACTCACCACACCCTCTCCAGCATTTGTTGTTCTCTTTTTTTTTTTTTATTTGGCTAAAGTTACGGGTGTTAGGTGGTCTCGCATGGTGGTTTACACTTGCGTTTCCCAGACGGCAAGTGAACAGGAGCATTTGCTCCTGTGTTTAGAAGCCATTCGAATGGCATGTTTGTGAATCATCTGTTCAGGTACTTTACTCACCTTCTCAGGGGATTACTCGTTTTTTTCTTGTCATAGTCTTGTCAGATACTGTCGGTTTTAGGAGTTGTGTCATTACTAAATATCTTTTCCCAATCTGCGGGCTCCCTTTATACTCTCTTAATGAGGTCCTTCAATGTACACACGTGCTTTATTTTTAATAGGTCCCACTCATCTATTTTGTCTTTCACAGAGTGTTCCCCCTGTTATCTCTATTAGCCCGGATATGCCCTGCACGAGGGCACTTCGATTTGTCCCGATTTTCTCATCAACGATCCTGATAGCTTTGGGTTTTACATTGACGTCTTTGGTTTGTTTTCTGTGCATGGGGAGAGATGTGGGTCTTGTTTCATTCTTCTTCAGGTGGATATCCAGTTTTTCCAGCACCACTTATTGAAGAGGGCATCTGCTTCTCATTTAATGATTTGGGGCCTTTGTCAAAAACCAGCTGTCTGTATGTGGGTGTTTTTATTTCTGGGTTCTCTGGTTATTCTGTGCTGATCCAGTAGTCTGTGTGACTATCACTGTATCCGTTCCAGGCTGTTCTGACGACTGGCTGTGTAGTAGGCTTGGGGGTCGTGTAGAGCAAGACCCCCTCCTTTGCTCTTCCTTTGGAGGAGTTCTTTGCCTGTCCTGGGCTTCTTCCCTCTCCTTATGAAGATGGTAATCATGTTTTCTGTTGCTTTGAAGAATGGTGTTAGGATTTGGATCGGGATTGCATTGAATCTGTGTAGTGCTGTAGGTAATATTGATAGATCTGATCATATAAAGATATTAAAGCCTATATGGTAAAAAATATGTGATGAATTTAATTTAAATAGCTAAGGAAATATTTGTGGGGAAAGCTTTAATGTTCTTATAAGTTAAGAATTCTTATGGATTGCAAGACTGGCTAGACCAGAGGAGATACACTGGTACAGATAGGAACTGAAAATACAGGGAATCCAGGACGGATGAGCCCTATAGGACCAGTGGT
>NW_022111300.1:9820028-9869639 GCF_000313985.2 Echinops telfairi
TTTGAGAAACGATGTACAAATGCGCTTTACACAATTGATGTGTGTATGGATTGGGATAACAGTTGTATGAGCCCCAAATAAAATGATTTTTTTAAAAGAAAAAAAAAACAAACAAACAAACAAACAAACAAACAAACAAAAAGAATTCTTATGGATGATTAAAAATATAAACATCCTAATAAAGGCCAATAGTCATTAATATGTAGAATTACATTCATTTTTTAAAATTACATTACTTTGCAAAAGAAATATAAATGGCAATTAAGAATATGATAACTAACTAGCCACCGGATAAAAATAAAATGTGAAGTATATTTTTTTTGGTCTATTATTTTGACAAAGTTTTTCTATGTAATAGGATAAGCACATAAATTAATAACAGGATTTCCTATTGGCTTGCTTTTTAAGGAATACAAGTGGCAATTTGACCATAGATATCAAAATTTTAAAATGTGTATATTTTTGTCCTTGTTAAATAAGAACGTTATGGATAATTGACTATAAAGGTATTTGTATACATGGTTTTGCTATCTTTAGTGTGCATTATTTATTTATTTATAGATATAGTGGGGGTTTTAATTCTTTTCTTTTTCCTTTTTAACTGCTTTAAAGTGAACATTTTAGTGGATTTACTTCATTGCCTGTGTCATGTAATCTATATAGTTCCAAACAACTTATCACCCTGAAAAGAAATCTGGACTCCTTAAGCAGTAGCTCACCATTTCCCCCTTCTCCCAGCCTCTAGCAACCACACATCTGTACCTCTGAATGGACTGGCCTCTTCTGGGTAGTGTGTATCAATGCCATCACCAGAGGCTGTCGATAGACTCCAACTCACGACGGCTCCAGCTATGATAGAGCAGATTGTGACTGATTTTCACAATGTTCCACAATGTTAGAGCAGATTGTGGCTGATACATGTCCAGACTTCTCTTGAGGTGCCTCGGGATAGACTCCAGCCTCCCGCCTTTTGGTGAGCAACTGAGTGTGTTAACCGTTTACACCACTGAGAGGGAGCTTCATATCAAGAAAACCATTCAATTGATGACGTTTGTGTCTAGCTATTTTCATTCAGTATGATGTTCCTCAGGCATCTATACTAATGAGTCAACACTTTGTATCTCTGAATAATATTCCATTACATGGATATACCACAATTTGGTTATTCATTCTTCTATTGCTAAGCATTTAAGGACCTAGATCCCTGGTGATTTAGTGGTTACACATTGGGCTGCAATCCACATGGTCAGTAGTTCAAAACCACCTGCAGCTCCAAGGAGGAAAGACTTGGCTTTCTACTCCCGTAAACAGTTACAATCTGAGAAACCCACGTGGGGTGGCTATGTGTCACCATTGACACTCAGTGGTCATGAGTTTGGTTTGGGGAACGTTCAGAAACAAGAGACAGCATGATTTCCTCCAGTTCTTCCCATCCAGCGATGTGCTTCATACATTCATCACTGCTTTTTAGCAATGCATACTACTCCATTGTATGTATACACCACAGCTTTTTAATCCAATCATCAGTTGATGGAAATGCGGGTTGTTTCCAACTCCTTACAATTGTGAACTGTGCCGCAATGAACACTGGAGCACAGATGTCTGGCCTTGGTTTGTTTCTTGCCTCTTCTGGGTAGATGCCCAGTAGGGGGATTGCTGGGTCTTATTGTAACTTGATTTCCATCTGTTTTAGATATCGCCAGATAGATTTCCATAGTGGCTGTACATACTTATAGGTCCACCAGCAGCGGATGAGAGTTCCTGTCTCCCCACAGCCCCTCCAACACTCGTTGATTTCTGATTTTTTTTAATTGGCCTGTCTTTGAGGGTGTTAGGTGGTACCTCATTGTTGTTTTAATTTGCATTTCTCTTGTGGCTAAAGATCGGGAATATTTTCTCATATGTTTGTTGACCATTCAGATTTCTGCCCCTGTGAAACTTCTGTTCAGGTCCTTTGCCCACCTCCTCAGAGGGCAATTAGTTTTTTTCTTTTTGGAAGCTAGCAGAGTATTGTAGATTTTAGTAATAAGGCCTTTGTCTGATATGTCATTGCTAAATATGTTTTCCCAGTCTGTGGGCTCTCTTATTACTCTCTTGGTGAATTCTTTTGATGTACACAGGTGTTTTATCTTCAGTATATCCCATTTGTCAATTTATGCCTCCTCTGTGTTTATGTCCTTCCTTATTTCTGATAGCCTATGTATTCCCTGGGGTAGCAGAAGGACATTGGGCCTCCACCCAAGTACTCCCTCAATGCAAGAATACTTTCTTCTATTAAATTGGCATTCTATGATGCTCACCTTCCTGACACAACCGCTGAAGACAAAGTGGGTGCATAAGCAAATGTGGTGAAGAAAGCTGATGGTGCCCGGCTATTAAAAGATATAGCATATGGGGTCTTAAAGGCTTGAAGGTAAACAAGCAGCCATCTAGCTCAGAAGCAACAAAGCCCACATGGGAGAAGCACACCAGCCTGTGTGATCACGAGGTGCCGAAGGGATCACTTATCAGGCATCAAAGAACAAAAAGTCATATCATTGTGTGCTCACCTTCATGATACGATCGCTGAAGACAAATGGGTGCATAAGCAAATGTGGTGAAGAAAGCTGATGGTGCCTGCCTATCAAAAGATATAGCGTATGGGGTCTTAAAGGCTTGAAGGTAAACAAGCAGCCATCTAGCTCAGAAGCAACAAAGCCCACATGGAAGAAGCACACCAGCTGGTGTGCAATCACGAGGTGTTGAAGGGAACAGGTATCAGGCATCATTAGAACAAAAAATCTTACCATAGTGAATGTGAGGGGGAGGGCGGAGTGGAGACCCAAAGCCCATTTGTAGGCCACTGGACATCCCCTTACAGAAGGGTCTTGGGGAGGAGTTGAGCCAGTCAGGGTACAATTTAGCAACGATGAAAAATACAACTTTTCTCTAGTTCCTAAATGTTTCCTCCCCCCCCCCACCCCACCCCCTTTCATGATCTGAATTCTACCTTGCAAGTCTGGCTAGACCAAAGGATGTACACTGGTACAGATAGGAACTGAAAACACAGGGAATCCAGGGCGGATGATCCCTTCAGGACCAGTGGTATGAGTGGCGATACTGGGAGGGTAGAAGGAGGGTGGGTTGAAAAGGGGAACCGATTACAAGGATCTACATGTGACCTCCTCCCTGGGGGACGGACAACAGAAAAGTAAGTGAAGGGAGACGTTGGACAGGGCAAGATATGACAAAATAATAATTTATAAATTATGAAGTGTTCATGAGGGAGAGGGGAGAGGGTAGCGGGGAGGGAGGGGAAAATGAGGAGCTGATGCAAGGGGCTTAAGTGGAGAGCAAATGTTTTGAGAATGATGAGGGCAATGAATGTACAAATGTGCTTTACACAATTGATGTATGTATGGATTGTAATAAGAGTTGTATGAGCCCCTAATAAAATGATAATAAATACATAAATAAATAGAACCATTTATAAATGGAAGAGAAAAAACAAGAAAGAAACGAGAGACAGAGAGGCTGTGTCCTGGTGCCGGGAAGGGAACAGAGACTGGCATGAAGCTTGATGCTTTAATGATACCTCATTGTTTCCTGGCTCCCTAAGAACAGAGCCATGATCTCCCCTCTTTGCTCTTGTTTTCATTTCTTGTCCCCCAGTTGGAACAAGTGGCTCCCACTATAACACCAGCACACATTCCCACCCTAGTGGCCAAGGCTCACATGGGGGAGACAAGAGAATCTACCTATTTAAATTCCTGGCTTTTGTGGAGATGTGTCACTGGGGTCCACCTGATAATGAAGCAATAAGGGGTCCATCCAAGGTCAGCTCATCATAAACTTCCCATGACAGTGGCCCAGCTGCACTCAGCCTGTCTCTGAAGACTAATGCTCCCACATATCCTGCACTTGAACCACAGTTGTTCCGATCTGTGGAAGAATTGTGAGACTGAAAAGTGTCCTCAGAACCGATGGGATTCCTTTCTGCCCTCCCCCATGTGCTTTTCTGCAAACGATAGCACTGCATTTGAAAATATCCAGGCCACGGAGGGAAACCAAGGGTCCAGGTGAAAAGTCATCTGAGGATAAGGCTTACTAAGCACATGTAGTTTTTACTCTGATTTCAGCTGTTGCTCAGATGTCCCAGTGTCTCCAGTTCAGGAAGCACCCTGCTGCTCTTTCAGTAGGTATGTGGCTTCAATAGACCTACGTCACAGACCTACCCACTAGCTTCAAGGGGTAAGGAGATCTTAAAACACCAAGGAAGAACAGACACTGAACAGATTCTGACTCCCGAGGTCAAAGGAAGGCACAGACATATGCACGTTGATAGACATGCCAGGGGGTTCCCCTAATCAGGCATATGTGATAAACACTATATTACAGGAACAAGTACATCAAATATGACTCAGAGTTCATTCCACTTTAGGTAGGTTTCCCTGGGACGTGATCCTATTGCTGGCACCCAAACCAGTTATCTTTCTAATAGAGCATATGCACTCAAGTAAGGGTCTATCGTAGACTTACCGTTGGGTGCTAAGCAGAATACACTTACTGAGCAATAAACAAGCAAACAGTAAACAGTGGAGGGAAGCCGGTTAGTGTTGCACAGGGAGTGCCAGAGAGTCCATGGAGCTGTCCAACGTTGAAAACCACTTTATCCTCACTTCCCATTAGGGAATGACTCTTTTCACCGACAGAGAACAGAGCGTGGTGCTAAGTGGGGCTTGTGTCATTCAGGATGAAGAATGTGGGCACAAACAGGGCAGACAGAAGAGCATGTGCAAAGAAAGGTGTAGAGAAAGAAGAAAGTGCAGTAGTTCTCAACCTGTGGGTCGTGACCCCTTTGGGGACTGAACGATCCTTTCACAGGGGTTGCCCAATTCATAACAGTAGCAAAATTACCATTATGAAGTAGCAATGAAAATAATTTTGTGGTTGGGGGTCACCACAACATGAGGAAGTGTGTGAAAGGGTTGTGGCATTAGGAAGGTTGAGAACCCCTAGCTTAGGGGATCGATGAGACCCCTTGGCAGCTTGGGCAGAAAGCATAACCACAGAGGCAAGTACATGTGAAGAGATTGGGCGGATGGGTTGGGCAGGAACCAGGTCCTCAAGGGCACTGTGATCCAGAGTAGTTGCTGTGAAGCCTTTGATTTGGCTAGAAAGGCTCAGTGAGGGCCATTCCAGGGGTGTGACGGGGCCATCAGCCAGATCGCCACAGATCAAGGAGTGACTAGGACATGAAGTAGTGTCCCTAGTTTGTGTACATCACTCTTTGAAGAAGCTTAGTTATGAGGAGAAGGAGAAAGGACTTAGAAAACTGTGGTGGCAGTGGATTGTTTTGTTCGGTTTGATTTAAGAAATCAGCTGTGGCGTGGGCTGGGAAAGTGAGTTTATAGGGAGTGGTCATATGCCGAGGGAAGACAAGTGATTTCACTGAGGAGGTGAGAGGATGGGGGAAGGATTCAAACTCTGGGAGAAAGCGTACTTAAAAGTCAGACGAGAGGCTTCTTCCTGTGAGATGAGAGAAGTGGGGAGGGACCTCAGCGTGTGGGTAGATGTGGGGGATGGAGGAGCTTTGTTTGGGGTTGGCTTTTCTCAGAGAGGCAGGAGATGAAGTCATCGCGGGGAGGAGGCTGGCGTGCCAAGGAACCTGTCAGTGGGCCACTGGGAGAGTGTTAGGGCATGAGGAAAATGTTTACTGAGGAGGGTTGAACCTGGGTTACGATGGTAGGAATGTATTTAGTAGCATTGACTCCCAATTATGTTCATTTCTCTCCAGCAACAATTAGGTAGGTAGAGAAATAAGAGAATGAAGCTGGTGAATTCTTTTTCTTTTCAACCTGCCTCCCCACCCCCTTTCTATTTTTCATTTTCCAGGTGCCAAGAGTTACGTGACTCATTCTCTTCATCCTTGGCCTGCTTGGATGACCTCCTCCGGTGGTGCTCCATCTACATTGCACAGCAAAACCACCGACAGGGTTCCTTTCACACAGATGGCTCCATTTACCCCCAGGGAGCTTTGACCCCAGCTGCCTTGATGACTTTAACATCACTCTGTCAGGACCCAGGCCCTAGCCTGAACCATCATCCAGTGCCCTGGTGAGGAATGGCTAGGAATTAATAGAGACGGTTACTGTCACTCTTTTGAACTTCGTTTTATACATCTATTCATAACAACCAAATATACTCATAGCTTCCATTTTAAACTATCGCTTGAACAAACCTTTTGCATTTCCTCCAAGTCCTGAGTTAAAGAAACCCTTTAGCTACTGTTGAAGGTAAATGGGGAAGGGTGGGTGGGTACATTGATCACAGGTAAATCCATAGATACCTGAGCATGGACACATATGCAGATTTACACACACACACACACACACACACACACACACGCACACACGATTTCTAACTGGCCCCAAAGGGTGGGTGCTCAGAGAAATGGAAACAGTAGGCAGGTAGGGTATCAATGAGGGGTGTGAGGCCAGGGATCATGCAAAGTGTGCCCAAAGCACCCGTTGTCTTTGTCTTTAGGCTGTAGAACGTGGAAGAGTGCCAATCTGATTCCTTGCTCAGACAAGGGAAACTGTGCAGCAAGTTCACCGCCATCTTAATAAAAGCAGCCACTCTGACCTTACGTAGTCAGTCGCTTTAGCTATTGGTCGCCCGGCGCAGGATGTGGCCGGAGTCCCGGGATAATAACAACCGGAGGGTGTGTGTAATTCGTTCCATTCACACCTCCCTCTCACGCAGATTTACCCCGCAATTTAAAAAAAAAATATTTTATTAGGGACTCATACAGCTGTTATCCCAATCCATACACACATCAATTGTGTAAAGCGTACATCGTTTCTCAAAACATTTTCTCTCCATGTAAACCCCCGACATTAGGTCCTCATTTTTCCCCTCCCTCCCCGCTCCCTCCTCCCGCATGAGCCCTTGATAGTTTATAAATGGGTATTTTGTCATATCTTGCCCTGTCTGACGTCTCCCTTCACCCACTTTTTGGTTGTCTGTCCCCCAGGGAGGAGGTCACACACAGTTCCATGTAATCGGTTCCCTCTTTCCTACCCATTCTCCCTTTACCCTCCCTGTTTTGCCACTCACACCACTGGTCCTATAGGGCTCATCCGTCCTGGATTCCCTGTATTGGGCCTCCACTCAAGTACTCCCTCAACACAAGAATACTTTCTTCTAGTAAATTGGCATTCTATGATGCTCACCTTCCCCACACAACCGCTGAGGAAAAAGCGGGTGAATAAGCAAATGTGGTGAAGAAAGCTGATGGTGCCCGGCTATCAAAAAGTATAGCGTCTGGGGTCTTAAAGGCTTGAAGGTAATCAAGCGGCCATCAAGCTCACAAGCAACAAAGCCCACATGGAAGAAGCACACCAGCTTATGCAACCACGAGGTGTCGAAGAGATCAGGTGTAAGGCATCATCAGAACAAAAAATCTTACCATAGTGAATGATGGGGGGAGTGCGGAGTGGAGATCCAAAGCCCATTAGTAGGCCACTGGAGATCCTCTTGCAGAGGGGTCTCAGGGAGGAGATGAGCCAGTCAGGGTGCGATGTAACAATGATGAGAAATACAACTTTCCTCTAGTTCCTAAAGGTTTCCTCCCCGCTCCCACTACCATGACTCGAATTCGATCTTGAAAGTCTGGCTAGACCAGAGGAGGTACACTGGTACAGATACCCTGCAATTTTTACCACAGACTGTGACCCAACTCCGGGAAGTGGCAGCCAACCGCGTGCCTTCTCCTGATTCTGACAATGTCTTACGCCTGCAAAATGTTTTCCTAGTCGCTGAGATGCTGCCACACATGAAAGGATGCAGACTTTACCTCGGGGCACTCGGTGCTCAGAGTCGACCACTCTGGCACCCACTCCTTCGCCTCTGAGAGCTGGGACAGGTGAAGTGGGTGTGAGGTGGGGACTTGGGGGCTGCGGGGAAGAGGCTGAGCATCTGACTTGCCAGGCTTCTCACTGCTTGATCTTGAATTAGCCATGACGACAGCGGCACTCTCCCAGCCTTAGGGACCCCGCCTTCGCCAGGTGCCCCCTGATTTCGTGGAGGTGGTGCACAACAAACAGAAGCGAGAGATGGACATCGGTCTGTCCCTCCCCTTGTCGCTCGTGCCGCAGGACGCTACCTAACTGGCATTAACAGAGACAAATGAGGCCGGGTCGACATCTACCATGATGACGATCATCAAAAAAGCTAGAAAGCCAGAGAGCCCTCGGAACATCTTCTCCAGAATCAGCTGGGTGGATGGGGGTGGGGGGGTGTTGCTCACTTGTTTGGTTTTGTTTGCTTTCTTTTGAGTTCTCAGTATTGTTCACAAGGACATGTGGTCCCTCTGGGACACAGGCAGGAAAGGGGCTGTGGGGTCAGTAGGCCTGGATTGTTTTACATATGAGTAGACGGCAATGGGGCTTTGCATCAAAGGCCTGGCTAGTACAGGAGCAAGTACAATAAAATGGACGGTTCTTTGTGCTGTGTACTTGCTGCGACCTGTGGACTGGCAGTCTGACTTCCTCCCGTCCAGAAAGATAGTGGACTATGGGGATCACTAGCCCGTTTTATTGACCAAGAAGCACAGACTCAAAAAACGTAAGCCATTTGCCGATATTCTAACATAGGTCCTCGGATTAGATGGCCCAGATGTGCTGACTACCTGATGCTGGGGTTGGCTGAGGAAAGTTTTCCAAATCTGGAAAAACCAAGTGCTTCCATTTTACTGGAGGTGCGTGAAGGAAAGTCCTAGGAGGAGCCCAAGGTCCAGACTGAGAGGAGGGTGGGTCAGAGGCGGCTTCACTGGGGACTCAGTGTTGAAGGAAACGAAGAGGGAGCTCTGGGAAGCACTGGGCCGGTATCACCGTGTGCAAATGCATGGAAATATGGAGCAAAATACCAACTGTGCGTGGAACCACCGTTCATGCTTCTGGTTAGAAGGTGGCCATTGACATCTTTTAAATGTATCTTCTGTAAAGAAATGCCCATTCTATTGGGTGAAGGTTTGCTGAGTAAATCCTTTTTCCATCCAACAATTCACACACACATTGGCTGGCGTCACAAAGTCTCATCGGCCCCCACTTCTTCCCTCTGCTTCCTATTTCCATCCCTCCTTCTTGCTTTGTCCTGGAGCAAAGGCTCCCCCCCCCAAATGATTGATGATTATAAGGGGTACAGCCCTCCCTAGTGAAAAGGGAGCCAGGACGGTGACTCTGTCCAGACCTGATAGGTGACCGAGATTGACCAGTATCTATCTGACCAATCAGCCTGGTCTTTTTGGAGTTCTGTCGCACCTTGTCCTCTGACCCTACCCAGTACCCTGCAGAGCAGCGGAGAGTGGTAGCCTGGCACCATCTAGATCTTCTGGATGCACAGTAGTAGACGCTGTGGTTTGCCTCCATTTGGACCAATGGCTTCCTTGAACATTTGCATTTTTTTTCACTCCTCTTTGTATCCTATGGTCAGAGACCACTAGTGGCATCTTAAATGGCTGCTCACTAGCTTTTAAACCCCAGTCGCTACTGACCAAAGGAGGCTTGACAACCTTGTCTTTGTGGTCTGTTTTGTACCAGTTGACCTGGGTGCCCCTCAGACTGGAGTCGTGAGCCCCCAGCACAGCAACTCATTCTCTCAAGGCGTTTGGAAACGTTGAAGAAGGTTTCATAGCTTTGTGCCCCGAATGTTCTATGATATTCATGGATATATTTCCAGCATGTGAAAAATGTTGAATATCCTCTTTCAAAATACATATTCACAGGTGTGGTCTCATGCTCTTTCCCCACCGGCTCAGCTTGGGCGTCTCTCTACGGATCCACACCTAGAGGATCAGGATTGTGCATATCACAGTATTCACCATGGTGGACATGAACTCTTAGACTCCTCCCGTGTCTCCCTTTGCCTTTGTCAGTTTGGGCTGGCCTTCCTCTTATTGTGTATTTACCCTGGGGCATAGGTGTCTACCCTCTAGTTAGTAATTTGTGTTCTTCTCCCCTCCCACTCCTGCTAATCATCAAAGAATGGTTCTTCCAGTGTACAAAAGCCTTTGCTTGCTTTTTTTCAACAGTGGCCTTATACAATATTTGCCTTTGTCTGACTGACTCATTTGATTCAGCATCGTGTCTTCCAGATTCATCCGTGTGATGTGTGAGGCACTGTGTGGATTCATCCTCATTCCTCTATCTTCCTTCGTGTTACTTGTGTGTATGAAGCAGTTTGCCTATCCATTCACCCACTGACGACCAGTGAGGTTGTTCCTCTTTTTTTTTTTTTTGGCTACTGAGAATATTGAGCTGAGCATGGTTATGCGTGTATCTTTTTAAGAACATCACTTTGACTCTGAATCCAATCTGATTCTTGCCTTGAACTCAAAGATGCTATATATATATATATCTGCTGGGCCAGTTGATAGAAGATGATTTCAAATCTAAATGCAACTGGTTTGGTCTCTGTCAATTGTTGTGCAGAGCAAGAACTAATTTACCTTTGGTTTGCAATTACTGCACAGTAATTACAAACATCATTAAGTCTTTAGGTCAACATACTTACCTGGCAGGGGAGACACCATGATCCCGAAGGTGGTTTTCCCAGGGCGAGGCTCACCCATTGCACTGCGGGTATGCTGACCCCTGCGATTTCCCCAAATGTGGGAAACCCGACTGCATAATTTGTGGTAGCGGGGGACTGCGTTCACCCTCTCCCCTGGAAAAAAAATTTTAAAGTCTTTACGTCAAAGGAAGGGAAATTTGGAAAACTCAGACTTCAGGTTCATTTTGCATTTGCTTCTGTTAGTGCTTTTTTTTTAACCTTTAAAAAATATTTTCTCCTGTTGGTGTTTTTTCACCTCCTTTCTATACTTTCTTCTTGTGGTGTTTCCAGTTATGCATTCACATGTGGAGAGCGGTCACAGGAAGGGCAGACTGCAGTGCAAGGAGATGTGGAGCATCCTCAGCTTTGTCAGTCCCGATTCCGTCCACTAAACATTTGTATGTGCATTGTTTCCTCCCTGTGACTCGCTTGTAATAAATAGTCTTTGGAGGAAGAAGAGAAAGAATGAAATGGCACGCATGGGGGATGAATTAAAAAGCAAAGATGTCCACACTGCTACTAGCATCCTGGATTTGATCACTAAAGGTTAATGGGAAATGGACCCATTAATCAACCAACCGGAGACTTCCCGAAAAGGCTTAACTGTCCATCTATTTGGTGAAAACCAGGGGACTCACTCACTCTTTCGGGATTAACGTTCCCCTTCTGGAAACAGATCCAGTTCAAGATGGATTCAAAAGAGTGACGCTACCATCTCCATGCAAAGCGCTTGTTAAAGTAATTTAAGAGAGAAAAGAATCTCTGTGTGAGTCCAGGTAGGCTAGAAAGACAAATCCATAGACACTTGTATGTGTATAAGAAAGAGTTTTATATGAAAGAGCAATTGTATATTGAGAAAACAGCTCAGCTCAATCCAGATCAAGTCCGTAAGTCCGATATTAGCCCATCTGTCTGATACCAATTTATAAATTCCTCTTCAGACTCACGAAACACATGCAATGATGTCAACTGCAGGAAAATCACAAGTCAATGGGTGGAAAGTCTGTGGATCCAGTGGCAGTAGAGGCATCTCAGCTTTGGTAGGCGTGTCCACACGGCTCCTCCAGCTCCAGGGCTCTAGTGTAGCTCCTTGTGTCTTATCAACAAGAATGTCTCGCAAGGAGTGAGTGTGTGTTCTGCCTCCAGCAAGCTATTTATCTTCTTAGTGCTTCCAAAGGAGGTCATCACGCTGTGACCTGATTGACAGGCTGAACTCCACCCTTTCACTCTTAATAGTCTCAAGTTCACAACAGATTATGTAACTGCCACAACTTCTAAGTTCTAAATTGTTCAGATAGGAACAATTTCCCAACTGGAAAGGTATTGAAGGACGATATCTGCCCTTCCTCTTCCAAAGCCACAAAACAGCCCTCTCTTCAAACTCTGTAGCCTGGGCTCATGGTCAGAATGCATTGATAATCATTAGCAATTGGAATGCAACAGTTTGACATAAAGAGGAAGGAACAGTAGTCGGAAATGTTGACCTTGGTATTAGAAAGGATTCCTGGAGATCACATGATAGAATTTTGCAACACTCACCACTTCTTCATCACAAACACCTTTTTTTTTTCAACAACACAGTCAGTGTCTAATCACATGGACTTCTCCAGATGGAATACACAGAAATCAAACTGACAACATCTGTGGAACAAGATGATAGAGACGCTCAATATCTGTCACTAAAACCAGGCCAGGGACTAACTGCAGAATAGACCATCAATTGCTTACATATGAGTTCAGGTGGAGGTTGAAGAAAAATTAAAACAATTCCACAGAGCTAACGCATGACCTTGAGCATATCCCACTGGAATTTTGAAAACATCTCAAGGAAAGATTTGATGCATTGGACACTAGTGACAGCAGACCTGATGGGCTGTGGGAGGACATCAAGAACATCACACATGAAGAAAGCCAAAGGGTCATTCAAAAGAAAGAAAGATCAAAGTGCCTGTCCGGAGACTCTGAAACGTGCTTTTAATCGTAGAATAGCTAAGGCAAACCACAGAAATGATGAACAAACAAACCTGTCTTGGAAGAAGTACATGCAGAATGCTCCTGAGAAGCAAGCATGGTGCTGCAGTTTGCACCACTCACCTCGAGTCTGGTGGTTGAAACTCACCCAGCAGTGCCAAAGAAGCAAGACCTGGCTGTTGGCGTCCATAAAAATTACAGGCAAGAAACTCTGTGGAGAAGTTCTATTCTGTGATGGACTTGATCTCTGTGGATGGCACTGGGTTGGGATTGGGGGTAAGATTTTTTGAGCCCTTTGTAGGTCTCAGACACATTGCCAACCCCCTTGCCTACACAACCTCATTAGAGCCAATTATCAGCCCTAAGAACGCAACCCCCCACCACTGAGCCAATCACTACTTGCAGCAATGCCAAAGGGCAGGGGAGGATTGCTTCTGTGACTTTCCAAACTCTGAACAGAAGTAGAAAGCCTCATCTCTTCCCCACTGAATGGTGAACGGTTTTCAACTGCTGACCTTGCTGTTAGCAGCCCAGCACATAACCCGCTACACTGCTAAGGCTGCGTCAGTTCTTCGCAGTCCACTGAACGAAGGAGAAAGTTGAGACTCAGAGACTTAAGCTCCAAAATCACAGAGCCAGTTTTCATGGGCCTGTGAACCCCCCTGAACTGTGGCGTGTAGAAAACAGAACAGAAAAGGGAAATAGCGCCTCTGTGGGCTATTCGTTTATTGTTTTACTTTTGGTGTCCACAAAGACAGCAAAACTGACAAGTGTCTATTCCAAGACCATAACAAGACGAACCTCCAGTCTAGCCCGTTTGTCTTCCCTGAGACCCGGACAATGGCAGTCATCTGTTTCCAGCTGAATTTCAATGACATGGTGATGACAGGAAAGGAGAGGGACAGCGTGTCTGAGGGGCCTTGATTTGTACATTCATCAAAAGGCACTTGGAAAGGTTGCAAGACACCAAACTAAAATAAAGTTGTGCATCCTCCAGGAAGCATTATTTTGATCATAGATGGAAGCTTTTCAATTAGGGGCAACGTAATCAATCTGAAGATGGCTGGCCAAACCCACCTCCTTATAACAGATAATTAAACCAAAGACTTTGGTTGAAAAGTAGCAATTAATCACCCAAATTACCACAGTTAGGCGTTTGCTCACTGATTGTTAGTGCTGACTGTGCGCACAGGACTGTGTCTTCCCTGGCGCCGTGCTCACCCCAGCCCACGTGATGCAGCACAGCTAGCTCACAGGTGAGTGTCACGGCTCCAGCCAGCTCTGATCCGCCTGACCTTCCCTAGTAGCTTCTGCACACAGAGAAAATGGGCAGGCAGTTCTCTGAAATGCAGAGACTAAACTATCACCCAAACCCCACATCTTCTTTGAATGACAGGCCTTCAAGAGGCTTAGTCACCTAAGATGTAGCCAGCTTTCAATGATCTGAGTCACACCAGCTTTCAATGATCTGAGTCACACCATGAGCAGGGCTTAGCTGTCACACTGGGAGCAGGGCTTAGCTGTCACACCGTGAGCAGGGCTTAGCTGTCACACCGGGAGCAGGGCTTAGCTGTCACACCGGGAGCAGGGCTTAGCTGTCACACCGTGAGCAGGGCTTAGCTGTCACACTGGGAGCAGGGCTTAGCTGTCTCTAGTTGGCACCCAGTCCTCGAGGTCAGAGCTAACTTCCATTATTTGCATCATTGAAGGAAAGTGAGTCTCTTAGGGACTGTAGAGTGGCAAAGACCAACCAAACCAGACCCACTGCCTGCAGGGATGGCAATTCTGACGCATGCCGACCCTCTCCGTCGACCCCGGGTATAACTGTGCACCACAAGGCTCTCGGTGGCTGGACTCTTGTAAGTTGATTGCCAGATCTTTTTTCCAAGGCACCTCTGGCTAGATTTAGATCCCGGACCCTTGGTCAGGAGTCCAAGCGGTTAGCCATTTTACTGCCCAAGCACTCCGATTCTGCAAGTAGGGTAGAACCCAAATCTCCTGATATCGAGTCGGTTCTGATGTATTGGTGGTGGTGTTGGGTGCTGTCCAGTTGGTTCTGACCCATAGTGACCCTATATATAACAGAAAGAAACTCTACCCGGTCCTGTGCCAGCCTCACAATTGTACTTATGTTTAAGCCCATCAATGCAGCCACTGGGTCGATCTATCTTGTCCAGGGTCGTCCTCTTTTTAACAAAGGATGATGTCCTTTTCCAGGGACTGGTCTCTATAGAGAACATGGCCCAAATTACACCAAACTCACTGCCATCGGGCAACCCAACTCAGAGTGACCCTATAGGACTGAGTAAACTGCCCCTGTGGGCTTCTGCGACTGTAACTGTTTGTGGAAATAAAAGTATTGTCTTTCTCTCTCAGAGTGGCTGGTACTTCAAACTTCTGACCTTGACGTTAGGAGCCCAACACGTAACCTGTCCGAAGTACTGATTTATGAGCAACTCTAAACAGGGTTTCTGAAGGCTTCATCCTTCTCCCACTGAGAGGCTAGTGGTTTTGAACTACCAATCTTACATTTGGTAGCCCAACATTTAAACACAGCACCACCAGAGCCCCTTGGGGTATATGTAAGGCAAATAACTATTTCATACTTTGAGTTTGCAAAGGGTGATAAAGTATGTTGTTACTGCTTGTGGTTGCCACGGAATTGGATTCCAAGTCATGACAACCGCGTGCCGAGTGGCATTGCTCCGTAACGTTTGCAAGGCTGTGTGACCATCAGGAAGTCGATTGCCAGGCCTGTGCCAGGTCAGAGAAATTGGTTGAGTGTGCCTTCACTAACCCCATCACCCCACGTGCCTTTCTCCTCAGCGACCATCACAGCGTCAGTCTGGGCTGGACCCTGCATCAGTTTGAGCGCCGTATAAACCATTCTCCACACTGCAGCTACTGGGGTTTGTTTTTGCTTTTAGTGTATCAGACAGATCGTGTCTGTCGAGAAAATCCTTTTATTAAGAAATAAATGACAGAGACACTTATTACAATGCATGTGCTAGAGGCATTTATTTCCATCAGTCCTGAAAGGAGAAAGCTAACGTTCTGATATTTTCTTAGAGGGGAAAAAAAAGAAGAAATTAAGTCCCTCTGGAGTTAGATAGTAGGCTGAGTGCAATTCTCTCTGCTAATCAATTAGCATGCTGTCCTAGGTTTGATGGCTTCATTCTAGAAGAGATAGCATTACACCTTGGAAGTCCTGATGCCTCTAGGGTATTGCTTATAAACTAGACAGGGCATTTTCATAAGGATCAAAGACAATCTCAGTCTGACACAAAGGAGCCTTCATCCAAATGGGTCAGTGTGAAAACAGCATGGAGACCACATTGGACGTCCTTCAGCTACACAAGAGGAGGAGGATCTAGCTCCACATCCGCCCAAGGATGATTCCTGTTAAACAGACCTGTGTCCATCCAGCAGTCTTCTGTATCCTAATCGGACATCGATCTTCCCCCCCTCAGCACTCTGTTTCTCTGCTGGACTCCACCATCTATTGAAATAACCACACAGAACATGCAGATAATATAAAACTCATGACTATGGGGTTTCTTAGGGAAGCTGACAGGTTAAAACACAATCAGGATCAGAAATGTTTAGGGTACAGTTCTTTCCTAGCACTTCTCAGCCATGCTGGCAAGCATACCTCTCTGGTCCTCAGCTTCTCAGTCTGGTGCCTCCCTTGGCCTCTGCCATGCTTCAACAAGCTGTCCTCTGGCTCAAAGGCATTTGGGTTTACTCATTCTGTGAGCTGGGAAACTTACCATTCCCTCTCCTGGTCTCTGGGCTGCTGCTTCTGGTCCTGCTTTGGCTGCCACCCCTTCTGTAGGTAGGCATTTCAAAAGCACTCTGCTCAAAGCTCTTCTTTCTTGATGGCTGTGGAAATTATTGCTTCATGGGTGTGCTTGGCTGAGTTGACGGGAGAAAGAAATCCCGAAACATTCATACATGTGTGTACGAGAGAGTTTTATATCCAAGGGTAATTGTATATTAAGAAAACACTTTGGCCCAGTCCAGATCAAGTCTATTAGTTCAATGTTAGCCGTAAGACCGATATTAGCCCATAGGTCTGATACGAGTCCATACATTCTTCTACAGACTCACACAGCACATGCAATGATGCCGAAAGCAGGAAGTTCATCGGCCAGTGGGTGATGAGTCTTGTGGGAGCATCTCAGCGCTGGCATGGCTCTCCATGTGGCTCCTCCAGCTCCAGGGTTCTGGCTGCCATCAGCATAGCTCCATTTGGCTTGTCAACAGGAAAAATGAAGCAGAGAGAGTGTGTCCCGCCTCCAGAGAGGAAGAGAGGAAACTCCCAGAATTCTCATGAGAAGGCCACACCCGCAAGGAGGCATCAGTCAGGCTGTGACCTGATTGACAGGCTAGACTCCACCCCTATAACCTGTGTATCAAGTTGACATGAAAGTCATGTAACGACCACAATAGGTACTGTTTAGGGTACTCAGACATTTCTGTGTGGAGTGATGAAATGTTTTTGGAAATACATAAATGGTGGTGGTTGTTGAAAAAAAATAGATCGTACAGCTTTCTATTTCTATAACGGAGAATGTGGGATTTATCATTCTCAGGACCCCATGCCTCGAATCTGTATGTGGTTTTACTTCACTTATAAAACTCCTTCTTCTGATCCTTTGAGGCAGCACTCTAGCCACCTTGAGAACCTCTGACCAAGCCCACCACCGCTCGCCCCCCAGCCACGCACCTGCTTTCTGCTTCTCCACCATCCCCCTTCTTTCTTTCCCAGGATGCCGTCTTCTCTTGTTCGCCCTTCCTGCATGCTCTGCCACGTCCCTTTTCATGGCCGACCCTTCATGTCTCAAATTGATTGTCACATTTGGGGTTCAGTGGGGGGGGAGACTGTATCCTCGAAGCACCTAGCAACAGAAACCCAGTCTATGTGGGGCACGCAAGGTTTCATTTTCTTACATGCAATGCCTTGAGAGGCAGTGACCTGGTACTCAGCCAGGACCGTCAGACTCTGATCTTCATGCTTGCTATTTCTGGTCCCAAAGGCTGTTGCCAGTGCAAATGGCTCATTCATTATGTGTGAGGCAGGGGACGTGGGGGGAAGGCAAAAGGCCTGCTCGTCTCTCGGGAAACAGAAGCCTCACAGCCGCCCCCCTCAGCAGACTGTCCTTCCATCTCACGGGGTCTCTTGCCTTCCTCAAAGCCAGTTATTAGCCAAGGGGAATAAGGACATCATGACTGACTTAGACCAACCACAATGCATCATTCCTGGGAGTGGGCCTAAGGTGGGGACTGACCTCCACATGTGTGATCCATGCCTATGATATGCCGCCTGAACACACTAGGGTCTATGAGGGGGGCAAGGAGAAGAAAGGGAAGCAATAGGCAGGATCCCCACCCAGCCTTTTCATTGTATGTATTAATATCTTTTAAGGATTCCTGGTGACTGCTAACCTCAGGGTCAGGGGTTCAAACCCACCAACTGCTCTGAGGGAGAAAGGTGAGGTTTTCTGCTCCTCTAGTGATTTACAGCATAGGAAACACTTGTAGGGTCACTTTGATCAGACTCGACTCAATGGCAGTGGGTTTGAGTTTTCAGGTGGTACCGTGTCTTAAGCATTGGATTGTTAACCACCAGGTGGGAAGTTCAAACCCACCGGCCACCCCATAGGAGAAAAATGAGGCAGTTTGCTTCCATAAGGATTTAAAGCTTCACAAACCTACAGAGAAATTCAAATCTGTCTGTTAGGGTCAACAGGAGTCAGAATAGGCTGAGTGGCAATGGATTTTTAAAATTTCTTTTATGGCAACCCTGTATTCTGTAGGGCCTTGTGTGAGGGGGTGTTTACTTGCGTGCTGCCCATCTCCCTGACTTGAGGGGAAGCCACATGAAGACAGGATCTGCTCTGTTCTGTGCACAGGTGCTACCTCAATGCCAATGATGGCCTTTTAGTTCAAGGAATGAAAATGACTCCTGGAGTGTGGGGGAGAGGAAAATGAGGAGCTGATACCAAGGGCTCAAGTAGAAAGAAAATGTTTTGAAAAGGATGATAGCAATAGGTATACAAATGTGCGGGACACAATGGATGGATGGATGGATTTTGAAAAGAGCTGTATAAGCCCACAATAAAATGATTTAAAAGAAAGAAAGAAAGAAAATGCTCCCTTGATGTCTGGCCATTCAGTTTAGCCCACATTAGTTGCTTTGCCTGCGTTACTGTGTTTAATACTCTAAACCACTTGTTGTGGGTCATATTAGTCTCCCCATCTAGCAGATGGGAAAATAGACTGAGGCTGAGAAGAGGCTTCAATAACTCAGGATGTTTCCGTGTTGAGCTGTGGGACATGCACTTGAGCTCCAGTGCCCAAGCTCCCCGACTAACTGGTGCTTTGCGCAAGTGTTTTGTGCCCAGGATGTCTTGTTCTTATTGACTGCTCTCACGTCAGCTCCCAGCCTAGGGTGACTTATGAGTGTGTGGCCTTTTGGGGAAAAAGGACTTTGCCAATGTAATGAAATGGAAGATCTTGAGACAGACAGGCAGATAAATGATCCTGGATTGCCTGGCTGGGCCTGATCGCATCAGACTGGCTCACTAAAGCTGAAGCTCTTTCCCCACTGTGGTCGGAAAGGGGGTGATGATGGAAGAAAGGTCAGACAGATGTGATGTGGCTGCCATTGCAGATGGAGGAAGGGGCTGCAAGGCAGGCAGGCAGGCAGCCTTTCTGAACTGGAAAAGGGGAGGGAAAGGATTCATCTCTAGGGACCACAGAAAGGAGATTAGCCCAGTGACACCTGTGGTAGACTTTGGACCTACAGCATTACAAGTTAATAAACTTATAGTAGGTTAAGCCAGGAACTGCAGTAATTTGTTATTGCAGCAATAGATCCCTAACACACACACACACACACACACACACACACACAACTTGCTTTGAATATGTTTCAACGCATGGTGACCCTGTGTGTCAGAGTAAAATTATGTCCTAAAGGATTTTAGTGGCTGCCACATTGTGAGTAATCCCCAGGTCTTTCTTTCGGAGGCACACCTCGGTGGACTCAAACTGCCAACCTTTCAGTTAGTGGGGGATTTAACTATTAGGTCCACCTAAGGTTGCCAGTTAATACACACGCACATGACTGAACAAGGGGAACTCATGCCACTTTTTACCTCCTTCTCGGTCTCTCCCCATTCCCTAACCCCTTCTTCTCACAATAGTACCTACCGATGGCCAAGCTCTTGTCCCAGGTGCCGTTTGTAAGGACAGCCAAAGGAAGATAAAGTATATTTTAATAGCCTTTGTCACTCTCATATTCCGCGCTTACTTCCTCCTCTTCTCTTCCCCCATCCGAACCCCCTTCACAGCCTTCAGTGATCCTGGGATTGATTTGGGGAGCAGCTAAGATTCTTAAAACTCGACTCCTCTAGGGGAGTTGAAAAGTTTTGGTAAGCCTATACTTTTCTCAAAGGAATAATGAGCATACTTTGGTCGCTGGTTGCTTAAGAATTACATGACCATTTCAAATGAAATATTTGACTGATTGATGACCGATCAAGCAGGTCTGACCTTGTGTCTAACACAACCCAAGGCTGCCCAGTCCCACTCCATCCCACTCCATCTTCACGATCGTTGCTCTGTCTGAGAACCTGGTTGACCTTGGGCCCATCGACCTCATTGAGTGACTGCGCTTTCCCAGTGTGGTGTCCAAAGTAAGGGAGCCATGGGTGACAGGAAATCTAGTTCTGGCTCAGAAGCTGTCTTGCATGCATAATATGCCTTCAGAAAGAGGTTTCTATAAATACCACACATCAGGCAATCTCCCCGGGTCCCTGAGCCGGAGCAGTGGGAGCCTTCTGCAGAGCTCACTCTGGCGGGCAGCTCCTGCAGGCTCTCAGAAACCAACCCTTCCTCCCCCACTCCAGGCAGGGCCTCTTCAGAATGCTGGGTCTCTGAAGACACAAGGCTGTTCACGGAGACAGAGTTTATAGCTAGTTAGATGGCAAGAAAATAGACGTTTTGCCATCCCTCCACCCCTAGCCAAAGGACTCCAGGCTGCAGGCTCCCCTGCCCATACAGGGTCAGTTTTGGGTAAAGGAAGGACTAAGCCTGGCAGCTGATGCAAGAGAAGCAGTTAGAGGTGGCAGCTTAGTGGTGCCCAACTCCAAGGCAGACCGGACACTGCCATGAACTCAGGACTGATGGTTGGCATTGATGGAGTTCAGAGAGCCTCCAGGAAGCCCTGGTGGTAGGGGGTTACGAGTGGGGCTGCCAAGTGCAAGGTCAGCAGCTCAAACCACCGGCCACTCTGCCGGAGAAAGACGAGGCTTTGACTCCTGTCAAGCGTTACAAGTTTCGAATCCGCCAGGCAGCTCCACCTTGCCTCTGAGGGGGCTGTGAGTTGGGCTGGAGCCGATGGCAGGGAGCTGAAAGGAAAGGCAAAGTCCCCGGGTGACGCCAATAGTTCATGGGTTTGGCTGCAAGTTCAAGGCACTCAGAAGACAGGCTCGATGGTCTACCTCCCCCAAATCAGCCATGGAAATCCCTGCAGATCAGAGTTCCGCTCTGACAAGCCTGCTGGTCACAGGAGTCAGGACTGATTCCATGGAACCTAGTAAGAGGGGGTGGGGGGTGGGGGGGCGGGGGGGGGTACAGTCCGGAAGGAGGGGGCAGGAAGCAAGAGAGAGATGAGAGGTGAGAGGGAAGGAAGGCGAGAAAAGGAGAGGGAAGGTAGAAAGTGCCTGCTTCAAATCCAGAATTGGTTCTGAAGAAAACTTTGAGATGATAAAACAGATTCCAGGCACCTCTCCATCTCTCCCTTTTGGGTCATGAGTTCCCCTCGCGTGCTCACAGCACACGATCTTCCAGGGCCCATAGCTGTGGTGACTTTCACGGAGTCAGGGATGGTCTCGCCTTCTATCTTTCCTCCTTCTTACCCAAATCAGCCTGTCCTGCCTTGGGCCTGATCTCCGTGCCCCGAGGTCTGCTGGTGACAGGCAAATAAATAGCAGAAATGAATTCGCTGGCTAGGGTTCTACTCTTACAGAAAAGTTTCTGTCTTCAGGCAAAACCCTACAAATGTACCTTACTTTAACACGGACTTTACCATGGCTGTGCCAGGAAGGGCCCAGGATGGGCATGGTCCCACCTCCTGGCCACTGTGTACGCTAGCCTCTCTGGCTGCAGAACTTGGCCCGGTGCTCTCGGTTCATGAGGGACTCTGCTTACAAGTCGTCTCCTCAGAAAGAATGCTCCTGTCTATGCTACCCCACATCGTGCCGCCATCATTTTGTGTGTCTCTTCACTCTGCTTTAGGTCCTTTGTCACTTAATTGCTTAATCACCAACTTTATGTCCTACCACCCGTCTGTCAGCTTGTTGTACAGACTTGCCAGGTGTTAGGCTGCTGGAAGCTCTGGCACTAGTATTTCAGATATCTGCAGGATCATACAAGTATGTGCACCCAAAGATATTTATATCAAGAACATGGCTCACGCAGCTGTAGAAGTGGGTAAGTGCAGTCTGTGGGTCAGATGTTAAGCTAGAGGCTTTTCCTGGCTCAGGTAGCTTATGGGGCTGATGAACCAGGAATGAGGAAGGTGAAACAGGAAGCAGGAACACCACAGGCTGGTGGAGGTAGAGTCAAATGAATCCAAGGTCAGCAGGCAATGTGACAGGCCACTGATAGCTTCCAGGGTTGGCAGGCAATATGGCGGGCTGCTAATTCAAGTTCAAAGAACTGCAAGTTAGTGACAGACATGCAGGATCCAGGACAGCAAGAGGGCACAGACACTTCCCAAAGCGTCTGCTTATAAAGAGTAGGCCATGCCCCGGGGGAATATCCTTTCCATTGCCTCAGGGCTGTGCCCTTAACAAGGAAGCTGTACTCCCTCCTAATCGCCTTACAACTGTTTTGCTGTCCAGAGCAGATCTCATCATAGAGTTGTATATGTCATATTATGGGAGAGGCCTCCACTGCCCAACTACTGATAATCCTGGCCCAAGCCAACGTGACACAAAACCTATCACACCTCCCATAATCTGTGCCCTATTAATAAGAACACCTCTGCTTTAGATTCAAATGCCCCTGGGAGCATGTAATTGATGTTGGATTCCAGTTATTCTTTTCATGTCTATAGCCAGGGATAGCAAAGCATGGGAGTCACAAAGTGAGGAGCAGGAAGACCAAACAGCCCAAACAAAGAGACTGGAACAATCCACCAACTGGATTGTAGAACCAAGGCTTATGGGAACATGTGTCAGGCTCTTGCTGTGGGAGGTGTACCATTATATGTTCAAACATGGGAAAGCACAGTATTTGTGGTAGTTACATAATCTGTTGTCAATTTGAGACTTAAGAGTGAAGGGGAGGAGTTTAGCCTGTCAATCAGGTCTCAGCTTGATGGCCTCATTTGGAGGCGCTAAGGAGATAAACTGCTCATTGGAGGTGGCACACACACTCACTCGCTGCGAGACATTCCTGTGGACAAGACACATGGTGCTTCACCAGAACCTTGGAGCTGGCGGAGCCACATGGAGACCCTGCCAGTGCTGAGATGCTTCCACTGCTACTGGATCCACAAGACTTTCTACCCACTGGTCTGTGATCTTCCTGCATTCAGCATCATTGCATGTGTTTCATGAGTCTGAAGAGGAATTTATAGATTGGTATCGGACATATGGGCTAATATTGGCTTTATGGATTTGATCTGGACTGGGCTGGGATGTTTTCTCAATATTCAATTGCTCTTATATATAAAGCTCTTTCTTAACACACATGAGTGTCTCCTTGGATTTGTTTTTCTAGTTTATCGGGACTAACACATTATTCGTTTCAATTGTTACAAGTCTCAGCTCTGTAGATTTTTTCAGATAACAAATGTTAGGGCAATAGTATGACTAATCCTGAGATTCGAGAAGAGAAGAATCTTGGGAAATCCTTTTATCTGTATCACTGAGAACACTGCTGAACCTGTCTCCATTTAAAATGAAGTGAGATACAGAAGAGTTGCCTTGAGTGGATTTACACACAGTGAAGAACCAGGGCGCATGCTCACACTGCAGCTGTTGCTCAGTATGTGCTACTTTCTATATTGGAGGAACAATCTTACCTGCTCAGTATACCTCTCCTCTCTCCCAGGAACTGCTGTTCTTCCAGTTCTGCCTATGCCTACCATGGTCGTAAAGCCAAGGAACTAGACTCGCTATCATCGAGTCCACTCTGATTCATAGCGACCCTGTATAGTGTTTCCGAAACTACAACTTTTTATGAGAGTAGGTAGCCTCATCTTTCTCCCTCAAAGAAGTTAGTGGGCTTGAACTGTCGACCCTCCAGTTAGCAGCTCAACACCTAACTTACAGTACCCCTCCAGCTTCTTGACCATGGACATAGTTATCTGTCAAAGACGACTCTGCTCCTTGGTCTCTGGGTTATTCTCACCCTGACTTGGGATGAACCAATTAGAAAATTTCTCTGGGATTTAAGAATGTATAACTAAGAAGACTCATCTTATAGCTACTGAAATAGGAAGGTGGAAAAACTCAGCTCATCCTGGCAGCGATATTGACCACCAACCTGAGCAGAGAAAGGGATGAAGCCGGTAGGGAGACCAAGAGACCGGAAAATAAAATCATGTTAAAAGGGATGAGGAGCAGCCACCAATGAATATGTCTGAAGTCTGAGAATCCTTACCTACTCCATCAGTCTATTTTTGCCTAAGGTAGTTGGAATTGTGACTTTTGAAAAAATAGTCCTAACTGGTAATGGTTTCTTCCTTTCCACTAGCTTGAAAATGTTCTCTACTCATCTCGAGCCTTTGTCCGTTTCCTGAGTGTGACGCCTGTGACCTAGCTAGGCTCACTATATAATTATTTTATTCAAACTGCCGTCTATTCTTTTCATAATGACCCCCGAGCACATGCATCAAACTGGGACTGTCCTGAAGAAAGAGGAGATGTGGGTGGCCTCAGCTGACTCGTCAACTCAGAGGTCAGGAGCAGCAGCTTCGCTCTAGGTCTCTGGGTTGGCATTCACAACTGAACTCAACCTTTATTTTTATGAAGTCGCCAAACGCCATATGGATTCTTAGTGGTACAATTCAGACCAAAGGGGGTTTGCCAGGTCAGTGCAAGGACTGGACGCACCAGGCATCCATCCGTTCACCCACGGCCCTTTCAGAGCGCCTCCACATGCAGCCAGCACAGACATCACTACAGAAAGCCAGTGGTGGAGCCTCTAGGATTCTTTGACCATGAAATGGCTCTCACCTCTCAGCATGGCTCAGCCAGCGGGATAGGACCAGCGGGAATCTCTCCGGGTACTCTTGAAATCAAATGCTCATTAAGCCACTGAGTGGGTATCTGACTGGGAGCAGCTACCTAACTTCATGCAGCCCAGATAGCAATCACATTATTATCCAATGACCTGAAGAATTAAATGTGTCTGTGTAAAACATCCAGCACAGTCCCTTTCCTCTTAAGTACCCACACAGTCCCCAGATTAGTATTTCTTCTCTGCTGGCATTGAAAAAGGAGGCTTATTTGCTGCCTGTGGGGGAAAGGGCCAGCCCCCCACCACTAATCATGGGTTTGGTAGGCACAATTGTGCGGTTATTATATATAAAGATTATAGTAAAGTCATTGAGAGCATGCGAGATAGGAGAAAGAGTGAAATAATGGAGTTAGGCACATTTCATGGTAGCATGCTCACCTCAGCCCACTTGGTGGCCAACGTGGAGAGACAGGGGAAGGAGGACAAGGGGAAAAGGAACATGGGAGTGAGGACGGGAGAGGAGAGGGGGAAACCTATGAGAGACCACGGGGGGAGCCCGAGAGAGAGCTCTTTATTGCTGACCCAAGCCTATATATCTTTGGGGGGCGTGCAAGCCCAATAATTACAGGTAAAGGCATTCGTCACAGGAAGGGGTTGCGCTATAGGTTATCCAGCAATGAGAGGGGGACAATCTAGGGACACACACGCAATAGGAAGAGGAGGGATTGGGGGTATACGTGTGACAAGATGGGCAGATCCTAGATTCAGGATGGCAACCTAACTTTGGATATCACTGAGCAAGTTTGATCTGTTCTCCGGATCTCCATAGAAACCGTTATCAGTAGGGTGAAAACCCACCCACAGGAACCAAGCTAATGGTCCCAAGCTTTAGGCAGAAGTAGCCCATTGTCCTTAAAAGCAGGGAGTGGGCCTACCTATGGTCTGGCAACTGACTGCCTTTAGGGAGGTAACTTGACAATCATTTACCATTAGCTGCAAGCAGTGTCCTAAGTCTAACATCTATTTGGGGGAGACGACTTGGAAGAAATCTCTGTTTCCCACAGCTGCCAAGCTTCAAGTTCAGCTCTGAGTGTCTTTGTTACCTGCTCTCCTGTCACAGAATCACCACAGCTGGTGCCTTTAAGGGACAGAGATGGATGTTCTCCCAAGTCTGGAAGCTGAAAGTTCAAACTAGGTCTGGGCCATGTCTAAGGTAACCAGATTTAAAGCGGGACACCATTGACCGGTGGGCGGGGGGAGTTCTTGATTAAAAATGTGGTATATATGGACCAAATAGACCGTTCCCTAGCTTGTCGTGCATTCTTTCCAAAAATTGGGACTTTTTTAAAACGCCAAAAATCAGGACTGTCCCTCCAAAAGCGGGACGTCTGGTCACCTTAGCCATGTCAAGACCTTGGATCCTTGCCTTGCAGACAGTCCTCCCAGGTCATTGCCTTCTCCTGTGTGTATAATTTGCTTGTTATAACTGAGACTTAGAACCTCCTAAATGGCAGTGAGTAGAGAATGAGGCATTCCTGGCTAGGGACAGAGGTGAACCTGTCAATCAAACAAGATTGCAGCCACAGGTTAGACTTAGGGTAGGGTTGGAGTGCCAACACTGATTTTGGGAGAGAACACAATTTAATGCAGATCATCAAGATAGTGATTTGATTCATTTGATTATTGGTTCAACAACTCTATGCCAATCAATATGTGACCATCTTGATCACCAGGACACTTTCTTTGTCACTCTGGGATCTGCTCCTTGGCTTACATCTCTCTCCGAATCCCCACAGTATCCTTACGCAGCCTACCTTAGATGCTCCTCTGGCGATCAGTGAGAGTTGAGCATAGCTTAGGAACATTATTTTTCTCAAAACTCAAAGCAAATATAATGCTGCCATGTTCACAGAACTGGGCTATAGGTGAATTTTCTTTTTAAAGTATCCTTTAATATCAGGACTGCTGATGTAATCGAATTGTCCTATAATTACTTCATCTACCCTTATTTTCCCTCCCAAATGAGAAGATGGATCAGCAATCGTGTTTTCTGTGATTTTCTGTGCCCTGCTTCAGTGCACAGTCCTGTGTAGGTGCTCATACATGGATGGTACAGAGTTGGCACAGAGGATCAGACTTGTGGGTTGTGGAATGATGGCTGGAAGGCAAGAGAAAGGATGGAATGCCTTGGCTGATGGGAGTACAAGACTGTAAGAGGCATGAAGGTAGGCTAGAGATGGTTAGCACCTTTGTGCCGGGAACTGGGTCCTACAGTCTACCTTGAGCCCTATGCATTCCTCTTCATAGCTTGGAAAACATCTTCAGTGAGTAAAACACTAGTTTTAGTGTTTTCACACCTAACAAGCAGCCTATAGAGGTATCAAGCACTGCATTGTGGAGAATGAGAAGCTGACCTTCTCCTTGGGATTGTGATAAAGTTTTGTGCCAACTTCACTGCTAAAACCTGGTAATCCCCCATAATAAGATCTCAAAGTTGTGAATTGCTTCCATGTAAGTGGAAGTGTGGAAACACTTGTCTGCCTTTGGCTGGATCTGCATCCTGCATCTGACTCACTATCTGACCTCATTTGTGTGGGCTTGCACCAGTAGCCTGCTAGATGGCCTGCTGATTCTGGGCATCTTCAGAAGCTTGCCAACTTACCTGCCAATCTTGGATTCATTCACCTCTGCAGCAAGAAGCATGGCATCTTACCTGGGTTCATCAGCTCCTGCAGCTACAGGAATCAGGAGAAGCCTGCAGCCTAACATCTGGCCCACAGACTCGGAACTTGCCCACCTCTACAACTGTGTGAATCATTTCCTGGTCATAAAGATCTTTGTATGCATACACAAGCTCTACTTGTTCTGTTTCTCTAAAAAGAATCTAACTTGACACTGAGGAGATGCAACCGATGGATCCAGCGGCTGCAACAGTGTGTTCAAGCCTCACAACGGTGAAGAGGGCCCAGGACCAGCAGTGCTTTGTTCTGTGATGCGTAGTGCCACTGGGAGTCAGAATGGACTTGCTTGACAGCACCTCACAACACCGAAACACAGCCTAAGTCAGAGTCCATGAAAATGCTTTGAAAATAGATCATGGTGATGGTTGTATGACATTGTGAGCATGATCAAGGCCACCAAATTGAACAATTAAAACTCAAAAACTCCAATTCCTATCTGTACCAGTGTACATCCTCTGGTCTAGCCAGATTTGTAAGATAGAATTGGGATCATCGTGGGGGCGGGGAGGGGGAAGCATTTAGGAACTAGAGGAAAGGTATATGTTTCATTGGTGCTACACTGCACCCTGACTGGCTCGTCTCCTCCCCGTGACCCTTCCGTAAAGGGATGTCCAATTGCCTACAGGTGGGCTTTGGGTCTCCACTCCACACTCCCCCTCATTCACAATGATATAATTTTTTGTTCTGATGATGCCTGATACCTGATCCCTTCAACACCTCATGGGCACGCAGGCTTCTTCCATGTGGGCTTTGTTGCTTCTGAGCTAGATGACTGCTTGTTTATCTTCAAGCCTTTAAGACGGATGATCCCTTCAGGACCAGTGGCGATACCTGGAGGGTGACGGGAGAGTGGGGTGGAAAGGGGGAACCGATTACATATAACCTCTACATATAACCTCCTCCCTGGGGGACGGACAATAGAAAAGTGGGTGAAGGGAGACGTTGGACAGGGAAAGATATGACAAAATAATAATTTATAAATTATCAATGGTTTATGAGGAAGGGGGGAGTTGGGGAGGGAGGGGGAAAATGAGGAGGTGATGCCAAGGGCTTAAGTGGAGAGCAAATGTTTTTAGAATGATGAGGGCAATGAATGTACAAATGTGCTTTACACAATTGGTATATGTATGGATTGTGATAAGAGTTGTATGAGCCCCTAATAAAATGATCTAAAAAAAACAAACTCAAGACTCACTGCTGTCGACTCGTAGCATCCCGCTGTTGGTTTCCAAGACGGTAACTGTTTATAGGAGTAGAAATCCCAGTCTTTCTCCAGAGGAGCTGCTGCTGGTTTAGAACTGCCGACCAGGTGGAGCCCAGCCCAAAGCGTAACCACCACACCACCAGGGCTCCCTAATTTAGTGGCTAAAATGGTAAGGTTTGGTTATGTATTGTAACATCATAAAATAAGTTAAGAAAGAATGAATTGGAATTGAGCTGTGATTGATTTGATTCCATTTCATTTTCTCTTCCTACCCTCTCTTTCCCACACAGCAGCAAGGTGGGTTTGGGTTAGAACAGCAAGCAAAGGGCTCTTATCACTTATAATTTTATGATCTTAAGTCATCTCCTTGGCCCAGTTTCCTCCTCTGTAAAAATGAAGAAGTAGCATATTATCTAAAGTTCTTTCAGTTCTAGTAATACTTAGTCTGAGATCCTGTTAGAGTTAGGTGTATGTAACTGTTTAGAGAAGAGTTCCTTAACTTTCACAACAATTAATACAGTTGCCATTCATTCATCTGAAGTCCATTTTAGAATTGCCGACCAGCTTGACCCACAAGGAAATGATACATTCGATAGAAGCTGCTGGGAACACTTTTCCAAATATTGTCGTTATAAAAATAGAATTATGCAGAGTTTGCAATACTATGATCAGATAGTCTATTAAGTAATGTGAAAAAAAGTCTAGAAAATTGCATATACAGTGCATCCCCTTCGGGTTAGGTTCTGGGCTGCTGGCCTTCAAGCTGATGATCAATCCAAGGGAGAAAGGTGAGGTAGAGTCACCTGGGCAGAGTCACAGTCTGGACGCCCCGTGTACGGTTGCTAGGAGCCCGAATTGATGCAACGGCAGTGGGTTTGGTTTGGGGTATCGCTTCTCTAAAGAGCCCAGGTGGCACAGAGATTAAAGCTGAGCTGCTAACCAAAAGGTGATGGCTGAAACTCACCAGCCAGTCTTTGGGAGGAAGACGGGTCAGTCTGCTTCTATGAGGGGTACAGCCTTGGAAACTGTGGGGCAGTTGTGCTCTGTCTTATCGGGTCACTATGAGATGGAATTGACTCTGTATCAATGAGATCATTACTTCTGTAATCAGAAAAATATAATCCAGAGATGTCTTCACGTGGATGGAAGAGATGCAATAAAGGGGCTTAGGTAATTTTTTCCTTTCTTTGTTATTTTTTTAATCCTACCTCTCCTTTTTTATTTATTTTTACTCTGTATTGTTTACCAGGAATCATATCTAAAGCAGTTTGAACTCCAGCATCCAGATGGCTTTTCCTGCTTATGTTTTTCTCCTATTGAAGCCAATGAAACAATCGGAGAATTTTTTTAAATCAATTTATTGGGGGCTCGTACAAGTCTTATCACAATCCATACAGCCATCCATTGTGTCAAGCACATTTGTGTATTTGTTGCCATCATCATTCTCAAAACATTTGCTTTCTACTTGAGCCCTTGGTATCAGCTCCTTATTTTCCCACCTCCCTCCCTACTCACCCCTTCCTCAGGAACCCTTGGTAATTTATAAATTATTATTGTTTTTTTCATGTCTTACACTGCCCAATGTCTCTGTTCACCCACTTTTCTATTGTCCGTCCCCTAGGGAGAGGGTTATATGTTGATCATTATGATTGGTTCTCCCTTTACCCCTACCTTCCCCTTACCCTCCTGGTATCTCTACTCTCATTCCTGGTCCTGAGGGGTTTATCTGCCCTGGATTTCCTGTGTTTCCAGCTCTGACAATCAGAGAATTTGAGGAAGTATTTGCACATATGTGCATGTGCGCGCACACATACTGAATTCTGCTTTGTTTTTGCTTTCTAAAAGTGCTTTCTTTCACCTCCTATATCTGACTTTTCATAGCTTCTATCCTCCTACATAACTAGATTGTATGTTCGATATGGAAAGAACAGCTCTGTTTTGTTTCTCTGTTCTGCCCACTGTTGTGGTAACGGCACCTTGAACAATACCTGGGTAACTTTGCTACCACCGGATCTATTTAAAGTGTTAGGAGTCCAAGGGCCTCTGGGAGGATTAAGGTGAGCCCGACCTTGGCCCTGGTATTTTCAATCACTGTGTATGAAGAAAACTACTAAAAAAATAGAAAGAAACCAAAGTTGACCAAGGGTTACCACGGGTGAAGAAGGAGGAGTTTTTGCTTCCAGGGAACTGAGTGGATGTCTGGTGGTGGAAATCATTGGGAGGAGGATATCAGTAATGGTTGTGCACCACAAAGAGTATCATCAGTGGCCCTGAATTACACATGTAGAAGTTGTTGATTTGGAGATGGTTTTGTTGTGCACATTTTTGCCACAATCCACAAAAATGATCACACTAATAACAAAGAGTGCAAGGAAGAAGGAAATGTTCTAAAACTGACTGTGGTGCTGGTCCTACAGCTCTTCTTGATCTGATCGCACTATGGAATTGTATGCTATGTGGAAAGAGTGCCAATAAAACTATGACAGAAGAGGCTGAGTTCAAGGCGATGGATTGACGAAGCAGTTGCAAGACTGGGCTCACGCATGACAGGCAGGGTGAGGCGGGGGCCGGGTGCATGCTCACTGAGAGTCACACTCCGAGCCCACTCCTCCACAGTAGGCACTCAATCAATCATGAGCCTCCAAGGTGAGATCCTAGAACTTCATCAGATTCTGGAGGTTTGTCAAAACTCCTCCTTTTCCACAGCAGAACCAGGGTGTCTGAAGGGAAAATTTGTGATCTTGGCAAGGTAACTAGAGAAAGAGGTTGGAGGGCCCTTGAAGGCGAACGTAAATCTTGCCTTAACACCAAGGGAAGCGAGAGCGTAATGAGAAGCTTCTACGAGCATTCATCGTTTGCTAGACGATCTTTTAAGAAGAAAAAAAGGCAGTGGACTCTACTTTGAGCTACAGGCTATTTGTTTTGCACTGCACGTGCAATGTGGCAAATTAAATAACTTTGACCTGCAGGCAGAGCAACTCCTTGGCTAGTTAATTACAGAACTGCTCTGTGTTTCTGTTTCCTTGCTGGCAAAAAGGTGATAATAACAATAGTTCTGCTATAAATATTGGGCTTCATAGGGCTGTTTGGTAATCAGCTGAGAAAATGCAGGTAAAGCGGCGACTCCCAACAGGATTGGCCAGCTGCCTGCTATCTGGAGGCGGCACCCCGGTGATGCCCGGAGCAGCTTACAAGTTCGGCTGCTAACCACAAAGTTGGGCTTTGCTCTTCCTGCCAAAAATGAGGCTTTCTACTCTCGACAAAAGTAGAAAGTACTTCCAAACCAGATTCACCCCCATCGAGTCCATGCTGCCTCCCGGCGACCCCGGCAGGTTTCTGAGCGAGTCACTGTCCACAGGAGGAGAAAGCCCATGGAGGTGCGGGTGGCTTCCAACCGCCCATTCTGTGCATCACAGTCGGACACACAACCACTGCGCCACCAGGGCTCAGTCTCCGGAGTCCCCAGGGGCAGTTCTAGCCTGTCCTAGAGGGGCATGGCTGTCAGGCAGAACTGACTCAATGGCAGTGAGCTTGAATTTGAGAGGTTCCTTTTCAGAAAAAAAAAAAAAAAGTGTTCAGCGCCCCCCCTGGAAATGAAAACCTTTTGTACTATAGCCCGTAATACAGGATAAAGCGCAGGTACCTATCTGCTTTTGCAGCCCACCCCCACCTCCCCACTGTTCTATGGCCCCAAGGGGTAGCAGTATTGCTCACTCTGGAAACACTGATGGAAAGCCAGGACTGACACATGCTACAGAAACTCGGTAAACACTCTATGTCACTGCCACTTGCCACAGCGTCAGGCCCTGGCTTTCGGTGACCCTGTGGCAACGGACCAAACCACTGCTGCTCTCGCACCAGCCCTCTGATCTGTGGCAGACTGGACGTCAGGAGTCCAGGAGTTTCCGTCAGCTCATTCTCAGCAGTGCTTTGTCAGACTTGGTTTCTCGCTTGCTCCTTTGCAACATTTAGCCCCATCGCCCCCACAAGCAAGCCTCGGCGCAGAGAAGGGTAGCCACGCATGAAGGGCCTTGGCTGGGGATTGGCCAGAGAACAGTCTACCACTGCCCCCAATTCCACTAATGCCCCTACACACATTAGACATTTGACACAGCTATATTTAAACTCACTCTGAGCAGTCTGAGGTCCACAGACCCTGTCTAACATTCCCTACTTTTGTAGACCTTCATTTCTACCTCTGGTACCTTGACTGGGCTGAAGGTCATCAAAATATGACCTCCAAAATGGCACTGTGGATTTCCGTGAAAGCTTGTTTAAAGAACAAAATGCAGCCTTCCAGCTGTGAGGTCTAGAATTTCATCTCCAGTATCCTTGAGCCTCTGCGCGCAGCAGGGCAGATCAAAGTTCATGCTTCATAAATATGTAAGTAATGCCACAATTAGCAAGGCCATTCTGGATGATTATTTCAATGCACTATGTGTTAGATGAATGTGGCCACACAAAAATATAAGACAAGCTACCAGCTGCCGTGTCTTGGGAAACATAATGGGAACAGAACGCCGTATGACATCATCCACACTCAGCCAGAAAGCTTCACATTAATCTTGAACGAACGGCTACAACCAGCAAAGCTTTCCCAACAGGGATTCGGCTGGAGAGATTCATTGTGGAGTCTGATTTGTTTATTTTGAAAGCAATTTCTCAATCCTAGATATTTTACCCAAACATAAAATGAGCAAAAAATATTTAAATATTTTTTATTGTTAACTAGCCCTTTGTTTTGCGAATTAGCTTTTGATTGCTTAAACTAAGATCATAAAGCAGTGGTTCTCAACCTGTGGGTCGCAATCCCTTTGGGAATCGAACAACCCTTTCACAGGGGTCACCCAATTCAGAACAGTAGCAAAATGACAGTGATGAAGTAGCAACGAACATAATTTTATTGTTGGGGCGTCACCACAACATGAGGAACTGTAGGAAAGGGTCGCAGCATTAGGAAGGTTGAGAACCACTGCCCTAGAGAATAAAACGATGGAGATGAAACCAGTTGTGGTAACCCCCAAAATGAATCTGTGTCTCTAAAATCTCTGTGTGTGGGCCCACCAGCAGGGCTGGCAGATGATTGACAAACACCGAAGAAATCTGTTATGAACTTAGAACTGAAAACTAGGAGCACTTTTTATATTTGCATAAGAATCCGGGAGGGAAATGGGAGAGGAAACCAAGAACGTTCATTACCCCAGTTCATGGGTTCCTGCCTTCTTTTTAAAGCTCATTTTATTGGGGCTCGTACACATAACAATCCGTACATCAATTGCATCGAGCATATTTGGCCATATGTTGCCATCATTATTTTCTCAACATTTACTTTCTATTGGAGTGAGCAAGCAATGCCCTCTTTTAGGAAAAAAGATTACTGAGTGCCCCCTGGCAAAGACAGGTTTGTGTAGCACAGCCTATAATCCAGGATAAAGTGAAGGTATCTGCTCACTTTGGGGGCTTAAGCTCTGCCCTCGTTCAATGCCATTTGCTGCAACCCAGCCTCCCAGCGCCCAGGCTCCATCTCACACTGATCTGATCCTTCAGAATCGACTCAATAGCAGTGGGTGTTTGGGTTGTTGTGGATGTTGCTCTGTTCTTTATTCACTTTAGAAGTAGCATGAGGTGGCCAGTTTCAAGGATTTTGCAAAACCCCATCACTATGCAAGCAATGATGGCCCCCGTAGCTCTGTGGCACCTTGGACAATTGTGTTTCTAAGGAGTGTGATGTTCGGCAGATGAAAAAAATATATATCACATTCCTTATGACCCAACCCCAAGCCCGACTGCCAGGGAGGCAGTTCTAACTCCCAGTGTCCCTACCTAGAATTTCTCAGGCTGTGGCTTTTTTATTTTAATAAATCATTTTACGGAGGGGGGCTCTTAACAGCTCTTATAACAATCCACACATCAATTGTATTGAGCACATTTATACCTATGTTGCCATCATCATTTTCAAAACATTATCTTCCTACTTGAGCCTTTGATATCAGCTCCTCTTCCTGCCCCTCCTCATGACAGGCTGTAAATTTTGGGGGGGAGCAGATAACTTCATCTTTCTTCTGCTGAGTAGGTGGTGGCTTTGAGCTGCCGGTTTGAGGCTAGCCATCCATCCTACCCGACAGCGCCACCAGTAGTATGCAACGTCGGCTGCACTTGGTCATTACCGGAGGAGCATCGCCACTTGCTATGTCTGGAACCCACCCTCAGGGACTGATTTCTTCTGTCTGGGAAGCAGCCTGAGCATCAGAGCCATTCACTTCTTTATTTATTTTTTTAGTTTTGAATAAACATAGAGTCACAGAGCGCATGGTCCACAGACAGAGCTGTCCCTGGTACTCCTCACCCAATTCCCCCAATGGCTACATTTTGCATAATAAAAATGCACTCTATTGAAGGCAGGAAATTGGCATCCGTCAGGTTTGTCTACAGTTCTAGGTTATTTATCGCCATGTAGATTCCTGCAACCATCCCCACCACAATTCAGATGAAGAACCGCTCCATCATCACAAAGATCCCCTCATGTTACCCTTACAGGACCACCCAGACCCTTATCCCACCATCCCTAGCCCCAGCAACCACTAATTTGCTACCCTTTTTGAATCTTGTTGTTTTGTGAATGTTGTGTAACTGGAACCATACACCTTTGAGATAGATGCTGTCTGTGTTTTGTTTCTCTTCATTATGTGCTTGAGTGATCCATCCAAGCTGTGGTGGGTACCGGTATTTTTGTTCCTTATTTTCCTTTTGCTGAGTAGTGTCCTGTGCTGTCCGTGCACCCCAACAGTTTGTTTACGTTTTCACCTATTGAAGGACATTTTACTTGTTTATGTTAAATTAAATGTCTATCAGCATTTAGGTACGAGTTTCTGTGTGGTCCTAAGTTTTTATATCTCTGGAATCAATATCAGAAATGCAATTGCTACCGCCTGCATTAGGGGCCTGGTGGTGTTGTCGGGTAAGCATTGGGTTGCTCAGCGGTTCAAACCTCCAGTGGCTCCATGGGAGAACGATGAAGCTATCTGTTCGGGAAAGATTTATAGCTTTGGAAATCTTTTTTTAAAATACAGTTGTATTGGAACATAATCCAGATATCTTACAATCCAATAGTTCAATCATATGAAGAAATGTCTGTATAATCATTACTCCAATCAATTTTAGAACTTTGTATTTTGGGCCTGTACTCCTTGTTATTGGCTCCCCAAACATTGGAAGTCCGAGATAGGGCACCATGAGTCGCCATGGACTCAGGGGCAGTGGGTTGTGGGGTTTGGTTAGAATAAGTTTCTTTTTTTTAAGAACTTGCTGAACTCTTTTCCAGAAGGGCGCTCCCATTTTATATTCTCACCAGCAATGGAGGAGAGATCAACTTTCTCCACTAAATTCTTGTCAGCATTTAGTACCGGCACGTTTTTGTTTTTAATTTTAGCCATTCAGATAAACGAATTGCTAATGGCAAAGTGAGGAAGTCAACTCCACCAGCTGCTCCTGAGGAGAAAGATAGGATGTCTGCTCCCAGAAGGAGTTCCAGCCTTGGAAACCGGAAGGAGGGTCTCCGGGAGTCAGAATTGACTGGATGGCAGTGAGTTTAGCTAGATGCTTAGTAATAGCTGATTATGGTTTTAGTTGGCTTTTCCCTGGTTGCTAGTGGTATCTTTTCATGAGCTGATCTGCTATCCACATAATCGATGAGGAAGTTATCCTCTGTAATACAGGGCCCTATGAGGCAGCTCATGGCACACACAGGTTCCCAGGGGGTTCATGCAAGTCTTCAAAGTGGATCACAGCAGGTTAGTAATTGACACCACTGTTGCTCTCCAAAGTCCTGCCAGTGTCCTTGCACCAAGAAGTTTCCAGAGCCTGATGCAGGAGGCTGGTTTATTGGTGGGACGCTGGAGAACAGTCGAGGTTGGCCACCTTCTGTGAGTGGGGAGGAGCTATCGCTTGCTCACAAAACCCTCACTGCCATCGATTCGATGCAGCTCAAAGTGAGCCTGGCGAACAGGGTAGAACTGCGTCTGTGCGTTTCTGAGACTTTAACTCCTTACAGGAATAGAAAGCTTCGTCTGTCGCCCATGGAACCCCTGGTGGTTTCAAACTGCTGCCCTTTCAGGTAGCAGACCAATGTATAACCACTCCACCACCCGGGCTCTGGGCTCATTTTCTACTCAGTCAAAATACCTCCTCATCCATTTCCTCTAAAAAACTCACAAATTCGCTGTCATCAAGGGGATGCTGACTCATAATGACCCTGTCGGACAAGTTAGACCTGCCCCTGTGAGTTTCTGAGACTGTGACTTTATGGGAGTAGAAAGCCTCTTCTTTCTCCTGAGGAGCGACTGGTGGTTTTGAACTGCTGACCTTGAGGATCACAGCCCAACATCTAACAACTACTCAAGTCAAAATACCACGAGCAACAAGTTTGGTTGCTGTGCAACACATACATGATCCTTGCTTATGAAAGCAATGACTGGACCGTTTTGAGTGGTTTGAAGCCCTGGTTTCATGAGGTGAAACCCATACGAAATTGTTCACTGCAGACAAGTGAGTAAGCACAAGTAAGCTCAGGCTTACCTTGCTTCCTGATATTCTGTGCCAGTCAGGGATTGTAAACTTTGATTCTGTAGGAAAGTACTGTGCGTTTGGGAATGACACAGACCCCAGCCATACCTCAAAGCAGACTCTTTGATGTAAAAAAAATATGAAGTTATTCACTACAGATTAGTAAGTAAGCAAAAGTAAGCCTGTACTTACCTTGCTTACTGGGTATTCTGACAGATTGGCATACAACAAAAACATATCCTCTTCAGTGAAATAATATTTTTCTATCTTGTTCCCATTTTCGACTTGGATTTAATTGTTGGGCTTCTAAGAAGTTCCCTGGGGTCCAAATCTACTGCCATCCTGGTTCACGTAGATATAATGAGGCCGTCTGCTCCGGGGAAAGAGTTACACTCCAGAAACCCTCTACGGCAGCGGTTCTCAACCCTCCCAATGCCGAGACCCTTTAGTACAGTTCCTCGTGTTGTAGTGACCCCCAACCATAACATTATTTACATTGCTACTTCCTCACTGTCATTTTGCTACTGTTATGAATAGGGCGACCTCTGGAAAAGGGTCGGTCGACCCCCAAGGGGTCGCGACCCACAGGTTGAGAACCGCTGCTTCACAGGGCTGCTAGGAGTCGGAATGGGCTTGCTGGCAATGGGATTCGGGTGTTCCTACTACGCAGCCGGGTCTGGGAAGCATTGCCGTATTATATAACCTCTCCACGGAAGTACCTTCCAGATGACAAGAAGCTTTTCTAAAAAAAATTTTTTGTTGTTTTGGTTCATGTGGATATCATCTAAACTGAAGCTGCTACACCTGTGCTAATATTAAAATAAGGTCTGTACGGGCTACTGTCCAAGGGAATGGGGACTGGAGGTGCTTTCCAGGAGCTGCGTTTGTTTGCACATACTGACCACAGGGTGGGAGGGGCAGCCGCAACCTCCGGGCATCATTCTGGAAATGTGGCTCAGCCACCTTCTGCCTCAGAATGACAGTGTGTGTGTGTGTGTGTGTGTGTGTGTGTGTGTGTGTGTGTGTGTAGTTTCTTCACTAGTCTCTGGGTTTCCATAGAAAATAAGCCATGGAAACACACTCCAGCCAACAGCCTGCCGCAAAGCTGAGGGGTAAGGCTTTGTCTCTTCCAGAGATGCAAGGTGGGGGGGCGGGGGGGAGACAAGCGTGGGAGTGAATGCAGGGTGATTGTCACCCAGCTACCCACAGCTTCACCAAACCCAGGCCTGCGGTTAAGCCAAGCAGGACTCTGCGCTTAGAGACTCCCACATGGAAGAACACATCTTGAAACCGTCTGTCACAGGAGGGGGTGGGGTTTAAACCTGCGGCCTTCCTCATCGCCTGGCTCTCAGTGGTCAGGGCTTGTTCCAAAGGGCTTCAACGCTCCCTCAATTCTGGGTTGTGGCCTGGCCCCTGCAGGGAGCTGAGTGGAAGCCAGTGCTCCACAGCAAGGTCCATCCCCTGCGTGGAAAGGGTGAGCCGAGCCGGAGCCTCTGCCGCCTCCTTGGGTCGACCCGAGCTGCCCAGCTGCTGGGGCTCCTCTTCTGGTGGGCACGGTGGCAGCCGTAGCGGATGGTGTTGAGATGAGGGGACAGAGAGGACTAGGGTTCCCCACGGAGCAAGCAGCCAGGGCCCTGGAGAAAGATGGAGAGGCCAAAACTCAGTCCCGTACAATGCACAATTGTATGCATCCAACACGGCTCTGATGTGATGGTTGAGTAACATTTGGGGTTCTGGGTGGCAAGCCATGGAAGCAAACAAAGTCTGGTTTGCTTAAGCCCAAAGGGGGTGTACAGCAGTGCATTCAAGTGAGGGTGTTCTAAGAGTGAGTGTCATCCAAGGCAGTAACTCGTGTTGTCATGCCCCCACCCCACCCCTAAGGGCCTCCTCCCACACAAGACCATTCAGATTGCTTAAGGACGCTGTTATTGATTTCTACCATAGATTGATATGTGATCAATATAGTTGTAGGTTGTTCAAATGTAATACTTCTTAGATTATATGACCACTTAGGAGCCCTGGTGCCATTATGGGCTATGCATTGAGCTGTTGTGACCCACAAGGTTCGTATTAGAACCCACAGTCGTTTTCTCAGGAGAAAGATACTGCTGCCTGCTCCCGCAAAGTTGTAAAGTCCTGGAAACCCCAAGCGGCAGTGCTGCTCTGTCCTACAGGGGTCGCTATGAGCCAGCATGGACTGGATGGCAGTGAGGGGTTTTGGGAACAACAAAATGGTTCTTATAAAACCCCCCTGTATTGCATGACGACACTCTTAGCTACAATATCATTAGTCACTGAGAGAAAAACTTTTAAAATCTCTCTCCTTCATGCTCCCAAAAGGTTACTGGTCCACACAAGCGAATCACTACAATGCTGTAGCAGAAACACCAGAACTCCGATGACATCAGCAACACCAACTCAGAAAACTCACCACCATCCAGTCAAGGCTGACTCATTGAGACCCCTGGGGTTTCTGAGACTGTCATGCTGACGGGAGGAGAACGCCCAGTCTTTCTCCCTTGGATCTGGTGGTGGTTTCGAACTGCCAATCACGCGGATCACAGCCCAACACGTTACCACTAAACCACCGGCAGGAACAAAAACAACGTGTGTGTGTGTGTGTGTGTGTGTGTGTGTGTAACGGGTACAGACAAGACCACTGCATTGTCGTTGTAAGTGAGCGATTATGACAGCAGTTGAAGGTTCAGGAAGTAAATTAGCTCAGAGTTTTAGCTGTGGGTTCCGTGCTGCATATAAGCTATATTTACATGCATTGAATGAATTTCTACTGAAACGTTGCAGGGAAATTGAATAGCTCGTCAGTCACTTGAGCATCATCGTCTCTGGCAGTATCCCTCCCACCTTGCGAGTGACATCCCACACTTACCCTGACGCTGCGGGGACGGGCGTCATAGATCCTGCAGGACTTCACAGGGTCACAGCACTAGACAGCAGGGACGCCAACCTAATGCCACGTTCTGGACAGAACCCTCCCTCCACCATGGCCTGGCGTCACTATCTCCCCCGAGACCATGCAGCGCGGGTTGTCCCTCCGCCACCCTGAGGGAGCTGATGGGGTAGATGCAGGGGAGCGATTGCTAAGGCACTTTGAAGTCACCTGGCAGGGCTAACTTTGGGGAATGGGGCCTGGGTCATCATACAGGGCTCTGCGTGGGAGAAGGGCTCCCCAGTTGGTCTCGTGGGCTGCTCTCTTAAAAGTCCTAATTTTTGAACAAGCAATTGTCTGCTTTCATTTTACATGGATTGCTTCAAAGTAGGTGCCCAGCTCTGGCCCCTGGCAATGACAAGACTTTTGAGAGGTAGACAGGAACTTTATCATTATTTGGAATGACCGATAATCAAATCCAAGCTGAGTGAGATTAAGCAAATTTAGCAAGGCCACCAGGACTGCCTAACATTGGGTCAAGAATCAAGATCTCTGATGAAATGACTTTGAGTTCCATCCAATTTGGAGATTTTGTAATTCCAGAACCCACCCCCGCTAAACGAGAAAATGTCCACAGCGAGTTCACTGTCACTTGGTGAACTCGATCTACATTTAGCAGATAAACACAGACTCGGGACTTTCTGGGTGACTCGATGTCCCCAGCCTCCCAGTGAAGAGGTTCTCGGCTCCCACCCTGCCCTGGTGGTGTCTCTTGCTGGCCCTCTCGTGTACCCAGGTTCCTACGAGAAGCCACACCTCTGCAGGAACTCGACTTGGGTTAAGACAGGAACCTGCTGACATCAACTAACTGGATCGGTGCTTTTGGCGGAGGAGCTCAAGAAACACCACCGGAAAGCCACTGGCAACTGCTTTCTTGGTTCTAGATTCTGCCCTGGGAGGTCCTGGGATAAATCAACCCTTCTAATCTGTCTCCACCCCCCATCTGTCATTTCGAGGTGGCTGGCCCGTTGGTACGATGCTAGAAGCTAGGCCACCAGCATTTCAAAAACCAGCAGGGCCACTCAGGGTTGACAGGGTTCAGTGGAGCTTCCAGGCTAAGACAGAGTAGAAGGGGAAAAGCCCCGGTCAGCCAGTTTTCAAAGAGTGGGATCGCAGCAGACGGCTGCCCGGCGGCATACTGGAAGACCAGCCTCCTCGGTTGGAAGGCACTCAACACAGGACACAATCGCCACCACCACAAACTGCAACATCCCAAGAGTCATGAAGAGGACCAGCTGGGCTTTGCTACACACACACACACACACACACACACACACACACACACACACAGTCGCTCTGAGGGGGGAGTGGCTGCATGACAGCCAGCAACAACGGTCTGCTGCGTGTGGAGACTCAGGAGCACCCTCTGCTAGTCTCCCTTTCTTGCCCTGGCTTTGTCGATGCTCTCCTACCTGGTCCGGTGTGCTGTCCCTCTCTCCTCGACCTGTCCACCGCATTCCTGGTCTTCCACAATGTCCTAATAAGCACCCAGTTCCCACAGAGCCTCCAAAATCCTCCATGGGGTCTCTTTAAAGCTGTATCAACTCCCTGGCAGTGCGGTGTGTGTATGTGTGTGTTGGCGTAAACACATGCCTAGCACACAGGGGCCTCAAATGGTTCATGCTCTAAAGCAATGGTTCAACAGGGGCAATGATGCCACTCTCAGGAGGACTTGTGAGTGTGTGTTGTGTATTTCTCACAATGCTTACTGAGTGCTTTTGGCTTGTGGTGGAGGGGTGGGGGGGTGATAGGAAGAGGTCTGCAGGATGAAGAATTGTCCCTCTGCCTGCTCTTCCACTGCCTGAAAGGACAAGGGCAACTTGTAAGAGAAGCAGAGTTCTGGGACCACTGAGCGAGCTCCGGGTCCAGCCCCGAAGATGCCTGCAGAGCCATCCATTGCCATCGGAGACTGAGTTGTGAGGGGACTGACCACTGTTATTTGCACACGAGGGAAGAACAACTGCTCTGCATTGCTACAATGACCTCTCGTTTTCTTGACATTGAATTAGCCTTTTACGCTAAGTCAGACGAGCCTTCCATCCAAATTCTTTAGTGGGTCCTGCTGTCTACAAACTCCTTGTAGGTAGGCCCTGCCAAGTGGGTTCAGAAGCCCAGCAAGCCTACAATAGACAGAATGAAACGCCGCCCGTTCTAACACCACCTCACACGTGTTGGTGTGGCCCAGCCCATTGTTGCAGCCACTGTACCAGCCCATCTGGTGCAGGGCCTTCCTCCCCGGCACCAACCCTCCTCTTCACCGACTATGATATTGCTTTCCGAGATCTGACCCTGCCCGCTCACATGGCCAAAGGAAGTGAGGCCAAGTCTCACCATCCTCGCTACTAAGTGCTGCCTGGTTATACTTCTTGCAAGTTCGATCTGTGCTTTCTTCTGGAACCCATGGACCTGTCAGTATTGGCAAGGCACATAAAGCTGCTTTGCCAGACACAACCCTCACC
Organism: Echinops telfairi; assembly: GCF_000313985.2. Lineage (NCBI taxonomy): Eukaryota > Metazoa > Chordata > Mammalia > Afrosoricida > Tenrecidae > Echinops > Echinops telfairi. The sequence continues at coordinate 9,862,767 of NW_022111300.1, forward strand.
GATTCCTGGCCCACACGCTACAGAACCACCACACGGTTTGAGGATTTCTGCTGTTTCCTATCTCCGTGCTAGTGCTCATGCTGACCCCTCTGGAATATACTACTCATTTCTTTCTCCTAGACTCAGGTCAATGACCAAATCTCCCCCCAGAAAGCCCCCCATCAGACTAATGCCCCTTCGCTGTGCCCACATAGCACATAATGTTAGATCTCTCAGGGGAGAGATATACCTCAGTCCTTGGCTCCACATGAGAAAGAATTCATACTGAAGCCTGGTTTGTGATCCAAGTGAGTTTTATGAGAGTTAGAAGTTTCAGGTTTACACAGGCACCAGTAGGGCTCCTCTTCCTAGAAGCTGGTCTCAAAGTCACGTGGTTGACTCCAGGCTCCTGCCTTTTTCAATTATTCCATGGGAGGTGTGGTGGACAACCTGGTTGACCCCATTGGCTGAATTGAATTTACCTGGCCTAGGTGGGCCAATCCAGGTGCAATGCCCACCTGGGTGTACCTCCCCTTCCTGGCCGGAAATCTGAGCCTCTGAGCATGCACAGTGTACCACCACTCCTTCAGGGGCCGGTAGCTCGTACCTCTAAGCATGCATAATGGACACCCCAGCCCTTAAGCAAGACTACCTGACAATAACGCTTACATAATGATACTTGGTATTAACTTGCCTGCAGGTGTGTCTGTCTTGCTTATTAGACGAGAAGACCCTCTGATTCAGGAGTTCTAGCTGATTCAGCTTCAGCTGTGGCTGGGCCATGGTCAGACCAAGCCAAACCAGTGGCCATCAAGTTGATAGTGGGTTCTGACTCCGGTGACCCCATGTGTGTTAGAGTAGGACTTTGCTCCACGGAGTTTTCAATTCCAGTTACCAGGCCATTCTTCCGAGGTATCTCTGAGTGGCTTTGAACTGCCAACATTTTTGTTAGCAGACAAGCACTTAACCATTTGCTCCATCCAGCAACTCTGGGAACACAGTAGGTCCTGGGGGTGGGGGTGGGGACCATTGAACTAATTTGGCCCTCGTTTTAAATCAAACGATCATTTTTCAGATTCATCTTGTAATTAATGTCATATCTGACTATATTCAAGAGCCCTGATGGTATTGCAGGTCACATAACGGGCTTTTCACCTCAGTGTCAGCAGTTCAAACTCCATCAGCCCCCGGGTGGGGAGGTGGTGAGAAAGATGAAGAGGCTGTCTGCTCCCGTAAGGTCGACAGCCTCAGAAACCTAGGGAGCGGTTCTCCCCTGTCCTGCACGGTTTCAAATGGCCATGACTTTGCTTTACTTTCTTTTCTTTTTCACTTACATTCAGGATAACCTGCAATTTATATAATGCATATGACCATTTGTGTGACACTTACAGAAAAAAATGAGCTTCTAACAAAAATACTTAAGATGCCTTGAATCATTTAATTGGAAAAAGGAGGAGGAGGAAGAAGAGGAAGAATAAGAAGAAGAAAAGAAGAAGGAGGAGGAAGAGAAGGAGACAGAAGTCCTATCGTAAGTTTAGAGGAGCCAAAGCAATTGTTATTAACACAAGGCTTTTTATTTTATTTTGACCCCAGGGCTGCTTTCCACTCTGGACTGGATGGGAGCATGTACATAGGTATTGGCAAGAGATAAAGCTCACGACACATGGAACCCAGGAACAGGAACGGGACTAGAGATACCAAAAGGGTGGGGGGAGGGGAGGAGAGGTAGGGAGGAAGTGGGTACCGATCACAATGAATGGCCCCAAACCACACACACCCTCCAGGGGGAAGAACAGAAACCAGAGGGGAAGGGAGAGAGCAGTCGGTATGAGATATGAAAATAATAACAATCTATAATCTATCAAAGGGCCATGCGGGGGGAGTGGGGGGGGAAGAGGAGCTGATCGATCCCAAGTGCTCAATAGAAAGTAAATGTTTAGAAAAGAACTATGGCAATATATATATTAATATGTTTGATGCAATTGATGTATGGATTGTAAGAGCCCCCAATAAAATGATCTTTAAAAAAAAAAGGCTTTCTGTTTTCATAAGGTTATTCTAACTCCCCTTGTAAGCACCGTGGGAAGTGAAAGGCCACGTCTGTCTTCTCAGGGATGAGATGCAGCCCGTGTGGTTGTTTTTCCGCAGGGCGGTGAAGGGAAGGAGGTGGCCCCGGGCCCAGCGGGCCCTTCTTCTTGGGACTGGCCTCATGAAGGGAGAGACTGGTGCCTGTGGCACCGGGGCCCTGGCGTCCGATCCGTGGGGATACCGCGTGTTCGCTTTGCTCTTCATCATGCCATAGGACGCCTTGTCTCCCCTGGTCTGCCTCAGAGGAAATGGCAGGTGGAAGAGGATGAGGCGAGGTGGAGAAATGTGTATTTTAGCCATGATTCTTTACCACCACATTTAAAAATAAATATCAAAGCTTAGTGATTTCTCCTTCGTGTGGGCCTGTCTTCTGACCTGCCTACAGATGGTGGTGGTTCTTCTCACTGTGATATAGACAGCATGAAGGAGCCCTGGTAGCAGCGTATGGTTATGCATTGGGCTACGAACCACAAGGTTAGTATCTCGGGACCATCAGCCGCTCCTCTGGAGAAAGATGAGGCTTTCCCCTCTGGTAAAGAGTTGCCGTCCCACAGGACGGGTTAGCTCTACTCTGACTTCCAGGGTCACCGTGAGTCAGGATGGACTCGGTGGCAGGGAGTCTGATCTTGTTGTTGATGTTTATGTACAGCATTAGTGTAGTATTCAATTAAAATGGCGAGGGGGTAGGGGAACCAGCCCCCATCGCTAATCGTGGGCTCAGTAACTACTTCTGGGTTCAGTAATGCACAATTGTATGGTTCAGATATATAAGTATTATATTAAAGTCATCGAGAGCATGAGAGATAGTACAATAATACAGTTAGACACATTACATGGTAGCATTGCTCACCTCAGCCCAGCTTGGTGGTCCACGTGGAGAGAGGGGGAAAGGAAGGAGGGCAAGGGAACGAGGGAGAGAGGACTGGAGAGGAGAGGGGGGAGGGAGGGGAGTGACCAGGGAGTCAGAGAATCAGAGAGGTCAGAGAGCTCTATATTGCTGACTCACGCCTACATATCTTTTGAGGGCAAGTCAGCCCACTAATTACAGGTAGAGACATACGTCATAGGGAGGGGTTGCACTATAGGTTACACAGTAATTAAGGGGTGGTCTCTGGGTCTCCATAGGAACCATTACCAGTAGGGTGAAAACTCCACCTACAGGAGCCTGTCCATTGTCCCCAGAGGCAGGGAGCAGGCCCACCCCTGTGGTGGGATAAGACAGCAGTCTGGCAACTGATTGCCCTCAGGGGAGGGAATGCCTGCACACCTGGCCTCCCCCACACATTAGCACATAGAATGAACTGATTTCTTTAAAAAAAATAATAAATAACAGTTTATTTATAAGACTATATAATGCCATTTATATAGGTATTAATTTTTAAAGAAAAGAGCTCTAATGATTTAAACATTAATAAAGAAAAGAGCTCTAATTGAATGCCACAAATTCAACTATTTGAAAATAAGAGGGGATTTCGAAAAGTTCAATGAAAGATTCCACACTCTCCCGCCCCCGCCAACTATCTTTAATGCCACTTACCACCAGCTTTTTTTTAAAATGCATTTTATTAGGGGCTCTTATCACAATCCATCCATCCATTGTGTCAAGCACATGTGTACATTTGTGGCCATCATCATTCTGAAGACATTTTCTTTCTACTTGAGCCCTCATTTCCCCCCCTCCCTCCCTCAGGAACCCTTGATAATTTATAAATTTTTTTTTTTCATGTCTTACACTGACCAATGTCTCCTTTCACCCACATTTCTGTTGTCCGTCCCCCAAGGAAGGGGTTTTATGTAGATCATTGTGATCATTTCCCTCTTTCTCTCCCCACCTTCCCCATACCCTCCTGGGATCACTACTCTCATTATTGGTCCCGACAGGTTTATCTGTCCTGGATCCCCTGTGTTTACAGCTCTATCTGTACCAGTGAACTTGGTCTGGTCTAGCCAGATTTGTAAGGTAGAGTTGGGATCATGATAGTGGGAAGGAGGAAGCATTAAAGAACTAGAGGAAAGTTGTATGTTTCATCATTGCCACACTGCACCCTGACTGGTTCCTCTCCTCCCTGTGACCCTTCTGTAAGAAGATGTCCAGTTGCCTACAGATGGGCTTTGGGTTTCTACTCCACACTCACCCTCATTTATAATTATATTATTTTTTTGCTCTTTGATGCCTGATACCTGATCCTATCCACACCTCATGATCGCACAGGCTGGTGTGCTTCTTTTTTGTGGAATTTTGCTTCTCAGCTAGATGGCTGCTTGTTTACCTTCAAGCCTTTGAGATCTCAGACGCTATATCTGTTGATAGCCGGGCACCATCAGCTTTCTTCACCACATTTGCTTATTCACCTGCTTTGTCTTCAGTGATCGGGTCAGGAAGGTGAGCATCATGGAATGCCAGGTTAATAGAACAAGGTATGAACACATTTCTTATGACATTAAGTGAAATACTTTTTTTTATTAAAATTTTTTTAAATACTTTTGTTTTAATGTCTACATATGACCATTTATCCAGCCTTGGAGATTACAGCTGTTTATACTCGAGTGTAAAAAATGATTTACCATCAAAAGCATATATTCCCCTTTCATATCTTTCATTGAATATGTAAGACTTTTCCAATGTTGACCTGTCAACTATCAAACTCCACACCTGGGATACACTGACTGCAGCTAGTCACTTTCTGTGTATAAATTGACCAACAGATAGCTTCTGTTTTACGAGCATTCTTCAAGAAGAGATTTTTCTCCATAATACATATTATCTATTTTTCTGTTTCAGATAGATGAAATCAGATCATTCAAACCAAAAATGTCCTTCTCCTTTGGCTCTTTAACCTTGGCTTTGAATGACTTAAAAACCTTTTAACTAATAGCTTTATCACAATGTGGTTTATACAGGGCAAAATTCATCACTTAAAGTGTACAAGGCAGCAGTTGTTTTTAGTATACTTAGGGAATTGTGCTGCAATCACTACAGTCTAATTTTAGAACATTTTCAAGATGAGTTTTTAATATCTGTGGGAGTGTGTGTATATGTGTGTGCGCACACACAATCTGAGGAGAGTGAATTCTAAAATAGCAATATACAGAATTATACATTTTAACAGGTATTTCTTAAGACACCTTGGGAGACTTTTAAAGATATTTTTTCATCTTTCTAATTCTTCTGGAATTGTCTTCAAATTTTCATTCACATTGTCTTAATACCTGCAGTTGTTGTGTCTCTTTAAAAGATAGATGATAGATATGAAAATTATCTTTTAAATTGTGATTACTCAAAAACTCACTGCCCATTGAGTCGATTCCAATTCAAAAGGACTCTACAGGGCAGGGTAGAAATGCCCCTGTGGGTTTCCAAGACTGTCACTCTTTACAGGAGTAGAAAGTCCTTCTTTCTCCCTCAGAGTGGCTGGTGGCTTTGAACTGCTGGCCTTGCAGTTAAGTGGCCTACTGCCACCACCAGGGCTTTGTGATGAGCTCAGGTAAATGACTAATATGGGATGTCATACTGGTTTAAGCTACTTCAGGGGTCAAAATTCTGAGCATTATTTCAAGTCCTGACAATGTTCTGGAATGACCCATCTGCTAGCCCTCGGGTCGTAAAGCCTTTACAAATTTCTAGAAAAATCTAAAAAAATTTCTACAAATATCAATATTTAGGGCAATGTTTGTCATAATTCCTTAGGGAAATCACCTTAAGTAAAACCAGGAATTAAATGGATTGCCAAAAACTTTGTATCAAGGTCCACGTTGACACTGACATTGTACTATGAACTGGTATCTGGCTCTGTGTGATTCCAGAGGGTAAGCTTTGGGATGCTCAGCACTCAGTGGGGTGGGGGTGGGGTATTAGTCTCAGAAACACCCTAGAGCAGTGGTTCTCAACCTTCCTAATGCCGCGACCCTTTAATACAGTTCATGTTGTGGTGACCCCTCAACCATAAAATTATTTTCGTTGCTACTTTATAACTGTCATTGTGGTACTGTTATGAATTGGGCAACCCCTGTGAAAGGGTCGTTGGACCTCCAAAGGGGTCGCGACCCACAGGTTGAGAACTGCTGCCCTAGCAGATCAGCACTCACTCCATGACACTGGGTTAGTTTGCTTGGGTTTACATGTCCCACGAAAGAAGCCCGGTGGCACACTGGCCTGCCAACCAAAGAGCCAGCCGTTCAAACACACTAGTTGATCTACGAGACAAGAGCGGGCCATCTGGCTGCGTACCAATCACAGCCTAGGAGAGCCTGAGGGGCAGTGCCGCATGGAACGTCTGGATTGCTGACATAACCCCACAGGAGAACACAGGTGATGAGGAATGATGCATCACCCTAAATGGGTGATGCTTTTCTTCTTGCAAAGATAAAGAAGAGATCATTGCAAGCCACATACTACACACAGGACATAGGATGTAGTTAAAACAAAACAAAAAGACCGTTACACCAGAGTTTATTATCCGTATCCTTCTCACTTGGCTTCCCATTGTCTTCTAGTAGATTCTGGCATATAGCAGCCCTATCGGGCAGAACTCCTGCATAGAATTTCCAAAGTCTGGAATCTTTTCTTGTTTTTTGTTTAAATTTAATGTAATTTAGGCGAAAGTTGGCAGAGCAGATGAGTTTTACATTCAACAATTTCTACACATTTTATCTCAACTCGTCCATTTCATCGCCCTTGATGTACCATGGCCAAGTCCACTTCCTCCCTGTGTTTCCTATTTCCATGTCCCCTTCTTTCCTAACTCTCTGTCTTATGGTAAGGGCTGCCTTTTTTATCTCATTTGAATATTCTAACACGGTAGGGGG
>NW_022111300.1:9869739-9880465 GCF_000313985.2 Echinops telfairi
GGGGATGAGATCATTTCCAGACCTGAAGGGGGACTGAGGGCCATAGTTTTGGGGGGCCTACCAATTTGTATCCCTCCAATAAGCCTGGTCTCTTTCATGATTTTGAGTTCTGCCCCACATTTTTCCACTACGCTATCTAGGACCTCCTAATGCGATCCTTTTCGGAGCAGCTGGTCGCGGTTGCCGGGCACCATCGAGTTCTTCTTGTCTTAGGGTTATGGAGATGGGTGCTTGCATGGCCCCTGGGTCTATTGAGCAATTGTTTCCCTGTGTCTTTCCAGTTTTGTTACTTTCTTTCCTCTGGATAAGTAGAAACTTACCCAGATTGCACCTTAGAGGGCTACTCATGAACAGTCTCTACTCACCAAAGTAGGTTGTGAACGTAGATCTATTGTTATGTTATTATGTCTCAGGCCCAGGGCCTCATTCCCTTAAAGTGTCTGGTTATGTCTAGTAAGTTTTCATAACTTTGCACCTGTATACTCCACCAATTCCCGGGTAGACTTGCAACAAAAGTAAATACACATATGCAAGTATTCTCTGTCAAAAAAAAAAAAAATATATATATATATATATATATATATACATCTCAGTGGGTATACTCTCAGTCTCCCTCCCACACCTGTGCAGCCTGCATGTCTACTCAAGAACCAACGCCATGATGACAAGATTGGGTATATAACAGGACTGGCCTCTGTTGCCTTTAACTTTTGCAAGCCTCTAGTGTCTTTCCCTGCCTCTATATTTTGTTGCCTAAGTTCCCTCTCATTGTATATTGCCTTCCCCTTCACCCGAGTTAGCACTTGACTATCCTTTAGCCCTTGATTTCCCAACTCTCTCCTCACCAGCAAGGCATGTTTCTTTAATTATAAAACCTTTTTCTGTTTTTTTAGAATAGTGGTCTCATACAATGTTTAACCGTTTTTGATCCACTCATTTCACTCGGCATGATGTCCTCCAGGTCCATCCATGCTGTATGAGTTTTACAGCTACGCTATCATGAGTCTTCAGAGTTTCCTAGTATTCCATCATAAACATGGACCAAAGCTTATTGACCCATTCTTCCACCAGTGAGCATTTTGGTTGTCTTTTTGCTATTGTGAATAACCCTGCACTGAAGACCAGTATACAGATCTTCATTGGTGTCCCGACTCTATTTCTCTGTGATGCATAGCAGATAGTGTTTCTAGCCCCAACTATTTAGGGCTCATCCAGGCTGTCATCTTTGCAGAAACAGGCTGCCACATCTTGCTCCCACAGAGCGGGTGCTGGTTTCAAACCACTGACCTTTTGCATAGCAGCCAAGTGCTAAACCATCAAACTACCAAGACCCCTTTCCAATTCCTAGACAGCGACAACATGGTAATGGATTGTTACAGCAGAAACAGTGCTGCTGATTCAAATGAAGGACCCACAAAGCGATATACATATTTTTACATTGTAGTTTTTAAACATTCTGAAGACCATTTGCAGCTCTTCTTCCGACTGTTTTCATTATCGCCAACGTGTATTGTCTGTATTAGAACAGTTTAAACTAACCTTCTCCATATGATGCATCTGGTGATTTAATTGCACAGATTGACTTTTTGCTGGATATTTCAGGATGATAATACTGATAAGTAAATATGAATAGCAGAAGCCACTAGGTTGCATAAATATTAGAAAAGCAATTCTATCAGGACTCAGATAATATCTTAATAATGTTACATGTTACCACCATGCATGCCAGTTATCATACGGGGGTGATTTGTGTGTTACCATGGTGCTGAAAGCTATTTCAAATAGCAGTAGTGTCAGCCAAGAGTGGGAAGGTTTTAGCAGAGCTTCCAGACTGAGGCTAGGAAGAAAGGTCTGGCTATCTCCTGCTGAAAATCAGCCCATGAAAAGCTATATGACTCATTACAGAACGTTGCTTGGCTCACCAGCTTTAGACACATTGTCCAGAGGAATCCATTGGTGCAGTGGGCATCATGTTTTGGCCCGAGAGGGCATGAAGAGACACTCAGTGAGAGGGATTGGCACAGTAGCCACACGAGTATGGAGATAACATCACACCACGTTATGTTGTCTCCAGGTGTTCACCATGAACCAGAATCAACTCATCAGCAGGTGACGACGACAGTAGCAGTTGACAGAGCACTTTCACGTGCTCACTATTTCATTTACTTGCCTTGAAGGTACTTGAGAAACAGAGACTAAAGGAGATTAATAAAACAAATTGCTCCAAGTCACATCTGGTGCATTGCAAGGCCAGAATCAAGACGCATGATTTTAACTCCTCTTGCATTTCACACGCATCCTCTTGGCACCTCACACTCCTCATATACCTTGGGGCCAGGCAGTGTGCAGCTCCTATGCGCCCTGCCCAGGCATCTGACTGCCCTTTAAGATATGGAAGCAAACAAACAACCAAAAAAAGATATGGAAGCAAGCCCGCTCTAAGAAGCAAATACCAGCACTGCTAATAACGCGCGCGCGCGCACACACACACACACACACACACACACACCTCTCACTACCATCAAGTCAATGGCAACTCATAAATGTCCTATAGAAGAAGGTGGAACTGCCCCTGTGGGTTTCTGAGACTGTAGCTCTTTATGGGAGTAGAAAGCCTCATCTGGCTCCTGTGGAGCAGTTTGGTGGTTTTGATCTACTGACCTTGCAGTTAGCAGCCAAAACATAAGCCACTATGCCACCAGGGCTCCTAGTGCTGCCACTTCTTAGCCCCAAATAGGTCTACATATGTGGTTAGGTGAGTAGGAAGGTCCCTCCTTTCTCCTGTGGACAGGGGCGTAGTCTGGTCTTTAAAGAGAAGCAACTGGCATGGTTTTTGCTGTCTGCTAACATGGGGGACATGAATAATATCTTAGCACAATAAAACCAGGTTGTTAGTAAGAAATCAGGCCAAGCTACATGAATTGAAGGAAAGTACATTTCTCATTTAACTCAAAGTGGAGATTCAAGATAGAGATGCATCCTTGTGGCCATGGGGTTTGACTTGGGAGTCTGCAGAAGGAAATCTGCCATCGTGCTGAATGAAAACCCTTCTCTGGTCTGACACCACTGCCTCCCCCACCAGGAAGCCAGAGCTTACTCACTTCCCAGGCCAGGGGCTCAGCAGATGCACACTTGGAAACTAGAGACACCCTCTCCCTCTACATCGCAACCGTCTCTGGCCAGAGACATTATGGACCGCTAATAGAGGCTGCAAATGCAGGTAAACCCTGTGAATGGACCCAGGGAGGTGGAGACTGGATGCTCTGTCAGCAGGAGGGAGGGCCAGGCGATCCCCGAGAGGAGAGAACATCTGTGAAAAGGAAGGAGACAGGTTCAAGGAGTGTAATCCGTAGAAAGACAGGTGTCATCACAAAATGGAACATGCTAAAGACCAAGACGGAACCCACCTAAGATTCACCTCAGTCAAAGTCTTGAGCTAGATGGGTGCTAAGGAGCAAATTGGGGTCCCCTTGGAAGTGAAGATGAAGTCTTAGCTCCTGGCCTTGTAAATAGAATCCATTTCAAAATAGAGGTTTTCTTTTCTTATGTTAATAAGCTTTAAAGTGACGGAAAGCAAAGATGTTACTTTGAGGACTAAGGTGCACCTGACCCAAGCCAAAGTATTTTCAACCCTCTCGTATGCACATGAAAGTTGGCCATTGACTGAGGGAGGCCACAGAAGAAGCCATGCATTAGAATTATGGTGTTGGTGAAGAATATTGAAAGTACCACGGACGGCCATACGATTAAAGATGTCTGACCTGGAAGAGATATAAGTACAAAGCTCCTTAGAGGTAAGGATGGTGAGACTGTTATCAGAAAAGCCCAAGCCCTGGGAAGGAACATTATGCTTGGTAAAGTGGACGGGCAGCACCACAGAGGAAGGCGCTCGGTGAGATGGATGGACGCAGTGGCCGTAATAATGGGCTCAAACACAGAAGAGTGAGGAGGGCCCAGGACTGGGCGGTGCTTCATTCTGCTGTCCAATGGGATCGCTGTGAGTCCCACTGACTCTATGGCAGCCAGCAACAGCATGTCAATGAGTGTATACCAAAGGAGAAAGGGTTTTTACCTTCGAGGCAGAAGACCCAAGTCCCAGGTTCAATCCTTGGCCAAGGCGCCTGGGCCAGCGGAGGCTTATGTTTTGCTCTGCTACTGAATAGGTTTCAGCGAAGCTTCCAGACTAACACAATCAAGGAGGAACGACCTGGTGATCTGCTTCTGAAAATCAACTACAGAAAAGCCTGTGGACCGCCCCAGTTCCCCGCCTCCGCCGTGGGGACAGTTCCTTCCGTTGTGCTCTGGGGGGCCGTGCGTTGAAGTGACGCGATGGAGACGAACAACCACTAGAACAGGAAAGGTCCTGAACCCTCACAGTGGTGCCGGCTCAAAGCAACAGAGCAGAAACCCAGCAGCACGCACAAGGGGGAAGACAGGCAAGACCCGAGACCAGCCCCGGGGGGCCAAGGAGCACCTGAGGTCATTCCCATCGGCCTTCCTCTTGAGCCAAGGCCCTGCTCTGGACTTCTTAGCCTCCCAAACTGGGAGACAGCGCCTGTACTTTAAAGTCACTTGTGGAAGTTTTCATCTGCTAACACTAGGCCAGGGAATCACGACACCTTGGCCCTTCCTCAGGCCCGGTCTTGCCCTCGGATCTACGCAGGGCTGGAGCAATGATCTTTGCGCGAGTCAACATCTGCCGAAGGCTGCTGGGTGCTGCTGTGGGATGAACGCTGGCTCGGCAGTTGACACCCGCCCCCCTCCACCCAGTTGTTCTGTGGGAAAAGGTGAGGCTATCTTCTCCCTAAAGATTCATAACCTTGTTGTTGTTGCTGTTGTTAGGTGCCGTTGAGTCAGTTCCAACCGGTGGTGACCTTATGAACAACGGAACAAGACACTTCCCGGTCCTGCACCATCCTCACAATGGCAATGAAGCCTGAGCTCCTTGGTGCCACCTTGGGGCCAGTTCATCGCCTGGATCTTTTTCTCGGGCACTCTATGTTACCAAGTCCCACGCTCAGAAATCTAGTACCAGGTTGCTACGGGACGGCAGTGGGTCAAACACCTACCTAAACCCCAATTGGCGTTCAGTGGCAGATGGGCAATGGTGCCCTCCTCTGTGGTTAGCGCTGCGTTCTACAGGGCAGCTATGACTGCCCCCTCCGGGAGGGACGAGCACTCAGGCCCTCGGAGAAATGGCTTCCTGTGCCCTCAAGGGCCCGCCGTGAGCTCCATCTGTGGACTGAGAAGCGTTAGGGTTTTATGCATACATTCTTGACCTTATTTATCTTCCAGCTTAAGAGCAGTTCATTAAATTCTTACCTCACTTTCAACCGAGCCAAAGGGCAGGATTCTTTTAGCGTAAACCTTAGCGCAGTGTAAGGTATAGCCTGAAAACTGAATGGCATCAGTTGCCTTGTCTTCTTCCTTAGAATTCCTTTGGGGAATCTATTTATTTCCAGGACAGATACGAGAGGTTGCTACCAAGAAAAATGGCTCACCCGGTTGCAGAAGTGGTTAAGGCCAGTCTGGTGGTCAGGTATTCCCTGACTTGCCTGGCTGCCTAGGGCTGAAAGCCAGACGCCCCCGAGATCTGAGGCTGGCGGCAGACATGGGTAGCTCCCAGGATCAGCAGGCAATATGGCAGCCTGCAGGCAGATGTCCCAAGAGACCACACTACACACCAGCAGGCAGGCAGGAAGGAAGGGAGGAAAAAAGAACCTGTTCTCTGTAACATCTTTTATAGTTATCAAGATAGGCCACATTCCTAAGAAGATCTCATCACCCGGCGGGAGAAGGCTTACTATCAAATCACAGAGAACCCCAGATATGCCAAATGGACACAGAATCTAACTAGCACATAAAAGATGATTGTTAGCATTACCCTTTAAATTTTATGATAACGAAGTACACACAATAAGATTTCCTTAAGATAGTACATTCTCCAAATGGATTTGAAATGTGATTCCACAAACTCAAAACATGTTTCAGAAGACAGAGATCAATGTTTTGTTGGTTGTTTTCCCAGCATCCATTTCCTATCTCCATCTTCACAAAAGGAGCCCAGGCAGCCTAGTGGGTTATGTGTTAGGCTGTTAACGGTAAGCCCAGCGGTTCAAACTCACCAACGGCTTCACAGGAGAAAGATGAGGCTTTCTACTCCAGTAAGCATTTACTGTAGGGGAAACCCTCTGAGACAGTTCTACTCTGTCCCATACGATCACTTTAAGTTGGAATTTATTTGAAGGCACTAAGTTTGGGATTGAGTCTTCCTTCGAAAAAGAGGTGAAGTCCACTCCCCATCCTGTCAGAACAACCTTCCTCTCTCATAGGCACATGTATTAGGTCAGGAACGGATGCCTACTCCCAAGCAGGGTAATTCAAGCCAGGGAAACTCAAGTCTCCGATTTTGGTTAAACTATTGCAAGTTTCAACTGCTCCTTCCTGCTGGGTGTGAAGAGAGAACCTTGTAACCTGAGAGGCCCTGGGAGTCATTTGGGGACCTGGAGAGGAGAACGTGTCTGAGAACAGAGCCACCAGGCACTGAGGTGTCCGTGATGAGAGGTAATGGGGAGCACTTGAACCTGGTCAGAGTGCTGGTGCTCTGGGTACAGTCTCTTTGGGGGATCCACTTTTCTGAGCCAGATTGGGGCAGGCTTTTCTGTTGCTGGCAGCCAAGGCATAAAGGGTAATCCACAGGTCTAAATTCTTTACTGGTCATTCAGACTTGGAGTTTCATGTTCAGAATAAAACACACAAAGAACCACGAAGTCCTGACAATTCCTACAAAGGATGTGTAAGAAGGAGATAGGTTATTAGATGAATGCTTGAGTTCCTCTCCTCTCCCTTCCCCCCAACTCCTATTATCCCCCACCCCCACCCAGCCGCCTAGCTTTTTCACGTCCTTCCTTCCAATCTGACACATTCGGATGAGAGCGTTCTCTCGCTAACCAAGCCACACCTCCTCTGCCTGTCTAGTTGCTGGAACCGTGCTCCAAACATTTAAACTGAGAGAAGTCTGAGTAACTGGCTTGCTAAGTTCTCAAGATAATTTGTCACACACACCTTCTGTTGACAGCACACAAACCTCCCTCCCCACTGCCTTCAGCCCCAGGACCTCAGTAGCCCTTGCGAAGAACTCCTAGAGTACTCTCGATTCCTTGAAGTACTTGTCTCCCCTTTCTTTCTCTGCGCTCACTACAATCAGCGTGATTCTCACTCACAGTGACCTTTTTGGGGGTTGTGGAAGTTGTAAATCTTTCTGGGGACAAATGTTTTCAGGTGTTGTTCAGTTGGTTCTAACTCATAGCAACTCTGTGGACAACAGAACAGACCATTCTGCCCGGGTCTGGGCCACCCTCACATTGTTCCTATGGTGACGCCCACGGCTGCAGCCACTCTATCCATCCAGCCCTGTGAGGGCCTTCCTCGGTTCACTGCCCCTCTGCTTTACCAAGCATGATGTAGTTTTTCCAGGGACTTAGCTCTCCTGTTAACATATCTAAAGTTAGTGAGATGAAGTCTCCTTATCCTTTCCTCTAAGGAGCGTTCTGGCTGTACTTCTTCCCAGGTGGTCAGGTTGTCTTATGGTGGTGGCTTGTGTGTTGCTGGGATGCTAGAAGCTATGTGACTGGCATTTCCAATACCAGCAGGTCACCCAATGTGAACAAGTTTCATCAGCCTCCACACAGCCGACCACTTCAGAGGAATTGGCCACTGGAAACCCCTATGAACGGGAACAAATAGACTTATCTTGCTCACACAGAGTGGCTGGGGGGCGGGTTGAACCACCGACCTTGCAGTTGGCCACCCACAGCTTACTCAAAAGAGGCAGGAAAATGTGCTTGGGCAGGTTCTCCACTTGGGGGAGAATAGGCTGTCTCCCAAATTTGGGATTTCTCTCTTGCCTTCTCACCAGCCCCCCCACCCCCACTAACCGTGGGTTCAATAAGCACAACTGTACGGTTGAGGTATATAAATATTATAGTGAAGTCATCGAGAGCATGAGCGATAGAAGAGAGAGTCAAACAATGGAGTCAGACACAATTCATGGTAGCATTGCTCACCTCAGCCCCCCTTGGTGGTCCATGTGGAGAGAGGGGGAAGGGAAGGAGGACACAGGAAATGGAAACAGAGGACAGTAGAGGAGAGGGGGAAGAGAGAACGAGGAGAGAGAGGGAGGAGAGAGGGGAGAGAGGCCAGAGAGAGAGAGCTGCATTGCTAGCCCAGGCCTATATACCTTTTGGGGGCATGCAAGCCCACTAATTACAGGTAGACATGCATCACAGGAAGGGGTTGCACTATAGGTTATACAGCAATGAGAGGGGGTGGTCTAGGGACATTCATGCAATAGGAAGAGGAGGGATTGGGGGTATGCATGTGACAAGATGGGCGGATCCTAGATTTAGGATCCATATGAACCATTATCAGTAGGGTGTGAACTCCACCTATAGGAACCAAGCTAATGGTTGCAAGCTTTAGGGAGAAGTAATCCATTGTCTCCAGTAGCAGGGAGCAGGCCCACCCCTGTGGTGGGGCAAGACAGTAGTCTGGCAGCGATTCTCTTCAGGGAGGTCGTAAGCATCTGACCTCCTCCCACACTCACCCTTGTTGATTACATTGTTTTAGGAGTTTGAGGATAGGTGTTTCTACAGATTCAAATGTCATGCAGCCTATTTGGAGTTTGGTTTTATTTATGTTAAGCATGTTGCCAGTGACCCTTCCCAGTATCAAGCCCATCTAGACAAGCAAGCAGATACACACAGACACACACAAGCCAAATTCCCTGCTATCAAGTGCTTTCTGGCTCATAGCAACCCTATAGAATTGGGTAGAACTCCCCGGTGCATTTCTGCGACTATAACTCTTTATGGAAGTAGAAAGCCTCATCTTTATCTCATGGAGGGGCTGGTGATTTAAAACTACTGACCTCGTGGTTAACAGCCCAACGTGAAACCCATTATGCCACCTGGTTTCCATCAACCCCATCTAAGCAGCAAAGCCACCAAGACCTGCTTTAAGAGCCCCGCCAAGGGAGACACACACACACACACACACACACACACACGCACGCACCCACAAATGTATTCATTTATTAATGAACATACAAACACCTCTGTCATGCCACCTGGCCCTCCATGCTGGCTCAGCAGAACCTATAATCTCCACCTCTGATGGCATGATTCATAGGGTTCAGGCCCCAGACACACTGCTTCTCGTCTCTCCTCTATTTTCTAAAGCGAAAAGGTGACAGCATGTAATACTACGAAGGACTGGGTTATCTTACACCCAGGGTCATCTATGAAGTCCAGAAGGGCGTACCTGACAGTCTTAGTCAACTTGTCAAATCCTGCATCTCAGATAGCACGACTGTGATGATTCCCGCATCACAGAGCCTAGTTCACAAAGAGAATCCTCCCTTTCTTGCTTCATTAGGCTCCAGTGTGTGGTCCCAGATGTTCTCAAGAACTCAGAGCATTTGCAACAAGGTACACAGGGCACCTGCAGGATTTTTCCCTTCAATCTAAACAATCCATGTTTTTGTGTATGAAGGTTGGAAATGCTGTGTAGGTTTAGGTATGATTGTAAAGGATGGAAAAACCACAAATTAAAGAATAGACATTTATATGGTGAAATTTAATTATTTCATAATACTTTTGTGATGATTGATCATATTGATTACATTATGTGGTTCACTATGTTTAAAATTCATGGTCTATTTCTAAATCACTTTAGAAAAGTTTAAACGAGCTCAATTATAAGTGCACCAGCAGAATAAAATGTCCCTAAATGAAAGGTTATTAACTGCCCTATAAAAACCCAAGAAAGGTGGTCTAATTTGACATTAAAAACAGTATCCAATTGGCCATTGTAACAACTTACCTAAGGATTTTGTTAAAATAAAGGTGATACAAATGTTACAGGAACATTGTTGATAATTTATGAGCGCCTATGTTACCCCTATAGACATCACCAGCCCATGCGCAGAACACTCAGACAAATGTAGTCATGATTAGATTCAGTTGTCGTAGATCTTTTGTTGACATTTGGTCATGTAAGACGCATACACGTCTCTACTTCCTAGGCAGGAAGGTCTAATTATCCGGCTGAGAACACACTCTTAACAGTGTGTTAGCTGATTTTTACAACTTTTAAATATTTGGACATATCTACGGGGCCCCCATTTGTCCTCTTGTCTCATCTACATGCCGGAAGTGGATGGGTACCCCGTACCCCGTTTCGGGAGATCTTGGGACCTGTGCCTCTCGCTGGACTCCAGCAACGGTATTGCAGGTGCCTAGAGGCTCCGCCCGAATCTACCGTCTGGGGATTGGTTGCCTCGGTCCTAGTGGGCGGCCCCGGGGCTGGGTGAAGTTCGGGGTCAAGGCCCCTGGCTGTAGTGTCATAAGCGCTGCGCGCCCGCAGCGGCAGACTGGTCCCTAGCCACGTGCTCTCGCTGCTGTCCAAGCCGAGTTTCCCGGTCTGCTCTCCAAGCCCTCTTTGCCTGCCTCCCCGTCCCACTTCTCGGGGGACTTCCCGCGTCTGGCCCTTTGGGGTACACCGAGGGGGGACGGGCCTTCCCGGTGTCAGTCGAGCCGGGGCGCGCGGGCCGCGCCGTGGAGGGGCTGCAGGAAGCGGGGGGCCACCGGGACGGGCCCGGCCGGGTGAGGGGCCCCCGGAAACGGATTTCGCGGCGGTGTGGGTGCCGGCTGGGCGTCTCGGCGCG